>NC_139335.1:4940000-5570000 GCF_056507025.1 Lutjanus erythropterus
AATTCTTAACTACACGCCAATAATGGTTAATATTCTAATATTTTTAATTGCAACCATTGAATTTTTGAGCAGCCAAATAATAACAAATGAGGTTCAGGACTCACTGTGATCAATTTTTAAAATACAAATTTCGGCCGGTTTCCAAACCTCAAAGATTCAATTTTTTCTAAAGAAGAAAAGTAAATTATTTCAATAAGAGATTATATTTTGGCAACTCATGCCCAATCATGCTGCTTTGGGTCATTTCTTAAAAGTAGTATCAGTAGGATTTGTTCCAGCTGTTGATAAACGCACCAGAGAAATAAAAGGACATTGAATACTTAATAATCCAGATTGGTAAAGCAACCAGAGTACAGAAAAATGAGAAAAGTAAGGAAACGCAGGACGGCAAGTCAGTCATAAGTGATGATTGAAGATAATTATGTATAATGACCCACATATTTTCATATACACCGATCAGCCTTCTCTGACAGTAACGTCGACTGTGGGACAGTGTCACCGGTGGAGAAGCTGATGTGGAGCATCAGACGAGGCTCTGGGGAGCTGACAGTGAATGATGTCCCGCCAGTCAATCAGACGCTCTGAGATTGGCGTCTCCAAAGGCTTAAAGAGCAGAAGAAACACACCGGGGTTAGACTAAACACAGCCCTGTCCACTCCGGCCTCTCTGGGGGACTACAAAGGCCAAAAGCTGCTCCTCTCAATCCACTCTGGATCCAGACCAGCGCTCAGTGCAGGCGGCAGGTAAACCACTTAAAGAGTTCGGATTATACGGCAACGCGTATAATCAGCGCTGTATATTCTCTGAGGGAAATGATGAACACCCCGTCACTTCAAAAGATGTACTTATCTGTCGCATCGATGCTTGTTTAAAATAAACATCAGAGGTCATTACGGTAATTGAGGCAAAAATAAAGACGGATAATTAGAATAACAAAAGGAAATGGAACAGAAAGAAAAACACTAAATGCATTATTCAGCCCAAAAGATCAAAACATGAGGTTATTATTTTACTTTCCAGCCTCTGTTTTTGGGAAACAGACATTACTAAATATTTAGATTATATGAAGATGAAAGGATTCTGAGAGGGAACATGGGCTCATTTATGTGCTGAGTTATGTCTGTATTTACTCCCGGATCCATTAATCGTTCTGCCAACAGAAATTTCGATAATCAATTTATTATTTTTTCAATATACGAAACGTTCTCTGGTACCAGCATCTCAAATGAGACTGTGTGACCCCTTTTTTTGCTTGAATTAAGGAACCTAGAAAGGTTATCCTTGCAAAACCTTATTTTCACCTGTTCCATAAGTTACAAATACAGAGGAGAAAAATTTTTTAGATCAAACTTAGAAAATTAATGACCAGATTTATTTTTTTTTCACTTGCGTCTCAGGGCTTCCATAGATAATTTAAATCAAAATGTTGTCAATTTTAGAATGAGTTTTAATCAGTTGAAGCCGATGTGTGGCTGTTTGTGTTTAGAAATGTAATATTTGTGAATGTTGGCATCTTTTGTTCAATAAAAACACACTTTGTGGGGAACAGAAATCTATTTCTCAAGGTGAGGTATTGAATTTACTATTTTATAGTCTTTACCAAAGGCATCTTATTGGTAGGCCATGAACATAATAATTATTGTCTGTGATATATTTAGATTTTAAATCTACTCATCCCATGCTTCTTGTGAGGAATGGTGTTCAAAGGTCCAGCGTTTCCTCTCACAATATTTGTTCGGTTCAGCCCGCTTGTGACCGTGTGTATACAGGATTCTCATTTTGAAGTGTGTGTGCGCCACTGACAGTTTAGAGCCGCAGAGCTAAAAACAAACTACAACATGTGGAATCATCCCACGTAAGAACCGCGGCACCAGACTCATCCGGGCAGGCCTGAATGTCAAGCTCTGTGAGAATCCAGTCTGCAGCTCAAATTCCTTTCAGTATTTGCGAGACGGCTTAATAACTGTAGAATTAAACTAATTACAAACACAAAGTTAACGGCGGCAGAGTGGGTTCGTGCCAAGCTCGGGAAGCCCTGAGTCTGTCTGGACCTCGGCCTATCTCCCAAAAACACACTAACAGAATAACCAGATTAAAACGGGGTAGATTGAATAATTTATGTGCACGAGTTTCATTTTGTTCAGTTTTGTTTGTGGATGCAGAAGGTTGCAGAGATACGATTCTGGGGGCTCATAGAGCTCGACACTGACTGCCCATTTTTTCAACTCCAGTTCCAGAAGTGAGTTTTAAACCTGGAATCACACCGACATTGTGGATGAAAAGTTTTTCTTAAAACAAGGCTGATATCACATGGACTTGTAGGACTTGTCACAGCTTGTGGATGATTATGACATTACGGCTAATAATCTAAATCTTCATTTAAGACAGGAGCGTCCTAATTCAAAAGCAATTCCTAAACTCATGGCTGTGCTTTATCCTATCTCAGACCTTGTATCTTATCTTTGTGCATGTTTTGTTTTCATTATGCATGTTGTACAAACTAATTATGCTTTATAATGTAAAAACTCTGTGGTCCAGAATTGGTGGACTTGAGTTAACAGACTTAAGTTAAGTCAGACTTAAATCACAAATTTGAGGACTTGAGACTTGCTTTAATGACATTGATAAAAGACCTGACTTGCCTTTGACTAATTTCAGAGCTCCACTCTCCACTTTTATCCATTTAGGAAGCTTGTTATCGATTGCCAGAAAATGTCACATATCAGTAAGATATACGAGGTGTAATCAGTTTTCGTAAATGTTGAAAATAACACTCTTTTCGCTGATTTAAATGCGGAAACTTTGACTTGTGACTTGCTGATTCTCGTCACAGAAACTTGAGACTTGTTTGAAACTTCAAGGTTCAGACTTGAGACTTGCACAGCGGTTACTTAATCCCTCCTCATTTAAGATCTGCTTATTTTTAGGGGGAAAAAAACACAAGGGAAAGATCATGGTTTGGGTTAAAATGATCATCCTCGCGAGATCTGGCGTCAGCATCTACACACAGCCAAGTGAGACAGCCGTTGTCAAGGATACCTGCAGTCTTGCATACGTGCTAAACAGATATTGGCATGAAGAATCGAGTTTACAGGGTTGTGTCTAGATGGCAACCCCAGACTCATGAAAGCTCTCACCAGAGTTAACCCTAACCAAGTGTTCTTTGTCCCTAAACACAAATAGATTTTAGTCACAGCATTGTCACATTATAAAACACAATTTAAAAGAAACAGCTTGTACAAATCTTGCAAACTGGCTAGCTTGCTACAATGTAAAAAACAAAGCAAAACATGGGCTTTTAATTTTAGCTTCAAAGAGACGAAGACAATGATTGTGTTGGTGGTGGTGGAGGGGAAACCCCACCTCTTTGAGAGGTCTGAAGTGGCAAGAGGTGGTAGATGGCGTCACGTCAGTATGCAGGGTTTAATTATTTTGAATAATAACTCTGCACAGAAAGACCCCAGCCACAAACTCCACTGCCTGCTAGCAGGCTGGGAGATTCAAACTCAGAACCTTCTTGCTGTGAGGCGACAGTGCTAACCACAGCACCACCATTAAATGTAATCTAAAAATAAATCTACAGTGGAATATTTTTGTTTTATGCAACCTGCTTTCATCATAATAACTTGGATGTTGTAAACAATTAAATTAGCAAGAGAGTGCTTGCAAATTATTATCTTTTTGATTGATTTTCACCAAATCTGTGACCAGTTCAGTTTATATTGATCAAGCCTTTTTTTGTGAAATAAAAATGTTGTGAACAATATTTGTTTTTGTTTAAAACAAAAATTATGGATTATTGATTTCTGGATTTTGTTACACTACAGTTTTAAAAAATTAGAATTTTCTGGTATTATTTGGTATCTCAGGCTTTACAGGGTTAGGATTCCTAAATTCTTAAGTTAGGACTGTTCTATAATAGCCAAATTCTTATACTGGGATAAGATTTTATTCCCAAACCTAAATGCAGTTACTAAAAATCCCGACCTTCATCCTAAACCGAGATAAGATTGGATTTCAGACTTAGGAAGTTGCTGTAATGAGGCCCCTGCTCTGTAACTAACACTGAGTGTGCAGTGCAGTCGATTAAAGATGCATTTTTCCAGGAAAAAGTCAAAGAGGCAGAATTTCTGTTGCCATGGCTGCAGCCATGAAACACTTTCGATTCCTGCCGGTATGTGTGGATTCAAGGGCAAAGCCGTAATGAGCAGTGGCATTAATGATACTGCAAGATGTGCTCCCGCCACAGCCCGGATCACTGCAGTTAACTGGGTTTGTAATGGGGTAGTTTTTCAGGCACGTGTCCGAAAAACAGCCGACGGAGAGCAGGATTCAATCATATCTAAGTGCATTACTGGAGAGCAGGGAGAGGATGAGCAGTCATTACTGCTCATTACTGCTGCTGTATGGAGAGAGCGGGTCAGGCGAGGTAGAGGACAGCTTCATCTTTCACTTTTCTGACTTTTAAGCCAAAACGTCAGCTCCAGCAGGTAATGAACACAAATATGCAGCCTCAGTCGAAATTCTGACATTTCACTTTTGCTTTTTATGGACAAAGCAATGCATTATGGGTTTCCAGAAGCCAAATTAAAAAGGGATTTCGACATTTCTTGCAACAGGCCATGAATTATATCTATTACCAGTGATTTGATAGTGTGGAGTGAACAACAGCGGAATGATAATAACAGTAATATTGTCACAGCCATTGTGTGTCCTCCCCCGACTCCCACTCTGTTTGTGAAACGCGGCGGTATGAGGGTGAGCGGCCTTTGATTCTGGGAATCAGTAAATCAGTCTGCAGGCTACAATGAGACATCTCATTTGAGGTATTTGTGTACTTTGGGTTTATTGGTCCCAAAATGCCCCCTATCCATCTCTGACCAACACAGCATTTTTTTTTTTTTTTTTACTAGGGAATACACTGTTGAGAAGTTTATAGAAGAGCACTTAAGTTCACAGACGGGTTTACTGCTGGCTCCGTGCGCTTGGTGTGAAATAACAAACATTTCTCTTAAAACTGTTTCACTGCTCAGTAGAAAGTTCAGGGTTACTGGAGCCCAAATAGCAGAGAGGAGACACAGAGATTCATATCTGCATACATTTCATTAAATTTCCTTCCATGGCGTCGACACATTCTGTAGCTCAGTGTCATTCTTGGTTAATTTGATAATTACAGTGTAAAATGCAGCGTGCAACAGACCACAGACTGAGGTGCTACCTGAGGCTGAAGAAGACGTTTAAAGAAAATTAGGTGTGAAAAATTATGTTATCAACACGAGACAGTATGAGGACGTAAATATCTATATTATAAAGTAATGAGACTTCACTGAGTGGCTGCTCGGAGTTTCAAATCCTTTTGCCTTAATTCCCCAAAAAGACAATATCCCTACTGAGCTGTTTACTTGAAATGATTTTTTTTCCATTTACATGCAGCTGTGCACACCAAGGTTCAACATGTATGTCGTTTTTCATTTGCCCACGTGGGTCAGAAATCTACTTGTCAATTTTTACTGTCCTGACCTCCCGGGGGCCCGAAGCAAAATTCTGCTAAGGGGTCCTGCGAACTGACCAGAGAACCATGAAAACCATTTTGTGTAGAATCTTATATATAAAATGTAGAAAATACCGAAATATAACACTGAACTATGGGTCTGCTGCCTGCTAATTACTCAGTTACTTGATATTAAATTCAATATTTAATCTGTAGACTGTAACTAAGTACATTTACATCAAGTACTGTACTTATTTTGTACTTGAGTTCCATTTTATTCAACTTTATGTTTCTATACTACATCCCAGAGGCAAATACTGTATTTTCTTAATCCATAAAGCTGAAAACAGGCTGGTTTCTGACTTTTTAGAGAGGCAGTGATGCTACAGATATTAGATGGTTTTATGGACCATGATGCATTGCTGTACACAATACACACAAGACACAATAACACTGACAGGGAACATTTTACTGTAACCTGAACAGTTTTACTGTCTGGACAGACAGACAGCCTGGTCTCCAGAGGCTGCTGTGGGAAAGTGTGCACATTTGTTTGACGTGACGTTGGTGTTCATCAAATGTGATAAATAGTTGTATTTCATTCTCACCTCTGTCAGACACAAAGTCACAGAGCAGCCCTGGAAGCGTCTGTGAGCAGGAGACAGACTCACCGCAGCATCACGCCCTGCAAACTTAATGTTACTGCGAGTGAATCAAATCAAATCTGGAAAGGAGCAAACACAAGTTTACCTGATTACTGTTCATCCCGTTCACTCCCGGGATATTATTTTCCCTTTAGTTCTGCTTCATCCTCTCATCAACATTGGTACCTGCTTTGACAGGAGGGGAGGGAGGGGCCCCTGTGTACCTTGCGGGCCCTACATTAGATGTAATCAAATAGCAACAGTGCAACTAATGTTGTCATGTTTGATGTAGGGCTGCAACATCCATAAAATGTCAGAAAATAGTGAAAACTGTCCTTCATAATGTTCAAAAGTTGGTATGTTTCTCCCTCTAACCAGAGATGTGGGCTTTTCCTTTCAGATTGTATCTCCAGTGCAGCCCAACAAACTGCTGGCTAGTTGGTTTGTTTCCAGCCCACAGAGATGATCGTAAACAGGCGAGAGGCAGCGTGTCACGAACTGCAGAGAAAACCCCAACAGAGAGACAATGTGCTGTGTACATGTCCAAAGAAGGCTCCGAAAACACGAGTAATATCAGCGTGTCCCTTAACCGTCGTAATCAGAAAATGTAAATCAGAACTTTTTAAGCAGGAATAAGAATGAGGGCATCATCTTTCAATGCCGGCGCAGAAAGTGTGGGTGAGATTACTGCAGTTGTACAGGACGTTTTAAGTCGACTCTTCAACATATTTCTTCAGCCAACATGACGCGTTAAGTTAACCGCTCCTACCAAGAGTTTCCATGTTGACTTAAAATGACAGAAACTGTGACATTACTTTTGTGTCCTTATTATCCAATCAAACAAAACAGGTTTGAGTGCAAAACTTTGTAAATAAAAAACAGATTTGAGAGCGAAACTATCAACTATTTGTTTGCAAATTCTAAAGTTTGGCTTATGAATCAAAGTTTGGTTTGTGAGTCAAAGCATTTTGATTCCTTCAGGGCCGACACTACGTGGTCAAAGTTTTCCGCTTATATAATAGTGGACATTTTTGGATTTGGACTTGCAAGCCAAACTTTGGCATTTGTGACAAAACTTTTGGATTTGCAAGCAAAAACTTTTGATTCGCATTTATACAATTTCTATGACAAACTTATTTTACTTGCAGTAAATCCATTTTGATTGCAGTTTGAGAGTCCTGCTCTCAGATCAGTTTTTTATTGCAGTGTACAAAAGTAATTTCACATGAACGGGACACATCCATCACACTACTGACTGTTTAGAGCAACATGATCGACTCCAAACTGCTTGTGAGCCCACAAGTCTGACTGAATAAAGAGAAGTGAAATGAAAGAAGTGAAAACAAAATGACTGGGTGATTATCAGGCCACTTTTTAAAGCCACTGTGTTGGTTGTAGTTGTGACAAGAGGACAGACACATTAAGATTTTCCACATATTCAAAATCTGAATCACAAAATAACAACTGTCTTAACGAATGTCACAGTTCAAAAGGTTGTTTCATTTCAAAAAGAAACTGCAGGACTAATATTTCTCTGCTGTTTTCTTGAGGAGTATTAGTATGATTTAGTCTAATCCAAATAATCACTGAAGGCAAAGCTGCGCTCCAAGAAAAGCATTCGGATGGTGCCAGCGCAAATCATGCTATTTATCATTCCTCAGTAAACATGTCTCTGCATTACATGCATTTTTAACCAACACCCTTATTTTCTGAATGCTTTACACCCTCTGCCTTTTAAATAAGACATTTAGCAAATCAGCACGTACTTTGGTTTGAGCAAAAAAAAAAAAAGAAAGAAAGAAATCATCTGCTGATGGAGTAATGGTATAATTTGAGGTGTGGGATCCTGGAAGTTTCATTTAGTCAGAGTGATGAATCAGCAGAGGAGACAGTGTGTACCAGCACCTCATGGAGATAATATGCTGACTTCTTTATGACAGTGTTAGGTGTCAAAACACATTTAAGGGCAAGTTTTGTTGCTCCAAGTTGCCCCTCTGAGGGGGAAATGATGCATGCCGCGCTCACGAAAGAAAAGACAAACTGTCCTCCGGATGACAGAGAGGGGAAAACTGACAGAGCTGAGAGAGAAAGCACAGATCCTCCCTCTCGGTATCCAAGAAGAAACGCTTCACCTACTTTATGTTCGGCCGTTCATGCTGCTTTGTTTCAAGCTGCTTGGCTGACTGCGGGTCTGGCCTGCTGATTGCAGTGATAGACATGGAGGAATCTGGCGCTGGCTGCCAGAAACCACAGAAGAAAAAGGAGAGGACCCTCAGTCTGCCGTCGGTCTGTACCGGTAGGGAGAGGTAAACACAAGTAGTCCCTCCTTGGTATGCAGGGCTTATGTTGGCCCAGAGAGGAGCTGCGACTCAGAGGAGGTGCCAGTCTGTGGTATGCTCAGTAGAAAGCACAATTATTTTTAATGAATGTACAAAAAAAAAAAAGGAAAACAAATCGCTAGCATTAACCATGCAGCCCATGAGCATTTGCTGTTATGCAATCAAATCCATACCAGCACAGACAAGCAGCAGAGTTTATCCTTTTAAATTTAGAAATGCATTCACTGTAAGTGTACTGTAAAGAGGTGGTCGCCCAAATTGCAGTGCATCTGCCTCTCGCTGTTTTTTTGGAAACCACTGACAGAAACTGTCGTACCGCTATCTTTCTGTAAGGAACCAGTTTCACAGGACAGACCAGAATGTGGATGATAAAATAAGTACCTCGTAAGACTGATTCAAGCATTCAAACTGCCTGTCACAAAACACTTTTGGAGAGTTTTAAATGTCATTTTTTGCCTCAGTTTCAGTCCCTCTGCCCTCATTAGGCTTGTACCCAACTTGAGTGCACAATTAGTCGAAATTTTATTGAAACTGCAGTATGGCTTTCTGCAATTTTCAAGTCGCAGTAGGTGCATTGTTTGTTAAAATGTGAGTCACAAAACTTGTCCTCATGTTTTAGTGACTTTCCTTATAATCTGTGATGTGAAAACATCTGATTACCCCACAGAGAAAGTAAAAGTGTGCATCCTGCTCATAGTTTAGGTTTAAAATCCCATCGTACCACGAGGCGTCTCTCCTGGGCTGCAGACGACCGCTTCTATCGCTGCTTCAGTCACAGTTAGTTTTGTGCTTTGTGGTGATTTAGAGACTCTGTTTGTAAAGCTTACAGCCTGTCACACTGCTGCATCGCTCTGTGTACAGTGACTTTCAGGGGGCAGTCCTAGTTATTCACACCCAAGAGCAGAGCTTTCTCGAAGTTTTCCCAAACTTTTGCCTCATGCTTTTATGAAAAGACAAGAAAAGCCGAGCTTTGAGAATAGAGTGGAGTAAGCCTGATTGGAGGCTGTGTGTAAAATTAAGAAAACATCTTTTGCAGCTCATCATTTTAGATGCATGTTGTTTTTACTTAATAAAAATTCAAGACTGACATTAACTTTAAAGTCACAATGATCCAAAATGTCAATCAAAATGAAAATTCCTAATATGAATCAGGAAACTTATCTTACTTTAGACAATGTTTTATTTAGTTCATCATTTATAGTGGTCCATTAAGCACATGCTTGTATTCCGCAAGGCCTTAAAAAACATTTTGTGTATCATGAAGCCATGAAGCTTCAGAATTCAATACACAACATTTATGACCCTCAATCATCTTCGAACCTGTATTTTATTTTCAGCGTTCTGGCAGAA
The DNA here is from genome assembly GCF_056507025.1 of Lutjanus erythropterus. Taxonomy (NCBI): domain Eukaryota; kingdom Metazoa; phylum Chordata; class Actinopteri; order Lutjaniformes; family Lutjanidae; genus Lutjanus; species Lutjanus erythropterus. The sequence continues at coordinate 4,949,825 of NC_139335.1, forward strand.
AATAAATGCTTAAACTACTGAATTGTAAAGTAAGGCACAGTACAGGTGATCTCACCTATACTGCACCTCCAAGAGAGAGTGAAAGAGAGATTTAACCATTTTTTCAGATGTTAGGGTGTTTCACTGAGGACGGAGGTCTTAACAAAAGATCATCTGAAAAAGCCAGTTTGGCTGCATGTTGTTTTTACTCACTCTCTAATGATTAAAGAGTGAAAATCGAACATTATGTTTAAAGTCGACGTGATCCAAAATGTCCAGAATAAATAGCCTCCGGCCGCCATTAACAGCAGGTGGACGGCTGAGAAAGAGGCCAATCATTAAAGGGGTATAGATACTGGCACTGCTGGAAGTCTGTCTGCCAAGAATGTGGACGGAAAAACCGTTTAAAACAGAGACAAATGTCAAATCTGAGAGGTCTAAGGTTTGTTTGTTTCCCAAAATCTGTAAATGACAGCTGGATATTCATAAAATAACGTGCTAAATGTATTTAAAAGGAGAAAATGTAAAGTAGAATCCATAGTTGCTTTTAAGTGGCTTTAAAAAAAGCATGCAAACCTCTTGTAGTTTCCTAAACGCACACATAGATCATATCTAAATTACACCGCCTGAAGACAACTCCCTCTTTTATAGGAAACCACTCATCTGAATAACCACTTAGGCTTCGTACAGTTTGATGAATTCTCTTCACCGAGGTTGAATTAGCTCCAAATGTTCAGCATTTGATTTACGCGGCTGAGGACCGGCGAGAGAAATACAGCTGCGCTACGGTTACTGATGTCGGTCGACTGCAATGAAAACTGCGTTATGTAACCTGTGCGGCCCTGAAGATGAACGTTGAGCAGGAGTCAGAGCATTATCAGCTGGTATCCGTCCAAGTTTTTTCTTTTTGTTACCATCGGCGTGTATCCACAGACGGGCCGAGTGTATTAATTGCTTTCTTGTTTTTAGAGGCAACAGCGGTTTTGTAGTACAAATAAAAAAAATGCTGAGGAACTGAGCCAAAAATATCTTTAAAAAAAACAACAGACTGACAGAAAGCAAGAGGTTGATTAGTGATGATTAATGAATTAATCACCAGTGAGAATTTAACCAAGTCAAAATGTATTAATCAATGATCAATTGATAGTCTAGAAATGGTGGTAATCACACCTCATTTAAATTAGAGAAAAATTAGAGAAAAACTTTGAATTATCAATTGAGAAAAAGGCACAAAATTTCCAACCCTACTACGGATAGATGCTAACATTTTTAAGCACGGGTCCCACAGGCCAAGAAGCCCCTAAATTCAGTGGCCAAAGTACATTTTTGTTGGCCCAGAACGTGTAAACCTGCATAAAAACATGCTGGCATGTCTTGGCGCTTCAGGAATCGACGCACAGCCCTCACTGGATAAAAGACGAGCCACAAGTTCACAGATTTTCACTCTGCTGAGCACCAGAACAATTATGGAAAGTGCTGTTACATGTTCCACTGATCTCTTTTTGACTGTTGCCATAAGAGACAAAGTGTTTGGACAAACACGATGCAGACACACACCCAAACGTTCTTCAGCATGGCTGCCACCTTTGGTGTTCTCATGTTGGCGCAGGGTGGATTTTTCACACCAAACTTCTACAATAATATCACACAGTAAGCCCTGATACATTATCACCTACAGGTTATCACAATAACTACTTTTGTTGGACAATATATTCTCCCAGAGATAACTGCGATAATGATATTATTGTCATTTTAAGATGATTTTATGCCACTGATATAATGGAATAACAATGCAAATACAGCTTTTCAAAAGCCAGGAGACAACAGATGCAATGTTAATACTAGACTTTTTAGAAAACAATACTGATACCACAGAAAAAGAAAGTACAATTACCACCTCACAGCCTTATGTCACTGCCAACCAGTCCAAATGACACTCAGTGTTTGTCCAAATGTCATATAATGCATGTGTTGAAATTACATGACCTTTGACCACCAAATTCTTGAGTCCAAATCTGAACAATTTAACACTGATGGGATGGTCACAAGGTCACAGTGACCTTCAACGTTAGCCTCCAGCCACCAAACTCTAATCTGTTCGTCCTCGAGTCCCGGTGGATATTTGTGCCAAGTTTGAAGAAATTCCCTCAAGATGTTGTTAAGATGTTCCGTTCAAGCATGGGACAGACCGACAACCTCAACAAACAACCACTAATATTCTGAATAAGATAATATCCCAAATTTAATACGGATCACGTAAACAGCATATTCCATTTAAATGTTCCCAAGCAGCCCTAATTCCAAATTAAACATTTTCCGATTAAGACGTACGACGTGCCAGTATTATTCAGGACTTATTATTCAGAACATGCATGCAGCAGATTCGTCAGATGCATCACAACTGAGGTTTTTACCGCCTCTTGCCTGTTTATATCGGCTCTGTGCGTCACAAACAAACCCACCGGCCAACAGTGACTAAGGCTGGCGAGGAGAAAGAAAAACCTGAAACACACCAATGCTATGAAAGGTTTGGATATCAGCGCGTTTTTGGATATGTGCAAATATCGAATATCGAATAAGTTCCCCAGTGGTGGAGAACTTTCCATAGTCAGAGAATGCACAGCTGCATGTTATCAGGAATATTACTGGAATATTCATTTGCAAGGACTATAGAGGAACATCAGAATATCTTGTGCAGGTAAACAAATGTAAAAAAGTGAAGCGTCACCTCAGCGGTGATGTTATATGTTCACTGATTCAATGTGAAAAGCTGAGATCTTGTTTCAGTAAAGCTCTCATCCGTTTGTTTGGGAATAACGGCGGTAGCAGTGACAAAAATCAGACGCTTAGATCCCACTTTAATGCAACATTTTATCCCCTGGAATGTCTTGGGTGAATAATATTCAGCGCTGGAGTCTTTCCACTGCCAGTCTTTCACGAATGGAAGACAAATATATTTCTTGGCCGGCCGTTGTGTTTCGGAGTGAGGTTCTTTTGATTGGTAATATACAGGGCTAATTAGCTTAAGAAAGTGATATAGTTTTTCTGCTGGACTGCTGCTCCCCCTTAACGTCAGCTCAGATTTCCCAGGTGCCTCACTGTCTGCCAGAGGTAACAAAATAATGGCTCTGCTTGGAAACCTATTTTTCAACGTGTTTTTTTTTTGTGCGTGTGTGTGTGATTTTTAATAGATTACTATTAGAGATATTGGTGGACTCCAGGGAATCCTTGACCCTGAACAGGCTCTTATGAATGTGTGTTCACATTGTAGAGTCCGCCGTGCTAATCACTTACAGTTTGGTGAAAGGCCCTCTGCTCCATTATGCATGCAGATTTAATGTGAGCCCGTTTTATAGAGAGGGAAAACTTCAGGTACCAGTTTCAGGGCTTGAATTTCTGTCTTTTTTTTTCTCTGTCACAGAATGAATGAAAGAAATGCTGTTATTTCCTGCATGCAAAGGTATCATGGACATGTCAGTAATAACATGCATCTGAGGGATGGTTCAAATCAGGGTAATGGTGCAAGATTTCAGACAGTCTGTCCTCAATGGTTTTGCACTCAAAGTCAGGATGTTGTCTTATTTGAAATAAGAGTAGAAAACTAGTTTGCATGCACACATACACACAGTCATTGTTACATGAAGAACCAGCTTTGTTTTTATGACTTTTGAATACCATGCATGGTGGTTGATATTTTTATTGTTTTGCTTTTTTAAAAATTTTGTTGTTTTTATTGTCTCTCTATTGTTTTATGATTCTAAATTTATAGCGTGTAACCAAGGCACCATCAAAAATCAGACCATGGTCTTAATGGCTTTTCCCTGGCTAAATAAAGTTAAATAAAATAAAATAAAAACTTTGCCTGATGCTATAAAAAGCAGGCAAATACAGAGGCTGACAAAAATGTCCTTTTATGTTTTTATATCAAACTTAAACTTTGTACTAGGTTTGTTTTGGATGCATGCTGATAGAGGATGATCCTTCTCTATCTCTTTTGCTCCAAAACAAAAGAAAAAAAGAACTGTTATTAGCTTGTGTACGTGACGTTGAGGTATTTATCCTCAAAGGCTTCTTCTTGACCCACTGCGATTTGATTGTGACTCATATATATGTCACTTAAACTGCACAGAAGAATCTGCCTATCTTGCATATTTGACTCATGAATTACACCGACAGCATTAATATGCTGCAGGATTAAACCTGAATATAATGTTAACAGAGCATCACATTGAGCCTAGAAGTGGGAGTGTCACCATTTGCATTTCTGCATTAAATAAATGTCCATAACGGAAAAATAAATGTGGACACTGTTGTGGATGTGTGTTGTCCTCAGAGTGCAGCTGGCTGTGCAGTCAACCATATGTGAGACTGAAGCTGTCGATGCACAACGTCAACCAGCAGAGGGAGTGAAAGCATCAAAGATGTGTCTGAGCTGTCAGCTGGTTCGTTTGCATCCTCATTCAGAGAAGAATTGTTTTGTATTTAATGGATTTGTACAGCGCGCAAAATCATCACGTGAGACAAACCTCACAGCAGAGCAAAATGTTCATACTGCCCCTCTGATTGATTTACACACATAAACCAAATGATGTCTTTCATGGCTGTCAAAATTCTACATGCATTATTTAGTTTTTTTATTTTATTTGAGAAAACTATTGAACCGTCTGTAAAAATGTACCTGATCTGTGTTTGTGTGTGTGATGTATAAGCAGTTTTAATTAACACCGGCAGAATACTACAGCCGGGTATACGATAAAATATTATTATATTCCAAAAAATTATATATCATGGATCTTTTCCCAAAGTGATGTGTTATTTTTGCATATGCAATACAATACTTGACCTAATCTCAAGATCAGTGTTGATCCTAATCTCTGCCTCGTCTCTATAATCCATCTTTATGTTTCTGACATCTTTTAACTCACTGGGTTTAATCTCTAACCTCATTCATTTCTGTGTAAAGTAAGTAAAGACCTTAACACAAGTTATGACTTACAGAGCCTTTACTCTGTCAAACAGCCTGTTCCTGCATTGGAAAAGAACCAAAGATCTAATAGAACCTGGCCTATTTTGATAATTGATTAATCATTTTGAGACATTTTTCCAGCTTCTTAAATGTGAATATTTTCTCATTTCTTTACTCCTCTGTGACAGTAAACTGAACTTCTTTGAGTTGTGGGCAAATCAAGACGTTTGAGGACGTCATCTTGGACTTTAAGAAAAAATTTTATGGAACAAACAACTAATTGATTAATAAAGAAAATAATTAACAGATCGCTGCGATTGTTGTATTGCCAAGATAACTGGTTTGCTTTCAGGAGCTACAGCGACACGTGGTTATCTACATACTGGCTGATTTAAGGTTAACGTCAAAAATACCTCAAATTTGACAATATGGTCATCTGCACTGCATATTAATTGGTATTCAAACTATAAGTTTGATAATCTCAACATGGATTTGTAATTCAAATTGTAGCATTGTCAGGGAAAAAACAAGGTGCATCCCCCAGAAAAGCTGATGGGAAGTTTGCAGCGTCCTTGTGAGTTTTTAAATGCGTCAGAGACCAAGGACGAGCAACATCCCAAAGATTTAGAGTCGGGGGAATAAAATGTAACAGTCCTCACCAGAGCCATCAGTGCACCTCCAGCGGAGTGACCTCACAGGAAACTACGAACATCTTCTTCCCTCAGGAAACATCTGGGACAACACTTCAGTGTCACAACTGATCAGCAGAGAAAAAAAAAACAGCAAGGAAATGGTGGTGGTGGGGATGAAGAAGGTTCCTCTCCTAGTTTCACTTTTAACTCTGTGGTAGAGGAGTAATCAGGAGGAATATAGGGGCCTCAAGGAAATGACCCAGTAATTCATTGTTTCCACTGAAAACTCCTCAGAGGCAGAAAGATTAAACAGGACTATTATCAGGACTTCTTTCTTTCTCCTGGTATAATCATACACAACATGTGTGAACTTACATGTGTGCACTTCTCCTGCACAATTACCCATAATAGTCATACATATGTCCATATTTCCATATATCTCCATCAGTAAAAGGTGTGTATATAGCCTGTGTGTATGATTAATTCATATTTTCTAGCACAAGTATGATGGAAATATGGAGGCACATTTCCGCCAGTGAAAGAAAAAAAATATCCCCATGGTTAAGTCATAACGTGATTAAAAAAAAAAAAAAAAAAATCACAATTACAGGAAAAAAATCATAATTGTCAGATAAAAACTAAAAACTAAGCAATAAACAATCATAATCATGACATTTTTTTAAAAAAGTCAAAATTATGAGATATATGAGATATGAGATCTCATGATTAGAAGTAAGGATGCACCGATACCAACAGCGGGTATCGGTCCGATACTGTCCTCATGTACTCTTACTCTACTCATAAAACTACTCCGATACCCCACACTCAATACTACATCACGAAAAGTAGCCGCTCAATACAAGTAAACTAATGAACCGCCATGATGCAGAGTTCAAGATGTTTGCTGATGCTTACCCTCTGTTTTTTGGACGCGTTGTCATCATCAGCAAGAGACTCGCTGTCCTCAACTTCATCCACCGATGACTTTGGAAACTGTCCGTAAAATTCCGTGTAAGTCCATTTAAACTAAAATAACTGCACAGAGTCCACCTGCAGCCCGCAGCCAGCCGCTGTCCAATAAGTTCCGGCGGCTGTAAACTAGTTGATGCGTCTGCAAATTAATAAAAAAAAACACCGCAGCCATCAGTCTGTAACCAACTTTTCTTCGTAAAAAGCTGCTACAACTTCTCTTTGTGTATTTATTCTTCACCAAAACGGCATGACAGTACAGGACACGCAACTTCACTCACATGGTTCACAGCAGGGTCAACAAAACTGTTGCACACATGGCCCCACACTCATACCTGTCCCCCCCCAAACAATGACAGGTAGGAACTAATTAGCTCTTAGACAAGAGGGACATGAAGAAGAAACTTCAATACTACACATGTAAATGTGTCATTAAAATACAAGTTAAAAATGATACTGAAATAATTATCATATTTAACACCATTTATAATAGTAAACTTAATTCTGCAAGTCCATAATAATGTGAAATTATTATACTGAAATATATCACATACACAGTAAACTGCACAGTTTAATAAGGAACACAAAATCAGTAAAGTAACTTACTATAAATGACCTAAAAATGTCATGTGTACAGTAACCATGGTTACACTCGTAGCAGGAAACAGCAACAATGATTTGTTACATTTAGAAAGTGAGCATCTAATAAAAATAAAACATGTTTTAAAAGTTATTGTAAGAACTTTAATGACATTATTAAGTACTTGTATCGGTACTCTGTATCGGCAAGTACCCAAATGAACTTGTATTTGTACTCAGTCTGAAAAAAAGTGGTATTGTGCATCCCAACAAAAACTAAACACTATAACCTTCATAAAGGATTTATTGCCACACTGTTGTCTCAGGCTGCATTGTTTTAGCTTGTTGCTTCTAAACTGTTTATCAGTGTGACACGCTGCATTGCTAAGCAGCGATTGGTGGTCGCTGAGGTTACCATGGCACCGTATCATCCCTTCTTTAAGACAACCTTGTGATGATCATTTTACTCATGAAGCACCAGTGTCAGTGAGAAAATCAAAGAGACGGCACTACATTTCAAATAGAAGTTTATTCATTCAATAACACAGCAGTATTACACAGTAATAGCCTTTTCATGACCGCATTAAATCATAATCACCTGCACCAACAGGAGCACAGTACAGTATTATCTCATATACTGTATCTTTGACCACACACACCCATAAAACATCAGCACTGAGTATCATCACATGACCTTTGCATAGGTAATGACCCCACAGAGAGAAATCACAAAGAGCCCATCAGGCGACATTCGTTTAAAAGTACAGATTTGTCATTTTCAATTCATTATAACAATGATTGAATGAATTCCAGTGAACTGAAACAGACGACGGAGAGATTCCAGTGTGACCAAACATACAATAAATCAACTTATAACATGCACTCATTCTTGAGAACAAAAGCAAAGCAAAATACACATTTTTAAAACATAATTCTTATTTAGCTTTGATCTAGAAGGGTTACAGAGTTCACATGTTAAGGTTGAAACACATCTGTTGGCAATATCATTTAATAAATTTGTCAAAAAATAGAAAGTTTACCAGTGCTTGAGCAGCATTCCTGCCTCTTTTTAAACCAGGAAGTGAGACAGGGGTCCTAAGGCTAAAGCTAACCCTTTTTTATGCCTGATTAAATCATGTTTTCTTGTGTTGGTGGACATGTGGGACTCATCTTTGAAAGGTCCAACATTGTCATAAAAAAAATGATTTTAAAACAAAGATTAATATAATAACACATTTTTACACAGATGTTATCAGTAGGTATTGTTGATTTTAGCACATTTTTAAATACTTTGTTTTTAAAACTTACATGTATCTCATATACATAATTATTTTTGCAGGTTTTTTTGGTATGACATTATTTGTCCCGATTCTCAAGAATGGGTGTTATATTATAAAGTGATTAAAATCCCATGCAAGAAGCTACAATTTCAAGTAATTGTCGTTTCTCCACATCGGACCCAAAGTGAGAATACAGTACATCTGAGTATTTTATATAAACTTTAAACAAAGCTTTAAAAAATATTCTATGAAAGCTCCAAAATCCTGGAGTGAACGGAGCTTACCACGATTGCACAAAAAAGACAATACAATATTATTAGTTAATACAGCACGATGGAACAAAATGAATTTCACACCAGCCGATTAGTGAGGGTGGCCGGTCATGCACATCATGCCTGAGTAAACAGCGTGCTACGAGTAGCAGCCTCATACAGAAAAGTCACATTTGATCATAACTCCCAACACTAAAACAAGAACAATAAAGCCGAGCCCTTGTGCTTGAGCTGTTGTCCCGTCAGTTGCGTTCATTTCTTCTGGCAGTAGCTGCTGTAATCCCTGCAGGCCTTCTGCATGTCCGTTAAGAAACCTGGAACTCCGGTCTGCACCAGAAAAAAGAAAAAAAACACACAAAGAGTGTCTATCAGCGAGCGTCATTGAACACATGCAGCCAAGAAGACCCACCCAGGAGGGGCACCGGGGAGAGGAGCGGCTGACGTCACCCTGCAGCACATCTGCTAACAATAATGATGGAGGAGCGTAAAGCAGACGGAGGCATGGAGCCGAGGCCTGTGAGTGACCCCCTTTTTAACACCATCTTTAAAGCCCTCATCAGAGATCTGCTCAAGTGGGTCAACAGCGAACATGTGCACATTCTGAAGACGACTTCCACATGTTGGCTGTTTCCATCTAATTGTCGAGGGAATTTGGAGCAAACTTTTGAAATGTAAACAAAAAAAAAAGAGAGAGAAAAGAAAAGAAAATGCAAATTATTTGAATCAACTGGTTTGAACTAGGCTACGCAAACAGGGTTATTATATTATATTATATTATATTATATTATATTATATTACTAGTCAAAACTTTTGGACAAAAAAAAAGAAAGAAAGAATGCACTGCCATCATATCAGATCAGTACTCTGTGATAAGCAGATTTCAGGTATCAGAACTTTATTGGAAAGGAAACATTGGTATTAGATCATCTCTATATGCAAAGCGTAGTTTAAGCCTCTAACTGATCAATGATCAACCCAAAGGCATCATGGGATTGCCAGTGGATAGCAACATGCCAAATGTTTTGAACACCAAGGTCAGAATAAATAGAAGTTTATATCATTATTTTTTATTTAACAGATGTTTCACTGTCACTTTTAGATTTGTTTAACACATTTAAAGGCTTTTCTCCTTTAAAAAGGTTGTCTTTTAAGGGCTGTTTATCTTTTGGATACTCAGATTTTTAAAAATGTGTTAATCCAAACTAACTCAGATAATTAAAAAGCACGTTTCTCTCTCTCTCTGTTTTGGCCATCTGTCTATTGGGAAATAAGAAATGTGTATTAGGAGCAACTGCATGGTGAGTTTGGCTGCATTAAAAGAGTAAAGGTGATGACTGAGAAGAAGAAGAAGAAGAAGAAGAAGAAGAAGAAGAAGGTAGCTGAGACGCAGCAGGTTGTCTGTGACTGTAGTCGTTTTCCTCTTGGTGTGGTCTCAGAGTCACATTATGTCACATATCAATTCACAACCACCTCCTCCATGTTTTACACCCCAGGGCTGTTTTCATTTTCTTTGTGCAGCTGAGGAAACATAATCCCCACAGGCAGCCATTTAAAATCACACAAATCCCCGTCTCTGTTGGGAAATCTCTCCAGACGAAAGCTGGTTTACAGAAAGTAAACCCTCTTTCTACTGTAAATCGTGCAAAAGTTACATGAGAGACTTGCTGCTCTCTATAAAGTTAATTTACCTCCAAAACAGGAAAATAAAAGTCTCAAATCTTCATTTTAAATGTGTTAATAAAAGCTGAATTCAAACTAATCACAATTTATTGATTCAAATAAGGAAATTCTTTGCATGTGACCCGTCTGTAAGTGTTCAGAGGCCACTGCCCCTAAAGCTACTTACTGCATCACTCAGGTTTAGAGGTTAATCGTTTCTTTCTTTATGTAAATCTGTAAATGTTTGATGCTCGTGTTGTTTACTGCACTGCAGTAATTGACCTTCACTCACCCTCGCTGCCCAGTTCACCAGCCAGGTAGGAATCGAGCCTCCGGGGTTGTCAAAGTAATTCATGAAAACTGAAACAAAGCACACGTTCACTGCAGATAATGATTTTTCATTAATCAATCAATTACTTTTTCAATCAATAGCTTGATGTATAAGTACCTCATACATGCCCACTTTAAAAAAAATCCCTTTAAACAACTGACAGATTGTCACATTTTTTATTCATTTCCATTTATAATTCAAATTTTCTGCCCGGACTGGCAGCAGAATCATTATATTCCCTCGTCACTCGGTACCTTTAGTTCCACCGGCTCCGTCGTTCTCCAAGGCGACGCTCTGCTTGTAGTCTTTGACCCGCAGCACACTGCGCTTTTCTTCACACGGCGTCTCTGGGGAACTCCTGGCCAGGATCACGTAGATCTTCCTGCCGTCCATGTCCAGGTCTCTCCGCTCCCTTACGTACACATACTGAGGTTTGAACTGTCAGGGAAGACACTGATGTGCTCTCCATTACAGCCTGACTTCACCTTTATAGTATAAAACATGCCTGAGGCTGAAAAGGGACAAACTTTAAAGTGTGTTCTGTCCATAAGAATCGTCTGCGTGGATCAGAAGGATACGTCTCTGTTCGACATCATCATCGGGTATTTTACTTCCCAGTAGATCGCAGTCTGTCCGTTGAAGTCCTTCTCATAGAGCTCTGAATAAAACAAATAACATGAATATTAAATAAAAAACATCAGATGTGGGCGGATGGATACATGATACACAGTAGAGTTAAAGTGATTTTAATGGTTTTAGGGAAAGGAAAGGAAAGGAAAGGAAAGGAAAGGAAAGGAAAGGAAAGGAAAGGGTAAGGAAATTTTATTCAATAAAGTTCAAGGTGTACACTTGAAATACTGCCCATAATCAAGTCTTACAATGACTGTAACCCCCCAGTGAGATAAAGTTGTTCCAGAAAGCTGCAGTTTCTCGTGATCCGTGTGGAAAAAGTTAGTAATGAAAGACTAATAGCCATGTTTCCACGGTAACAATCAGTGACACCTACTGACCAGCAGCATCAAATGACAAAAAAATGGGAAGGTGAAGTTTTCTTTAGCATTAATGTGTTAGAAGTACTGAGTACTTGTGGGTTTTCTGTGTATAGTTAAGAGTCTTCAGTAAATTTTCACAGTAAAATATCCTGGAGAACATTTTCTGCTGGAGTGAGGAAAAACCTCATAAACTTCATCAAACGCTCTCTACAAAAAAATTCTTAATTATTCTGGCCTTCATGTGAATCTAGCAAGTGTTATATATTAATTTAGTGTCTTAATTAGTGGGGAAAAAAAACATTGTGTCCATTTTTCCCAGCAAACTCATCTGAGGAAGAGGCTCTGTGGTGCGCCGGGACGCACGCTTTCACTTTCTCTGACTGTGTCATTAATGCCTTTTTTTTTCAGTCATCTCGGTTGTGAAAGCAGCAGATTTAGAAACAGTCAGAAGGAGTAAAAGTGTGCATCATCATGATCAAAGTTCATTTGCAAAATCTGGGCAAACCACAGAGCAAACCTCCTGCAGCAGGGAAAATATGCAAAATTTAGGAGGTGGGAGGTGAGATCCAATCACAGCTGGTCACTCAGGGACGCACCTGGAGATGAACTGTAATGTCAGGTGTGAACGCACAAACTCAGAGCTGTCCACTTGAGACTGGATCACCAAGGACACATGTTAAAGGGATAGTTCACCTAAACATGAACACTCAGTCATTGTGTACTCACCCTCATGCCGAGTGAAGGTCGGGTTTAGTTTTTTTAGTCCACAAAACACTGCTTGAAAACTGGTCACCTTTATCCCGTTAGGCTCCAGCAGCGTTTTGTGGACTAAAAAAAAACTAAATCCGACTTTCAATGAGCATGAGGATGAGTAGATGATGAATTCCAGGTCTGAACAGGACCTAAGACTCACACAGACAACAATACTATCCCAAAAACACAATACTTTGGAGGAAAAGGCTACTTCAGCTACTACTAACATAAAGTTATGGCTAAAATTTCAACTAGTGTGTGATTAAAGCTGGATGTTTACGATTTTGACAGACTGGGCAGCTACAACTAACAAAAAACAAAACAGTATGTGACCACAGACTACATTAACATCATGTTACCTGCAGGTTACTGTAGAGGAGACGTGCATGAAGACAAGGATAACATTTAAAAGTTACTTCATTAATGATACTAATGTGAATATGAAGACTTATTCTTTATCAGGAGAGATGAAGGAAAGTTGATTTGGATGGCAAGGACAATGACAGTGTGAACCTCGCCTTACTGTTTTTACCTTTTGCATAGCCATCCCAATGTTTCCGATACTTCAAGTCCATGTAGACATCTGCACACAGCTCTGGAGTGCAGGTGGTGAGCCCACCAAAGACTTTGTACTCATAAAGTCCAGTTTCCTGAAAACAGCACATGAAAATTCTCTCTTCCAAATGTAGGCTACATGCCACACCCACAGCGTGTGACTAATCCCACACCACACCACTCTGATTAGAGCCGGTCTGCACTACACCCTTTCTCACACCAAGTGAGGAAGCGTGTTGGATTTGATTTAGACACACAGGAGAAATGTCTGAAATCCAGTAAACCCGAGGAAGTGCATGTCTGGTCCCCGGGAATGTGTCTTCTTTAAGAGAGTCAAGTCAAACCAAACTCCATTCACAAAAATGTCATTTTAAGGTTGCCTTGTCTTCAGTGGCAGTGGACAACACATCAATGCATCAAACCTAATTAACTGTTAGATACCTATGAAATATAATCTCTTGATGATAGGGATAGTGGATTATTAGGGGTTTCTGAAGACTCCAGCAGTGTCTTATCACACCATTGTCACATTTTAAGCCAAATATGAAAAACCTTATTTGCATAACCATGCAACCATGCTCCTAACCATAATTCAGTGTGCCAAATTCAGTCAACTTAATAAAGTGACATGATTTATACATGACATAGGACTTTTTACAAAAATATAGGAATACATTCCAATGAACCACAGATAAATTATCATATTTTAATCTTATAATTATTTATTTTTTCAGCATTAGTGTTTTTTCCCATAAATATACCACTTTGCAGAAAATATGGACGTGCCCACATATTTTCTTTTTTGTTTATATGAAATTTTCAAAGACAGTGTGGCAAAGACTTAACGCTTAAGGGAGAAATTAGGTCACTGTTATGTGAGTTTGACTTTATTTTTGTTCACAGTTTGGTTAAAATGAATTAAAAGCCACTGCTCCAATCTATCAGGTGTATGCCGAAGTGAATCCTGGTTCAGTCTTATTTAATAAATGTATTCAAACTTTCTCGAAGAGGTAAAGAGTTGTGCCCAAAAGGACAGGATACATTAAATTGAATTATTTGTGAATAGGGTTTGGTTCGACCGGTCCAGCCGGTTTCAGATTTCTTAATTTCCGGATATTTCCGATGTTGGCCGCTAGGAAATCACTGTTGCAGTGTTTACTAATGTTGCTAATAAACAAATTACATTAAAGATAATAATCTCACATGTTTTTTGGAGAAAAAAGGAGATCGATTATGATTTCTGGAGGCTCTGCAGCGGAATCTCATACAGATACAGACTGATTTATTCATTCAGTCGGTCGGTCAGTTAGCAGCCGTCTTTCCGGTGGTAAAAGCAGCAGTTTTATTAATTTTTGGTACCTTGTCATAGAGCCGGTAGATTTTTACTCCCATCGTTTCTACAAAGAGCTCCCATCCTCCCTCCAGCTGCGGCTCGTCCAGCTCCCTCCAGGCCGCCTGAAACTCCTCATCGGTGAACTGCAGCGACATGACGGCTCCTCTCACAACACCTGTCAGCCCGCACACGCAGGTCAACACCGGGCTTCCTGTCTCCACTTTCACAATAAAAGACACCGATCTGCTCACATCTCTTTACACCGTACCAACAGTTTGAGACGGAAAACTTAGCAGTAGGGGAGACTAGGGACGGTTGCAACCCTTTTAGCATTTTTGGCAGCCACTCAGAGACTATCTGGACAAAATCAAACTTATATTTTATCTATCTGTTGATTATTTAAGAGGATTTAATATGAAATATCATTCACAATATTTATTTTAATGGAGGACTGACCCCAACCTGAGGGACAGCTGCCGCATGTTCAAGTGATGGTTGTTAAAAATACATTAACCTTCACAAATATACTTTTGCTTTTTGTTTCTGTAAGCTAGTATAAAATATATATGAAATATAAATATACATTATTTTCTAAATATTCCAGAAATAGAGTTTGTTTACACATACACTGTAAAACCTAAGTTAGAAAACTCATAATTTCAATTAATAATTGATTAATTGTTGCAGCTATAATTTCAAGGCAACTATCTT
The DNA here is from genome assembly GCF_056507025.1 of Lutjanus erythropterus. Lineage (NCBI taxonomy): Eukaryota > Metazoa > Chordata > Actinopteri > Lutjaniformes > Lutjanidae > Lutjanus > Lutjanus erythropterus. Next base: position 4,964,836 of record NC_139335.1, read on the forward strand.
CTCTATTTTTGGAGTTTTAAATCAGACAAACTCTTGAGTCTTAAAATGAACATTAAAAAAAAGTGGCGCAAACCTATAATCTTTTGTTGGGAAAATTGACTTTTCTTCTGAAAATAGATCTTCCAGTTTCACCTTTTCACTGTCAAATGTGAAGCTCGTTATTAACCATCACACACTTTCACTTTATTGAGTTTACTCAAACTTTTTTCAAACACATTGGTTTTGTTTCTAAAACTCAAAAATTCAAGTTTGCAAAACTTTTCTTAAACTTAAGAGTTTGAGTTTGATTCAAAGCTCAAAATATTTGTTAGCTAGATGTCTTGAAATTAAGAGTTTCTCAACTTTTTTTTATCAACAACAGAGAATATAAACCTACCTTGAGTCAATGTGCTGATGTTTAAGATGATTTTCAGTCTCAACAGTGTGAGACAACAGGAACAAACTTTTATTATACATGCATTTATTGTAAAACCTTCTGCTGTGTGGTTTGTTTTGATATGTTTGTTTGCTGCTGAGCTTTGGGACAGTTATCAGCAGCAGGACAGCGAGCTGCTCGCTGGACACACTGACCTTGATGCTGCTCACACATTCAATCAGATAAATATATAAAAGCCCTTGCTTCATCATTACCATGCTACTGACTTATAAAATAAAATGAAGGATTTGTAGATTTGCAGAGCGACTGATTGATGCTGTTCTGTGACTGTTTGTCATGAGAGGGATTCAGATGAGCCTGTTACCATCCTGAATATTACCTCGAAAAAACTGTTTCATCATGATTTGTGGACGAGACGACAAAACCAAAATCCCACTTCTCATTTGTTGGTGTGAGATAATCAGCGTTACACAATGCAGAGAAAATCCCTCAACAGGAGGATGCATTTACAGTGTGCAGCTACAACAGGTGTGTCCATCTCAGACTGTAAATCGATGGCTGCTGTGGGACGTTTACGTAATGATGACAGTAATCCCTGAGAGAGTCTCACACTCAGGCCTCACATACTGACAGTGAGGTCAGCGTGTAAATTCAGATAGCAGCAAAAAGTAAAATCAGGCTTGAAACATGTTTGACAGCAAGTCAGTTTCAAGTGTCTTAAAAAAAAAAAAGATCTGTTCATGTTTCTTCAGTTTTTTCCACTTTGGTTGATGTTGCTGATCAGTGTGGATTCAGGTTAAAGAGCACACACACACACACACACACACACACAAACACACACACACACACACTCACACACACACACACACACACACACACACACACACACACACACACACACACACACACACACACACACATACACACACACACTGATTATCTGCACTGACCTCTGCAGGTAGAATCCAGGCATTTCACTTAACATGTGGTCTGCTGACTTCGAGAATTGTATCTGGATATTTTAGTTTAGGATATTTTGCTTGAATTTTGGCTGCTTTTCTGATCTTCTTTATTACATGAGTGAACAGTCCTTTAATTACTGTACATAAAAAGTTGAGAACTTGAATAATTTCAAGGCAACTGTGTACATTTTTAAGTTTTAAGTCAGATGCAAGCTCTTAAGTTGAACAGTTGGTACATAAAATCAGCCCCAGTCTGGAGAAGCAGTAAGGGTACCGGTGTAGGAAGCTAAGAAATATACGGCTGTGGACTGTGTCAACGAGAAAATTTATTTTTAGCATCTTAATAAAAGATCCACCTAGAAACATCAGAATGAGTTTAAGTGTATATTAGAATATTTTCACTGATTTAAATGGCCTCTGTGAATCTGAACTCTCCTTTTAAAACAGAGTAACACACAGTCACACAAACTCAGTACCAGACATAGGCAGCAACAACTCTCACGCTCTGTGAGGTAAAATTACTGATTTCACCAAGGAGTTTGATTGGTTTGGAGAGAACAATATTTGTTTTTTTTACAACTGTGGTTTCCCATTAAAAAAAGGTTAACTGACAGAAAAGTAAAGCTGTGAAAATATTCTAAATACAATGAATACTTACTTAAAAAAAAGTACAACCCTGCCTCAAATATTCCAAACTATCCCTTTAATGTGGTTGTGTTAAATGTGATGCCTGGTGTTGTCAAACTGTTGAAGATGTTTACTGTACTAGTATAATATAATATAATATAATATAATATAATATAATATAATATAATATAATATAATATTGTATTGTATTGTATTATATTACATTATTAACATAATAAAAGAGGAGTCATGTAAAGCATCTAAACGGAAATACATTAATTTCAAAATAAGAGTATCCAGGGAACTGAAAGTAAATGCGACAAATGCTGTCACTTATTTTGAAATACGCCGGAAATCGTGCTTTCCGGTTCTTTTCTGTAGCTTCACAGTCCGTCATCGATACTTGAAATAGTTGGTGTGAATGGGGATGTGAGTGAGAGCTGCAGCTCTGAACCTGAGGGCTTCACAGGGGGACGTTCCTCATGAATGGGAGTCAGATTCCAGGTCGAGGGACAGAGACACACAGTGAGAGAGAGAGAGAGAGAGAGAGAGAGAGACGCTGTTTGTTCTCGAGTTCAACACCACAGAAGAAGAAAACAACATTCACCTTTAATCAGATGAATGTGACTGAATATTTTATGAGCGGGTTCACACAGAGACAAGTTTGACTGCGAGCAGAGGAGCTTTTTATTGGAGACCGTGGGACATGGAAAACGGCTGTGAGGTAACTAACCTCTCCTCTGTCTTTGTCGAGCATGTCAAGTAGGTTTTACCTCAAATGACAAGCTAAAGTTTAGGTTGAAAGCTAATTAATTAATCCATCTATCAGATGGTGACAGGCTACGTGCACAGCAAGGTTGTTGCGCTGATTGATTTGCTGAAAAGTTAGAGGATTTTTCAAAATAAAAGCAGCCTACACAAACACTGTAGGTGCGAGAAAAACACCTGTCAAAGATAATAAAAACGCCTCTTATTCTTTAAATGTTAACAGACACAAATACCACTTAAATTCCAAGTGAATGAACAAGTTTTGTCTTGTATTTCGCTGTTATTAGGAGAAGTTTAAGTTCAGTAATGAAGAAAAGTGACTTCATTAACTTCTTCCCCACTTAAAAACAGAAAACAAAGATCTCTAAAGGCAGTCATGAGGATTAAAAACCTTTTTCAAATGTGAATCTGTCCTCTAGAACAGTTGTTCCTAAATGGCAGTACTTTAGGGGGTCCCCAATAAAAAATGAAATAATGCACTTTAATTGTAATTCCATTTATAAGATGAGAAAATGTGTGACGATTTGGTCATGAGTTTCATACACCAGTGTTTCGTCTGTATTCATTAAGCAGTGCTGCACCACCACAGCAAGGAAATGACATCCACTGCAGTATGTCTAAACACTGTAATTTAGCCTGAATGTTATCTGTAACCAAACTAAGTGTAGTCCAGATGCTGCCTTTAATGCTGCTTGATTATATAATAATTAAAAAATATTTTTAATGATCAAATGAGGGACCCAGGGACAAAATCTTATCAACCGGGGGTCTGTGGTCTAATTTCTGTCAGTTTAGGGGTCATTGATGCAGAAAGTTTTGAGAACCACTACTTTCAAACACTTATTACCAAACTTTTTATACCCTTTACAACAGATTTAACCAAAGAAGATCTCAACAAAGGATTAGTAGTTGGTAAAAGTTTTTCAAAGAGAGTTTTCTCAACTTGTTCATTTCTACAGTGTACACAAAACCACTTATAACAATAACCAGGTCATGATGCCTGGAAAGAGACATCGCTGTTGAGCGTCAAGTGTATTTTTTTGGTGCTTTGAGCATCACAAGCCGAGAGCCATTGAGTTTATCATATTGTTGAGAAGGCAGACATCTCTACAGCTGATATCTCCAAAACTCTGCAACTCACACTAAAACTATCAGGATGGATAAATGGGCACTACAGGCCAGAGTAAAAATATGAATTTTTGATTTTGAGTTGAACTGTGCCTTTAATAAAGAACACTGACCCTGACAATCACATAAAGTATAACTGACACTGTCCTGCTCATTTATTGTCACTCAGAGTCTGAATCACAGCTCTCCACGCAGCAGACATGACGAGAGAGGAGGGTAGGGGGGTTGCTTGTGAAATTGCTGGTGATTTCGAAGCTCCTCGCATTTCATGGAGCAGTTTGTAATGTCATATCCTGCGCTCTCCAGGGAATGTCTCAGCTCGTGCTGGGCTGAGTGGTCCTGCGTCATTCAGACAGCCTCCTCTGACTGGGTCAGGAGGCGGCGGGGATTGTGCAAAGAGGTTACTGTGAAGCAGCAGCGGGTGGCGCTCGGAAAGTGGTGCTGAATTGTGAAACGTGGTGTTGAACTCTAACAAAAAGCATCTGCAGGGTTTCTCTTTCTTGAGCAACGCTATGACTCTAATTTAATGAGTGGTTTCTTTTTCCTCACAGACTGGGAGACCCTAGTGAGGAAAAGAGGTAAAAGGGCACCAGCGAGGAACCATCTGTGGTTGGTTAACAGAAGGCTCCTTAAACCTGCAATGCCAGAAGAAGATAATAAGGACGCCATGAGAACGCCAGCGACCCCAGAGAAGGCCAACAACAACGAGCGCCCTGCAGCCCCCGTGACAACGGTGAACATCCCCTTGGTCAATGAAGTCCAGCTGACTGCGGCCACCGGTGGGGCGGAGCTGTCCTGCTACCGCTGCACCGTGCCATTCGGCGTGGTGGTCCTCATTGCCGGCATCGTGGTCACCGCCGTGGCTTACAGCTTCAACTCGCATGGCTCCACCATCTCTTACTTCGGCCTGGTGCTGCTCTCTGCTGGACTGGTGCTCTTGGCGTCCAGTGCCGTCTGCTGGAAGGTGAGACTGGAGAGGAAGAAGGAGAGGCGGCGGGAGAGTCAAACCGCCCTGGTCGCGAACCACCGAAGTATTTTTACCTGAACTAAACAACACATATTCTGTTTTTTCTGAGTCCGGAAAGGCCTGATTTCTGAGATTGAGTTGGAGGACCAGCTGTGGACAGATGTTGAGTTGGATTCCCGACCTGTAAAAGCTTTGACCGCAGACTCTCAAGGCCCAGAACTTAAAGCTTTGAAGACATTGTAAGGGATTTATTTGTCAAACAGACGTCGAGCATCTGGCGAGCTGGGAACGCAGCCAAAGGGAATGTATCACAATTAAGATGAATTACCACTGTGCAAAGCGATGTAGAGGAAGTCTCTCATTAATCTGCTGTTGGATGTGGCGGCTTTGATTGTAATGGGAGGGATTGTGGTTTGAAAAGCCCAGGAAAGGAGAGGGAAACTGGAAAATCCAGGACAATGATTCATGCCTCATTTACTGTGCTTCAGCTCGGACATATGTGTTTATAAAGTCTCACCTCACAGGGAAGGATTATGAGTCGCCTGTTAGGGAAGTATGGTACTTAATATGAGGATTGTGTTTAAAATCTGCCAACATATTCTGTTCAGATTACACAGCACATGATATTATACACAGAGAGAATATTTAACCTGAATATATATTCTCTTTAAGCACTTTGATCCTTCATAATCAACATATTCAGTATTAAACATCATCTATTAACAAATTAAATAAGTGGTTTTTACAAATTTGTGATGCTCACTAAATCTCCAGTGTACTTTCATACTGTAACAGAATATTAAATGTAGCATATGTTTTATTTTATTGTAATCATTTGCATGTATTATCATGACGTCATGAGGTTTAATAAACTCATTAATACAGATGTAACAATCTGGGAAGAGCAAGTTTCAGTGTTTATTAGAACAGAACTGAACTTTAGGGCTGCAACTGACGATTATTTTCTTTGCCGATTAATCCGTTCCATTATTTTCTCGATTAATTGACTGGTTGTTTGGTCCATAAAATGTCAGAAAATTGTGAAATGATTTCACAACGCCCAAGATGACGTGCTCCAACCTGTTATTTTGCCCACACACCCAAAGACATTCAGTTTACTGTCACAAAGGAGCCAGAAAATATGCACATTAAAATAAACTGTCAATGACGTCAACTTATCAAGAGTCAGATTTTGTACAAACTTTGAAAGTTAATGGGTGGGAGAAGTGATGAGTTGTTATATTAACATTCAGCTTTTCTGCTCTCAGTTCTGAATTGAAGGAAACGTTTCTTTCTCTCCTGACGTACATGGGTGTGCCTGAGTCGTCACACACAAATACACAGACTGTCATATGTAGATTACTTCTAATAAACAAACTGGAGATGGTAAAAAAAAATGCTTTGAATTGTAACGTCACTTTAATTAATAGGTTTCATAACAGATCATGACTAATTTAAAGGTCTGTTGTTAAGTTTTAGAAGAGGTTTCTGCAACACAACAAGTCAGTGGAAGTTTGTTTGTGCAACGTCTCTCACCAGAATCACTGTTTCCATAAAGCCTCAGTTGTTGCAATCAGAGTCAGAAGTTCCTGGCCAAGACACATAGCAGTCTACACTGTAAACAAACAAACAAAACAAGCCAGCAACAACAGAAATTTTGTGTAATCAACTAATCTTTTCTCATTAACTGAACATAAATATACATTGTTGCATATTCAATTTAATTAAATTTAAAATGTCTACTATTTATTTTCAGAACACTTCAGAATTTAGTTCTCTGGGTCATATTTCAAGGTAAACAACATATTTGGTGACTCTATAGCTAATTATTTAGTTCCTCTAACTTGAAGTCTTTTGAATTGAAATGATGAGTTGAATGAATGTGTTGTACAGAGTTCAATCAACTCATTAAATTCAGTTTCTAAAGACGCATGATCAGCATATTAACTGAATATCTTTGGGTTGTGGTCAAAACAAGACATTTGAGGACGTCATCTTGAGCTTCAGGAAACACTAATTGACATTTTACAGACCAAACATCTAAATGATTTATCAAGAAAATAACCGACAGATTAGTCAGCAATGGAAATAATTCTTAGTTGCAGCCCTAATTAAAATGCCTACACCTTAAATTAACTGGGGAAGTTTCACATATTGTCTTTACATTTTGCCGAGGCTCGGACAAATCATACTGATTCTATAGTCATGTGATAACAGCATGCACTGATGAAGGCCCTGGGATGCTGCAGAGAGCTCCAGAGAGACCAACTAACTGGAGCTGTTAAAAGATTTTTAGTCAAAGTGAAATGTCAAGAATCAACCCTCAAAATTAAATTTAAATGCATGACTGGACATCATGAGACACAAGCGAAGAAAAATGTTTTTTTTCTTGTAGTTCTTGGTGAACCGGCCCTTTAATCATCAATTTACAGACTTTCTTCTTCAATCTAGAGTTTGTTTTAGTCGTACCTCATCATAATGTGTTGTGACTGTGTTAAATTAAGTTTATCATCTAAATAATCATCGGCTCGTTTCAGCTCATTTAATTAAACTTCTCAGGATATAAATTCCCCGTGGTAAAAGGAAGTTGAACTCTCCTGTTTGACCCTGTTGGGTTTAAAATAGCCTGGACGTGGAAGTATATTTATAGGCAGCATTTGCGTTGCTATGCGTCCCTGTGTCACCAGACACTACAACTAAATGGTTTTCTTGCGTCAGAGGAGAACCTACAACACACTTTGTCACTTTTGGGAGATCACCACCGCCACACTATCACTCCCAGCTATAGGCTGGTGCTGTATGGACTCTGAGGTCCGACTTACGGGACACATGACACGGTGAGGCGTCTCCCGCCTGCCTGTCAGGTTGGAGGAGGGAAGGCAGACCGCAGCTGGAAAAAACGGGTGACTTGATATGAAGTTTGACAGGTGTTCTCCACCGGCGTCTTTAGCCTCTTTACACACTGCTGGCACCTCATGCAGGGGCCGTGTGCGTCACTTTTTTGTGCCTCACGTGGTTGTCATTCCACTCAGAGCCACGCTGCCGGGTTAGTTTATCAATAAACAGGAAGAGCTCAAGTCCTTCAAGTTACATCACAACAGAAAAACACTCCAGTAAGCGAGCCAAGTTTATTATAGCACATTTCAACAACGAGGCATTTCAAACTGCTTCACATAAAAGGGTCATCCTGCAAAACTGGTGCTGTTCCACCGCCAAAATACAAATTTAAAAAGCATTAATCCAAAATATTTGAGAATGCAGCAACCTTAATGTATATAAATTCATCATTTGCAGGGTACTTTGAATTGAGAGGTGACTGTCCTGATCCCTAACCCCTAAATTCCAACTCATGAAAATGATAATATTATGATTTTTTGCAAATCTTTCCACTGATGTTTATCAACTAAAATGTTATTATAGCATTTGGTTAGTGAATATTGGACCTAATTGAACTAAATTTGTGCAAATATATGCAATTATCCATATATCTGTAAAAATGAAAGGTGTAAATAGTGTACAGAGCTTTTTATTTTTATTTTCTATCTTTTTTTTCATCATGTGATCTTTTTTTAAAGTTTATTCTGTCACAAACAAACTGATCGAGTCAACAGTAGATGAGCAACTCCTGTGTTTCGGTGAGATAAAATTCCCGTTTTTGCCAAAGCAGGCTGGTTGTTTTGGAGGGAATGGTATTTGACTTATATATATCAGAGGAAAAGGCCGTCTGTTGGTAAAGAAAAGCCGCAAAAATATTATAAATATTGCATACACTTTAAATGATATTGATTTTTTAGGTGGTTGCTGCTTCTCCAAACTGGGGGTGTATCAACCTGCATCTGCTGTAAGTAACACTGACTATGGATAAATACCTCAAACAACCCCGCTTCATAAAATCCTTTAAAATGTAGAGGATTTAAAAGTACAATAATTTCCTCAGTAATGGAGTAAAAGTGGACGTGGAAAGTGCCAGATCCTCAGAACTAGAGTAAATATACATTTACCCTCCTCCTCTTTGAACAAACTCTGAAAAGCCAAACACAGAACGAGCTGAGGTCTGAAATTCCAGACTTCAAGACAGCCGATTGCACATTGTTCAAATCCAACACAATTAAACATAATGAGCTCAGCGTTACAGGGATCCTGGTCCAGTCAGTTCAGTCTCATAAAACAGCTGTGCAGACGGAGCGTGAGCGTGCTGAGGCAGACCTGACCTGACAGCTATCACACCAGCTGACTGGATTGAAGTGACATTCGGTCATTTTCCAGAACAACCTGAAACACGGAGAAGCCAAATATTTTCAGGGACTTTGTTTTATTTGACCTGCTTCAGGTCGGCTGATTGTTAACATTATTCTGCCGTGCTCCGTTGCTGGAGGAGGAACAAACAGTGTTGATAAGATCTGTTCCAAGAAGAGGCCAAAACTGAGTTCATGCTCCGTCTGAGAGCAAAGATAAACCTTTTGGGTGTCAGGAGATGAAGATGGCAGATCGGAACTAAACTCAGGAGATTTTAGGCAATCCTTTTCACCTCGCCGTATCATGACTGATTCACATAAAAAGCTTCCTTTTGATTCAGAGTTCAGAAGAGTCTGATGCTGGCAGCGGCAGATTAAGGTGGCAGATTAGGTTGTCTTCTTTAAACATTAGAGTTTAAAGTATTAAGTTTCTGACTGGGCTTCATAGTGTTGTGGATTTTTACCAATGACAGAACTCTGGGCTGCACTTTTGGTGTCTCCTTCAGGAATTGCTCTTGAGAAATGTTTCTGTTTATTGTCCCCCTCACAGTGAATTAAATATCCGCCTTTGAAACCAAAGTATTTGATGAACTGACCTGATATTGGTCCCAGATGAAAGATCGTGGCAATATATTCAGTACTTGTCAAAACATTTCATTTAAAACCACAAATTCGAACCACATGGTAGCACTAGAGGAAAAGTCGGGAAAGTCACCAGGACTCATCCTCTGAGGAACATGAATATCTGCACAAAACTTTGCTGCAAACCATCAAATAGTTGTTGAGATATTTCATGCTGACCAACATTGCCACCCATGACGCTGTAATTCTGCAATTTGCCTCAACAGCTGAGCAAAAACTAGTGAGAACATGTTGGGCTGTGAACGTCCTCTGAGGTCTGTACTCATGAACAACAGCTGGGCTGTTGTGGGTGTCACCGCTCACTGGAAGGAAGCTGAACTCCAGAGTCAGATCAGGGCATAAAGGTGAGCCAAACTGTATCTATGAAACACTTCTCAGTCTCACGCACCAGCTCAGCTCCTTCCTGCCCGCTGAGGTGTGTCCGCTTCGTGATCGCTTGCTTTGTTTAGAGGGAACTGTAGCATCAGATACTGTGGGGATTATGAAGGATGCAATAGAGGAAAACAATAAAAACTTATCCTGCAAGCATGAACACATTAACTTTGACAAGCCATTTAATGACAGCTGACATATTTATTGTTTAAGAAAGTCATGGCAAGAAATAAAAGCCAAAGAAACAATTCACGTTCTTCTGGTCACGAAATTATTTGAGATAAATTAGTCTGAATGCACATTGCTGGTCGCCTGGTATTGCCAGAATAATTGGTGAATATGAAACATGAGCTTGGCAAATTTGTTTGGTTCTCAGGCTACATTCCTGGTAAATTACTTTTTGCAATGGTCATGGTGAAAGATAAAATATTTTATCTTCCAGAAAAAAAAAATATATATATATATATATTTTTTTTTTCAATCATGACAGTTACACAGCAGAATCATAATCTGTCAAATTTGAGTGTTACAAACTGTTGTGCAGCGTTTTTGCCTCTGATAAGCCTTTGAACACATAAATCTGTGACTAAAACTGGACTTCTTGTATCATATTGTCTCACTGGTGCCTTAAACAACATGTCCTCACAAATGTGCCTCCTGTCACTGTTTTAACAAAGGGTTGTCTTCAGTCCGAACCCTTACTTGCATCCAAATTTGACCCCTGATGTCTCTGTTCTGCAGGAGGTTGATTAGTGGGATGTTGCAGATGCCTGCAACATGTTCCAAAAAAGATGGGACAATGGCTTGTTAACCCCTGTTAACCTTTTCCTTTAATTCAGTAAATGTTTGAGAAGTAAAGTTACTAGTTGACATTTTAAAAGTGAAAGTCTTCCTCATTCTTGCTTGATATACGACTTCTGGTGCTCAACAGTCTGGGGTCTTTATGGTCGTGTTTTCTGCTTCGTAACGCACCACACATGTTCAATGGGAGACAGGTCTGGACTGCAGGCGGGCCAGTCTACTACCTGAACTCTTTTACTATGAAGCCACACAGTTGGAACATGTGCACAATGTGTATTGACATATGTTGCCCCAAAACCTTCTAGCATTAATGTCACATTCACAGATGTTACAGCTACCCATGATGCCATGGGAACTAAAACAGCCCCATACCATCACAGTTGCTGGCTTTTGAAGTTAGCGCTGGTAACAATCTGGATGGTCCTTTTTCTTTTAGCCCAGAGGACACGACGTCCACTTTAACACTCTCTTAGGTGTCCATCCTGCTAGTGACCTAGTTTGTTTGAAGCATATTGAATTGATGCCTTTAGCCACGAAATAGACAAAGAAAACATTGTCAGCGTCAGCAGACATAATCTTCTTCAGATCTCTTCGAAACTTTCAGCTTAGTGTGGATCATTGGCTTTTTGATACACCTTCTCCACGGGGCATTTATGTAACAGGGTTAAATCTCCCCATTTAACATAATAAGAGCCAGCAGTGTTTTACAGTGTGACAGTGGCGGTCACGATATGCTCTGTCTTTGACTCTTTCATGTGCTGCCAGCAGTTCTTGGAGTGTCTGAAGTGTTGGCTGCCCGCGGTCCCAGAGGTACTGCCGGTCCGGTTCGCCCTCATTCCACCACATAATAAAGACAAAGCTCTTCCTGAGCAGTTCCTCCCATTTTTACAGTAAATCCCACTTCAACAGGACGATGGTGTCATCTCCAATACAAGACTACATAAAATACTCTCCCTCAAAGGTTTACGTGAACTTATGACTCTTACAAAAATCAGAAACACAAACAGAGGCTTGCTAACCATAATTTCCTCTGTTCACTGAAATTATATAACAAAATATTATCTATATAAATTAGATTCTTTCAGTTACTTTCAGTCCTTTTAGCTCATTGTTTTGGTTTTACAGCTTTAAACAACTATGTTCTGGCAGCAGTAGGCAGCCATTTTCAACTAACAAGCTCTAAAAAACCCATACCTACCCGGCACATAGACAAAGTTTGCAGCTTGTTGGTGAACATGGTGCCACATGAAACAGCTCCAGGGCCACATATGTCCCTCAGGTGGTGGAGACCCGTTTTCTAAAGTTCTAAAGTTTTCTTAAGTTTTCTATGGCTCTATGGCTGTATGTCAACAACGAGGGGGTTGAAATGAATGTTTTTTGGGGTTTTTTGTCTTTTTGATAGAAACCAACTACCAGTTAAGGCATGACAAATATGTGATGTCAAAATTAGATTTTCTCATGTGCAACCACGTCTTGACAATTTCTCACAGCAAATTTTGTGTCCATCTTCAACAGAAAAAAAAAGTTTGTGGATCTTTTTCTTGAGTTCACACCCATGATCTTTGTGCTCATAAACTGCTGAGAAAGCATTTTAACTTTCCAATAAATTGCTTTGGTGTAGATGATTTTATTCTTGGTTACTTTCTTGTCCTTTTCCTATTGTTTCAGTGGCCTGTCACTTCCCTAATTAAACCCAGGGGTGTAATACGGTCGAAAATACCGCACATTTTCCTACTTAAGAGCGATAATTTAGAGAATTACATAAGACCACCACGAAGCACGACCATAATTTGCCACACACGTCACATAAAGTGGTATAAAAGTGTTTTTTTTCTTTTCTTTTAAACAGGGCTTATGAGAACACAAAAGACTGTTTTGTTTGTACATTTTAACATATATGAACAGCTGTTTGAAGTCACGCTGTCGTTTAATCACCCGTTTTACTCACTGCTTCTCCACATCTGAATCCTCTTTCCACAATTTAAAGTTTGTGTTCGACAGCAGAAGAGGAGGAAGAAAGAGGTGGAACGCAAAAACGATAGAACAAAAGGAAAGTTAACACCCTGTTGCTGCTCCCATCATGCATCAAGAATGATTACGTCCATATGTGTGTGGGAAAATTCATGACTTTACCCTCTTTTTTTTCTTTACAGGCAGTTTGTTTGGCTTTTCCCCATGATGAGTATCGCCTCCTCTGACGCACATGCTTTGCAAAAGATGGGAAATTGCATAAACGGCCGATGTGTCAGCCTCTTGTTCATCCTCCCGCTGTACACAAGTGATTAGATACTGTAGATGTCTGAGAGGCATCTGTGAATATCTGGTGGAAAAAAAGCCTGTTTTTTATTATAAAGAACTCTGGATGCAAATAAAAATCTGGGAAAGCTGCTCCTAATCTGCATTTGTTAATCAAAGATTTGCTCCCACTTTGCTGATGTTGCAGATCTATTACATAAATACCTGACGAGAGCACAACTGAAAACTGTGTCAGTGGACGCAAATGATGTTAGGAGAGTTTGAAACAGATCGTTTTAAGCTGCAAAGATAATGACTCTTCCATTAGCGAGCCTCTGTAGCGGAACAACGACAGTGTGATCTGTTTATGTGCAAAGACATCTAAAAACAATGAACCTCATTCATCAATATTTTCCTGAAATCTGTTCTCAGAAGAGTTCCAAAGAAAAGTCTGTGTCCACGATGATGAATCTACTGTCCTCCTGTGAGCCAGTTGTTCCTGATTAGCACAGGTACACGCCCCACCAGTCTCCATATAAGGTCATGACACTGCAGGGCTGTGCGTGCGCGCGCACACACACACACACACACACACACACACACACACACACACACACACACACACACACACACACACAGATATTACACACAGACATCGAAAAGAACAAGATGAGAGAGAAGTCAAGAATCCCCAAATGAAAATTTAGAGACAGTGGAGGTCTTGCTGCAGGACGTCAACAGCAAACAAGCTGTTGCATTTGTGTCAGTGGTGGATATAAAATAACAAAAAGCTGTAGTTTGCAGATTTTTTTCTTTCCACACCCTTCATGTCCAGATAAAGCCATGCATCTCCAGATTTGGAGATTTAAAATGAGATTTTTTGATAAACTGACACCATGAAAAGTTGACTTTTTCGACATACCTGCCACAGTGAAACCCAGTCTTAGTTTAAGATAATGTCTTTTTACTTTAAGCAGAAAGAAGCTGTTGTATATTTGTTAAAGACAGGAGAGACATTTTAGGGAACACAATAAATGTGACAACTTTCTATAAACCTCTTAAAGATGAAAATCATCTTGTTTCTTTAGCCCACAGCTCATTTTGTGATTAAAAAGTGCATCTCGTGGTCTTTTCTCTTTCAGGGTTTCAGGGACAATCTTGGCAACAATAAGCCGTTGTTCTCCCTGTCTGTAAATTAAGTAAATAAATTGAATGGCTCAGGGAGGAAATGAGAAGGTGTGTCTGACACGACTGCCGAGGTCAAATGCAGTGATGTCATGGGAAGTAGCTTCTTCACAGCACTTGGTTTGCTTTTCATCTGAACAGCTGAGCGTCTTTGTGGAGCTGAAATGTTCCCATAAACCTCCAACAAACTGTTTCCATGCTCACAGTTTATGTATTTACTCGGGTCGTATAACTGTGACTTGAAGACTGGGAGTCTGATGGTTTTCGCTCAGACTCTCATATCTGATAAAAGAGCAACATGCAAACACTCCCACATCTGTTTCCAACAAGTTTCACTTACAGCATGAAGCTGCTCTCCTAATTGAAGTGAGGCCTCTCCTCCTCTTTTCTTCTGTACAACAGAGTTTCTGAGGACAGTTTTCTGTTTTTTTTCTACTCAATACTCTACTCAGTAGATTTTAAGAAGTTGCTTTGCTGGACACTGATGGAACAAACTACCTGGTGACCTTAAACATATAACTGTGCCTTTGACTTATTAATTTCCCTTCCATGTATGTGTGTGCATGTGACACGCATGTGTTAGTGGGTCATGGGAAAACAGGACTCCATCAAAAGCCACTATGTGATTTGAACCCTGATACTGCTGTTAGAAATTGAGTTCAATTAGCTGGTAATTAGCCTGATCAGCCACTGTCAGTAACCAATACACACATCAAACTAATAACTAACAGCAGTCAATGTCAGACAAAAACAAACTAAAGCTCCCTGTACTGTGGGGAAAATATTACTCCAAATATAACATTTTAAAATTCTCCTTGTGACCATAACGTTCTTTTTTCATCTGGTTTAAAATGACTGAAAGACATCAAAAATCCATTATTCATGGTAGCCTAATCTGTGCAAATGACAAGTGAAAACACATCAACAATAGTCCTACATATTTCACAAAAACAATTGGGACATTTCTAACAACTACATAACTGATTTGATCTGAATATTTTCACAAATATGTTGTTCAGTATCTATGACTAAAACGATTCATTTTCGAGACAAAAAGGACAGGATTTGGGACAACTGTTTGTAATCTGGAATTTTTATGACATCTCATCATTCTAGTAGACGCTTTAGGTTGGTACGTAAAATTGACAACCTTTTAATGAGACTCACTGATCAGAGTTATGATCCTGAGCGGCATGTTGCAGCTTTAGCAGCTCACAGAGCGTCTCTGCAGGCTGCAGACTCTGGCTGCGCTCTTGCTGACATTTCTTTTCCCTCCGTTAAGCAGTTTGAAAAGAGAGAAGTGCAGCATAAATAAACTTGCCAAATCTGTGCAACTGAAATGCAGATCAGAGCTGCAGAACAAGGCTTCATGTCACAGAGATGAGAAAACTTCTCTCAGTCACAGTGTGAACGTAGCTCAATGTGTTCTCAGGTCATTTCTTAATGTTGGGGCCCATAAAGCAGCAGGTCGCCACCCTGGATCCCCCTCAACCAGGGAACCAGAGCTGACCACAGCCCCCCTTTTATTCCCCCTTAGTGAGTGTAAACAGCGTCACTGTTAACCCCAGTGGGGGGTCTGTTTTGATGGGATCTTTGGTTTTTATCAGCCGTGGCCATTCCTCAGAGCGCTGCCTGGGAATGAGCGAACGAGCTGTTGTGATGACGTACACGAGACAATGGTGAGGAGTCAGTTTTACAGCCCCCCCACTGATTTAAGCTGGGTGTGAATGTTCACTGCAGCACTGTGACATTTAAACTGGGACAAAGCTGCAAGAAACCACAGACCAACTTCTGTCATCAATCAGGGAAATATCTGGAAATTATTGGAGCAAAGAGAGTCATTTGCACTGAAAAATAATCTCCCATTAAACTTTTTCATGTTTTCTTGTTCAGATCGTGCAAGAATTTGTTTTCCACTTACTGATTTTTATGTAAAGGACTTTTTTCTCTTCCAGGAAAATCCAAAGGACGGGATGTTTTTTCACACTCTGAGCGCCTTGCCTCTGCAGACAGTAGAAGTGGATGGAGTGAAGCCAGTGCATTAAACCTGTATTCTTTCCAATGGCCAGCAGGGGGCGATTTCACTGGCTGCAAAAAGACGTTTGATTGAATGGAGTCTTATGAGAAAACAACCTTACATCTCACTTGATTTATGACCTCAGTAAATAGTTTCCTGGTGAGTTTATGGTCTCAGTCACTAGTTGCAAGTCGTCATCTAGAAAGCGTGATGTTCATTTTGTAAATTATGGTCCAATTTAGAGAAACAGAGACAATAAAGCAGAGTATGCTTTGCGCAATGAACAGGTCATCTCAGTGAATCCATACGGTACAACACTCAGGGTTCACCAAACTCAGATCAAACTGTAAAAATAGGTAGTGCTGATCAAATATGGGTCAAGACTTTAGTGACCATTTTGTTTTACTATTAAGTAAATTTAGGTTTTAGGTTTTGTTTAGCCAGCTCATGCTAAGAAAGCCTGACTATGTTGAGCTTCCTTTATTGTACAGCCCTCAGGATCACGCTGGTTTCTGTATACAAACAAAGCTCAACGCTAACACAGCTCACGTTACAGTATAAACTTCTTTTCTTCTTTTTTTTTTTTTATTACAACAATAGTCTGTTGGCACTTTAGCAACAAGTCAAGGTCAACAGTATAACCTCCAAAATAAACACTGAAGCATCATAAAAACATGGCAAAACTTGGAGCTTTCAAGTTTGAAGTCGTCATGGCCAGCCGGTATTGATAACTGACCCTGAACAGTTCCAGCCCTTGTTGAGAGAACAGTCCAGCGGAGTAAAATCCACACACGGTTATCATCAAAAATATACTCTGCTCTCCTGTCCTCTTGTCTCCAGCCCTAAACTTCACTTCATCTGTCAAGATGATGCCAGTCAATCACGTTTATTCTCGTCAGTGTCAGTTTTGATGGAAGCATGCAGTGAGTTAAAAAACAGCCAAAAAACTTATTTATATTCACTTTTTTTCCACATAATCAGTCATTTTGAAGCAGCTTTATGAGTGCATGATATACAAAATCAAAAATCCAAACAAATACTACAACTTAAAACTTTTACACCCATCAATATTTCAGTGTATACATAAATGGTTATATAAGTGCATGGTTTTAAAGGCCTGTCCAGTCCTCCTCACTCAGCTGGAGATGACACACATGCAGGCTGGTGCACGGTGGCGGGTCCTTGACGAGAGGAAACCATGAACTCTGGGAGGAGCAGGTTCCCACACCCAGAAGAAGAGACGCACAACGCTCTAACACAAACAGTCCACCACTCAGGAAGGAAAGGGCTCTCTTTGGGCCTTTATCAGATCTGCGAGATCCTCGGCCCGTCCGTCACCCGCTGCTGCTGCCGCTGTCCGAGAGGTGCGACCCCACCCTCCCTTCTCCCTTCTCCTTCTTCGTGGCCGAGATGAGGTCGCTCTGTGCACGTCATCGCCGGACTCAGGGGGGCTCTGAGAAGGAAAGTTAGAGCGCAGTTTTATTATGATGAGGGGCTCGATGCCATCAGCATTGTTTTGTTTTCTGTCATCTTAGATCTTCTTTTTTTATGTGTGGAAGAAGAAAAATCTGATGATCCATTTCACATCTAAATTGTTTTTTTTTCCTACTGTGTTTATGACTTAAGAACAGGTGGGGGAAAAGGCTTTTGTCAGGATTATCTTTATTTTTCACTTTTTTCAAACTTTAGTCATCTGCAAAAGTTAAATTAAAATTTAAAGAAAAAGATTTGCCAGGATAAATTTTCCAAATCACTTTTTTTCACCTGTAAAAACAGTTTTTAATAGATGATTTTTTTTGTTGTTGTCAGAATATTTTTTAAATGCCTAATATTTTTAAACTAAAATCTCCTTCTCTGTGTTTTCTCCAACAAACTCTCACGTTACGTCTCATGAGAAAATCGCGTTACCTTGCAAGGCAGCTGGACTCCATAGACTGAAATGATGCCAGTTTCTAATTGGTGGACACATACTGTCATATTACCCATAACCCATAGAAGGCGCTGTGGTGAGGATGGCTGGTCCAGTAAACAGAAAAGGCTAATTTATGCTGAACATTAAATACAAATATGGACGAAGCCTTCTGGTAACATGGTAATATTAAAGTCTAATTCACGTTACATTTAGTCACGTTTGCAGATGTCCTTCGTCACTCTGATGCATCAGACGCGGCCCCTGTTTTTCTGGAAGTTCCTGGACGTCATAAGGAAACGCACCATTACTTTACAGTTTTAGACATTTTAATGTGAAAATGTTACATATTACAGCTAGCAAGTCAAGTTTAAGTTTAATTTCCAGTTTTAAGATGGTTTAGGATTTACTGCTTTAAAATTTCCTTTAAATTATTATTTTATTTTATTATTATTGTATTTTTAATAATGTTTTAATGGCAAAGTCACTTTGGGCTCTGGGTACTTGTGATGCCATTTCTCACTATTTTCAGAATTATTACAAACTAAACAATCAATCGATTAATGGAGAAAATGATCAGCAGGTTAATCCATAATAATAAAAAAATAATCATTAGTTGCAGTACTGTAGAAAATAGTTCAAAATAAGCTCCAACCAACTACAATAAAATCCTCTTTTCACATGAACACATAATGATCTGATGATATCATATGTAAAAGTATAACAATCAAAAGGGGCATTGATTACTTTTACTTTGAATACTTTAAATACATTCAATCGTGATCACATGTTTTAACTTAAATGCAGCACCTTTACTTGTATCAGAGTATTTATTGAGTAAATATTGGTAATGTTTCACCCCTATTTTATATGTTATGTGTAGAATGTGATATAAATGTCAGTTTGTTTCCTCGTCTGCCTGCAGCTCAGAGTTTCTGACTGATCCTCCGTCAGCAGAGCAGCGCAGCAGGAGCTTCCCTCAGCTGTCTCCTGGTTGTGTAACAGCACCTCCTTGCTGACCTCATGGAACGTCTCTGAAGACACAACGGAGACGAAGGATCACGTTCACCACATCACCTCCCTCCTCTGCGTGCCCTCTGACCTACAGGCCGGTTCAGACTGAACTAAATATTCCCCTTCGGCCCAGTAAAGCTGACGGGTTCAATTCCTGCTTAAAACAACATTAACGCTGGATGAAATCAGAACTCTTTTGTTGTGTAACTGTCACAGAGAAGTGATTTTGAACTTTTCTTTGTCAGCTATATTCTCTCAAGTCTGTGATCTCAGCTTTTCCTTCTGTGTGACTTAAAATTTACTTCCCTTTTTATGACAGAGGAAAGTTCACACATTTATAGGCAACAGAAATTAACCAACTTACATAAGTGTTAATGTCACAGGATCCCTGGTTGTTTCAAATCTGGACAAAAAAGTTTTTGTTTTTCCATTTTGTTTTTTCTTTCTTTCTTTCTTTCTTTCTTTCTTTCTTTCTTGTTTTTTTTTTTTTGTTTTTTTTGCAATTTGTTCCAGGGAGAAAAAATCCACACTCGTGAACCCTTGTGAAGAATTCACAGGGATTGGTTGAATTTGTGTGAATTGTTGCCATCGCAACATCACAACTTCCTGGACGAACTAAAACTTTTTATTCTATCAAAGCTTAGTTAAAAAATGGGCAACCAAAAATTCAGAACTCAGACTTCTTGTTTCTTCTTGTTCCTTTTTTATATTCCAAAGGTTTTATCAAGAATACAGCTGGGTTCTACCAAGAGCCTTTTTATCTCCCAAGCATTTTATCCACAAACCATCCAATGGGTTCTTTGAAGAACCCTTTTATGTTATGGTACAAAACCCTTGAGAAAACACTGAAGAGTTCTTCAATGGTTTCAACAATACTTGAGAAACTGTTTCTTTCAAAAACGGCTCTTAATGGAATCCTTAATGGAACAAAGAGCCCTTGACAAACCCGTTCTTCAAACAAGAGATCTTAAGAGCCAAATGGTTGTGGGTAGAACTTCAGTCCTGCTGGAAGAACCCTATAGGAACCTTTATTACTGAGAGTGTATGATCTCTCCTTGTGTAAGGTCACATTTGGCCCCAGTAGGTGGAACATGTTGTCTTGGTTCTCGCTCCTCGTTTGTTTTTGGGATGGTTGGTGGTGGGAGAACAGAGGTGAGGTCACAGTGCGTCTGATCCCTGCAGGAGACTCAGATTCACACTGTGAACACGAACAAACAACCTGTTGGAGCTCCGCGCCTCAGAGACGCTGCAGGAATATAAAGCAGAGAGAACGTCCGAAGGCTCCTGCAGGATTTGTCAAACACATCCTCTCCCATCTCTCCCCGCTGGCTGTCTCCAGGTCCCAGCGAGGCTGCCGGACTCCCTGGCACCAACGTCTGGCGCTGGGGAAGATCTATCTCCAAGATATGAGCAGGAGAAACTCCACCCAGGAGGCCTGGTGTACACACAGACAAACCGATTACATCCTCTGAGCTAATCATTCCCCGAGACCACGACAACACAAACATCCCCAGGACAGAAACGCCACTCTTCCTCTGACTCGCTGCTGTTTTTAGAACTCTAAATCTCAGTTAAAGTGACACACAAACTACAGCTTTTTGTTGTTAAGGGTGCAGCTCTTTGTTTGAAGTCACCACATATACAACAAATACATATCTATATCTTAAACTTCTTCCTTTAGTACATCTGCACTTGATCATATAAATAAAGGCAGACAGTATGAACTGTTATCTACATGTCCTCCGATACACACAGAATTATAAATATATGTATTCGAATATATATATTATGCTGGGAAAATATATTTTAAAAGATGAATCTCTTGCAATAATTGATTGTTTTTATTAAATAGCAATTTTTGCAACTGAGAACTTAAATTTAAAATATTAGAAAATACAAAACATGTAAGAAGTGTTTAATGTTTTTCGTTGAATTAAATACAAGATTATTTAATTAGCTGTATAATCAAAACATTATAAATAAATACCATTATAATGTTGCGCAGAAAAGTTCCTATGAAGATATTTTAAATAAATATAACATTAAACCTTGTCTGAACCTGTCTATGACTTGTCTTTGACAGAGTTGATGTCACATACAGGGGTGTGTCCAGAAATTTTTGACTGGCTGGCTCATGGAAGGCACTTATTCTTCTTCTTTTTTTTTTTTTAGTGATTGATTGATTACAAACAAAGTTGACAAAATGTTACATTTTTTCATTTCATTTCACATCCATTTTAATTTTTAAAGTTGCTGAGAGTTCCCTTCCAGTTTTTCCCCACTTGTTTAAATGTGTTTCCTGAAATTACAGTTCAGACTTTTAAAACTTTAAACACTCCTCACATCACTTGCAAAAAGAAACACTGCACTCAAAACCAAGTTCTCTCTCCTCAAAACTGATTCTTTCCATCAAAACTGTCCAATGTGCTACAACTGGACTTACAGTAACTAACAGCTCAGTTTCCCAGAGTCAGACTGTAAACTTTGTTGATGCAGCAACATTGTCGAAGTTCTGCGACACAAATGTTCCCTATTTTGGCAAAACCCACAGTAAAGTCGCACTGGTAGGTAAAATGAGAAACACCACAGTAAGAAAATGTTTAGACTGTCTTTCTGTCTTCCGTCATTGTCAGACCATGATTCAGTACATGGTCGAATCATTCACTCAGCTTCTTCTTCTTCTTCTTCCTCCTCCTCCCTCTCTGTTCTGAGTAAGACCAGTTGGTAGTTAGATGGTGGTATTTTGAAGGTCAGTGTTTTCCAGTCAAACAAAGTGTGCAAAATTATGCAAAATGATGTGATTTGTGCTCACAGTTGTGACTTAAAAAATTGAGTGAAAACAAAGACTTTGCACTCATGTTTTCAGACTTGTGTTTGTAGTTAGTTTTTGTTAATATGAAATGTAGAGAAACTGTAAGATAATAATACTTTTTTTTGTTTTGTTGTTATTTAAGGTCATTTTAAAGTTAACATTGGGCAGCTGCTCCAGAGGTCGATCCCTGAAGGAACTCCTATGAGCTCTGTGAATATGCGTTGCCTCACCTTCCCCTTCCAAGCGTGTAGGAGAATCTATGTGGCCTTGAGACTCGTGAAAAATGCTGTATCTAGAGCCAGTGTTTGGTTTGTTTGTTCTCAGAGTGACACTGGACACTCGAGTCTCCCTGTCTGTCTGTTTCATCTTGTTATGTCTTTTATGCTGTTTTCGTCTTCTTATGTCTTGTCCTGTCATGTAAATGTAAGGTGTCGAAAGTACATATATTTGTATTAAATAGTATTTGTACTCAGTTACTTCCCACCTCTGTCTGTTCTTGACTTCTTTAAACATAAATGGTGGATCCCATAATCACACTCATTACACAATGGACGTTTAAGCTGTAAATCATACAACATTTATGACAGAAATATATCCCTTGGAGTCAGTTAATCCAGATTTATGTGTCATAAAACCTTTCTGAATATCCCTTTTGTTACATGAAAAGTAATCAATCATAAATATTGCATAATTGGAAATGATGCGGTCTTTGCTGACTCCACTCTGCAGGGTGCACTCTGACTCCTCCAGATGCTGCTGAGTCCTGGATCGGTGACGCTCAGAGGTCATCATTTTTCTCTGGCGGATGATTCATCAGTGAGGTCGCAGGTCGCCGTGTGTGAGGATCGGGGTCAAGCCTTTTGCTTCTAACATCGGTTTCCTGAACATACAGAGGGATTACAGTGTGAACATCAAGAGAGGAGCGAGGTCACTGTGAGCTCTGCAGATGTTAAGTGTGCATCTGCTGCCCTGCCCACCCTCGCTGATATATACCAGGAGGCAGGAAACATCATGACCCACACAGTTTGTTCTGCAGGAGAGATGGAGCAGATTAGTGCTGATTTCATGCTCTCACTGTTTATGTTGTGAATACTTTTTTGTTGGGGAAAAAAAACAGCCTGTCCTCACCAGAAAAACGAGCATCTAGGTCAGGCTTTTAAACTGACGGCTCGCGGCTCAGATACAGTACAGCTGTTTTGAAT
Source organism: Lutjanus erythropterus (assembly GCF_056507025.1). Taxonomy (NCBI): domain Eukaryota; kingdom Metazoa; phylum Chordata; class Actinopteri; order Lutjaniformes; family Lutjanidae; genus Lutjanus; species Lutjanus erythropterus. The sequence continues at coordinate 4,988,088 of NC_139335.1, forward strand.
TTCTGGTACCACGTTACAATAAGACCCCTATAAATAATTTATAAATTTTTAGAATTAGGTTGTAAACACTGACAGTAAAACTGACAGTTTTCACACACATAATTAATCCTACTCACGTTGTAAAGTGTAAAACAGGGCAAAATGTCAAAATAAAAAATATTTCCATGGCCTAAGTGAATGAATCCGATAATTTGATATGCTCATTTGATTTCCCACAAAACAACAATCAAACAATTAAAATGTTGTGGCCATTTTTATGGAGAGAGGTGACGGAGCTGAACCATGTGAGGAAGGCTGCAAAGAGTCATGACAAAAACCAAAACCCTGCTATTACTTTTCTTGTGGCCCTGCCTCTTTATTTAAAGTATTGCACTGTAATTGAATATATATTATGTGAGTATTAAAGGCAAAGAATGCATATGTTACCTTGAGGCAGCACTGTACCATACAGGGTTAAAATAAAGACAGTATAAAAGGAGAGCGCATGCACAGAAAACACTGTTTTTATTTTCATGTCAGTGTGAGTTATGGCTTTATTTGTGCCCTGTGTGCTCCCCTCCCGACCCCTCCCTCCTCTGTCTCCTGTAGTGTTTGTCTGGGTCAAAGTTCAGCCTCCAGCTCAGCTCCTTTTGATTCTTCTCCCGCCGCTAACGCTGCTAATTGCTGCCCTCTGCTGTCTTGAAACGACTACAACCACAACAACAACCACGACGGCAGCAGGCACAAAAGGACCTGTTGAAACACATGCAGCTGAAACTTAAGATGTCAGTTTTCCCACACAAACTCACGCTTCCCTGCCCGCAAATCCCACACGTCGGTGCACCTGCAAACATGGCGTGTATTGTCATGCATCAACGGAGATTATAACCCTGTGGGGTTTGCTGTCCACCGATAATCCTGTCTCTGATTCCCTGCTCGCCTACAACAAGGAGTGTGACACACAGAGGAAGAAGGCTGCTGCATTCAGTCTAGATTTCAGATTTAAAAATATAAAATTTTTGAAATAAATGTCCTTCACATCATCCTGGGTTTGATTAAATCTTCTGTTAGCATTTTCTGAGTGGCTTTTTTAGTCTCTGGCCCCTATTTAGCCAGATGGCTTCCTCCGTCAATCCCCACTCACAATCAAGATTAAGATTACGCCACAAACACACACACGAACATGCACTCAAATACGTCATACACAGTAATTAATGTTCACTTGCTCGCAGATGATATAACACACAATCTGACACACAGTTGCTGAGTTACAACCGAAGCTTAAGTTATTAAAGGGAGCCATCGATCGCAGAAATCCAAGGTTGGTGGAGGAGGAGTGGCACGGATTAAAGTATTTTTACCACAAAGCCACGTATCCACCGCGCTCATCTGAAACAGAGAGGTGAGAGACAGAAGCCGGGGAGAGAGGATGGAGGGAGGGAGGGAGACAGATTGAAGAGGATAGAGAGGGAGAAAGCCCTGCTGTCGCCTGGCTTGTTTAGTGTTTCTAAGGCTGTAGCGGCGGTCGACACCTTCAGATACCTCGAGGCCCCGGAGGTGCTTGCTCTTCGAGGCCTCAGGGCCGCCCAGCATGAAGCAGGCACCATGGGCTTTCTGGAAAACTACCAGGAGATTGACCCCGTCACTTTGAACCTTTGCATCCTCATCGCCAGCTACGTTATCTTGCTCCTGGTCTTCCTGATATCGTGTATCATGTACGACTGTCGGGGCAAAGATCCTACCAAGGAGTACGCCCCAGACCCGCAGCCGACCCAGTCTCCCATCAGGCTGGTGGTGATGCAGAGCTCTCCTGCTCCGGTGGGACGGTGGGACACAGCCAACATGATCACGACCTACCACGAGCCGACGCACTCAGACTTCAGGGAGAAGAAGAGCACAATGGTCTGAGCGGAGACTCAGCGGACTCACCTTTGTACATACCTGACTCTTTATTTTTGTATCTTTTTACATCTCCTTGTGTTTTTATTTTTTTTCCTTGGGACAATGCTAGGATTTGACCTACACCGGACCAGACTTGCACGGTAAGGGAGAGCACTGACATGTGTTGTGTGTATCCACGTGAAATCCCCCTTTATCTCAAGGATCTCGAGGCAAAGCCTGCGGTCTGCTGTGGAGAGGAAATGTCACAACTGATAAAGCACAAGGAATAAAGAGGGCATTTCTGTTGTGTTGTGTTGTGCTGACGGACAGAGTGGGTGAGAGGTTTAGGATTAGGGTTAGGAAAACACAGAGGAGTGTAGTAGAGGTGTAGGGTAACTAAGTACAAATACTTTGTTGCTGTACTTAAGTAGAGTTTTCGTGTATCTGTGCTTTACTTGTACTTCTACTCCACACATATTACACAAATATTTGAACTTTCTACTCCTTACATTTTCAAAAGAGGCTTGTTACATTAGTTTTGATGCATTTGAGGTCTATTATATTGATTTATTATTTTTATTTTGTGTCTTTGTGTGTCACCTTCCCAACATCAAGACTGATTTCAATAACAAGACAAACAACCAAAAAAACGTAACAAGACCAAAAACAAAGACGTAACAAGGCAAAAAAGATGTAACACAACACAAAACGAAGTTAAAGGTGTAACAAGACAACAACAACATAAAGGACGTAACAAGACAAAAAAGATGTCACTTAACAAAAATGATTTAAGAAGATGTAAAAACACAAAAACTACGGAAAGAGAAGACAAAACAAGACAGAAAAACTAATGTTTAAGATCTAACAAGACAACAACATAACAGGCATGACAAGACAAAAAAGTAAAAAGACAAAAGTGTTGTAAGATATGTAACAAGACAAATTAAATGTAACAAAAAAAAAAAAAACAAAGTTAAAAAAATGATGTAATAAGATGTAATTAAAAGCAACAGAAAATGATGTAATGAGACAAAAACCACAAAAAGACAAGCGAGACCACCGTGGGGATAAGGTGAGGTTTAGTTGGTTTTGCTGGTAGAAATTTCCAGGATGACTTTTATACTTTTATACTTGGAGTACATTTTGGGGTCGTGTCTTAACATCTGTGGCTCTTTTTAGATCTTAAATGAAGCACTTTAAGTGCCTTTAAGTGAGAGAAATACTCGTCGACCCTTGACGTCTTTGGACTTTGTTCCTCTTCTCCAGCATGCAGATAAAACTATTATCTCTACTTTAACTACTCAATTGAAATCAAAGCTGCATTGCTCTTGATTGGCTGGCATTCAGGGATTAGTGTTCAACATTTGGTTAAGTCTGGACGAACAGTAACCTCTTACATAACTCGAGGAAGTGCGATGTGCAGGGATGTGGTTGTCAAAGGGCAGACAGCTGGGTGAAAACTCTTCGATCAAGGTCCTGACCTGCCACGTCTAGATTCTTATTTTGAGACGTGTATCTTTAATCACCCCGCCCACACACAACAGGGAGCTGTTAACCCATTCAACGCTCCACTTACCTGCAACTATGCAAGGGCACGGCACGGCAAGGCAAGTTTATTTATATAGGCTAGCACCTTGGCAACTCAGAGAGCCTTACAAATTAGCGAACAGAACCAAAAAATCAAAAAGAGAAACGTGAAAGTTGCGTACATTTGGTTTTGAGTCAAGGCTTGAAACTGGCAACAAGGATTTTGACAATCTTCGAATAACTCTTTCTCTCAAAAAGGGTTTCAGTCATGCTGATGTAGGATCAAATTTACTTTGTTAGGCGGCGAACCACTGCTGGAGTTTCACAGGAAAACAGCGTTGCAGAATCTCCCAAACAATGGAAGTGAATGGTGACCAGTTTAAAACGGCTGGAAAGAAACCATAAAATGCCTCCATACTGCTCATCTGGCACAGTCCAAATCTCCTAAAGTCCCGACATGCCATTTGCACAATATCACACCACACACACCCAGTTCAGATGTGTGAACATGTCTGTGAATGTGGCTCAACACTAAGGATCTACGGTGAAGATTCAGGTTAAAAACATGGTGTGAGTTCAGTTCTTTTTGTCGACTTGGCATGTTAGAGACGAGCAGTATGGAGGCATTTTATGTTTTTATTCTGTTCTTTTTTATGTTTGCAAGCTGGTCACCATTCACTTCCATTGATTCTGCAATGCCAGCAGTGTTTTGTGGACTGAAAAACTAAAGCTGACCTTCAGTCAGCACAAGGGTGAGTAGATAATGACTGAATTTTCATTTTGTGAACTATTCCTTTAATGGAGCTTTCAGTCTTACAAAGAAGTGATTCTGGGTAGAACCACAGCCCTTTAGGAAGAACCTTTTTGGAACACTTAGGGCTGATGAATAAATAACCATCCTAAAGAAAAGCTCTCCCTTCGTCTGTCATATCGCTGCTATCGCTCAAGTGCAGATATGGTTTATCAAATCAGTAGAAACACGCAAACAGAGTTTTGTGTAAACTCGAGTGAACATGATAGCTGTGTTTGATAAGTAAACTGAGAACAGTTGACATAAAGCGGCTGCTTCCGTTTCCTCAGCTCAAGATGAATAAACTGACCATTAACGAGAACTTTTTATGATCGATTTTTCCTCTAATGCACTATTTATTCTTCCACTGGCCTCTGGTGTGAGTCAGACTGATTAGTTGTCCTGTCAGAGGAGCCAGAGGGTCTGAAATCAAAGCGGGGGCTTTTTCCCGATGTGTAGATTCACTGAGTGATCTGAATAACTCTGCTGAGTGAACAGCCTGTAAAATCTGAAACATGGACTAAAAAACAACAGCCAAAACTTGTGTTGTGTTTTCAGCAGAATCCAGTGGGAATCAACCTTTATGTAACTCAAGATTGTCATGTTTTTTGTTTTCTTTACGCTTTGGGTGCAAATCACTGACTGTAAATAAATCCTGTACAATTCCACTGTGTAAAACTGAAGACAGGATATCCTGGATATGAGCGCTTTTGTTCAAATGTCATTGGAGCACAGAGTCATTTGGAGCAAGAGTCATTAAATAACTCATTTAAACCAAACTGATATGAGAAGTGAACCCTTAAACAAACATCAGCATGATAAGTACTACTCACAATGTCAGAAACTGTCTTTGGTAAAAATGTATTTGACGCGTTCTTTGATGTTTTAGTTTAGTTTTGATGAGACCCTCTTATCCCTTTCTATACCCTTTCTTATTTTCTTCTACTTTACGTGCATATCTGCATTTCCTCATATTTGGACATTTCTGAGCTCAGCCTGTTCTGCAGCGGTGTTTGAGTTCAGGACTCTATAAAAACCTTGCAACCAATGGTTACAATACATTCTCCATCTCTTTTCTTTGCTCTCTGTCTGTGAGAGCTACCAAAAGAGTTTTACACACCTACTCACACAAGCAAAGCAGACTGCAAGTTACAAACACAATGCGAATGAATCAAATATGGCGGTGGTTGATGTTTTAAATCTATATTACTACTTTTTGATCGCACTTCAATCGTACTTTGCATTCAGGTTTGCATGTTAAATTTTGCTGTGTTCTTTGACTCACGTTTGAGGATCCATTTTTGTTTTTAGCCTCATCAAACTCAAGGTCTGCAGGCTAAATCCAGTCCACCACTGCATTTTTGGTGGCTTGCAAAGAATATACTTTGTGCAATACCATTTTGTGCTGCGTTACAGATATATGGTGTCCATAAACTACATGTCCCATAATGCATCCCTATTTTGTTAGCCTGCACTGAAGCAGCTCGATATTGGTATATGCTAGATGGCATCTGAATATCATAAATAGCCATTTACAGCTGAGTGGATGAAGCTAGTAAAATAAATAATAGCAAAATGCTGTCATTTTATTTTTGAGAAAATATACATTTAGGTTTGAAGCCTTGCTCATAAGCTCCCCAAACTGAAACAACCCCTTGTCATTTTATAATATTATTTATCCTACTTTGTATATTTGAATAGTTGTACACTTGTATGTCTGCTTGCCATTATTTTCCAAGACTTTTGCATTCAGAGATGGTTATTAATAATGAAGGTATTACTAAACCCAATAATAATTGAATGCAGAGGCAATTGTGTAAAATGATAACAAGTAAAAATACATTTATATAGTCTTACATTTACAACCCTGAGCCCTTTGAGGGCAGCATTAATACATATTAATGTGGCCCAGGATGAAACTGAGTTTGACACTCCTGATCTAGAACACATCTGCCTTCCAGAAAACACATGTATAAATGACTATCTATCTCCATGAGGGTAAGGATAGGCTATAAAGGCAGCTGAATCAGTTCTTTGTTGGTTGATAAAGAAACTGTGCGTTCTGGCCACTGATTATTCAACAGATTGTGATTACAGCTCTGTTTGAGCTGCCAACACTCAACAGAAATAGATCTCATAGCTCTGAGAACTCTTCCTGTGAACATGGACAGAAACCTGCTGGAGCTCAATGTAATCCTGCTCCTTCTGAGAAATGTGCAGGAAATGGATCACATCTCAAGATTAATCACATTTTACATTTTAAGATTTGGATTATATGCATATGTGTCATATATATATCTACACACCACAGAACTGCTGCTACCACTTGATTTTGGTTCTTTTTCTCATTTTAATTTAATATATTTTACTATTCCAGTGTGAAGGCTGTAAACTGTCGTCTGACTTCCATCCCATCCCTAATTTTTTTGTTTGTTTGTTTTATGTTCTATGTCTGGTTGCATAAAAATTAGTTGCATAAAATTACCACAAGGATTTAGGATGTTGTTCAGAAAACCCTTTAATCGAAAAGTGTTTGCCCTCTGCTACTTTAATATGAGTTAGTTGCTGGAGGGTTCTCAGTAACCAAACAAATGTACATTTAAGAGATTCTTGAGGGTCACTTAAAAGCGAAATAATTTGTGAAACATAAGACGATTGCTGAGATACCAAGACACATTGTTTCAGGACACAAAGAGCGACGTGCAGCTTCTTAATAACTCTGTTAGCTATTCTCATTTCACTGAAACTCCTGTTAATGTTTGTCTCCTTTCTTGTTTTCACAGTAATATTTTCATATTTCTTCATGACTTCAGCTGCACAGCAACTTTCTCATATTGATTTTGTCAGTTACTTCTTCCCACCTCTTCTGTTTGTGCATTTTGTTCTGGCTGTTTGCGCAAATTTATTTTGGATTATGTGCTGGTGCTTTCTATATTCTTCGAGGAGGACAACGTTCTCCTTTTCTGCCCAGTTATTTTTTTTCTGTTTTTGATTTCTCTTTATAGTTCAAAGTTAAAGAATGATGTGAGTAAAATGTAACCATGGTAACCAAAGTGCACATGTGTTGTATTATGACAGTAGCTCTTTGGCAAGGAGGGAAGAGGCTTTCTGCAAAACTCCAAAGTAAAACCCCTTAAATTAGGGAAATATTTGGCTCAAGTCTGAAACTTAAGGTGGTTTGTGCAACTATGCGCCACCATGATTTGGCCTGATGAATGTAGTCGATATGATGAATAAGAATTTGATTGATTATTATAAATATAAAACATTATTTTTGGGAAGATCTTAACCTGAATGGATGCTGTACCATTATGATAACAATCCTGCAGGGGTGAATAGATTTTATTTGTCTTATAATTTGGGATATTAAGAATTTAAACAGTTAAAAATGTATTAATCGATAATTAATAGTCTAGAAATGGCTGTAATTGTGCCTAATTTGACATTATTTTGCCTGGCAGAGCCTTATGTTGAATAAAACATGATTCAGATTGTGAATGTTTCAGCTTAAAGGCAGACTTGTGTGTGTGTGACGCTGAGGTGTAAAGTGAGTCGAGGCGGGCAGCCGAGCTTCGCTGCACTCTGTAACCCTCGGCCACGAGTGCCAGTGTGCTTTCCACTATAACGCACGCTAAGCTCAGCTTGTTAGCTGCAAGATTAATTAACTGAGATACGGCAAAAACACTGCAGCAGCAAAGCCTCTGACCTCAATGCTCTGTTGTTGTTTTTTATATTCAAGGTAGTTGTTAATAAATAGCTGTTAAATAGTGCACTAAATAGGGATCTAAATTTAACTGGCACAATTAAATTTGTGGAAATGTTTTATTTTTTTGCAGTTGTATTTTTTTGAGCAGATGTATTATGTGGACTGATTTTTTTAAGCTCTTTGCTGTGTGATTAAAATTTTCTGGATTTGTGCGTCATGTTCTGCTGAAGCTGCTTTTTAAAAGTTGTGATGTATTTCCCATCCAGATTTTGGTGTCAGATTCCCTCCCTTTTAACTGCCCTCCTCGCTGGAGGTCAGTGCATTCTAGCATGAAACAGTAAACCAATTACAAAGCTGTTTAACCCCGGGTCACGTGTGTACATAAAGCCTCTTTTATTCTAAGGGCTCTCCCACCTACAGTATATATGAGCGTCTAGTTGTTGTTATAAAACCTGCACATTTGCCTCAGTCATCCACTGAACAAGACTCCAGAGTCTGCGGTCGTCACCTGAGGAGGTTTCTGATCTTTTTTTAGTTGGTGTTCTCAGTATGAAATGATCAGATATCTGCGATCTCGGGGGTAAAGTTTAGGACACTGAAACGAGGTCAGCAGGTGTCTGATCCTCATGTGACAGAGACAGGCCTTTCCCTTCCACTGTCCCCCATGGGACCTTATTTTGAAGAAAACACATGTATGGTAGTTTATGGCGTGAGATAAATCTTCTTTTTTTAAATCCCATTTTAATTGTGATTGGTAATTGTCTTTTTTTATCACCAAGGACTGGACAATAGAATATTTTTGGTCTATTCCATGATACACCATATAAACCTCCATATTAGAGTGACCAGATCCCAACAAACCAAATGTGTAGGAGATACAATTTTGATTTAAATAGTCGACACTTCTATTCTGCCCCTTAGGTCGTGACATCTTTGTGCTTTGCCCTCTGGATGATTCAGTAGCAGACAATAGACTATAGATAGTCCGTTTCCATCATATTCTGCTTATATCTGCTTGGTTTGTGACTTTGTGTTGACTCACTATACTACGTTTACTATGTATCAGTGCAGATAAAAGGAAACCAAGGGGTATTCAATGGAAAAGCACTTGTAGTCTGTGTGATGCCTGCTTTTATGCTCTGGGATGCTCCACCTGGTGTGGAATCAGGTATTTTACACCATTAGTTCCTAAATCTTCCTACCTTTCACCTTTTGTTTCCCAAAACTTCTTTAGGCAATTGATATTTGGACAACAGTCTTCCAGACTACTGACCTTTGGACACCAATGTTTTCTTGGTACTTTAATATTAAAATAATGATAATATGGCCTCCATTCTGCTTCACGGTTTGTACCATCTCAACTGTCAATGACATGTTGTCAGCCTCTCTGGCCCCAGACTTAACCCTAGCTGTGCTTTCACTTGTGCTTCTGCAGTTCTTCTGCTGTTTTTACACTTAATTGAAATTGACTTATGATTAACATTAACAGGCAAAATCAACAATCATTACACTGGACAGTCAGTCGAGACAATCAGACAGCACAATAGGGTAGTAAAAATGGTGACAGGTTAAGCTGAACCTGACTTGTGCGTGCGCAGTTGGTGATGGCTTTTCTGCTTTGTTCACAGACACTGGATAAAAGCCAGATGTTAGAAAAACCGTCTGTCTGTCTGTCTGCCTGCAGTAATCAGATTTTGGAAACTAGAGCCAATCAAAATGTGGGACAATATGTGGAACGGTGGGACAAGGGATAGAAATGCTGAGTAGTACCTCATAAAATGGGACACCGGGTCACCCTATAAACTTATCTCAAAAATAACTGGGCAATCAGTACAAAATAAAATGGGTAGTTATAGCTCCATATTCTGCTTTTATGAGGAAGACATCTTACCAGGGCTCACCATAGTCTCTCTAACTTTCTTTTTAGCAAAAGTAGCTCATTTATCCTTGAAACAAGCTATTGTGTAACAATAATTGCTAAAGTATGTGACCATATATGAGGTGAGATATATTATAATCATTGCTTAGCGTTGGTCCAATGAAATCATCACCAGATCAATGTCTGTACTGTCATTCTAACTTTCTGATGGAAAATCTGACTTCTGTCTGTCTTTGGGTGCAGATTTGTGGTGATGAGTTCATGTCGTGATGTTCTGAACCATCCAGGCATTTCCAGAGGTAAAGCTTTCCATTTGCTGAGCTGTCATGGTAACGTTTAACGGCGATTGGCACAGCTGTTTCAGAGCTATGAGACCAGTGATGTGACTGGCTGAGACTACTGAATAATTACCATCACCTGGCCCTCTTGCATGTTGCACTGTTGCACATACATGAAGCAAAAACGGTGTGCATGGTATTAATTGTTCAGATTTCAACTGAGGGTGCGCAATATTTTACTGGAGGTGCAATGCACACTTTTGCACCGTCGCAGAACGGGGCCAGGGAGCAGGACACTTGGTGGACAGGTGGGACAGGTGGCACAGGTGGATCTGGAGAGCTCCTTGATAAACACAAACGGCCTCATGCTTCAGGTTGATGTTGGGTGGAATTTGGCAGAAAATTATCATAGACTGTATATTCAATTAGTGGATGGAGCTTCAGTGTGTAAAAGGTAAAGCCAATGTGTTAGTATTATAAGCCTGCATTCTTTCTGATAGCCAGCAGGGGGCGACTCTGCTGGCTGCCGGAAGACATCAGATTGTATTGAGTCTAATACAAAAATGACCCTATTTGTCACTTGATTTATGACCTCAGTAAATAGTTTCCTAAAGAGTTTATGGTACCAAGCGCTAGTTTCAATTCTTCTTCAATGCAGCATGATGTTTATTTTATTGATTATTGTCCTATTTCAAGTATGATAGATGAGGAAGCTGTATTGTTTAGGGTGTGGCTACCTTGGTGACTCTCATGAGTCCCCAGTGCAACACATGGGCCTCATGATGTTTTCAGAAACATATTTTAGCATAGTGTTTAGCTGTAATACAAGAAATACGACCTGATTGTGACCAGGCAACTGCCCTTTTGTTTCGGTTTCACTGGTTGCTGCTCAACATGTTACATAACAGATGATTATACACCCGTTTTTTGGTGAAGACGGGCTGGAAATTTGTCTTGAAAAACTAGTGTTCAGTGACTTTTTCTGTAAGTGTTGTGTTCCTAGGACTTTTTTTTCTTTTTGCAGTGGTATTGAAAGAGCTCTTGAGTACTTTTTGTTTTTACTAGTATTGTGTGAAAGTTTAAAATTCTAGTATCATGACAACATTGTAGGGACCAGAAGAATATGTGGAATTAAAAAGACGATATCTCTGGTTCTGTTGCACCAATTGTGAATTTGTTTTATCAAAACTGTCGGTGTTGAGTTTGATAACGTTGTTGCAATGCTGAACCAGTGCAGTACTCTTTTAATCTCAGTCTGAAGAAGTCCTAATAGTTCTGAGAAGAGGTTTAATCAGGTAAAATAATTGAAAACATCCGTCAGGGCTTTAAAGTAATCCACTCTAACCTAAATACCCATATGTACGCAATCAAACAAATTAACCATCACAAGAATACTCTATGTTTTATTGTTAAAAAAGTCCTAGTTACCTAAAGAGAGAGGAGAGGGTGTAAACTGATCCAGCTGCTTGTGTGACGTGAGAGTGCAGGTTAAACACCAAAGAAACTCCATCCGCCGCTAAACAAGAGGGTGATCAGTGCAAGTCACAGACACAGACATGGATGGTTTACAGCCAGGACACAACGACAGGCATCCTGACCTGCTGTGACGCGTTGCCAACCTGCAGCTCTCTGCTCTGTATCACATTAGAGGTGTTAATGAAGCAGCATGGGGAAAAAGCAGACTGAAGCCAGAAACAAGGAGACGCTGTCCCCTGACATACGGCCTCTGGCAATCTCCCGTTCGTGTCTGTGCTAATGTCCTTTTTAAAACCCGAACATAAACAATGAGCTCTCTCTGTACATCTGGATCAATCCATTCTCTGTTCTCTGGTACAGCAACAGCTAACATTAGCTACACAGAAATCCAGCTAGCTGGCTATCAATACTACTACTAGTACTACTTCTGAAAAGTATTTTGGCATCGTTCTTGGTGACTGAATGCAGAATGGTGAGTAGGTAAGAAAAGAAGCAGTGAGTTTACTTGTTTTAATGTATTTCTATGCTCCTTTGAATTGCCTTGTGTCTGAACGGTGCTATATAAATAAATTAATTTAATATTGTGATACCTGGATTAGGTCACTGACTACATGTATTTTTTACATTTTCAAATTAATCCTCGCAGCCCTGCTCTGGGTTGAACTGGTTTCTTCCTTGTTATGTGCGGCAAGAGCATGAACTTCATTAAGCGTGAGGGGGGATTGCACTTTGGTCTTACATAAAGGCTCTGTTATATCTAAGAGTCACTGATCAAGTTACAGTGCTATTATGTAACTGAGCTGTTACAGTGTGACACCGTGTGTGCTGTTCACGGTCAGGCTGTGGCACTTTGTCTGCTGCAACATCACACATCACACTTTGCCGTGACTCTTGATTTACCGCCAGATTTATAAATTCCCTCGATACCAGCAACAAGAAGACGCCTGTGATGCCTTTGTGTCTGCAGCAAAGTCTGTCAAACAGTTGTTAGAAATGCAGGAAATTATAAAGTAGAAGTTACGGCATCGGTTAGTTTCGGTTCATGGTGAGTGTAGAACTGTTGTCCTCCACTGCAGAGGAACATCTTACATAACACGCTTTACAAGAACATGTTTTGTTTAACAGAACACTGATACTGTGTGTCAGGGATGTCACAAAGAACACTTTATCTAACTAGCACATATTTAGTGTATTTAATGATCTATTATGGCTACATTTTGTGCTAAATAAAAGAAGAAAATGACATGTATTTAAAACAATGTCTGAAGATGGGTCTAAATTTTTAATAAATAATCAATTCTGCAGTCATAAATAATAAATAATTCATTAAGTGTTTTTACAGGTGTCATGATGGAGGAGGATTTTTAATCTTCTTATTAAAATGATTAATAAAATTAAAGGGGTCGTTAAAAGTGGGGCCAAAAAAAAAAGACCCTTTTGCAAAGGAGAGAATGTTTTGTACACACAACATGGCATTTAAAATGGATGTGACAACATGGAAATACTCAGTAATCACAAACTGGTCACTGACTATCACAGCAAACAGGAACAACTCCCTACAACACAGAAAAGAGGAAGAGTTAAAGTAGGAAAGACTGAGTTAAATAATTCTAATTATTTTGTAAAAACCTGAAAGACATGGATTTTCAAATATGGTCAAAATTGTGTCAGGCTTGTGTGTCCTGTGCTGGATTATTCTGCTGGGGTCCAGAGCCTTTGCAATATTTATATCTTATGTGTGAATCAGTCCAAAACAGAGCCGTAAAATATTTTCTGGGTGTGCACAAATATGTATCAAATGTGGCAACAGTGGGGGACATGAGTTGGGAACCATGTGGAGCTCGCTGGAATGTGTTGCCCAGTTATGGAACTGGTTATTTTATCTGGAAGAAGAAGAAAATAGGCTGACAAGAAAAGCCTTTATATGGAATAAACAAATGACTGTCTCTTGATCAAGAGAGACATTAATGTCTTTAAATGTCTTGTTTTGTCAGTCTAGAGATTCTTCACTGTAGATCCTCAGCTTGGAGCCACATTCACATGCACAGTGTCTGAACTGGGTGTGTGTGTTTTGATGACGTGCAAACGGCATGACGGGTCTTTAGCAGACTTGGATTATGCCAGACGAGCAGAATGAAGGCTTTTTAAAAGTTTTTATTATTATGTGTGAAAACTGGTCAGCATTTTGGGAGATTCTGCAACACTGTTTTCCTTTAAAACTCCAGCAGTGTTTTGTGGAGTAAGAAAATAAACCTGACCATCAGTCGGCATGAGGTGAGTAGGTAATGACTGAATTTGAATTGTTGGGTGAACTATCCCTTTAATATGACGTTAAGTGAAGCAAATAGGGAAATCTACATATGTGAGGCTGAAAACAGCATTTTGTGTAATTCTGTATGAAAAATCACTTAAACGCTTAATGAAACTGTAAAATAGCTAAATAGTTAAATTATTTTTTTTTCCATTTCTTACCATATTTACCAGGCCATACAACACTGACATAATACTACTACTACTACTACTACTACTACTACTACTACTAATAATAATAATAATAATAATAATAATAATAATAATAATAAAAGGATTCAAGTAAATTAGTAAAAACAATAAATACAGAATAAAAAATTTAACAAATACACTCGGCCGGTATTCTGTCTCCTGATTGGCTCAGACCGCTGTCAGTCAACATCTCACCACTGATTGGGCGGAGGGCCACAAACAGAAATCATATATTTTGTTGAGCGGCTCAGCGGGGAGCAGCAGCTTGTCACTGACCGGCGGAGCTTCGGGCTTGCGGGGGTCTTTTTCGGTTTGTCCTGGCTGCCGCTGGTGCTTATGGATATTTTGTAGCTTAAGGTCGAGGCAGTGAGCCAGTATTTGTCACAGAATGGTATTAAGAAAAAGACTAAAATGGTGCCTTTGTGGTGGGAGTATTAATGCTGCCGGTGCCTTGTAGTAGCTGTAGTGAAAGTTAGCTTCGTTAGCTAATGCTAGGCCTTCCGTTTCCTTTGGCTTGTCAGGACACTTTATTGTTTTATTCTTGCCTTTGTAAAGCGGGGTTTGGTGGCTCTTTTGTTTGCTGGGGTTTGCTGATCTTTTTCTTTGCTCCCGGTGCTGAATAAGGCTGTGAAATGAAGAGGGTAAACAGCTTTCAGAGGTGGGTGAAATCCTAAAATCTCACTGTCAGAATCGTGTTTTGGTTTGTTTGACAAAGATTGTTCACTCGTCGTGTCTCTCTCAGGTGATTACAGCACGCTAATGTTAGTCAGGTGTGGTTACATTTCTCATTCCTCATGTCCGTTAACACAAACCCGTTTTTCTTTCAGGTTGAGTCATGTAACAGTTACTGTGTAGATATATCATGTTAACAAAATCATTTAAAATTAATGATGCCTTAAATCTATCTGTCTGTCTGTCTATACTGTTCAGAGCTGTCAAATTTAACATTCATTTACATTGATTTGAAAAATAATGCGTTAAAAATCTATAACTTGTATGTAACTATGTTTTATGCGCATTTTAGTCTAAGTGATGGGTTTATGTTCGTTGGATTTGGAAATAAAACAACTTATTGATTTCTAATGCCACCTTTAGATATCACTCTTCAATTATTTACTCACGTGCCACAATAATTCATCATCAGTCGATCTGATAGTGCTCCCATAGCCATTTCAGTCTAGAAATGGCAGTAATTACACCCAGTCTGACGTTTGTTTTTGTTCAAAGTTTTTGCTCTTTATATTTCACATAACTTATGAGTCATTAGAATCGTTAATAAAACTTACAACTGAGGAAAAGGCAGGCATTTTACACCTTATTAATTACTAATGATCCTTAACATGTAACTACTGATATAAGGAAAATGCACAAACTTTGCAAGCCTAGTTAAAATATCTCAATTTTCCAAGCAAATATTGATATATATGATTATTTGGAATTTCAGTAAATCAATATATTAATGCTACTCCTTAAAATCTTTATGCCACCCCACAAATATTTCTCCAGATCTGCCTTTGGTTTCCATAACAGAAATAAAAATTAGTTGCAGTTTTATGCAAAATAGAATTATTTAAATATTAACAAAAACTTTGCGTGCCTAGTTAACTTAAAGAAATAGTTCACCCAAAAATGAAAATTCAGGCATTATCTACTCACCCTCATGCCGATTGAAGGTCAGGTTTAGTTTTTTAGTCCACAAAACACCGCTGGAGTTTCACAGGAAAACAGCATCGCAAAAAACGTGTCTACATACTGCTGGAGTGATCCAAGTCTCCTAAAACCCTGACCTTCAGTTTGTCTGTCATTTCACATGCTTTGTACACTGTGAACTTTTCTTTTTTCATTTTGCACCTTCTTCACTTTAAACACTGTACATTTATTTTTAAAAATATATATTTTACATATTCTTTATTGTAAATTTTATATTTAGCATTTTTGACCTGTAGCATTTTTGTTACTATATTTATTGTGACCGTTATGCACTGAAATGCCAGACCAATCCACTGAAGTGATGCACTGATTTATTGGCTGAACATTGGTATTGGTATATTTGCCTTGTTGACTGCAATCAGCCTATTGGCAAAGAAGACAACAGTCATATTGGCGACATTGTTTATTCGTTGCATCACATAAATTTTGCGCTCACTAAATGTTGTGTTGAACATTTGGAATCAGACTCAGACAACAGTTGCTAACAGAAGAAGAATCTTTTTTAATGAAGATTTCTTTGTTTCCTTGGCACAAAACAGGGAATAAATAATGACATAATAACAAACAAACAAAAACACAAAAATGTCTGCAGTATGAGGTATTGGACTTTTTTTTTTTTTTAAACATTGTATCGGTATAGAATTTCACAAAGTGATCAGTTGCCTTTTGGTGTTTTTGTTGATAATCATCCTTCCATAGTTGTTTATTTTTTGTTTTGTTTATTTCTGTGTTTCAGGTTCATGAACAGACGGGCCTCTGCTAACTGCCGCTACCAGCCCACCTGCTATGAGCACGCTGCAAACTGCTACACTCATGCAGTGAGTGGCTTGACTTTTCTTTTTTTGTTTTTTGTTTTTTTTAAGTAGACGACATCGTGTGAAACGCGTAGTTTTAATGTTTCTTTAATTATTTCTTTCCGTCCCTGCAGCTCCTCATTGTGCCGGCCTTCGTGGGCATGGCGCTGCTGCACCGTCTGTCGGACACCGGCTGGGAGAGGATCACTGCCTGGGTGTACGGCATGGGCCTGTGCGCCCTCTTCCTGGTCTCCACTGTGTTTCATATCATCACCTGGAAGAAGAGCCACATGAGGTGAGGAGGAGGAGATTATTATAATCAAATGTTTCCCTAAATTCTAGTACCTTGTAAATAATAATTTTAGGTCTTAAAATTCATACTGATTTTCCATGCTGTCTTCAATACTTTTGCAGGTATCACTGTGAAGTTTGGCATTAAAATTTCATTCTAAGTAGAATTAAAATGTCTTAAAAAGCTTGAAGAACACCGGAGGTACAATAACCTATTGAATGCTTGAGGACACTGACAGAAGAGCAAGGGACACAATCAAACAGCCACTCCTTTTGTAATTGTAATTTAGAATAAAATCATAGTTTTGCAGTAAACTGGTCTGTGATTTTAAGTTTTGGAAGTAGAATATCAGTGTCTCTGTGGGGGAATAACAGCACTACACCGATACCTCACTGTTGACAAGGGTATTTTAATCTTTATGCATTCTTTAGCTTCCCTCTGTGGCTGTGTTGTGTTTTTGGCGTGCCACTTTGGTTTCCAGTTTCATGTTTCTGTCATTGCACACTGTTCGACGGATGAAGTGTTAACGCCTGTTCAGTCTTTTGTGGGGCAGAAACTCTGGGAGTTTGTGTTTGTTCAAGGGGAAAATAACACTAAGTTGTCTGTCTTGCCTGTTTCTGCTGTTGCCTACAGTTGTTGTTGTTGTGTGTTTTCACTGTGGATGAAATATTAAAGTTGTGTCATTAAGACAGACACATGATATTACCATAACTATTTCTTAATTTAAAAAAGTTCCCAAAAGAGTGAGGGACGCAATCAAAAGTTATTACTTTTTGTAATATTAAGAATATTGTTGTTTTGCAGTAAGCTGGTCTGTGATTTTGAGTTTTGGAAGTAGAATGTCTGTGTCCCTGTGGGGGAATAACAACACTAAACTGATACCTCAGTGCTGACAAGGATATTTTCATCTGTGGCATTCTTCAGCTTCCTTCTGTGGCCGTGTCTCTGTTTGTAGAGTGCTGTTACTTTGGTTTCTAGTTTCATGTTTCTCTCTTTGTGAAGTATTTAGGTTTGCAAAGTTGGAAATAAATAAAGTTAGGCTATATTGTGGTTAAATAAATTACCAAACTGTTCAGTCTCCCCTGCTGGTTGTTGCAACACATTTAACAGACGGCTTGCTTCGTTTCCCCAAAATATATGTATGTAAATAATTAAATTAATATTGTAAATGTCCGATTACTAGCTGACTAGAAAGGTCTTTTGTCAGGGACAGCTCTAGTAGATTCGTACTTCTGTCTCTTGAGTAAGTCACAGGATATTTAAAGATGTCAGAGAAAAAGAAATAATGATTTGTTTAAGAATAACTATGCATGGGAAATAAACCCCAGACTCACATGTAAAGGTCCTGTGTTTGACCCATGCATCCGCCCTGTTGTCCTGCAGGTTTTGTAGCTAAACCTAACCGAACTGCAAGTATCTGACAGAGCGACATGCAGCTGCAAATAGGGGTGCAAGAAAATATCAATACCCTTGAGTTTTGTGATATTGTGGTTTCTCAAAAACACGCTCATTGTACATGCAGAAATTTGTGGCAGTGGTTCATTTTGTATTGTGTTTAAATCCTGACCACTAGATAACAACATCTTCACTGATTGCTTAAAAAAGTAAACTTTTATCTCCGATTTAACACAGCACCTTGTGTCACCTGTCCGGTTGAGAGTTCCCACGCTGTCTGACAATCACTTCAGTATATTTGCATTTGTGTCGTTATGAATTACAGCTCACTACAATGAACTCCTTCTTTTGTCAAAACATGATATCACTTCCTGTGAAGTAGAGACTTTTCTTGGTAAATGCATGCAAATTATGTTTCTGCTTTGTATGTCTTTCAGTAAACAAGACCTAACCTGTTCACCTGTTTGTTTGTTTGTTTCAGGTCTGTGGAACAGTGTTTCCACATGTGTGACAGAGTTGTCATTTACTTCTTCATCGCTGCCTCCTACACACCCTGGTGAGTGTCAGACTGAGGACGTTATGTACTCGGAGGCGCTTGTGTCATAAATGGAGACTGAAATGACACTGAATTTTGTTTTCTTGTTTCCACTCAGGTTGAACCTGCGTGAATTGGGCCCTCTAGCAGCACACATGCGCTGGTTTGTGTGGCTCATGGCTGCTGCTGGAACCATATATGTCTTCAACTATCATGAAAAGTGAGTTCATTTTACAACAGCAGGGTTCAGTATTAATGTTTTATTAATGTTTTAGGATTTTTTTGACATCCCCAAGTCAATATTTACCTTCTTTTCATTCTTCTTTAGCGTTTATCAAATTATAACAAAGACTCAAGTTAAGTGCCATGTTTAACTGAGGGCTACAACGTCTAAAAATGTCTGAAACATTTCCAGCCCAGTTTTTCAAAGTCCAAGGTGATGTCTGTAAATGTTTAAGAGAAAACAGAGAAAGGGGGGAAAGTGGGAATTCTCCATATTTGAGAGACTGAAAACAGCGTTTTCTACCATTTTTGCATGAAAAATTTCTTTAATAATAAATTAATGATCAATATACTTTTATAGTTTAATTCTAAAGTGAGTTGCTAGATTCAGCAGCCCAACATGGCATTTTACTTGCACGGGCAGTCTTTATTGTCATTTTTTGGACATTTTTTTAAACATTATTTTGTTGAAAGAAATTGCCAAAAGTTTCCTGCTTGTTGCTCCTTGAATGTTTTTGATTTTTACTGGGGTTTTTTTTGGTTTTTTTTTTTTTGATTAGTTAGAGAGATTAGTTAGAGAATAGGTGACAAATTAATCCATAATGAAAAATCATTAATAATACCATAAAATAACCAGGCAACAGTTGTGGTCTATCCAGTCAAAATGTCTAGAAAACCTCCTTGATTGCATGAGTTTCAGTCTGAAGACCCGTGAAGTGAGTTCTCTGTTGTAACCAGTCTCATGATCTGTACATGAAGACTTTCCTCTGGTCACAGAATCTCTAAACTTCATCAAGGTTGTGAATCAGCTGTTTGAAGGTCTGTTAAAAAGCTGATTTCACTCCATCTCTCAGATTACTGTTAACCAGATCTGTTCGAAGGCTGGTTTGGCAGGTTTCATCTGCGCTTCATTTCATTGTTCGTGCTCAGTCACAATAATGAGCTCTTACAGCGTTTTAGCACACTTAATGCCCCGAGCGTTGCCTCATGCATGTATAGGGGTTGTCACAACAAGCTGCCAGTGATTCATGATTTCTTACAACTCGTAAACAGACACCTACTCATTCTGCGTTAATTTCAACTCTAGTAAATGTGAAACAGGCAAACAAAATACTTTCTTCACTGGAATGGAAATGTCAAAGGAGAGCATACTGCATACTGAATGATTTAATACACTAAATATATTATTTATTTCTCCTTTAAGATGGATTAATGTAATTAGTTGTCAGCACAACTAATTTTGCACGTTCTATTCTTGATAGGATGAATTTAAGTTGTCTTTAAAAGTTTTGGCACCTGCTTGTTTCTTATCTGATTTTACTTTTGCTTTACTTGACAGTCTTATGGCAAAAATAAGATACAATGAGATATGTTTTTCTTTAAAACAGGGATCATAGAATGTCTTTGAAAGTTTGCAAAATGCTTATGTTTTCAAGGTTTGGAATATGCTTGAATTTGGATAAACGCTCCAGAAAATGCTGGTGTCTCATCTGCACAATCCCTCACATAAACTAAAAACTTTTTAATATTTGAAATGAAACGATCCGGTCATCAGTGTTGAAACTATGCAGCATTAAATAATCATGATCAGAACATACAAATACAAATACTACACACCATATCACATTAATCTACTGCAGCAGTCCAGAGCACCACCCTGTATCCTGGTCTACCGGATCCTAATTTCATTAATTACCTCGACAGCAAAGGACTTCCTGTAGATATTTTTATTTGCCATTGGTAGTCTGTAATGTCTCCCTGAAGGTAAAAGTTCAAACTCACTGCCTTTGTGCTTTCTGTAAAGTTTTGGAGGCCATGTTCGCTGTCATCTATGATTGTTCCTCCTCTCAGAGTTCAGATTATTGATCCACATTGTCATGTTAAAAGATAGGATGCTTTCCACAATATTTTGGCTCATTCACATTTCTTAAAAGATGTGGTCAGTATTTTCCTTGAAGGTGAGACTGGTGTTGATACAAAGTTAAGAATTTGCAATTGCATTTGTAGTAAAAATTTAGAGTGACGATAAAGGCTTCAAGAGTCTAGACATTTTTGGTGTAGGTGCCTTGAAAGTGCTTTAATGTCAAAGCTGTATAAACTCTGTTTGGGATATGTTTTTCCCAACAACACCCCTTTTGCTTGTGCCTGAAATGTGCTTGATCATTGTGTCACATTGTTCTCATCAGTCAACACGTTGCGTTTCTTTGTCTTTACAGGTATAAACTTGTTGAGCTGGCCTTCTATTTGACGATGGGTTTTTTCCCCGCATCAGTCGTGACGTCAATGGTAATATTATCATGTCTTAACGTCACATTCGGTTAATATGCATGCGCCGAATCATCGCGTCACTTCTTCCACCGCGCGGCCCGACAGGCTGCTGCTGCAGGGTGGAGGTGGAGATGATGACTGTGTGTGTGTGTGTGTGTGAAACTTCCTCCTCTTGAAAAGAGTGTTTTACAGCTGAATGAAGATCAGTTTCATAAGTTTTATTAATTTTAGAGAAGATTTTATATCTTTTCATGCCTTTCTATCTTAGTTCTATATTGCTTGAATATCTATTTATTTTTGATCCTGGCCTGTTGTTTTGCTAAGCCCCGCCTATTCTGTATTTCTACTGGTTATCTGGTCAGTCAATCCTTTTTAAAATGTATATTTTGATCCATTTCAGAAAGTGGTCTAACATGCATGATGTTACTGGGAACCAAACCTCAACACTTTGTCTGTGTTGATTTTCTGCTGCCCTCTTGTGGTTGTAATGAATATAGCAGCCTTGAGATCCTGTTTGTTGATATTTGTTGATTGATGCTGTTGCCATAATTGGTCCAAAAAAAGAGACAACATGAAAAATGTGAACATATTCAACACTTATTTTATAAGTACTTTTTTGAGGAAGCAACAAGTCAAATAGTTGCCTCAGTCATTGCATTTAGCTGCATTTCATGAAAGCTTTATCAAAATTGTCCCATCAGGAGTTGAAATATAAAATTTGAAAGTATCAAAAACAGATTCTGCATCATCAGTAACTTCCAAAAGCTCCAGCATATATGGGTAATTATTCATCGATATGCTAAATACCCAACATATGCAATTTTGCAACTGGTGGTTTCTAAAGGCTGGAGAACCATACTGTATTTTTTTATAGACTTCAATTATAAACAGAAATCAATATACAGTAATACCAGGGGATCAGTACAGAGACAAATCATTAAGATCCCTCAATGGGGAAATTTATGGTTTTACAGCAGCAAAGTGGATAGTAAAAATATAGAAAAGCGTCAATAAAAATGAAGAAAATAGAATATAAAAGTATAAGCAAGAAGAAATAAAAAAAGCATGTCGTGAACTATTCAAACAAAGGAAATATAAAAGTAAAGATGGGACACTATCACTGATGGAACAATATATACAATATAACAATATAACTCAGCAGCTGAATTTGTTTTTGTTCCACAACATTTCTCATGTATTTTCTTTTGTTTGTGCGTTCTGCAGAGCAACACTGAGGGCCTTCATGAGCTGGCCTGCGGCGGACTCATCTACTGCCTCGGTGTGTTCTTCTTTAAGAGCGACGGCGTCATCCCCTTCGCCCATGCCATCTGGCACGTGTTCGTGGCGCTGGCTGCGGCCGTGCACTACTACGCCATCTGGAAATACCTCTACAAGGCCCCCAGCGCCGACAGCCTCCTCGAGTCGTGACCACAGCCGGGGCTGGACGCCGGTTCTCCACCTTCCTCCCCCCCGGTGCCCCTGAGCAGAGGCGCCTGCACACCGATTCCCTCAACTGCCCACTGAAGCTGCAGCGACAGCCCAAAAGTTTACGAAAACGATGACCGTGAATTGTTTACTGTTTTCTAACACGGAGAACAGATTTTTTTCTGATGAACAAAAGCTACTTTCAAAGCCGTTTTGTACAACTTCAGTGAGGGAGGGAATTTTGACTTTTTACAATTAACCCTGGCACATTCATGAGTGTTTGAGAAATTTGATAGCAGTCTTTTGTATCACTTGAAGTACGTTACATTCCACATTGGGGTCATTCGTGTGTCAAAACCTGGAGATTCATCCATTTCAACGGGTGTTTGAACACTGGGGATATCGAATGAGGTGCTAAAAAAAATCAGCTGTTATCAGTAGCCGGGCTGGGTTATCATCAAAACACTGGAGTTTCAGTACCAATACCAAAAGTTTTTATACTCTATTTTGAGAAATATAAACATTTCTCTGCATTTTTTCATTTAAAAAAAGTAACCAAAGATCCCACAAGCAGGTGTCAAATAGTTTAAAATTGGCAAAATTTAAATCAGGAATTATCTGATCAAAGAACAAGTAGAGTTACTTGATGACAAGTTTTGTACCAAAAGGTATTGAGGTTTGATTCCCAGCCCTTGTCAGTAGTTAATAGAGATTTGAAGTGTTTGAAGACAGAAAGGAAATGACAAGAAAAAGCTCTCGATAGAAGTTTGGATCGCACTTTATTTCACCATACACCAGTAAGACGTAACATGATGTACTTTGTATCAAATCAGACAAAACTGAAATTATATGTACTTAATTAGACAGTATTAAATCCATTATCAGACTTTATTAAAGGATAATTAGGGACACATTACAACAGAACTGTACTGTAAACTAAAGTGTATTATTTCCCGCTGTTAGACCCATATCAGACTGCTGAGTTACCCATAAATTAAATGGAGAAATAGCAGATATATGATGTCTGATAGTGTCTTATAGGTGTGAGTGGTATCCACCTTCATACCTGACTGACATTTCACCTGGGGAGATGGATTATGACAGTATTTGTGTGGAGGAAAAAAATAACGAACCAACAACAATGTAAAAACTGGGCTGCTGATAGAATTAATTGTAGCATATATGACATTGTCCAGCCTACAATAAATTATTAATTGATTAGCTAAGGAGGCCTATAGAGCAGAATTGAACAGCCAATTATATATTTTCTACCCCCAAACAATTTTTCAGGTGGCTAAGACCCCTAAAAACAGATGCAACTTCTGCAGTTTGTTGTCGATAACTTTATTCACAGTGATGGTACTGAAATTATACCTTCAGAATTTCTAAATACCCCGGTATCACCTTGATACCACCCAAGTCCACTGTCTAATAAAGCAAATATTTCTAGTTTTTGTAAAGTTTTGTCACGTCTTATTGGGATACTGTAAAATGAAGCGTGATCATTTGTTTCCTCATTTTCTTTCTTCTGTTTTTTATAATGATCACAACCAGTCTGATCCAGAGTTACTCTTGTTTTTTTTTTCCTTCCGATGCATCCTTTGTTTCTGACCAATATCTAAATGCAGTCCTCAGTTTTCAGAGTTTCTTCTGAGTATTTAGCGCCCCCTGCTGGTGGGCTGACAGCATTTCAGGGTGTGTGAGTGTGTGTGTGTGTGTGTGTGTCTGTGTGTGTGTGGAGGTGACTGAGGTGAGGTGGGGGGGGTTTTATTAAAATGAGCCAAACGATGAGAGAAAATCGGCTGAGGCAGCGTGACGAGACCGAATTTTTCCACTTTATTCTTAATGTGAACAGTGTGCAGTAGAGTGTGTGTGTCTGCACGACCTTCGTACTGTAGTCCAGTATTACATTTCCACTGATTCTCTCTCAGTTGTTGATTTGCACCACTAGAACGAGCAGTGTTTCTTTCTGTCTGTATTCTTAAGCGGGTTCG
Source organism: Lutjanus erythropterus (assembly GCF_056507025.1). Taxonomy (NCBI): domain Eukaryota; kingdom Metazoa; phylum Chordata; class Actinopteri; order Lutjaniformes; family Lutjanidae; genus Lutjanus; species Lutjanus erythropterus. Next base: position 5,012,741 of record NC_139335.1, read on the forward strand.
ACGGGTGGAGAAACCTCACGTTCGTGTTTTGTAAATGTGCTCAGTGGCTCATAAAATTACCTTTCTGTTGCTTTCCTCTTAGTGAGCTGAACGATTGCGTATTTTCTTAATCTTGGCTCTTATTTAAACGGTTTCCTTAACCACTCTGTTTTGTAATGTTTGTATATTCTGTCCTTTTTGTTCTGTGGATGACATGATCCTGGCCTTTGCAGGGACAAAACAACTGCTTCTTCTCTGTTCCATTGGCTGTTAATGGTGCTGCATATACATGAATGCTCCTCCACTATCACCTTTCTAATGTGACAATAAAAAATAATGCCCCACATCTGTGCCTCCAGACGAGATCCTCATTCATGACGAGCGCTCGTGGGGTTAAATTCTGTTTGCACTGACTGACCGCTGTTTTCAGAGCTCAGACTCATTCATATCCTGCAGGGACAGAAAAAACATAAAAACCTGCTTTTGAAAGCCTCTTCTGAAAGATTATATGCAAAACCTTCAAAGAGGCTTTTTCTCCAGATATGATGTGGTTGCTGCAGTGACTGCTTATTATTAAAGCAGCTACATGGGTTCTTAGCTGGTTATGAAAATTTTACACTACTGAAATAAAATATTGAGTGAAACAAAACAAACTAAACAAAGGCTGATCCCATAACAAAACTTATTCCATTGAAATGTATGGAAATAAATCTGAAAATTTTAATAACGAATACAATTGCCATTAATAATAATAATAATACCTTTATTTGTATAGCATTTTTCATACAAAAGGAATTGTAGCACCAAGTGCTTTACAATCATAGAAAAGAGAATGAATCAGGTGTGTTTGATCTAAAACATGCAGGGCAGTGGGTCCAAAGAACCAAACCTTCTGGCCAGTTTTTACACATCAATGATCAGCATGGTTACTTGGTCTGCCTCTATCAAAGTGGACCAAGCTGGCTTCATGAATCTCCACGTACATCTGTCACTTTTTATATCACTGTGACACTTTACTTTTGTTGTTGTTGCAGACCCTTGAACCAAACTCCATTCAAAAAGTAGGTGTTTTATGGTAGGACCACATTTTTTCACAGTAAAACGTTTAGCTCCACCATCAAAAAGACTCTTCACTGATTCACTCTGATCTGCAGACACATTCGGCTCACGTGTCATTTACTCACTGCATCATTAACAAACCTGTGACGAAGTGTTTGACACAGACACATACTGATTGGCCGTTCAAAGCGCTTGTTTTCACTCAAAGGGGGGCGTGGTGGTGGGATGTGACGTATGGCTGCTCTCATCCATTGCAAAAAAAAAGTGCCCTGATTTGCCTTGTTTCCAAAACAAATGCACGCGGCATCCTGGCGGAGGGTTTTATGACACCAGGCGGTGGTGGTCATAAGGCTTATGTCTGCAGGTGCAGCCAGAATCAACACAAAATGAAAGCTCCCTGTAGCTTCACTGATACTTCAAATTGAGGAACATTAAAAAAATGTTTATCTACAAGCTCCTTTTTGCTAATTAATAATGTTGTGGCAGCTACACAAGACCTTTGCTTAAAGTGAGCAAAATTGTTACGTATATCAAGAAATATCTGATCATAGAATTTATCAAAACAAGATCAAAAACCTCGACTGGCAATTTTCAGCTCCTGACACTTCAAAACTATGACTAAAATATCATCTTACTGTGTTGTAGTAAGTAGAAATGGCTCAAAACTAAACTTTTGTCACATACCAGCTGCTGCTGCCAGTAAAAAGCAAAAAGTAAAAAACCAAGACAAATATGGTTCAGTGCGGTAAGACAAAAGCTGGGAGATGATGTTATTATTATTATTATTATCTACTCACCCTCATGCTGATTGTAGGTCAGGTTTAGTTTTTAGTCCCCAACATGTCACGCTGACTAAAAGAAAAGTTATTTACACCATGTTTTTAGCCTGAATAGATCTTTAGCTTGGAGCCATATTCATGTGCAAACAGCATGTCAGGGCTTTAGGAGACTTGGATTACACCAGACGAGCAGCATGGAGGCATTTTATGGTCTCTTTCTAGTTGTTTTTTTACATTTGAAAGCTGGTCACAATTCACTTCCATTGTTTGTGAGATTCTGCAACACTGTTTTCCTGCGAAACTCCAGCATTATTTTTTTTCTACAAAATAAACCAGACCCTCAGTCTGCACGAGGGTGAGCAGATAATGACTACCTTTTCATCTTTGGGTGAACTATACCTTTAACAGGCTTCCCAGCATGCACTGTGTGAGTGTTAAAACTGAGAGCCTTCTTTTCATAGTTTAAAAAAAGTGTCAATAAATTTTAAGAGGTTGTGGTTGTTTGTGGTTGTTGTTCTGCAAAAAAATGATAAAGTTTAGTATTAAATCATTAAAATTCATTCAAGTTAAAATGCTCAGTGTTGAAGCTGCCTTAAAATTTTAAGTTAAAACAGTTTGTTAGATAATAAAAACAAAATACAGTTATTTAAAATGATTATTAGAAGAGGTTTGGAGGTTTAAGATCAAATTACATTAAGTGCACGTTTACATATTGTTATCTATAAGACTATATTCTGTAATATGAAAGTATTAATTGCTGTATTATTCCCTTTTCCCTGTTAATATCTCAGTTTCCATGTTTTTCTCCCCATCTTTGTTCTTTTAATTGACTCGATGCCGTCGTTATAACCGACGTTTCTTCCTCGCTCATCTCTCGAGAACCATCAGACCCGCATCCGATTTTGCACAGAGCACAGAAACGAGACACGGCGGAAAAGAATTGGGATTTTATTAGACACTACAAATTACAGAGAGACGGAGAGGCTGAGGGCTGAACAGCACAAATAAATGTTATGCATCCATTCCATGACAAACAAGACCGAATACACCTTCCTGTTGTATTTTGTACACTCTGAAACAGTCTGTTGGTGTTGCCATGAATACAATGGTTACAGGTCTTTTGCAATGTCCAAAATAAGAAATGAAAAGAGTTGTCAGTGTATATAATATATAGATATTTTGATGCACTAAGAAGCCCTTCAGTGCAGATCTGAACCTATCCGATTGGTGCTGTGATGAGAACTTTACATTGCTGAGAGACTGGGGAACAGTCAGTGTATTCAAGGCACTGGAATAGACTCAGAATTATGGTTAACGTTTCCGGGTGAGGTAGTGAAATCACTCGACAGTGAGGTAATTTTGGGATAGACATGCATTAATTATTGGCTTTTTCCTATATATGATTTCATAAAAAGATGCTCCGCAGATTCGGAAAGCATCGTTTCCAGTCTTCACTCTTCATTCTCTACGAACCCTGTTCACACTCGAGTGCGTCTGTGCAGAAAAAAAAAAAAAGATACAGAAGGGAAACAACCATCTAAAGCGCAAAAATACTAAGACCATAGTTTGTGGTTAGAAAAGAATCATCTTGCCTCACACACACACACACACACACACACTCACTAACATACAGACATGCACGCACCTTTGGATCGGATCACTTAAATTCAACCAGGCCTGGACTGGGATTTGACCGACTTATCTGTTTGCTGTTTTATTGGGTCAGTATTGGCTTTTCTGATTTTTGTTTTTTAAGGTCCTTATGTTTTTACACCCTGCTTGTACAGTCTTTCCTACCAAACCAAACACTGACGCCTCAAAAAGACCTTGGAACAAAAATATCCACAGCCGCCACTATTAAAATAAAATGTTTATGTTTACTGTTTGATGCGCACGTTTGCCAAAAAATATAAGTTTAAAGTTCCAGTTTTGTTTTTGTGTTTGAAAAACTTTAAAATGTCAAATTAAAATGACAAATAATACATTAAATTGACTTAAAATCACACCTGAATGTAAAAAGAAGTCATTTTTAACTTTGCAAACGACCTACAATTGAAGGTTAAATATCAAACTGGGCTTTTACATTTGAACTGTCCTGATTTTAGCTAATTTGTGATGAAGTGATCTATTATTGTGAAACCAATGGCTGGAAATAAAGAGTAAAGGAACTTAAAATGAAAGAACATGGGCTAAGGTTTGTTAGCGTTGCAAATTTTGTGCATCTTCAACTTAACATTTCTATTTTCATGCACAAAAATACAAAAGAACATAACATCTATTGTTTATAAAAAAGTTAGTTTGACTTTTTAAACATTTAAGTTTAGTTACATGAGAAAATCAATAACACTCATATTTGTACACCAGCAGCTTGTTAGCTTAGCTTAGCACAAAGACTGGAAACAAATGGAAACGGCTAGCATCGCTCTGCTCTGACCAACACCTCTTAAACTCATTATTTATTTTACATCTTGCTTATTTGATCTGTGCAAAAAACCCAAGTATAAAACCAAAAATGTCATGTATCATGTGACCTTATTACACGGCTTTGTTAAATACTTGATTCTGATTGGTCAATTGCAGCATTCTAAGATCTGTTTTTTTCTGTTTAGAAGACTGTTGCTATGCATAACAGACCGACACAGTTCTGATTATAGACAATAAATCAACAAAATCATTTTTAAATCAATATTTTCTGTGAAATTCTTGATTTATTCAGGTAAAGAGCCGTGTGATAAGTAGGTTAATACAGGTCATTAATGTGAAATAAACACCTTCAGGATGATTCATGACATGTCAAGACGAGTCCTGCATCACCCTGTCAAGAGTTTATTTGCATAAAATAAGGTTGCCAGGCAACTGGCGAGGACTGCAGGAAGTCACTGCACCCATCCAGGAAACCGTCTGACACGAAACCAAACTGTTGTTATTACACACTGGATTGTGTGCACAGTTTAGAGATGCTGGTAGGTGGCAGAGCCAAGCTAGCTGTTTCCCTCCATTTTAAGTCTTTGTGCTAAGCTAATCAGCTGCTAACTGTTGCTTTTTATTTAATGCACAGACATGAGAGTCTGTCAGTAAAAAATAAAAGTCAAACTAGTCCTTTTTATTACTGGCAGCCCTGGACTTCCACACAAATGATCAGAAACGCCAATATCAGCCTTCAAAAACACGATTCGGTCGCATCCCCGTCTCGGACCGGTTGGCAAAAAGCAGCATGCAGCTCTAAACTACAACACAACTAAGGTTTGGGCTCCACTGTAAGAAATAAAGCTTCCCCCAGTGTCCATCACTCAGGTTCAGGGACGAGCTATGGCTGCACCGGCCGAAAAAAGGAATCAAACGCGCGCAGAGCAGCGACAGTAACCAGCCATCGATTTCCCTTCCTTCATAGTAACTTCGTCCCATCAAATCAGATCAGAAAGAAACACAAGACTCACGAGCTGCGCGGTTACAAAAAGCCTCGAAAAGTTAGAAAGACAGAGAAGCCTGTGCGACGCGGGACGTGTCGGGGTGGGAGGGAAGTTATGACGTGATCGACAAAGTGGACTTTCTTGGCGGATTTGAGTTGATGGATATTAAAAAAAAAAAAAAGGGCCTCATGGTACATTCTTTGTTCTGGACTGCATTTTCACCACCTGCTTCTTGAAGAGTTAAATGATTTTTACATGACACGGGAGCCTAAAACAAGGCGCCAACATAAGCAGGAGGGTCATCATAATAATAATATTCATAATGATAATGAGAATAATAATGCCCAGGAGGTTTGGGTGCTGCTGAATATCCACAAATCTCTGTAAAACTACTACATCCTAGCTAATATAGAATATCAAAATACCACTATATGCATTTGTCTTTGAGTTATATATTTGTATTCTTTAATAATATTCTGGATCTGTTGTGCCTTTAAAATACATAGTTCAGTAATGTATAGGAAAAATACTGTACAAAAAGAACAACTTATAGAATAGGTTCATATAAACATATCTCTTGTAACCAATATATCATCTCTGTTGTGAATCGTTTGGTCTGCAGTAAACAAACTGATTGGGTTAACCACAGTATTGGACAACACCATCCAACTCTTTTTGTGTCAACATCTTTTACATTCATACAGCCATCTTTAAAAAGAGGGCAAACATAGAGAGCTACAATGAGAGACTACAGACATCTGTATTGATTTCTAAAATAAAAACACGCATATTAATCATGCTAAGTTAAACAGAAGCAAAAAGAATTATCAACAACTTTGCAAAATAAAAACCAAAAAAAAAAAAAAAAAGAGAGAGAGAGAGAGAAAAGATTTCCAAACAGCTTTTTCGATCTGTGAAAGAAAAATCATGCTGAAATCTGAAAACAAGGAGGAGGCTAAACGACAACAATGTCAAGAGTAGTATTAATACTAACAATTATATCAACAGAATACATATATATATTTATAAAAAAAAAAAAAAACAACAATCTTCCATCTGAGAAATAAAAGGTAGATAAATATGAGGCGGAGGAAATTTTTGAGCAAGTGGAAACATTGCACCGGATCAGATTGTGAGACACGCATTAGTGCAGAGGTTAACTAAGGTTATCTTAGTTAACGAAAGGTGAGCTAAAAATGAGAAAGAGAGAGAGAGAGAGAGGAAACCAGGGAGGGGTGAGGAGCATGTTATAGGTAGTCATGTCAGTTTAGTTCTGGACAGGAATTATTGCTCAGTGTCCGGTTGGAGGAAGGGAAAAAAAAAAAAAGCAAAGTTCATTTTAAGTCTATGCTCACGATCGCACAGGAAAAATGTGCAAAAATCTGTTAAAATACTGAGAACGCTGTTAAGAGAAGCGAGAGGGCGGAAACTGAAGTACGACGAAGAGAAAAAAACAAGAAGCTGAAGGGAGAAAAGCTTTTACAGGGCTTTAAAAAAAAAAACATGATTCGGGGGGTGTAAGCAGGCTCTCGGACACGTCACACGCTATTAACACAGGAGGAGAAGAAGAAGAAAGGAAACAGGAAACAGTTTTCAGTCCTGATCTCACGTATAAAATCGGTATGAAAGTGAACAACAAAGAGCATGGCATCGTTTCTCAAAAGTGGAAGGTAGCGGCGGGGGATTCAGCTGGTGGGTTGGCTCATAACTCCTCACAGTACATTAAAGTGGGAAGTATGCATGTGTAAATACATATATTTATCTATGTATATATATATATTTATATATATATTTAGTTGAACAATGTGTACAGAAAATAAAAGTAGGAACAGACAAATCGAAGCTTATGATAGAAGTCAAAATGACAGTTATAATACCAGAATCATACGGGGGGGTGTTGGGGGAGGTTTGTGGGAGGAGAGGGAGGGGGAGGAGGAGGAGGAGGAGGAAGAGGAAGTGGAGGGGTTGGAGGAGGACGGGGCAGTGCCACCAAAAGAGACACATTGTCCTTCAAACTCGAGGGACCGGTGGGTCGGGGGGGGGTGGGGGCAGTGAGGTGGGTGTGGGTTGGTGGTTGTTGGTGGGTTCGGGGCTCACAGGGGCCCGTGCCGGGCCTCGTATTTAGCCAGAATGTTCTTGCAGCGGCCCAGCTCCTTCCTCATGTCCGCTACCTCGATGCGGAGAGCGGCGTTCTCCTTCTCCAGGAAGCCGGCGCGGATGGCGATCTGGTTCTCCTTCAGCCGCCGGGCGTCCCGTGACCTCTTGGCCGCCACGTTGTTCTTTCTGCGCCGGGCCCAGTACCGATCGTCCTGGAGAGCAGAGCAGACGGGTCAGCGCCGGATACAAAGTCTGTAATTTTACTCAAACTTAAAGCCTCTGTAAACCTAAATTCACTGTAGTTTTCCAACTAAATTTAGGGTCTTAGTAAGCGTATAAAAAGTATCAGATTAAATCCAAATTTGAAATAATATCAACTAAGTTTTTTTGTACACTTATGCACTTAATTCCAGAAAACCGGCCATAAAAAATTCATGTCAGTTGCTATGTGGGTGCAACAAAATTTCTCTCCCGCTGCTGCAGCTGCTCTCTGAGTCGGAGACAATTGAGCAACGTTACATCACTTCCTCAACATCAACCCGGCCAAATCGATATCGACTTTAAGCGTACACTATATTTACAACATTCTCCCCACTTCACTTTCCTCTTAGACGGCCTTTATCGACGGCAAACTGAAGCCGCCGTCTGTGCTCCTTTCATGGCCACAAAACTCCACTGGAAAAAAAAAAACATTTCCCCCGACATGGCACAGGGGCTGCTGGTCTACCGCTGCCTCGATCCGCGGAAAGTAACGTCAGTTCAGACCCAAACAAACGTGTGAAATAATAAAACAGAATAACTAAGAACGCTGCCAATTTTTTTTTTGCCAAGTTATCTTGTCATTTCCTATGAAATTTGAAATCTCGGCTGAAAACCTCTGCGATTATTATTATTTTATTTTAGAAAAGTCTAAAAATAAAAGACAAAGGTGACCTTGTTTCACTGCTGTAGTACGTCAGACTCAGAGTGTAGGTTTATCTGTTGTCTGACACTGTATGATTCATCTGAACCAACCAACACAGACAATTCCTGCTAAATATACTGAAGTGCAACGTGGATTTAACAGCCATATTTGGACTGGAGCTGCAGAAACGAAAGATTTTCTGTCTGCTGGAGGTTTACTGGCTTTACTTGGACTGAAAGTTTAGGTGTGAAACGTCCTCTCTGCTGAATTTTACCGTTTTAAAAGGTGTAAAAACTTTCAAAGGAACATCTAAAACTCAATATTCAGACCAAAATAAAATTAAACCACTAATATGACCAAAGATCAAAACAGAAACAGCTGCCATTTAAAAAAAAAAAAATCCAGTCATTCCTTTCAGTCTGACGTGTTTATTGAAACGTGCCTGAAGTTTCTGGCCTGTTTATTCTGTTTTCTGTTGTGCTTTTCCACTCTGTAATTGTATTTATTGGTAACAGGTTCACAGGACGCCTGCAACTAGTAAAAATGTGCTCATGGGGTTTTTGAAAAAAGCTGAACTTTTTTTTTTTGATCAGATATTTCACGAATGAATTCAAAATCTCGCCCACTTCAGGCTGTAATCTTTTAGGCACAGATTTTGTCCAGCTGTTTTTGTTTTGACATTTCTTTGAGAATTTGGCTTTTTTTTTTATTAAACCAAGAAAAGGTTGGGTTTTAGTTTAAATCTAAATTGGCTGAGTTTTTAAACATTTTTTAAAGTTAGGCATCAAAAAACTTTTAGTAGTTGTAAAAAAACATATAATATCATTTATAACTAAAGGAACAAACATTATGTTTACCGTGAATTTTTGTTGATGTAAACTCTTTTCACAAATCAATATGAACATATATTTAATAACATTATTGTTCAGGTTCGTGTCTTAAAATATAGCTTCAGACTTTTTTTAACCGCTTCATGTTTGAGAAAGCAGCTGGTTTGACCTTCAGTCTTCCTCTCTGCGGGGTCTAACTCGCCTCAGACCATCACCTGCTTACGCAACCACAGGCCTCAACATCTAATCTGACAGACGGAGACGGAGCAGCAGGTCACCTTCAGGTCTTCGGGGATGAAGACCTTGCGGGCTTTCTTGATCATGGGCTGCGGCTTCAGCTCCTCGGCGGTGAATTTGCGTTTCCTGGGGTCGAACATTTCCTGGCCGGGCACGCTGGACAGGGCCAGGTCCGCCGGGTCGGGCTCGTAGGTCAGGGGCACCTGGATGGACTCTGGGTCGATGGGGCTGGGGGTGTCCCGGGCTGACGGCAGTGCTGCAGGGAAGACAATGGAAAAAAAACAACACGCATGAGCTACTGGGCGAGTGCACAGAACAAAAAAAAAAAAAAGAGGCTGTGAAGATGGAGAGGGGAGAAGTCAGCAGGGAACCACGTCTGGTTTTGACTCAAATGGCACCATTAAAGTTCAAGGTGTCACTTCCATTTGGGGTAATTGGTTGTGAGCAGATCTTTTCTGTGGATCTCTGACAGCTGGACGGAGACAGACAGACACATGAGGAGCAGCAGGGTGCAGGAGCTGATGCTCCTTCTCTTCCCTCTGAGCTGCAACCATTAGTCGATTAATCAAGTAGCTGTTGACTATTAAATAAATTTTCAGCCTCTCAAATGTTAATATTTTCTAATTTCTTTACTCCTCTCTGACGGTTAACCGAATATCTTTGTGTTGTGGAAAAAAACATTTGAGGATGTTGGGTCGGGCTTTAGGAAACTGATCAACATTTCACGGACCAAACAGCTCACTGACTGATTGAGAAAATGATCAACAGACGAATCGATGATGAAAACAATCGCAGCCCTACGTGTTTTTGCGTTTGTGTTTACTGGTGCAGATGTACAAACTGTCATATTTATTAGCTAAATAAGAGCAAAGACTAAAGTTATTTGTCATGTTTAATCTCGGCCTGCAACCTGGAAGCTATAAAATATCAGAAAACAATGAGAAATGTCAACCCCAGTAAACAGAGACACGTGGGAAAACTGATCATCAAAACAGTTTCATTCTTTTTTCTTCATTCCTTATAGTTGAGCTCTGTCTGTAGAGAACAGCGGTGTCACGATTCTCCAAATACACCATTTGTTTTTCTGTTTAAACTTGTCATGTTAACAGATCAAATGACATTTCACATTTTCAAACGATAATCCGGACTCCATGAGCTTCGACACTTTCATTAGGACGCTGACACAGAATGAAATGAAACGGAGGTGATGCTACATGCATTCATCTCGTCTCTTTAAGACTTCTGCAGCTCTCTTTCCACCCGCCTTAAAAAGTCTTCATCACACCATCTACAAAATGTCCAAAATTCTGCTGCGAGGCTCTTTACACAGTCCAACAGATGGTCGCATAACGCGCAGATTTTAACCTCTTTGCACTGGCTTCCTGTTAATTTTAGATTTCGTTTTAAAATCTTGGTGCTCACTTACAGAGCTCTGCATGGCCAGGCTCCTCAGTGTATCGCCCTCCCAGCTACACACCAGGCTCCTACGTTCTCCACCCAGGGTTTTCTAAGTGTTCCTCGGACACATGTCAAGACTGTGGAAATCGTTCCTTCCATCTGGTAGCCCCTAAACTTTGGAACAGTCTCACAATAAGCTTGACATCTTTCTTCCAGCTGAAAACTTTACTGTTCAGACAGATATTTGGTATTTTATGTTTCAGTCCTTCTATTTCCTCCCCCTGTATACTGCAGCTGATGTTTTACTCATTTGGTTCAATTTCTTTATCTGCAAAATAAACTTTGCTTACTTGCTACTTGGTAGTATTTTGTTAGGCTGCAACTAATGATTATTTTAACTGTCAATTAATCAATTAATAGCATGGTCTATAAAATGTCAGAATTATTACATCCTAAAATGTCTTGTTCAGTTTACTTTTAAAAACGAGAAAAGAAACGAGAAGCTTTTCACATTAGATAAGCTGGAATTTGGACTTTTATTTAAACTGATTAATCAATTATCAAAATAGATGATTACTCCAATAATCAATGAACTGATTGACTGCTGCAGGTCTTGTATATGGACATTTAGGCAGAGCTGAAGAGAAAAAAACACAGAGAATTGGCGATCCTGCTTTTGATTTCGATTAAATTTTTATTCAGAATTGAAATGTATGACCCCCCTCCAGTTAAGAGAAGTGTTTGCCTGATGTGACCAGCAGGTGGTGATATCACACCAGCTTAAAAACACAGGTAAACTGGCTGAGAGGTCATTTCACAAACTGTTTTATCTTGAAGCTATCAGCAGCTGCTGTCAGCTGATGTCAAACCACCACACTGTGTCTCTACGCTGTCTCGAGGTGATCTGCCCCTGCATGCCTCCACGTCTGACTTCTATTGATCTGAAGGTGACATGTCAAGGCTGATTCAGCTCATTAGACGTCCTGAAAGGAACAAATACTTTATTTGTTTTGACGCACAAACCACACCTGCATTCCCTGCCCTGTACAGAAAGGCTCGACAACTGAGACTGAAAGCAGCAAAGTGCAGCAGGCGTTTTCATTAGCTGCCGGCAGCTCGTACATCATGACCTACATTTCTGTACTTGTGAGCCTGCCATGACAGCCAGTCAATGCCACTGACCTTCAGACGAACAGAGTGTACACAAACTGCTTTTGGCCGCGGCGGAGCTTTGAGGAGGGGGGCGTCAGACTGAGCCCCGGCTGCTCCCCTCCGCGCCCTAATCAGAAACAAACAGGAAGTCTGTGCTGTCTGTACATCGGGAGGCACCCAGAGGAAGTGATGGTCTTCTCCGTCGCAGAGACACGAAAGCCTCAGCTGAGAGTCACACTGCTGCTCGCAGCGAGGAAAACAAAAGCACTTGCCTGAAAAACTATGCGGGACTATTAAAAAACAGCCAATTATCACCTCATAAACCAGAGCACAAATGTGGGAAAGAAATACCCCGGAGAACAGAGAACAACTGCAACAACTTTCCCTGACATATGTTTCACATATCTGCCTCCAACAGATCTCAGAGTTCGCTACACTAAATATTTCGATTTGATACCAAAATGACATTTTACGTCAAAGAAATGTCAACATGTGTTCCAGACAAAGCCACTTTTTTTCATTTAACAACAAGATTATCTCTTAAAATTGGCAAAGCTTTGATTTGGGGAAATCTGATCCAATCTTACAATTTGATAGTCGATTAGTTGTTTGCTTTATAAAATGTTGAAAAAAATATCTAAATCGAAAGACATTCAGTTCATTGTGAGAGAGGAGCAAAGAAACCAGGAAATATCCACATTTAAGGGGCTGGAATCAGGGAATTTTTACATTTTTTACTCAAAATGATGAATTGATTATCAAAATAGTTGGCGATTACGTTAAAAGTCCATAACTAATCAATTAGTAATTGCAGTGAGAGAGTTAATCCATCCCTAAGCTAAGGCTTGCATCACCTGACATCACCTCTTACCATTCATAAAGTGAGCACAGCCAGACAGAAAGCTACTTACTAACTAAAACTAGACGTCTTGGACAATCTGTCAGGCCTGTTCTCAAACCTGCAAATAACCCGCCTCGCCCTAATCACCTTTACCAGTCATTCTGATCTCCTAATTAGCGGCGTTAAAACACAGTGGCAGTGGGCTAAAAGTGGACGGACACGCCCGTTCATTGACCCGTAATGTCCTCAGCTAATGTACGACACATTCCAGGGGAGAGGAAGCAGTCAAATTCACAAAATAGTCCCCCCCTCCACCTCCATCTCAACCCCCTCCTGAACAGGAAATCTAAAATTAACAAGCCAGGAAAGGTAGCGCAGGGCTGACCTACAAAGAGCTGCGTGACGGCTGGAATTTTAAACAGGCCTCTTGATGAAATACCTGCGGAACTTGTTTCCCCGTGACGTGGTGGCAGTATTTACGTCGTTAGGCGCACGCCGCGGGCTACAGGTTGGTGTCACGCTATGTGATCATATCAGAGGAGCTGTGAGTGTTATCTTGTGCCTGTGGGGGTGATAATGCAGCAGGTAGTGATAAGCTGAGCTGTCAGTCATATCTGTGTGCTGAACTCTGACCTGGGTGGAGCACGACGACCAGCAACTTCTTGTTCTCAAATGCTGCACTCTGGGGCCAAAGGGCAAAAGTTATTTTTCTCCTAATTGGCTTTAAAATGGTTTTAGCTTTAACAAGACTGGTAAAACTGTTTTTTATGGACGCAAAGCTCCACCAATGTGATGGAAAAAAGAAAAAGTTGTAATAATAAGAAACTCCCTCAAAATAATGACTTAATATGGGAAGGTCTCACATTATTTTTTTTACATACCAAGTCATTATTTTGACAATTACTTTGGGAAACTGTCCGATACTAAGACATTTTTCGCAATACAAAGTCCTTTTTTCATTGGGATGTCACAATATATTGAATATGACAATATTGCCTCTCACTTTTATCATCTGCAACACATCAGACCCGGCAGAATTTGTTTTTGTTTGCATGACACACAAGTCAAGAGGACTTGGTCACTCTTGCAGGACACGCTGATCCTGCCCACAGGCCGCATGACGAGACATTTGAGAGGGAAGCTACTCGGTTTGCAAGAAGCCGGGCCAGAGGAAACTGGCTACAACAATAATGGGAAAAATAAATCTAAAAAAGGATATACATTTCAGAGCGCAGGTCAGATATGTGGACTGATAAATATTGATTGATTGCCGCCTCAACAACCTTCTCTGATGCTGATAAATACAGGAACTCAACATCTAGCTCCTCAAATGTGCTGATTTATGTCTCCCACTGATCCTTCTTTCCTTGACTAACACACTGGAATGCGGCACAGCACGCCCTTTGACCCCGCTCCTACATCTGACTTCCCCTTTGGACCCTGCCAACAACACACAGGGGCCCATCTCCTGACCCCCCCCCCCCAATGACACCGACCCACAACGTCTGCAGACCCTGCAGAAAAACACTGAAACGCCCGCTCATTTGTTCTTTGGATTGTGATAAAGTTATCAGCCGCCTGCTGTATTGCTTGCAAGCGGAGCACAGGCACAGAGGGATTGTGGTTGTTGTTGTGGGTGGCAGTGGTGATGCTGGTGGTGGTGGAGCGGCTGGTTAGACGAGACTCTGCGAGCTGGAGCGCGCACGTGACAAAAGCACACCAGAGTCCATGTGATCTCTGCAGGGTACAGGCTGTGCCTTGGCTCCGAGTCCAGGCTGTGTCGGAGCCGAGCCCGGCCAAGGGAGGGAGAGGAAGACTGGACGGGAAGTGGAGAGTATTTAAGGGGGAGAAAAGGGAGGGGAGGGTGAAAGTGAGAGGGAGGGAGGGAGCAAGTGGAGGGGAGGGGAGGGGAGGGAGGCAGGTTCATGCCGTGACAAGCTCCTGTTTGCAGCACACGGCGCCTGCATGTGTCCGTCACATGGCCCAGCACGCTGCAGGAAACCCCAGCCGCGATCACGTGAGAGGTAAATGTGAAGACGCACACAGAGACAGACCCAAACAGAACACAGGCACACTCGCGCAGACACACACACGGTCTGGAGTTCTGCCTCTGAACGGACGCACATGTGCACAGAGGCTGGAATAAAGTGTACTGTACAGATGCACCTCATCTGGAGCATCTGTTTATCTCTAACCGCGCTGTTCTCAGAGTTCAAACCACCTTAGCTTAGTCTGCACACCTTTCTCACTCCAGGAATGGAATTATTAAGTGGACATATGAGGTGAATGTGGGAAAACATCATGTTACATGAGGGATTTTTACAGGAGACGGCATGAAATATTACATTTTCAGCAAATATAACAAAGCTTTGTTTAGGGCTGTGCAATATGGCTTAAAATACCTCAATTTTTAGGCTACTCCACAGTGTACAGTATATGTCTAGATGTACATATTTTTTTTCTAAAATAACATACCATTAATTTGTCAATATTGTAGGAATGTGACACAACAAGACTTTTGATAAATAAACACCAGAAATGTGGATATAATGGCCAATAGACGAGCTGGGACAGAAAATGACATCACCTCACTGTAATGCAGCCTTTAAAACCAGGAAATGGCAACACTTTGGTAAATCACGATAAAATGTTATCCAAAAAGACGATATCTAGCCTCGTATTGCATTATCAGGATATTGATATATTGCCCAACCCTGGTTTTGCTGCATTTCCTTCTTATCTAGTTTTAAAATCTATATCCTGACAAACTGTCTAGTGTTCAAACTTTTAGCCTGCTAATCTATTTCTCAACATGCTGTATTTTGCTAAATATATATATAAGTTATTATATCAAATATATTTACAGCATCTGTTTTCTATTATTGTAAAACTCATTATTTTGGAGTTTGGGGCTACAAGCTATTTTAAGATACCACACTGGGCTCTACGAAGTTGTTTTCATTAATTTTGGACATTTTATAGACTGAGGCGATTTATAATGAAATCAAAAATAACAACAGGAACATCAGTGTAAAGCTGCACTGTTTGTTTTTTTAATTGCAGGATGGGAAAAGGAGGTTAAAATTCCCAAGTTAAAGAATTGATACCACTGCCATTATTGATTCTGGTTATTGATCTGATTCCTTCCTGATTCCTGATTCCCTATAAATTCCTCATCAGTTTTATTTGCGCTCACTTTAGCCTGAGAACTAGCTGTAGCAACACTCAGCATTTGTTTCATGTAGGCTTCCTTAGATCAAATCTGCGCAGCCTTCCTGTGTGGCACTAATGTTATTATAACAGGTTATTACACGGCTTGTTAAATAATTGATTCTGATTGGTTGATTACAACATTGTAAGGGTTTGTTATTTCTGAACAGCAGACCGTTGCTATGAATAACAGACTGTTGCTATGAGGAACAAGCTGTTGATGTGGATGCAGTTCTGATCATGGACTCTGGGGGAGCAATACAATCATTTTTAAATCAATAAACTCATTTTCAAATTGATATTTGGTGTCAAATTATTGCTTCTTTTTTAGTAAGCAGCCAAGTTTAAGCAGGATGATGTACAGTGAGCAGGTCATAATGGTAAAATAAACCTCTGAGGATGATTCAACACCCTTTATCTTCAGGTCAGGCTCCTGCCTCATTGTGTCAGGGTTTATTCTGCCATAATGACCCACTCACTGTACATTATTCCTCACATATTTATTTACCCTTGGTAATGGATACGCTGCACAGTTGGGAAGCGGTGGCACTCGTGTGGACAATCAAATACAAGGCATTCCCATGTAGTGTGGAAAGATGTTTCAGCAGCGTTTCCACCCTTCGTAAAACGATCTTTTTTCCAGACATTACAACAGCCCTGTTGTCATCTTTCTTAATGAAATGAAGCCACGTTTTGGACCTTTTCACCCTCTGCTATGACTCCGTCTTGCTGCAAGTTTCCAGCAGTGCAGACGCACGAGCTGACATCATTGTTTTGCGATTTGCTGTCAGAAAGTAATGTTAAGCTCTGAGGCGTATGATTCTGGTGGATCGGAAAATTTGGAACCGGTTGTCAGTGGTTACGGTTCTTGATTCTTATCCCTAGTCTGCAAACATTCATACTTCCAGGAGTAGAGTCATTATTGGACGGGTATAACTGAAACATCATGACATCTGCAATTAACTTGATGAGGATTTAAGGATTAAAAACAGACAGAAATTAATATGCTTTCATAAAGTACTCTATTTCTACATTTCTAATTATTAGGAATATCACTACTAATATTACTTAGTATCTATTAAGTTGGCTCACTTGTAAAGTTGAAAAGTTTTTTTTTTTTTTTTACCATTTTATGCAGCCTTAACTTAAATCTTTACGACCTGGACTGTTGCCTAATCGATGTGTTTATCTTCTAGAATTTTTTTATTGAAAATTTTACTAAACATAAATTGAGTTTGACAAGACATTTGTGATGTCACTAATAATAATTATGCAACAAATGTTATTGTCCAGCCCCATTACAAACAAAGACTTGAAGTCATATGATGAATTTAACACATTAAAGCGGCCATGTTTACAATCCCTCATCAAGGTTTCTTCCTGCCTGATTTTCAGACTAAAAGACACAAACTGAGAGGAAGTGTTTGTGATACAACAGCTGTGGAGATCTACAAACATCACACCAACATTTGACACCAACAGTCTACAGCTGTAATGATTAATCAACTATTTATCTACTTTTAAACTAATCTCAAACTATTCTGATAATCAATTAATGAATATTCTCTGGTTTTGTTAGCCCTCTACGGCAGCAGATTATTTTGAGTTGTGGACAAAATATTTGAGGACGTCAGCTTGGGCTTTGGGAAACAGTTGCTGCAACTAATAATTATTGTCATTGTCACACTGAAGGCATCCCTCTGACAAGAACTGTGTGTATCATGATGCAGCACGTGATACATCTTCTTCCTACATCATTAATCTTGAGATACAAAGACATTATTTTGATCAAGTTCCTTATTTGAATGAGTTACAGGATCTTTTTTTAAATTTTAATCACTCATGCTGCAACTAGTCATTATTTTCACTGTCCATTTATCTGTCGATCATTTTCTCAATTAATCGATTAGTTGATTGGTCTACAAAATGTCAGAAAATGTTGATCATGTCCATGATGACGTCCTGAAATGTCTTGTTTTGTCTGCAACCCAAAGATATTCAGTCTACTGTCAGAGAAGAGTAAAGAAACAAGAAAAATATTCATATTTAAGAGGCTGAAAGAAAATCAAATTGGTTAATTGATTACCCAGACAGTTGGCAATTAACAACAGATTAACTGATTGATCATTGCAGCTCTAGATTTATTGATACTTGCAGCCCTAAACTGTCTGTGTTTTGAGGCTCCTTCGGGGGACGTCGTGGATGTTTTCACCCAAAAACGAGTAAACGGGAATGGACATATTTCACATAATTAAGCTGATGAATGACTGGTGGAGTACCTGTTGTTCAGGTCAGAAGCTGTCCTTCAAATGTTGACAGGATGATGATTGACCACCATTCGTCCTCCATTATCATTCAAACTGATGAGTCTTTAATCATCAGCTGGATCAATACAAAGCTGCAAGATTTGGATTTAACTGATTCAGGGAGTTGTAATTTAAATATCTGACTCATTAGTCACACCCCGGTGACTCACTGAGAGGAACAATACATTATGCATTTCACCAGAACCCCACCTCTGCATCGTTTACAGGTATACACACACGTAAACACACACTCAACTTCAGCCTCCAAACGCTCCCTCTGATTATCTGTCACACATCATCAGATCTTCCACCGGGAGCCTTTTTGTTTTAAGTTTGGAATCGAAACACCGAGCGTCTCCGGCGGCGGGTTCCACCCGCTGAGACTTCGCCGTCTTTATGTTTATGCTGGTGAGGGTCGGCCCTTCTAAGTGATTCAAACGGATCCGTTGGCTGGATGAATTGCAAACCCAAACAGTGTCTGGCAGCAGCTTAACAAACTCAGTTACACAGTTTAACGCTTCAGTCCAAATTCGCAACTGCCTTCTTAATGTCAGCTCATTACAATAATATGATTTTTCCATTACAAGGAGCTCCCTTTGATCACCACGCTGGACCTCAGTACTGTAATACATGTCTGTAATGAAATAAATGTGTCTGTTCACAACACTGCCTCTCTTTAAATTCTGAAATATTGGGATGACTCACTGGAGATCCTGTTTCAGATGTGAAGAGCTGAATGAAAATGTCATTTAATAGTATTTAAATATGCCTTAAAAAAAATCAGAAGGGGACAGTTCACCCCAAAATCAAAAATACATATTTTACCCCTGGCCTGTAGTGCTGTTTATCCATTGAGATTTAATCGGTGTGAGTTGCAGACTTTTGAAGATATCGGCCGTAGAGATGTCTGCTTTCTCCTCAATGTAAGTGGACTAAATGGCTGTTTATGTTTCCAAAGATTGATGTCTGGGTTCTGGCATTTTTAGCTGTTATATCGTTTTTAATGATTTATTACTGCTGATATCTGTGTTCTTAACCATTTTTAGTGTTGATATCTGTGTTCTTAGCCATTTTTAGGACTTATCTAGGTTCTTAACCATTTATTGGTGTTGATATCTGGGTTCTTTCTTTCTAGTAGAAAGAAAATAGTGTCAGCGGAGTCTAAAGTAGTATGCAAAAAGAAAGTAGTTCCTACATGAAACTGCTTTTAAGCACTACAAGGTGATTTAGTCCAATTATAAAGACGACAAGGCAGACATCTCTAACTCTAATAATGTATTTTTGATTTTGAGGTGATCTGTCCCTTTAATCTCATTGAGTCAGTGCTGCAGGGGAAAAGCTGAATGAAGACTGTAAACTAATTTATAAAATAACATTTCTGATTAATGCATGCAGAGTTTAATCAGTGATCTCCAAACCCTGCAGGGAATTCTTGGGAATGAATAACGAAAATAAAACCTATGACACATCTTTACAATCACCAAAAAAAAAAAAAAACCTAGAGTAGACATGAGTCAATGCATACGGAGTCAGTGCTGAGAGCCTTTTCTGCCAATCAGAGCTTTGTAAATTAGATTGTGCTGCCTGCTTGGCCTGTCCAGGCTTTACACTGGACTCCAAAGTCCAGTTCAGGGCTGTAAATCAGAGCTGAAGTGTGTCAATGTGTATCTAAGCTGCGGTCAAAAGCTCTAACTAGGAGAAGTTAAAACAGCAGGAGCTAAATGAGAAACAGATCGAAAAAATCAGCACTGCCTTCAGAGAACCACAATAACTTGTTTTCTCTGATTACCCTCTCTACTGGGGGAGTGTGTGTGTGTATGTGTCTGTGTGTGTGTCTGTGTGTGTGTGTGTGTGTGTGTGTGTGTGTGTGTGTGTGTGTGTGTGTGTGTGTGAGCGAGCAGCAGCACAGCCATCTAAGGTCTCCCCTGACACAGAGAACAAGCGTGTGAACCCACGTGTGCCTGATGTGAAGGTGTATATTCACTCAGGTGCACATCAGGTGCCTCTGCATGTGCTTCCTACCTGCTGCGCTGGGGCTGCGGAGGCAGGTCTGCGGTGTCATGCCTGTGTGAACCGAGGTGGTGGCGCGGCTGCTGAGGTCCACCACGGAGGGCGTCGGCGGGGTGGGCGGGGTGGGCGGCTGGGCCTGCTGTGGCTGCTGTGCCGCCTGCTGGGCCTGGTCGCTCTGGGCTGTGTTGGCGGGGATGCCGTTCTCCGACAGGAACTCCTCCAGGTCCATGTACTCCAGCTGAAAGTTGTCCGCATCGTAGGGCAGGGTCTTGTCCCAGAGGGTCGGGCCCAGGAAGGCTGACTGTGGGTGGCTGGCCGCGCTGCTCTCATCGTCCAGCTTCTTCCCTTTCTCCTTGTCTTTCCCAAATCCTGCAAATGTTTGCACACAGTCATTTCATTGTCTTACAGCGGGGGAGGATCACGGGTCACTGCACTGGTATAAATAGAAAGTATGCCTGAAGCTTCATCTTAAAGGGTCAGTTCAATCAATTTACCACAAATGTTTAATTTTTCTGGACGGTATTGTCTTCCATATTGAAATGTGTTGAGATCGTTGCTTATCAATATATATTGCTGCGTCATTTTTCAACAATTAATGAATTTTTAAGCATGTATTAATCACCAACTATATTGATAATCATTTTGAGTATTTTTTTAATTAAAAATATCCAAATTCCTTGATTTCAGCTTCTCAAATCTGATTTTTTTTCTGCCTTCTTTCATCCTCTATGACAGTAAACTGAATATCTTTAGGTTGTGGGCAAACAAAGACAGACGAGGACATCACATTGAATATCTGCCCATTTTCTGAAATTTATGAATCAAACAACTTATCAGTTAATAGAAAAAAAATAATCAACAGATTAATTGATAATGAAAATAATCATTATTTACATTAGTTGCCCTATGTGTGACCTCTACTAACCCATCTCACTGAGAAAATACGTCCTTTTTATTTGGGTGAAATGGCCCTTTAAGGTTAAAATCCAGGCTTCCATTCATGTTCAAATAATGGGATGACAGTCAATAACACAAACAAGAGGCGGTGGAAGCGGAACATAACAGAAAACACGCCCTCTATCGGCAGCTTGTGGTATCACTAATATAAATCCCATTGAGGACGAGCGGGTTTAAAGGTTATAAACGCACCACCGAGCTAAAAACAACGCAGCCACAATAATAACACATGCAAACCCTTCTGTATTACGCTACTTTCGACCGTAAGTATAAGCTAAAATAGCTCACTGGCCCGAGCTGAAGTTCACGTCAACCTGTCAGACAAGTACAATTCAGCCGAGACGATCATCCCTCTGCAACCCCCAACTGATAAGATTACATTCTTTCATTTTAGTGGAAATTGTTACATTGTTTGAATTGATATGTTTTGGCAACATTGTATCTCATGCAGCCATGCAAATAAAGCCAATGAACTCAAATTGAATTGTTTGTTTTTCGACAAATACTCTCAGCGGATTTAGTCATTCACTGCGTTTCATCTGTCAAAACGGTGGCCGTTCACAGAGCGTTAATCAGCCAGCGGAGGGGAGGCAGAGAGCCCCGCTCGGTGTGCGTGCAAGTCAAGTTTGGACGGTATTTCCAAACGTACCTTCATCGTGATGGAAAGGCAGCTTCAGCGGATTCTCCAGCAGGGATTTCAGCACGCCGTGAGTCGGCGGCAGGAAAGTTGGATTTATAGGTAGAGGTCTGGCCATTTTCTCCATATGTCTTGAAGGGCAACTGGAGAACAAAGCTCGCAAAGACAGGACTGACTTTCCCTCCCGAAGAGAGACGCGACCGAACTCGCTGGCCGGCCCGTGCAGGTCCTCGCAGGCGGTGGAAGGAAACGGCGCCGAGGCTCGGTGGGAGAAGACGGGACTCCGCGCAGCGGCAGGACGGTGAGCGGCTGGCTGTCTGTCTGTCGTCGAGGCTGGCTGGCAAATAGCTGGAGGAGAAGGGCGGGGGGATCTGACGGAGCTGCTACACTTCTCCATCCATGTGCGGAGACGGACGCCGGTGACGTCAAAGCACCGGGAGGGCGGAGACGACTCTCGCGGAGCGTTCAAATGCCGTGGGACGAAACAGATTCGTAGCTGTGGGCGGCCTCTTGGATGAGATGTTGCTTTCAAGGACTGTCGGAAATATTTGCTTTAGTGTTCCAAGGCAACCAATTCAATCTGATGTGACCAAATAAATTACAGACAGTGAGCCCTATCTTCTTCTTATCTAAAGCATAAATTGAAAGCACGAGGTGCAGTGGATTTAATTTATTCAAGGTGTGTCCAAATCCGCTTTTGCTGTCTTGGGAGGACAGAGGTATCCTGGCCTCTTGCACCTGCAGCAGAATACACCTATCAGCTGTACACAAATGGCCTACAATTAATACCATTGTAGTCATTACCCTGCTTAAATGTATGCATTGAACCTCTGTTTGCAGTTCTTGTCTTTTGTATATTTTTATTTTTATTTAACTTTATGTATATTCTATGTTATCATGATTTATAAATACTCACATGTAGGTTCTAAATAGAATTAAACATTAATAATAATAATAATGTAAAAAACCAAGGCAAGGAAGAATAAAAACATAAAAAAAAGAAAACTTATTTCCATAGTCGTTCTAAGAATTTTGATACATTTGCATTATTTCATTCAAATCACTTATGTCAGTAAATTAAGTGCTTTCATTAAAAATAAAGAAGCAAAACTAAAAAATAAACTCTACCACATTTTTAAAAGTTGTCCATGATCCTCAGATTTTTTAAAAATGTATTGCTTTTCAAGGAAAAAAATTAACAAGCCCACAGTTGTATTTTTGCTGTCTTACTGTAGAACAGCCAAGGTGTACACTTGTGCTGAATGCTCTCTTACTGAGCATGTATGCATTCATTCAACAGGTTTTACTTAGAAATGTCTCGTATAACATTATTTGACTACTTATATTCATGGACAAATATGATAAATCGCGGTCAAAATGTTCCTGAATTGGTAATATGTTGTCTTTTTTCATAGAATTATACTGTTTTGCAGATTGTAGATTTTGTGGCTCTGTGGCGTGTTTCAAACGTCAAAATGACTGAGTAGTTTACACTTTCATCCCCTTAACACACATCAATCATATTGCCTTGTCATAAACTCCTGTCATTTTCTTTCATGTTTGAATTACTCCCATGTAATTTTCTTGCAACTCAAAACACTCTTAAATCATTTGTCAGACTGCCCATGAAAACATTTTCCAGCTTGTGTTTGGGTACAACGTTAAAAATATCTCTAAATGTACAGTATATGCTGGTCTTTCATCAGTTCAAAACTGGTCTAAACATTAGCTGGAAATGACAGGAACAAAACAGAAACCAAATATAACAGATCAAACAATAGAAAGAACCAGTTTGTTCATCATTGTTCTTTAACTGAAACTCATTTCGATGCAAAACTTGTGGAAATGTTGAACTCAACCTTCTTGTCGGTCTGACAAGACTGTTGTATTCTGCAATATTTAATTACATGTCACTTTAAAGGGATGGTTTGTACCAAAATGAAAAGTACATATTTTCCTCCTACCTGTAGTGCTATTTTTGTTCTTATATTGATTATTTTCATGCTATCTGCACTTGCTAGTCTTTTATTATATTTTTACTGTTAAAAGAGCAATTGCAATTGCGCTTGCAAAAATGAGTATTGCAGTCCAAATAGCAATTTGGAGCCATGGACTATTGCCTATATTAAATAGGCTGAAATCTATTTAATGTACAATCTGTGGTTGAAGTGAGTTGTTTCCCTCTGTTCCCCAGATTTGGGGAGGCGCTGCAGGCTGCAGGAGCTCTGCAGGAGTGCAGGAATATCTTAATTTGACAATAACACATGAGGACAAGTCCTCCATTGTAGGTTGATCAGCTGTTTATAATTTATAACTGTCAGTTGTCTTTCAATGTAAAGTTAAGCCCATTGTCCTGAAAACAAAAGCCCACTGCTCTGAGTTCAGTGACTGCCTGACAGACTATTAACATGTTGCTCAATTTAACCGTTACAAAAATGTACTCCTTCTTAAAGATTATTAATGATTTTTTATGACTCATGAACAGACACTTACTCATTCGGCAAACATTCAGCATTAATTTGAACTCTTATTAACATGAAACGGACAAACAGTGACAGTTATTCCGGTCCAGAATAGAAATTTCAAATAAGAACACCACGGCTGCAGTGTTGATGTCAGAGAAGTGAGTATTTCAGTTTAACATGTTTCCTTAATCCCTGATGAGACATCACAGTCATTTTCTGATTTTTTACAGAAAATATATTACAGATTTCTTCTTCAATTGTATTTGCATTCTCACTGATTTATTTTTATACTTTCTCCAACTTTTTATTCTTTGTAGATCTTAAATATGTAAATATGTGTGAATACAAGCACTGTTTGAGGAATTTTGTTGCACCTGCACATTAACAATAAAGTTCTCTCAAATGCTCTCAAAGTCACACCATGTTCTGTTCCTTATGAATAAAGCAGCTCCATGTTGTGCCAGTGACACAGATTAGATTGCTGACTAGTACAGCTTCTTTTCTCAGATGAGATATGTTCATAAATAAATTTAAACTTTCAGAAACCACTGAGATATCACACATTTTCACTGTGTGTGGTTGTGTACTCTAAATAATGTTTGGGTTTTTGTTACAATCATGATAAAAATAAGCAGCTGGATTCAGCTGTAAGTCCCAGCAATAAGGACACAATCAACTGTATAGCGCCACAGCACAGAATGACGTGAATCTAAACTTGACCTACTTTCAGCCAATGGGTGTTGCCAGACTGCAATTCTATCCGGGCAGGTCGTGGCACATGGAAACTCATGCTTTCGAGTATAGTAGTGGTTGAGTCACAGTTTAAAATCTTCGCTCCTCTCTGCCCATTTGTTTATTTTTAATGAATAATCAGTCCGTATCAGCAGCGCCACTTGTTTTCCATTAAAAAAAATTTCCACTCCAAACAGAGCTGACAAAAATGACAAGCTGAAGAAAAGTATGAGGAGATATATATATATGAGTTGTATGAAAGGAGCTGATTGTGCGTGTGGGACAAATCCTTTCATCTGAAACTGTCTTCATGCCTCATGAAAATGTCACACCGTATCAAACCAGAGATCTTATTTTTCATGCAATCAAAGCAAGACTCTTATTTACATGTCCTGCTGTAGGAAACTGTGCTCTAGGGCCTTTGAATTCCACCATGTCAGACACTGTTGAATGTGTCTTCAACACCTGGGTACTTGTCTCTGCACCAAGGTGTCTGCAGCCAACAGAGCTATTTACATCGAGCGTGGAATAGCCAACATGGCTATTTACACTCAGCCTGGAATAGCCAGTGGGAGTATTTACAGCTGACTGCATAAAGATTAGCACAGCAGAGACAAGCACCCCGGTGCCCTTAGTCGCTTTAGCCATTCCAACATGATTGTAAATAGCATTGTTGCCTATTTGCACCTGGGATAGAATGGCCAATGTGTGTGTATGGCCTAGCATGGCAGAGACAAGCACTCGGGTGTCTGTAGTCAACAATGTCATTTACACCCAGGGTGGAATAGTCAGTGTGTCTATTTACACCCGGATGTATATAGCATGGCAAAGACAAGTACTCAGGTGTCTGTGTTGAACAATGCTATTTACACCTGGCAAAAAATAGCCAATGTGTCTATTTACACTTGGGTTGGAATAACTTAGCTTATCATAGCAGAGACCAGCACCCAGGAGTCCTTAACTAATAATGCTATTTACACTTGAGTTTTAATAGCCAGTGTGGCTATTTACACCCAGGATGGAACAGCCAAAGTGGCTATTTTCACCTGAGTGTATATAGCCTGGCATAGCAGAGACAAGCGCTCAGGTGTCCATAGTCAACAATGCTATTTACACCTGGGTTGGACTAGCCAATGTGGCTATTTACACCCACATGCCAGAGATTGACCATGATCTTTCCATAACCTAACCAAGTAGTTCTGCTGCTTAAACCTTACCAGGTAGTTTTGTTTCATAACCTAAGAGAACTGTGACTCAAAACTGAAAATAACAACAGTTATCACCGACACATGTATTTACACAACTATCAAGCGTATTCTCCCACGACAAAACTAGAACCCTGCTCTCTCACAGGAAAGCCTTGCACTTAACCCATTCATTCACCACAGCCTTTTGTAAATTGTGAATTTGTCACTCCTCATAATTAAAATAAGCAGGTCGGATGTGAATAGCAGAAGAGCTGTTACATGCCTATTCTCACCCAGGTGCAAATACTGAATTTTTTATCCTACCAAAGGGCTTCTTTCCTCATGACCCAGACCTTCGTCGAGTGAGAGACTGAATTAAATGTTCTCTATGTGAAAGCATGTTTTGAAAACATTATTATTATCTTATGCAACAAATATTGCATAATTACCAGTAAGAAAAAAAGATGATAGGAAACTCATTTCCATATCACTTCGGTGGCACCATTGAACAAAGGTGCTTTTCTTCTTCCAGACTGTAATAAGCCACCAGTTTCACTACTGAGCAATAAAGTACCCGATCTCATCTCATGGGCTCATTAAGATCTTTGATTCTTACATAAATTACATACTGAACAATATAATTATCTGTACTCAAACTTTTACAGTTTTCACATTGTTTTGATGGGATATAAACAGGAAGTATCATGTTGCCATGGATTCAGCAAGTTATTAATTTGTTCACATTTTGGCAAATTATGCAGAATTAGCTATTTATGAGTTCCGATTTTCAGTGTATTCGTAGATGAACAGACAACTGTCGCTGGATTACTTTAGCGCAGGAGAAAACTTAAAAACTTCAAGATTCCCAGGCAGGTTCTGGGGTTATAAGGAGTCCTCTTTTGTATAAGATGATTTATAGTTGTTTATTAATAACATCAGAGCTACCCCCCAGAAAGTGTGAGTCATGCTGATGTGTATCACATTTGTGTGATCAAAATCAATATCACATCAGCTGCCACTTAACACTGCAGATACAGTTTTCTGTCTTCACATTTGGTCCTTAGACACATGGCAAAAAAGTGAAAGCGATATAATTAATCTCATGATGTCTTAGGTAGATGGTGAGTGTAATTATGGTTTAAACCCTGAACTGAAGCTTAAGTGCTTTTCTTAAAGACAGATGAGTGATTGTGTGCTGCAGTGAGGCCAAAGGTTAAAGGTGAGTCGCACGGGCCCAATCAGCTCAATTTTGGAGCATTCTTTCCTTGTCTCTCTGTGCAGTTATGTTTCATGCAGGACGTGTAAGAATAATCAGTGTTTTTAACTGTGAGAAAACTCAGCGGACGGATATTTGTGACGTATAAGCCGAACAAAACGTGTGTTCTGTGAAGGCGGTCAGCTGAACGGAGCGGCATGCCCCCAAATAACTGCGGCAGAGTTAGTTAAGGACACATAAAGAGACGTATTCAAAGAGCTTCAACCCAGCAAAAATGTGATTTCAAACTGTGACAGTGGCCCACAAAGACTTGTGTGTGGAAGCAGAGTGGATTACACAGTTTAACAAAGGCTTGCTGCTCACTGTCAGGGTTAGACAGTAAGATTTCCTGTAAGATATTTCTTGCATTATGATGTTTGCTGAACAGGTAAAACAATACTTTTATTTGGCTGAATCATTTCGAAATGACACCAGAAGCGGTTATGAAGAATATGCCCTCTGATACATAACAGCCCTGGTCATTTGTTCATGCTCATGCTATTTTAAGAAAAACAGACACAACTCTTAAGCCAGTTTTAGCCTGATTGTGTGTGGTTGCTCATCCATCATTGTCTTACTCACTAGTTTTACACACAGGGAGTGAACGAAAGCATGCACACACTTTGGAGAGCATGTCTTGACTCATAACAAATTATTCACAGTGTTATGTAATGCAAACAATGTGTTAACCTCAGATATAACGGTGTTTACAACTTTCAGAGGTGGATCTCTCAAACCTCAGCCACATAAAAACTAAAACTACCTGTATGGCTAGCAACTATAACACTGACTGTATAAATTTTTGCTATTTTGTGCACCCACCCTTTAAAGCATGGGTCTTCAAGAGGGGGTCCTCACAGTTACTGCAGAGAGGCTGCAAAATTCTTGTTTGATAATTTTTTGAATCCACCATATTATCAGCAAAGACAAATCTGCAGTAAAAAAAAAAGACCCAAAAGCATTGAGTTTAAACAACATTCAAAAAATTCAATGGCTTTATTGTCATATGCATCTACTTGTCAATTATTATTTTTTACAAATATGCAAACTTAAGTTTGATAAATAAAAAAGAGAACAAGAAAGAAAGACAAGAAGATGACTGAGGTAGACAGTGTAAGAACACCATGTTCAGAATAAACCAGAATAAAAAACAACATGTGAGTATAATAACAGACTGAACAGTATGTACTGCATAAACACTATAAAAAGTATGTGCAAAAGATGACTGAGGTGGGCAAGTTGGTAAACAGTTGTACTAAAGACAGTATAAAAACAATATGTGCAATGTAAAACTGGTATAGAGCAGTATGAGGGTCTGTGCAAAAAAGACAAACAGGATGCGCATACTATTCAGTGTTTAGTGGGGCAGATGGTCTGTGACAAAAAAAAATATTGTCCACATTGACTGATTGATTGATTGCTACA
The DNA here is from genome assembly GCF_056507025.1 of Lutjanus erythropterus. Classification (NCBI taxonomy): domain Eukaryota; kingdom Metazoa; phylum Chordata; class Actinopteri; order Lutjaniformes; family Lutjanidae; genus Lutjanus; species Lutjanus erythropterus. The sequence goes on from NC_139335.1 coordinate 5,041,611, forward strand.
CACGAATCTTTGCGCAATCATGTAAATCATCATGTACCACCTCTGTAACAGTAAACAAGTTTGCTATGTATTATCGAATCATGTTAGTCAGTTAACAGTATTATTATTAGCCCAAGTGCACAAAAACTCTTGAGCCACAATCAATCACTTTGTAACTTAACAAGCAAGAGACTTCGTGCTTTTGCAGGTGGTTTCAGAGGTGGAGGATGTGTCAAAGTGTCGAGCTAATGCACCTAAAAATAGCCACGCTACAACTGCTTCTAATTTTACAGCTACAGGTAAGCGCAAATGAGTGACCCAAAAATATTCAAAGTAATGCATTAAGTAGTGTGTCTCTGCTCCATCTCTCTATCAGCTAAGTGGCTCGGCCTGAAAAATGCTGAAGAAGTCATTTTGCAAAACAGCTAAATTCCCCATAAAGTCAAAATTGATGTGTAAGTGTTTTTATTGCATATGTCACCTATATATGCCTATATCCGGCCCAATAATGACAAAAAAGTTAATTTTGTAGATATCCTCGGGTATTTTTTAATGGTATTCCATAGTTTGACTTTTACTGGAAAATGATTAAAAAATGGTTGATGACTCATCTTGCACTCAAGGGCATCGAATGAAACTCAGTGAAGCCAAACTCTCTCACTTATAACACAGCGGAGCATGGAAGGAGAGTACATCCATGCACTGAAGTGGTCTGAAGTGTTTCTGGGAAACAGGCCTCATTGTATAAAGGCACAACTTCAGAAATTTATTCACTGATAAACATGGAACTAGATCATGTTTTATGAAGTATGACAAAATATTTAACTAATAATTGTCCTCCAGTTGCTCCACTTCTGACCTCTTGAGCTGACTTGTTGCTAAAGGAGCTAGCACTGATCCATAGCAGCTGTATCTCTGAAACATATTAGCCAGTTAGCTGTATTGTTATTAGCCCAAGGGTTCAAACACTCTTGTGCGCCACAATCAATCGTTCTGTAAGTTCACAAGCGAGACTGACAGATCCTCCACCTCAGGCACCACCTGCAAAAGTGCAAAGCATGTGGTTAATACAGCTAAAATGACCTATGCTAACAGCTACAGGTAAGTGCAAACAAGAGAAAACCAAAAACATACTGAATGTAATATATGAAGTGATGGGTCCCTGTCTCTCTCTCTCATATGTTATATATATATATATCAGCTAAGCGATCCACAGCCTGAAAACCCCTGCAGTTTGATGTTTAAGTGTTTTCATTGCATATGTACGACAACTCTGTGTCCGTATCTGCCCCAGTGTTCACAAAAAAGTCGTACTCCTGTCGTACGTTATTAAGGTAGCTAACGCCTATCCAGAATTACAGACCAGTTTGCTCTGTATTATTGAAACATATCAGCCAGTAAGTTGTATTATTAGTAGCCCAAGTGTACAAATACCCTTATGGGCCACAATCGATTATTTTGTAACTTCACAAGCAGGACTCTGACTTACCATCCAGCACAGGAACAACCTATAAAAGTGCAAAGCACAAGGTTAACACACCTAAAACCAGCCATGCTATAAAATGACTGTGACTGTGTTTGACAGGTTTACTGTCCAGGAGCAGGTGAGTTATCTGTTGGAGATGTTTGATTGGCATGGATAACCTGCATACATGTGACTCTGCGTGCTGTCTCAGCCTGAACATCCAGATAACAGACCACATAGCACGCTGCGCTATTTGTAGATTTCTGATGCTCTACCCTTGGGTAAATTGTAATGCTCTTTTATCCAACCACTCATAAAACAGTAAACAGTTCAGGGTTGCAGGAAGCTGAATCCTAAGGCTGTATTCAGACAGACAACAGCACTGTATAAAAAAAAAAGTACACTGAGTCATTTCAATGAGGCTATTACACTGACACACAGGGTCATTTGGCACAACAGTTAAAAGCTGATTTTTAAGTGTATTTTTTTACTTATAGATTGCACTATACGTCACCTGTGCGCCAGTATCTGGGCAAGAAATAACAAAAAAACTTGCTCTGTAGGTATTCTCTGGTATTTTTAATGGTATTTCAGAGTTTGTCTTTTCTGGAAAATAATCAAAAACTTTTATGTAGAATGAAATTATGAGGCAGTGGAGCATGCAGGCCTCACTGTACAAAAGCACAACTTTCTAATTTTATTCCCTGATTTGGGTGAAACTGGATTTTATTTTATAGAGAAAATATTTTCTGGCTCCCTGCTGATGTCCTCCAGCTGCTCAGCTTCAACTTATTTAATGAGTTTCCTGATGGACAGATAGCTTTAGCTGAAGTAGGTGACTGTAATTGTTAGCTGTTTGTTGCAGTTAGCGGGCGAGAAATACAGTACTGAGGTCATTTACTGAACTTCCTGGTGGATAGATGACTTACTTGTTCTTAAAATCAGTTAGCTCACCCAAACAAAGAGCTAACAATTTTGGTGCATCAACAAACGCAAGTGCAGTTGTCCTTTCACTGCCATGTTGGACATTAATGAATGATGACCTTACATATTTACCACACAACATGAGCCGTACAAAGAATGTATTATGGTACAGTGAACAAACTACAACCTATTACACAACAGTTTAAACACAATAATAATGATAAAAGTTAAATATAAGAGACTGTATCATTTGCAATGGTTTATGGGATGAGTAGTTCCTTTACTCTTAAAATAATTATGTACACAGTCTTGTACCTTTGCCTTTTTCATTTTTTTCCCTCTGAATCAAATGTTTTACTGTCATGACTTATCTTGTAGGTGGTTGGTTTTGTTCCAGGCTTCAAACTCTTGACATAAGGATTTTCTGAAAACTCCATGGAGTGAGCTAACAGGAAATTCACTTCTGGAACTCGAGCCATTGAAGAAATGGGCGGTCACTCTTGAGTTGAGCTCTACTGGGGCCCAAACCAAGAAAAACAGCCCCACAGACAAAAAGAACGCAAACGGGTGTGTCTTACCTATTATCATGGCACATTTGTCTTCCTAAGTGACACCACTTTGTCAACATGCTCATTGCATTTTGACAGTCCCGACAATATGAAAATTGAGAACAGTAATCACTGTGTGTGAGAAATACAATACTCAAGGCAGAACCCTGACCCAATGCCATAAATGATTCACGCGATCTCGCACGGCAAGTTTTCTCTTTCTGAGAAGTGGGATAACAGAAGGAGGAGGGAATATAAATAAGCTTGATGAAATATAGCAGAATAATCCAGCAGCACAGAGGCTTTAAGCCCGCTGCTTTCTGCTGAAATGATCCTGAATCTGCAACAAAACCACTCCTGTTACGTAACACTTAGCGAAGCAATTACATGGACTCAGGCTGTTATCCCTCACTCATAACAGCGGCGTCCTGAGCCTGAAAGTACACCACCGCCATCCCCGCTGACACTGTCAGACCTTCACTCAGGCCTTTTCTGACACTCTCATCACAGGCTGTTTGATGTATACCTTCTTTTTTTTTTTTTTTTTACCACACTCACAAAGGTGCATTCTTTTAAGAGATTAGAAATGACATAAAAAAAATGACATTATCACACAACAGATAATGAGTAACTGAAGATTTATATGTTGGATTTAATGCTTAAAAATGGACCAGAATGACTGGAATATGTTTTCTTATACCCAGAGGAAAGGAAAAGTTCAAAAATAAGATCTTGTCTTTGTCCAGCCTCTGTCTACTAGACATAAATGAGCTCAATTTAAGACCAGTATGAGACCTTGACCATTTTCTCATACTTGAATTCAGTTCCTGAGAAGCGGCCTTTGTCTCGTCTCAGACCGAGGCTAATTTGAGCCTGATTGAAGATCTTAAAATGTTCTTTTTTTGTCCTGCTGCACCGATCTTTAAATTTGTCTTCAATAATCGGCTCTTCAGATAACAGTGAGACCTAAAAAGGAACTCAGCTGTCTTAAATGAGATCTTAAATTTGTCTCTGTGGTCAAATTAAAGTCCTGTTGCTCAATATGGTCGTCAAAGAGAAACCTCAGAGACACCTGTGAGCTCAGCAAAAGATTTCCTGCCTTTCCTTCGTTTTGCTCCTTTTTTCTCCTCTTTCAGGAGAAACAGATGAAACTTCAGTAAGAATCTCATTTATTTCTCATAAGACAAAGAAAAGACTGAGAGCAACAAAATTGCTGGGTACATCTTAAATGACACCATAAACAAACTCTGGGATGAAACAGCGAGCCAGACTGCCTTATTGGCCAACATCAGTGGCCGAGCTCACAAATGCTCTTTGTGAATGAAGGGGAGTAAATCTCTGCAGCAGCCAGGTTCCACAATCTGCAGGTGGAAAGCCTGAAGAGAGGAGGCGGTTATAGCAACAGATTAATAGGCATGGTTTTGAAATGACACGCTCAATGATCACATATAATGTAAAGGGTGGGGGTCCGCATACTTTTGGCCATGTATATAGTAATCAATTTTCAAAATAAAAGACCCCCTGCAGACTCACGATCATTAAAACGGACAAGAAAATAAAATATTTAACTTCATAGCCTACTCATCCGTGGTAGAAGCACAAAAGGCAAGCAAGCAATCTGAGTCAGTCAACGTAATCAGGAGTGCAAAAGGGCTCTGCAGCTGAAACGCTGTTGGTGGGACGTGTAGCCATGTGGAAGACAGATCAAACCCGTGGCACAGACATGCAGTGCCCCGTGAAATCAGTGTGTTAGTATCTGAAAACTGGGAGTAGCTTGCTCAAAATAATGACTACTATGTAATCATTATTGTGTTTCTTATTGTAATGACATACAGGATCTTTTTTCCACACTGGCTGAAATGGGCTTTCTTAAAAAATGACATGAATCAACAGTCTAATTCAAAACACAACTTTCTGAGGTTTAACAAACTAACTGCAGGCTTGTTCTACTGTGACCTTTATCTGTTATTTTGTCCACCTGGCAATCGCTTTCATGGTCGGAGTTAAGCCCATATTAACACCCCCACCCGATATGAGTTTTGTTTTCCCTGAAAAACATCTAATTTGCACACTTATCCAGTTGTTATTAATTTGCTTCCTTATTAAAAACATTTCCCAGAATCGGCAGCGTGGGCTGTGAGAAATAATTCACTTGGAAAGTTTTCGGTAAAAAAAAAAAAAGGGCAATCGTGACAAAGGCTGAGTGTCAGGTTTACGTTTTTCCTGGTAACCTCACCAGACAAGGAAAAGAAATTCCAAAAGAAACACGATCTATCTGATGTGTCAATTAATGAATCATGGCTCTATTACAACCTCATGACGTTCCTTATTTTGATTTATATTCCCTTTTTTTTTGCACCTAACCACAAAGTAGGCCTAATACATGTTTACAGTATGGAAGGATAATTACATCAAATCACTTTCTCTCGTCTTTGAATGAGAAATGGAGACAATCTTGTGTGTTTCCGGCTCTGCTTCAGGCTTCCTGCAGCTGATTTTCCATCATCTCCTCTTGCCAGCAGGTGAGAGATGTTGAGGTGTAGGGTTGTTCAGCTCCACATCCCACACACTGCATTAAACTCTCACATCCCTCCATACAGTACACTCAGGTGCCCACACACACAGCGAGAGGGCTGCAGGTGAAACAAGTGGCTGACTGACACTGAATATTTCTGGAGCCTCTAATGTGCTGCAAGTCCATTTATAGAGGCCGGGGGGGGGGAAGATGCTCTGCTGGGTTTCTTCATTGTTAGAACTTGACTGTTAAACATGCAGAAGGATTAATTAGTCTAAATGATTGGTTATTGAAGGAATGTTCAGTGTGTTTCTCTCAAAAATCAGCTCATTTTCAGAGCACACTCCTGCTGAAAAACAAGCTCAGATCGTCTGAACCAAAGTGCAGCAGTGAACAAAGTAATCTTAGCGGAATTTTCATCCATTAAAGTGATTATTCTCCTCGCAAAAAAGCTGTAATTTTTGATAGAACAGAGTGACACTCGAATGAATGATTTGGCAGCTCTGGCGAGAGCAAGTTGCTCACAGTGTTTTTGAAATTCAATTTCATAAAGCAGCCGACTGTGGAAATGGGACTTTGCTCTCAGCATTAATGACCGAAAAGGCCAAATTAGCCAGAGGGAAAACAACGTGAAAGGCAGCTAGGACTGTTTGTTTGGATCTCCATTAGCCTCTGCTGTACTGGCTCCTAATCTTACAGTGAGGTTATGTTGGAGCACTAACTCAGAACTGGGTGTGCTGTAAAGGAAGTAAAGCGCAGATCCTCGCCAGGGAACAGACGGCGAAGCACCTGCTGCAATGCCACCACAACTGCCAGATGCAACCAGCAGAGATTTGCAAAGCTCCACCGACGTTAACATCAGCCCAACGTACGTTAACTCGAGATGAAACAAGATTTTCAAAAATGTCAAATTCTTCCAAGAGATATATGTGTTGGAGTCTATCTTGTATGGGAGTCCTTGGCTAAGAAGACATTTAGAACCTCTGCAAAACACAATAACCCATCATTTTGAGGTGCATACAGGCGCATCAGTTGTTCACTGAGAGAGATACTGAGTGGTGTGTGAGAAAAGTGGACATCTTCTCTGAAAGACCATTATATTGATTTTTTTTTTTCACAAATGTTTGACAAATTAAGTAAAAACCCGAATAAATGTGTCGGGGACATAATGAATTCAAATGCTTTCATACAGGGCAATGAATGGCTCTATGGTTGCTATGGCAACAGTCGTGCTTGTAGGTGCTGCGGCCGGTAGCTCTTTCAAATTTGAAGTTTCACTACTTTTCTCCTTTAATTTGTTTTTTTTCCTACTTCATCGCTGAGACACAAATCACCTGTGACAGAAATACACATAAACATGAAAAGGACGCGTGAGTTTTGGATTCAAGATCAGTGGACCTTGAGACAGAAGACATGGTTGACATGCAGCAAAGTTATTGCATGTGTGTGTAGCACACACACATGCAATAACTTTTATTTCGTTATACAACCCTGTGTTGCATGATGATAATAAACCACCTTGATACCTTGAATAGTTTGATGAATAAGATGTGAATCATATGCTATCGCACTCACAGTCTCTTGATCTCAACCCAAATGAACATAAAAAGGAGATTTTGTGAGGAAGGGGGGGCGAGGCGTGGCAGTTCACTCCGGTTCGATGATTCACTCTTCTTTTTTAATTTCAGTGTGCTATAAATTCCAATATCAGCCTACATGAATTTGTTTTACCAGTAAGACTTGTGTTTTAATGCCTCTCTTTGTCATCTGTGATGTGGAAACATCAGACTTTCACGCAGTCAGAGAAAATAAAAGTGTGGGTCCTCCTGTAGTTTACTTGTAACTGCAGAGCTTCTCTCCCTGGGCTGCTGACAGTGCTGTCGCCTGCCCAGCACGCTCCGAATTAGATGTTAATTTCAACCAAACCAGAGTTGCTGATTGCTGGAACAGTGGAAACTTTTATTTTGTGTTCTGTTGAATGAACCTGACGAAGATGTTGAAACTGTAGTTTTGCAAAGGGAATCTGAATTGAGTTTGAGCAATAAATCAAACAAGTTAAATAAGTTAAACAAAACATATTTTACTCTTTAATAAATGTCTCTCACTGTAGCGATCCTTTCCATAATGTTGTCAGACACTTACAAGAACAAGTTGAACGTGCCAGTAGCAAAAACAAACAAGCGTCACCTGCCCTTTACGCTCTGTGGTGCGCTGGGATGAAGTGGCTGACTCTGCGTCACCTGGGCTCCGTCTCTATCACTCTCCCCTGCATCCATCACAGTTAATTTTGTTTGTTTTGTTTGTGGTGATTTTAAGACTCGGTTTGTCCAGTTTGCAGCCTGGCATGCTGTTGCATTGCTCCATGTACAAAGAAACAGCTTACAAACAAGAGCCAGAATGTGAAAGCTCATATACAACTACATTTATGATCATTTATAATTCTTTATTGAAATGTTATCCCGGTGCTAAGCTTCTATCTGTCAAAAATTTCTGTGACATGGCAAATTAAATTTGAATTTCAGCAGAAATTTCATTTTATTTGCACTATGGTTGGTTTTAGGCGCAGAACAGGGACAGAAAATGAATGAATAAATGTTCACAATAAATTAAGAAAACAATAATTAAATAAGAGTTTTTCCTCCACAAAAGGAAACATCAATAAATGAAATAATTAATATATTTTTTCGATTTTAAAATCTAGTTACTTCTGTTTTGCTGTAATCCTAATTTATCACAGATAAGGTCTCTGAGGGGAAGAGTATATCGTCAAACATCTGTTTCTCCCCCTTTTGTTGGTGCTGACTCATCATTTGATATGCATCATCTCTTTTTGTTGATGCATCCTGTCTTTACCACTTGGTCACCTTGCCAGCCTTCACGTGGCACATAATATTTCCTCCTGTACGGGTGGTGATGGTGGTGGTGGTGATGTGGGGAGGTGTTACTAGGAGGCAACATCGCACAGGGAAGCCAATCCTCCCTGTAGGGAAACAGCCTGCCAAAACAACAGTGCCTGTGAGGATTAAACAGAAAGACCAGGCTGATCCTCCCTGCTGATATGATGGACGTGAGGCTGCAGGTTTGATTACATTCTGAGTATAAACTGCACCGAGTCCAATGTGACTGGAGGACAAGCTTTCCTTTGCAGCCTGCGTGATTCTGCAAAACTAAGATAGTATTCAAGCTGGTGAGGCAAGCCTGCTCACACATGCGGGGAGAGAAAGACTGAGAGACACACACACATCCATAAAAATCACACACACACTCACACACTCCCCTGCTGTGCTCTGCTCACAGACTTGTATGGAATCGAGTCACATGCTGTCAGCATGGACAAACACGTTTCCAAGCACATGCCCTCTGTCTCTCTCTATCTCCTCTGTTTTTATCTCTCTTATTTCACTCTGCCTCCTCACTCATCTTCCTTCCCAGACTATTTTTCTGTCCTCTGTCTCTACACGTCTCTCCTGATCCTCTGTTCCCGTCTCATAAACAAAACAACCTTTTCTTGTTTTGATTCTGTGGGCCTGCGTGCCTGTGTATTTCCATCTTGCAGCAGGGCAGCGTGAAGCAGAAAGCAGAAAACAGGTAGTGAGTGTCCACACGCTACAGCAGACCATTTTAATTTAGCTCTCATTTTTCCATGACACAGAGCGTAAACAATCTGGACCCAGCAGAGCGCCTCATTAAACGACTGCTGTCTGCTCCCATTCCAATGTTCAGTTGATTGAAGTTATTGGTGTTGAGCCAAGGCATCCCTCAGAGAGGGGATGACTGCTGCAGTCAGAGAAGTGATTATCCACCGCAATTAACTTCAGTTGCCTTTTTTTGGCTTCCTCAATGTTGCAGGTATACTGATGTCCATGTTCCAATAATCATCATCTGTAGGAGAAAGGATAAGATCACTGTAATAGTAGTATTTATCGACAGGGCCACGGACCTGCCTAGCATGACTTGGACTTGAGTAAGACTCAAGTTATGAACCTGTTGATTTTAGGCAGACTTTCAACTCGACTGTGATTATTTCTTCTTTAAATTTAATCATTAGATTATAATGGCACAAAAGGTTGGGAAGGGTGCTTAATGAGTCATTTAGGACCCTCAATGCAAAGTCTTGACTTAGGACCTGACTTAGGACTTGTTAGTCTTGACCTGTTGGTCTTGCCTTGAGACTTATAGGCCTTGACTTGATGGTTTTAACTTAGGACTTCTTGAGCTTAACGTTTTGGTCTTGACTTGGAAAATGCAGGTACTGACTTGAGTTTGGACATGGCACTTGTTGGTCTTGACTTGGGAATTGTTAGTTCTTGTCATAGGACTTGTTGGTCTTGATTTAAGACTTGTTCTTGACATCTTGACAATTTGGGACTTGTAGGTAAAGGATCATCACACTGACTTCGATTTAGTCTGAAGTTTTAAACAAGTTTCTAAGAGTCATCTTGGGACTTGTAGGTCTTGACTTGGTAATTGCAGGTATTTACATGTTGTTCTTGACTCGAGACTTGTTGTTCTTGATTATCTGCGTTTTAAAAAGTCTGAGGGAAACACGAACCTCCAAGATAGCAACCTACATGCTGAAAATGCTGGTTTGTTAGTATTCACACTGTTAGCAGCCCAGACACTAATTTGCCAGTTTAATTTTTTCTACCATTTCTTTTGCAGTAATTTAGACATTTTAATGCCTAGACTTGCCTCGCAATGTTCAAATGTTCCACCAAAACAAGTTCGTTCCCACACTTTTTTGCTGGTGGGCTGTTGCTGCACCCTGGTCTTAGCACCGCCCAAGACGATTGTGATTGGTTTAGAGAAATACAAACAAGCCAGAGCATTTTTTCCCCGGTAACCGAATGAAGATATGTAGAGCCAGACGTTTCTCCAGCAATGTGCTCAGTGGAAGATTTTTTTGAAGATTTTTCCAGGAAGTCGCGGATTTCCAGGAAGTTCAAGTCGCCATTTAATAGGATCTTGAAGACACCGAATGGTTTAATGCGGTTCCTTGCAGCAGAATTAGTGTTTCTTGAAGTTTAGGCAACTGAAATCTTGTGGAGGAGATTAGGAGTCAACTGAGTCCATGTTCAAATAATAAAACTGTTTAACCAGGATGCCAGTGCACCAGTCCACATGAACCACCACACCCTCAGTTTTATATGCATGCTACTTCCTGCATCAGCACAGAATCCTGCCAACGTATCATTTTTGCATAAGGTGATAATTCATCAGCACCTGTGCGGCTTCATTTGCCTGTTGTGGTTCTGATTGGATTGGCTGACTCATATTATCACGCACAACACAATCATTATCTGAGCGAGTACAGGGGTCTGCAACTTGTGGCTGCGGAGCCACATGCAGCTGTTTTGCCCCTCTCCAGTGGCTAAAATAAATAGGAATTAATAAAGAATTAAAAAAAAAAACATTTTAATTTTCAGCTATATCGCTGTAGGCCTAAAGGGATCGTTACATTCCCATTAATCAAATGAAAAAACTTTTTTTTTTTGTCAACTAAAATATATTTTGCAGGCTACATCTACAGATCAGCGGCTTTTCCACAAAATTTTGGAAGTGACAAGTTATAAGTTTCCCTAGCCTAGCTTTGGATGCCAAATCCAAAATGTCTCAGAAGAATAGAGCATGTTGGCTCTCCAATGTGTCTATTGACCACTCGCTTAATACTTAAACAAGGTTGGGAGGGTTACTTTAGCTGCTGGTCTGTGTAGCTAAAGTTGGCAGTTGGTCTGTGTAGCTAACAGTGGTTGGTCTTACCTGTAAATGTTTCTTTAAATTACATGTTGAGACAAGAAAATAGTGAAAATTCCACCTAGTGTAAGCATTTTTTCAAAGTTAATTATTCGTCAGATTAGCTGGTTTCACTGAGACCAAAGTGATTTTGAGACTTGTGAGGTGTATAGTAGTATTTTAAAATGTGTTTTAAAATTGTAATGCTGCTAATAATCCCAATTTCTACTAAATGTTACTGCAATCTGATTATGTCTTATTTTTTTTGTAACTGTAATGGAATGCAGTTACCTTTTTTGTATCCTAATTAAGTAATGCATTACTCTTCAAGCCTGTGCTTAAATGATACAGTGCAAAAATGTAAACAATGAATGCTGGCTGTGTTTGCATGCAGTCAGTAATCTATTGGCAGGACTCCAGTTTAAGTCATACAGGGACTGAACTAAAGGTGAAATAAGTTTCCATGCCGGAGGAATCAGTTTCGTATGGGAGTCAGCCAAGTGTCTTGACTGAGTTTCTCATAATCGGATATTGTTTATTTTGTTAAATGGGTTAAGATCTGAATTCTCTCAGGTGAACGTATCAATTGATGCACCGTTTGTCCAGCTGATGGACAAAGCACACAGTGTCCTTCAGGCCCGTCAGGCTCATCTGTTATTTCCAGCGTCCCGGTGTTGGTACGGCAACAGCAGCTGCTGCCCTGGTGGTGCCGTCCCCCTGCCTTCAGGCGGCCGGAGCACCGCCGGGTCAGCGTCTGCAGAGCCAGCCGAGGCTTTGGAGTAGAGGAGGGAGAGCCAGGAGAATGAGTTGTGTGTGTGATTGTATGAGTGTGTGTGTGTTTGGGGGGGGGGGCGAGGGGAGGTGTGTGTGTGTGTGTGTGTGTGATTGTGGGGGGGTGGGGGGGTGTCCTCTGGCTGTCTGGTGTTGTCACGGAAGCCCCTTGGAGGCTCGCCAGCCAGCCTCCAGGCCAAGTGATTCACACAGGCACTAATGTCATAGTGCTAACGACTAACAAGCATTTAGTTTCCACAGAGCAGGAAATAACAAGGCTCAACGAGGTTTTATGAACCAGATACCAAAGCTTAGTAGTTCGAGACCCAAGTTTCTAAAAGCAGATTGTTTGTGTTGATATTTGGTCACTTTAAATTCACAACTGTGGTTTGTCATTTAACCGTTGTACAGATTTTTTAGGGGTGGAAGAAACTAATTACAACTACTCAAATTACCATAATGAAGCCAGTTTTTTGGATACTTGTGCTTTTATAATATTATTCTTTTTGGATGATTTTGTCTGTAATTCTACTCAAACTTGAGTTCCCTGCTAACATAGAAATAAAATAACAAGAACAGACCAAGTCATACACACACAAACACAACAGAATAATGCAACCAATAATATAAACAATCATTTAAAGCTGTGGTAGACCATTTATTTTTGCTGCCACTGGGCAAAAATCTCTCCAAGACCAGAGCGTGGCTTAAAAAAGCTGACATTAACCAATGGGAGCAGACTGGCTGACCTGTGGATGGTCAATCAATCGATGGACCATATTTCTACAACTGCAATAGAATGGTGATAGGATATATATATCAGCGATTGGCTGAGTACATCGCTGATTTTTTTTGTCATTTGATTTTATAAAAATATAATGGTTATAGAGTGATGTCTGCTACTCCGGTTCAGGAGGACGTGTGAGGGAGGATCAAACAGCTGGTTTGGTTGGATTTATTTTGTTTCTTGTCTGTTGAGTTCCAGTGAAGGGTGTTTTATAGACTTAACAAGGCAATTAAAGCTTGTTTTAATTTGGTAACAGAGAGAAACTTGAATTCAGAAGGTGTTCAGTGGTATTTTTCTGCTTGTGAGAATATTCCTTTCTTGACATTGTGAGATTTTGCTTATTTCTTTGCAGCTTGCACACATCTTCCAGCTTTTGTCTTTTTGCATTTATCCAGAGTTGTTGTCTTCATTTTTGTTTTTTGTACTGACAGTGGCAGCTAATATGTGATAAAACTTAATTTTTCTTTCAGTCTGGCACCAACAACACAACAGGATGTCTTTTTTAGCTCTGTTACTCTGTTTACCTCCAGTTTTCCTTCATTTTTCCTGTGATGTAATCATGGCGTCCATCCATAAAGGACGGTGGTGTATAAGTGAATTGTGAATCACCAGAAAATATGCCAAAATCTTGCTTAAAGTTGCTTTAAATGTGAGCTTTTTTTAAATTAATTTTCTAGTGTTCAGTTAATTAGATAAATACGATGATTGTCGCAAGACCAGTATGCATTTATAATAATTAGCATCCTGTTTTTGTTCATATATTGAGCTTTGATGTCCCTTTATGGCCCTCAAGCCACCAGTTGAGCACGTAGTTAATGTGTCTCTGTGATAATCCATACAGTGCAGTCTGTATTCATGCAGAAGTGAGCAGCCATGATTAGAAAAACACACACACACAGGAATAGTACAGTGTAGAGCAAAAATAGTAGACCACTAGCTTTGACCAGCTGATGGGAGGATTACTTAGTAAATCCCCTGGTGTTCTGGAAATCTTAACAAGCCACCTAAATGTGTCGGAGTGCACTTTAGATCACGCACAACCAGAGGTTAAAAAAGGCCAAAACATAATGTATGTTACAGTATGCAACGTCAAATACTTGTCTTTCATTCAGGCTTCACATTCAGGCCTTCCTGCAGCCACTACTCGACTAAATCTGCATCAAGAATGAAGGATTAGTCGTTGTTCTCATAACCCACACTTATGTCACCTCATTGAGAAGAAACCATGGCAGAAACATGTGACTCAGACAGAACAAGTAATTGAGTTGAATGGGATGCTGTAGTTCCCCTCTATAAACTTACATCAACATCATATTGTGTCTTTTTTTTTGTTTCCCACGCTGTGAAGAATCAGCCCTCAGCCACAGACTGCAGAGTTGTGATGACGTGCCGCAACAACAACAAAAATATGAAACCTTAGAAATGAGAAATAAGCAGTTTCTCTGTTTCTAGGCAACATCGTCTCCGCTGACCGTGGTGAGTTCAAATGATCAGAGGAGAGTTCACGCTCTCGCTCTCTTACGTATTCTGGTTAAAGCGACCTAGTTTCACATATGCACTCACGTACTAGTCGCCTCTGAGCCAATCGCCTCTTTAGACAGCGGCTTACTTACGTGTTTATTTTGACCACTTTTGTATCCTCTGCTCTTTAGCAGAAATTAGCTGCAGGTCTGAACAGTCAGTTTAACCCTCAGCGCTCGTCCACCTCCACTTCTGCTTCAATAATACCGCTATTTCTGTCATCGACAGATCCCTGACCTGTGCAATCACACAGCACAGTGTGGGAGGATGTTCTTCAGCAGCTACTGGAGGAGTATCAGTCTGGAATGTAACAGAGACTCGCCAGTTTTTAGATTTTATTACATAAATATGGTGTTCAATTGAGATTTTTAGTGCTGAAAGAGGTCTGAAAACAAGAGGTTTCTTTTGCTGCACTGGTTGAATCAGAATCAGGTTTTCTGCCAAATAGGCAGGATTGGGGGAATAACAGATTACATGTAACAAGATTACATAATCAGGGTCCAAAAAAGGTAACCATATGCCATTATAGTTACAGGAAAAAAGATTAGATCACAGTAACATTTGGTAAAAACTAGGACTACATTTTAAAACTACATTTGTGCAGTGTGCACACATCACAATACTCTTTACTACTCACTTTAAAAATGTATTCCGACACAGTGAATTACCTGTTTAAAAATGTATTCAGCAACTATAAGTAATTTAACTTGATTACTCTCCAATTCTTTTGGACAGGGATGGAAGTAACTAATTACAAATACTAAAATTACAGTAATTAAGTAGTTTGTTTTGGGTACTTGTAATTTTAAGTACATTTTCACATCTGTACTTTTACTCAGCCTTATTTTTTCTTTCATCTTTAAGGCAGAGGGCAGAAAAGGAAAATAGTTTTATAGTTGCATCGTGCAATGTAACTGCATTCTGTGTTTTGAACACTTTAACCTCAATACTATTGCTAATGATTCATTTTGCATTCTTAATCATAGATGATATTTGGGCAGTTTTTCTTCTGTTTGGGCAGATTTTCAGATTTTATTGGGCTGGAAAACATCACTGAATGAGTATGATACAGGTACGGAGGTAGGGAGAATAAATGAAGAAGAGTTTTTTGTTGCTGCCATGACCTTTATTTCACTAAATTAAACTTGGATCTTGTTGTATTAGTTGCTTCCCTACCATTATTAATGATTAATTAAGACATTATTTTTATTCGGCTAATGAAAAAGTCAGAAAACATTTTAGAAGCACTGGGCTAAAGCAAAGCTTCGCTTCTGTCCCTCTGATTTCATCCTTCAGTTAATGATTGAAACTGGTCAAACTCACATTAAATGTCTTAACGGTTTTGTGCATGATTAAAAAAATGAGAGACACCATCTACATGTCTTTACTACTCTGAATAAAAAATAATGAAAAGGGACTCTGATGTAATTCTGTGAATTTGTGATGATGCTGTGCAGTCAGTGGGTACAAACTGATCTCTTCATCTTTATCCGTCTGACTCCCGAGGCAGAAGCCGGGTTAGCAAGCATGTCAGTAAGCATGCATAAAAGCAGCACTCAGGGGTTGTTCGGGGTAAAGACTCTCTCCTGTTTTGAGTCTCTGCGCTCAGGGCACGCAGCAGATGGCGACTGTATGTTCAGCACTGGCCACGCTGTGACTGACTCGTGTGTCTCTGCTGTGTCAGTCTGCAGCAAACATAAGGCCACAACAGAGAACGTCTATTATTGATCATATGACTGACCTGATCGCTGTTTAACACTCCATCTCTATGCTGCATTTGGTAATTTTCTGCAGATTTACTATCACAGATATTACTTTTTTCTTTTTATTATTTAAAATGCTTAGTCACCAATAGAAAGGCAAAGTCACGCCCCTTCTGGTCAATGGGAAAAGTTTGAATGGTAGTCAATGGCGAGAGACAAATAATTCTTTGTTTCCATTTGAATTGTGCCATGAATTACACACATGATGTTTGTCAAATAACAATTTTACAAGACAAGGAAATTGCAGTTGTTGCAAGTTTGTTGTAGTTCAGTTTTGTGTGAAACTGCTCAGTGAACTACATCTTTTGACTTGCACAATACACGTCATCACCACCAATCTCACTGCCCCTTGTAGTGTTATCTTACCTGAAGCTTTTTATCAACGACTCCTGATAATTTCATCAGCCGTGAAGAGAAAGAACGAGTAAGAGCCTCTGCTTGTGTGACTGCATCCTGGTACAAAAACACACAGGCATTGTAACTTCAGCGGCTAACGTTAGCTTTTGGAGGCAGAAGGTCATGATGTCACTCACGAAACTTCTGGGTGTGTAGTCCGACTAATTCCGTATCTTCATGGTCTTTTACTTCAACAGTTTTTGTTAAAATTATCTTTTAAATTAACAAATGACGTGTGTTTCTTGGTAAAATTTAAACCAGAAGAAAAAATTTATTTATCAGCAAATGAAAAGACAATGGATAGTGATTATTATTTCAAAGAAAACACATATTGATACATACACACTGCTAAACTACTTATAACACACTTTAGTGTGTTAGCTAGAATTATTAAACTGCCACGTGTACAGATTACTCTTATCTTTAAAGGACCAGTGTGTGCATCTTGCATCTTGTGGTGAGCTTGCAAACAACTTGTGTCATTTTTCCATTTCAAACATGCAGTAACCATGGCTGTGAAACCCGTGCATGCCAACATGGCAGTGCAACATGAAGAGGACCTGCACCTTCCATAGAAGCAAGGTATTTTAATGAGGAAGCGCACTTCTTCTCCAGCGGTCAGGCAGGTAAGGAAATCAAGTCCCTCTACAGAAAACCTGTGTGAGCAGGAAGACAAAAAACAAGTTAACAAACATTTCTCGAACATCACGAGTTTATGGCTCATTTGAATGTTGATCAGATGAGTGAGAGGAATGCCTCGCAGCATACATACCAACACCGACCAAGGAAATTACACACTTGAAATGGAGAAAGTCGGCTCCATGACGAAAAGAAATGCTGGCGGTGCTCATATAAATCATCTGCATCTGCAGATATTACACTCTCACATGGGTTATAACCACAGCAGCAGCTGTTAGCATTTAGACAAGAAGTTGGGTTGCTACTTGTCCTGTATAATACAGGATTGTCCTCTATTGAAAAATAAACACATAAACAGTATGTTTTCACATGACATGAGAAATAGTAAAACCAAACAGTTTTATGAGATATAGTGGTTATGTATTAAATCAGAATGACAGGCAAGTTGTCCTTGTTGCCCTGGCTATGGAGACTCAGATACACTTTTTTTTTGCTTTGTTTGTTCTAATGTTATTTTGACAAAACCAAAACCATTTTGCCCAACATCTATGATCTGATGTTCACGAGTCCTGAATATAACTGATACAACTGTGCTTTACTTTGATTCTTTATTTCCTTCATGATCAGTTTAGCAGAGGATTTTGAAATTGATGCATTAAGAAGCAAACATTGGTGCTTAAAAAAATCACCAGGAAGCAGGAAATAAAATGTTTGACACTCAAAATGTCATGTGGGAGGATGGTGAGGCCCCCTGCTTGATTGGAGTCCCCACGCAGGGGATCGCTGGCAAGGTGTCCCTTATTTTTCCACATTGTCTTGTTACTATGGTAGCCATGCTAGAAAACACTTCAATGGATGTGGACTCTATTTACATATTGCTGTCAGTAGGTACTTTAGCATTAGCTGTTTCTTGCTACATTTCAAATTCTTTCTTGTTTTTAACTCACTGGGATTTTTGTTTTATTTATTTTTTTCCTCTAACAAAAATTAGACCAAGTTAACCAACATTTACACACTGGGCCAATGCTAACCCAGCTGCTGCTGACTGGAGCTGAGTTTTAGCTTAGCTTTTAAACATGCGAGGAAGCTGGCTTTGCAAGATCACAAACTGATGGGAGAATCCATCTTGCCAGGCTTCAAATTACGCACTTGTGTTCGAACATATGAGGAAGCATTGGCAACTATGGTCGTGCTTTGACTTTAGGTGTGACACAGTGAGAACAATGGCAGCTCTTCAAGAGATTAACACAGCCATCGCACCATTTGTATCAGAACTGGGGATTTTTTTTTTGTTCATTAAAAGAAGAACCACACACAGAAGATGTTTTTGCTCTTCTCCCAATTGGCTCCTGCAAGCGTATGATGGCCCAACCGTCTCCGCTGGCTACGTCATACGGTCAGTTGATTTGATTTGTTGAAGTTAGCCTGTGATAGGACAGACAGTTCATCCAATCCCTCGCCAAGTTTTTTTTGGAAGTGCCTGACAGTTTCCAACGATGACTTCCCAGATGATTTAATGTAACAAACCATCTGGCACATCGAGTTAGTTCAAATTGGCCCACATAACCAAACAGTAGCCCAATCATACAGCAATATACGGGCCAGAACCACGTCACATTTGGTCCTCCAGTGCCTGAACAGAGCCAAGCGCTCTGACACTCAATCACACATTGCCACCGAACTTTAGTTGTAGTTGTAGCCCACGGAACGCGGAGTAAAAAGGTAATGTTTCTTCGAAGGAGCCCTTCTGCAAAAGGAAAATATTTTGGTCTTTTTTCACCTCAGAGCAGAGCTTGAATCAGACGGTGCCCTCCATCTCCTGCTCTGCAGGACACGTTGGATGATTTTCTGTTGCTCCCTGTGGAGAACGAGGCAGAGAACAGTACCAGCTATAAGCCCACCACTGAGCCAAGCAACAAAGAAACATGCAGGCAGCTGTGTGGGCTGCATGTTCCCACTGAACCCGTGCTACGATGGTACACTTTCCTTGTTGCTTCCTGGAAAGGATTTAATGTTTGAAATGCAGGAAGGAATTTCATACATTTTTGCAAAATGAGCATAAAAGAAGATGCAGGCTGCAGAGACAAAATATAACAACACTGTGTTCCTCTGCTGCTAATAGGATTGTTAGAAAACGGTTGAATTTAGAAAGTCAAATCATGCATAATGTAACCTTTTCCAACTGGCATTAAAACTCTTTAAAGATCAAAAACCCGCTGATGTTTTTGGCACAGTTTGATGTTCAGGAGGTGAGTAATAGCAGACAGTAGGAGCCTCTGACTGTGGCAAAGTCAGTGGAAGGTTTAGCCTTTTTGTTACTATTACTGATTACGAGCAAAGAGAACATCAATGCCAGAGTTGTACTTTATAGTCAGAAAAATTGCAAATAGGAGAGAATGTAACTTTTAAAAACACATTCATCCTTTTACAAATGGAAAGTGGATTCAGAAGCAGTATAACAGAAACTGTTTGCGAGGGAGAAAAACAGAAACCTCTTACCAGGAAAACCTGAGGAGAAAATTGTACTTCTGAGAAAACATATCAGCTGCTTGACAAAACAAAAACTGAAGTTCTGTTGCCACTACAGTTCAAAATTAGAAAATTAGATTTATCTCAGGGCGGATGTTTAGTTTCAACAGACTGTTGCTGTTACAGGGGGTAACAATAAGGACGAGGGAAGGCCTGTGTCCTCCACAATGACCGATATGTCTGTCGCAGTAACAACACGTCCTTCACCTACATAACAGAATAGGCCGTTTGCCAATAACTCCCAACACAACAGAGTACCAGCAACAGGTGTACCAGACCTTCGTCAGCGTGTGGTTAATGTGAAACAGACGCCGTTTGGTTAGATTTTAGAAAAGATGTCTGGGTGAAAGTCTGATTGTTTGGACCATACATCCCCCTCAACCTCCTCCCTCTGTGGACTTTGTTGTTCTTTATATTACACGACCTAACTTCCTCCTTTGCTCCCGTCATAATTACTATGGCCACCAAAGGTCACCACCTAACAATAAACATAAATATTGGTCCTAATAAACTGCTTGCACAGACAACCTATACTATACTGTTCTTAATGGTGAGGACGGGCTGTCCAGAAAAAAGACTAGCGGGAATTTTCTTATCCTTGATCGCTGGTTAAGTTTAGACAATTGAAATGATTTGGTTTGGTAGTTATGCAACTTTGTTTAATTTACTTAGTTTAAAAAAAGAAACTGGGGTTGAGTTTGGCTTCTTCCTTTGTTAATGAGAGAAGACAGCCATTATTTTTGCACAACTGCAAAAGGTTGCTCACACATTTTTCTTTTTAAAAATTCAAACTTAGAGCAAAAGGACACTTCGTGCACACCTTTCAGACAAGACAGGTGCGTAAGAGAGGTGCAAGTAGACCAAAAAGCTGCCAAAGGGACCACACAGTCTACATTGCAATGTAATGTTAATTTGTGACATTTTGTTTTTAAATCTTAATCAGGCAAACCTGATAGTACTGTACTACCAGTGCCAAAATGTCACAAATAAGTGTTACATTTCAAGATAGACAGTGTGCGTGAGTCCCGAACATGAAAAATTGAATATCATAAGCGATAAAATGCACATATAACAGAAGCGGCGGTCGGCTTTAAATACGTGCTGAGTCTATTTTGATGGCCGCTGTGTGAAACTGGACAGAGCAGATCAAGCAAGTAGGAAGTAAGATACAGGAACGGAGAGAAACATGGAGAATTTGGTGGCTTTTTCAAAATAAAACACCCCCTGCAGAAAATAAGCTATTTAATCAAGTAGCCTGCTTACTCATTGTACAAAAACTAAGATCAATGAACAATGATTGGATCAACATAATCTAAGCGAGCCACAATAATCAGGAGGGAAAAACGCTCCACTTCTGAAACACTGCTGGTGGGGCATGCAGCCGTGAGGAGGACGGATTAAAACTGCGGTGCAGATGCAACGTGCCAAGAAGAATTCATGGGTTATGCTATATTTCACCTTTAATCATCCTGTCACTCATCAGATCAGTACTCAATATAAAAAAGAGGTTGAGCAGGTGTAAGATCATACATGTATATAAAAAAACAATCAGTGGGAGAGCCTGCGTACATACAAAGATGGCCATTTAGCAGTGATATACAGAGTACGGTGGGCTATGCGATTTCCACAGCCAGTAATAAAACACAGAGCACAATGGTACACAGCGTCTAACTTCTTTAGGCGCTGGTCAGGTGCGTTCATAAAAAGCAGGTCACTGTAATCCAGCAGAAGTAAAAAAAAAAAAAAAAAGTTGCAGCTATCAAATATTTCCTTGCCTGGAGGGAGAAATTGGATTTGTTCCTTTAAAGAGAAACCCAATTTTCTGAAGAACCATTGTGAAGCTCTCAGTGTGGCGGCCGAGAGCAGAGTGTGGCGGCTACCCATCAGTGACCTTACCCACCTGTCAATCAAAGCGGGCGCACTCTTACCTATGCATAACTTTAAGCCTTAATATTATTTAAACAGGTGAGTTGCATAAAAATTCTCCCCCTGCACAGCTGTCATGAACGGGGAAATTAGCTTTAGAGACCAGAACTGTTTTTTGCAGGTTTTTGGCTTCATTATTTGGAGGCTGACTGACGAGTCCCAAGTCCTTAACTTTGAGTTTCAAGTCCTAAACAAGTCAGAATTTGCTCTTCACAAAATGTAACCAGAGGTAGACAGAGATCGGTACTCGGTATTGGCCAAAAACGCAATTCAGTTCAGCAGTTCAGGTTTCAGAATCTGTATCTGGGAAGGAAGAAATAATATTGGACCGAAGTGGATCTGGAGAATAAATTGATGACTTGCTGGTAATTAATAGTTTCAAGGTTAGTTTATCCCGTAAATGGTCTTTTTGTATGACAATTTTTAATCTTTGTGCTTTGGGGGAAATCCATGTGAAATAATGAGTCACTGATGTTTATGTCCAAGTCAGGTCTTTAAGAATTTAAATAAACGACCAGTGTTGCTATTTTTGTGCCGCACAGTCTCACGTTACTGACACGAATTAGGAAGTGAAAGTCAGTCACAGGATTACAGCTGAAGGAGTTATTGTCATCCTTTGTTTCTTTTATTACGGGATTTTGTTCTTCTCGCGTTTCCTGCACATAACTCATATCGCAACTTCACACATTTAATGACAGACTCCATCACCTGCCGTGTTCCCTGACACATTACAAAAGTTTGCATAAGGAAGCACATTGTTATGTCACCTTTGGTTTTAATGGAACGCCCGCCGCATTACAAGCCATTCTCATCCACGCCTTCATACCTGTTGGGTGAGGCATTTTACCTTTAAAACGACGGTGACATTCCTGTAACTTTGATATGATATGAGGAAAGGGACTGTTTTTCCAGACTACCTTTTTTCCTTTTTGTATTTATCAACTTTAATGACTAAAGATGAGTTGCAAAGATGAATGTGGGGGCTACAAACAGCGAGGCGGGCCAATCAGACAGCCTGTTTGATGTGTTTTTATCACGCTCAGATGAAACCATGACAGATTTCAAAAAAGGGGAACATCTGTAATCTCCATCTGTTAATGAGGAAAGGAAAAGGTTATCAGAAGCGCAGCAGGAAACGAAGAGATGATTTATTCCTGCTCATACGCTGTCTTTATCCTGGCCAGGGTATCAATTTGAAACCTGCATCCTTTGTGTTCGGAGGCGTTCAGCCTTTTCGCCAATGGCATTAACACGATGACAGCTTACATCATCCGTGGTTATTATGCTGGTTATTTATTCAGCCTGTGGTAAATGAGAATAAATTGTATCAGGAGGAAAAGAATGAGAGAAACGGAGGGACCGCACGAAAATGATTGGGGATGGGGAGGGCAGCTGAGCCTTATGGTTCATCTTTTAGAAAAGCAATGTTAAAAATTTGAAAAGAAAACTGCACCACCCTCCCCGTTAATGTGTTGAAATAATATGACGGTGCTGAATAGGTATGCTTATTTAATTATTAGACTTTAAACCTGCAATAACAGCAGAAGCAAATTGCTAAAGACAACCCTGATACTAATATTTAACGTTGAAAAGGTGAACTTGTGGGCAAATAGTTTACATGTCCAGCAGTTACAAAGCAACGTCATTCATTTGTGTTCATGTACAAAGTCACCTGATGAATGGAAGGCCTATATTCACTCTCTTTTAGCTCTGGTTTTGGTTTCCATCAGCTTCTAAGGGAAATATTCAATACAGCAGTTCATGGAATAAGCGGTGGCTCCCGACTAAGTGTCCCCGCTACCCTCAGCATGGCGCACCGATCGGATCTGCCATTGGCCACTGACCTTTCAAAGCGCAACCAATGAGATACCAGCTGAATGCCATGACGCCGGCAGAAGAAACCACAGAAGTGTTGAAGTGACACAAGCACTAGACACGACCGAAAAAAAGCGTTTCAGGGTTCCCCAAACTCTGTAACACAACATAAAACACAGACTACGATCTCGCCAGTAAACGTAATGCCTGGCGAAATGTGAACGGTCAGGCTGGGTTATAAGATTTGTGAACCGTATAGTTTATGAACTTAGCTACATCCAGAGCTAAAGGTAGCTCAGCCGTTTGTACACGAGGCAGGCAGGACATATCAATTGCTTTGCCTCTCTGCGCTCGTCCTTGCGGCGAGTTCGGGACAAATTTCTTGTCATGTGAAGGCCCCATAAGTCCAACCATCATATTTTAGCTAAGACTGGACGTAAATCTTACCCCTAATCAGGAGCAGGCATAAAGTCCAAATCAAGGCTGATTAATACAGAAATACAGCCTCTGGTCATGGATCTGTCATTAATGCTCAAGCAGATTTATTATTCAACAGAACTGTGTGGAAAATTAAAACACTAGAGATGGGAAATGAATGATATTCAGTCATAAATAATGGTGTGTGACTGTGTGCTGCACTGATCCGTCCAGTTGGCTTTTATGTGACGTTAACAAGGCACATCATTTCAATTTCATCAAGACAGATGAGTCAACGTGCTGGGACAAATGGACACAGTGTCCTTATTGGAGCTCCCACATATGCTTCGACAATTTGTGTGGCCCAGAGAGCAAGTGCAGTAAAGACTCCCTTCAGCCTCAGCTAATTTGAATGGGATAGCGCAATAGATAGCTGCAGAGGCTAGTTTATTCAACCCAAACTAATTTCAAAAGTTTGCTTACAAGTCCCCGTAAAGCAACAATAAATGTGCTCTGAGTTTGCCGTGACGCAGAAAAATGCATTATTAACCACCCAGCCAAATTTGAATGATTAAAAAAAGCGCCAAGTATATAAAATTAGATCTCAAAAGCGAGAAAACAAGCATTATTTTCTGCTCTGAAATGCTGGGGCGTGTCTGCTGAAGGTGCAAAAACCATGTCCAATCGTCCCAAAGTGTCAAATACCAATATGTTTTGAAACAAATGGATTCTCTCTCTAGCAGATAAGTAGCAGTTTGTTTGCAATGGTTATTTTGTTTGTGTCTACTAAGGTATATGATTCCATTGCACCATCGAGCCACAATTTCAGGCACTCCCAAAAAAATATTAGACAGAACCTGTGGAGACAAGTTCAACAGTGTGACACAATTCAGTGTGATATAGGTCACAGTCTTTTCACATGTTTTCAGCAACTGTATAGTGTGTTTATAGATGAATTTGTGTTTGTGTTTATAGTCTGAATTTTCTTCACATGGACACCTTGGATGCCTTTACTACTTTCCTCTTTTAATCTGTTATTTTTTGGCTTTATTGGAAAAGGAGGGAAAAGGAAGTGTGGGGTTTGGATTAAAGAGCAATGGGCCTTGAGATGATCAACAGTTGAACACGCAGTCAGATCAGCTGGACACTGACCTGCGAGTTGTCAGGAC
This sequence comes from Lutjanus erythropterus, assembly GCF_056507025.1. Taxonomy (NCBI): domain Eukaryota; kingdom Metazoa; phylum Chordata; class Actinopteri; order Lutjaniformes; family Lutjanidae; genus Lutjanus; species Lutjanus erythropterus. The sequence goes on from NC_139335.1 coordinate 5,066,508, forward strand.
GCAACATACAAGACTCTAATAGGACGAGGGGAGGAGGACTCTGTTTTTACATCAGTGATGCTTCGTGCTCAAACATAAGTTGATGGACAGTGACTTCCAGATGACAAACTTTGAATATTAAATTTCTTCACAATCGTGTTGCTGCTGTTTCCATTCAACATAACACAAATTCAAAAAAATGACCTTTGGAATTATTTCCCAGGTGCGTGTAAATAACTGCACATATTTTTTATTTTATTGTTTTATATTTTATCCCATTCACCTCTGGATGTAATAGTAATTTTGGCAAAAATAGAAAAGCGCATCCCAAACATTCCAGCCATTCTATTTTTAAAGCAAAATCTACTAACTGAACAGTTATAACCACCTCAGTGAGTGAAGTTAAGTGAGGACAGGGAGCAACTCTGTCCACCTCAAGAGAAGGCAGACATAAAGACAGAATGACAGTTGGCGCGTCCTCAGAACATACTGCACAGTATGTGTGATTCAACAGATGAAAATTTATGAATTCAATTAGTTTTACACATGGCTTCACCAGCAATTTTATGGACTGTGCTTTTGTTTGTTTGCGTGTGAGTTGCTGCTGCATTTTCTGATGGAGCGGGGCCAAAAAAACACGCCACAAAGTGCATCAATCGCAGATCATCCAAAGTCCTCCAGGTTATGTAACAGCTCTGCATTCCAGGTAGGATCCCAGCCTGCACGGGCTAATACCCCTGTGGACTGAATACAGATTCATTTTGCACAAAACACTGGAAATATTTCAAACCAAGTGGGTGCAAATCTGCTGTATGTACCTGCACGCACACAGACCAAACTCCTGCCAGATTTTATCAGCGGACTGCAAGCCCGAGATGAACTCGATATGAGTTCATCTCGTCGAGGTGCGGAGCCTAATTTTATTTATGTTAAAACGCTTCATGATCCCATGTCACTGTGACCTGGACAGAATATTCACTGGCCTCCTCATGATGGCTTGTTCATGATCTGTTTGTTTCTTCTGTGGTGTTAAATTTACAGGCCGATATGAGCAGAGGGGTCAGCCACTGAGGCCGCTCTTTAAGCACGAGAGTCCAAAACTGATGAGAGTGTTTCACTTTGTTTTCCCGAGCCAAATATTATCTTTAATCGACCGGTCAGGGTGTGTTGTTGCCAGGCGGGTTCCTCTCTCCATCTCCTTTGCTCTGCACACCACTGGCTGGCTGCATGTCACCCAGATCACAGTCAAGAACCCTCACCGCACAATCATTCCAGTTGCTGAATAATACAAAGCAAACAGTGACCTACTTTCGAAGTAGGGAACATGCTACAGAGAAGATCTGGAGTGGAATCTAGCACGAAAGCGGACTGAGGGAGGAGCTGAGGCCGACCAGGAGGCGGGGGCAGCGCTGATGGACGAGCGTAGGCATTGGTTTGTGTTACGATTTAGGAGGGAGGAGGCGTGCCTGTGCGGTTGAGAGCAGAGCTGCAAGCATGGTATGCCATGTGAGCTGCTGAGTCCGTTCCAGCCGGCCTGGGAGTCCCCGGCCGCGGCTTGTAGTCTCCTGCAAATGTGATTAAACAGGCAGGCACAAGAATACTGCAGCAAGCCCCTATCCTGGAGGCCTCCCTGCACAAGGAATGCAGCTCACAGAAACAGGGCCTCACACATGTGTCGTACCATCAATCTGGGCAATGTAAACTTTCTGACCCTGTACCCTGCACTCCTCTCCATTCGTGCTATTTTCCGCTTTTTGTTTATATCGTGTTTATCTGGCCCGAGAGCTGCAGCTTCGATGTAATGATACACTTGTTGCTGGGGAATTTTCTGCTGCTCCGTCATCGTGTGGACGGAAAACACCAAAATGCACACATAAATTCAGACATTTAAAAAAAAAAAGATTTTCCCCTCCACTGTCTAGAACTCACAATTATCATATTGCCTTAATTTATTGCTACAGACACATATAAAATGTCTCACACATTCATTATGGGGTTAATTACAGGTTGATCACGGCTGGTTATGTTTTATAATGGGAGTAATTAATGAGTTCTCCAACATCTAATGACTTTTAATCATCTGGGGCCGACTATTAGGATGGAAACATAAATTTTGCCTCAAGCAGGAGTCACTGGTGAACTGTATTATTTTGCTCCGGTCTGTAGTAGGGTTTAGACATCCTGTTTAATGATGCACCAGGCAGAAATTTAATGTAACAACAGCCCCCTTGAGGCCGTAAAAGAAATAATAAATGCTGCAGATTCGCCCTGTATGCGTTAAATGAATTGCAACATGTTTGAGATTGGAGTCAAATTCAGTTTAAATGTTTCTCCTAAAACGAAAATGAATACTCATCTCTTTGGTATCTGTTGATCATCACAGACCGTCTGGGCTGGTAAACATGAACTCCTCTGTGGTCATCTCATTTTCTCCCTGAGTGCTAAAGTTCAGCGTTGTTACACTTTGAGCCAAAACAAAATGCAAGAAAAGTTGCCCAGCAGACAGACTGTAGACAAACATGGATGTTACGCTGACTCATGTTTCAACTCAGCTTGCATCTTTGTTTTTGAGGGAAACTGTTGTTGCACGCAGGTGAGACGACACATACTGTACATGAAGCACATGCCACAATCTGCAGCATAAAAAACAATATGTAGGGTTGGGTATCTTTATTTTTTGTTCAGATAATGGTGCTAAAAGTATACTTTTAAACAGTACCAGTGCCTAAAAGGTGCCCCATCTGATACTTCAAAAAAGCACAAAAAAAAGTGACAATGATGATTAAAGAACAGCCAGAATATTATTTGTGAACAGATATAAATGTAGATATAAATACAAAACACACACAACACAAACTTGCCAAGCAAATTCACATAATAAATAAAACCTAAACCACACTAATATAACACCAGTTACATTATTAATAACAGAAAAATAAACTTTATGTCGGTATTCTACAAACTCGGTATTCTACAAAAAAGGCTGCAGTCATCATCATCAGTCCTGTGATCAGACAGGTCTCATGGTATTGAAATGAAAACCAGGGACGTTCCAGTTTGGTTGTCAGTATATAAATACCCAGTGTTAGTGTTTACAGAGGGGGACAATACCATGGTTCATATATTTTGACTGTGTAATTGCTGTGGTAAACATAAAATTGGGTATTAAGTAACTTTGTAAAACATGTAAAAAGCTAATCATAGTTTATAGCACCATGATGGGAGAAGCTATGATAAACACTGAGTACAGAAAATGGTCCATGTTGTTGGGAGAAGTTAGCCTTCAAGGCTTTTTGCAAGAAACTATGTGGTTAGGTTTGGGAAGACATTATGGTTTGGGTTAAAATAGATTTTGCCCTGAAGCTTAACCTCTCCCATGTGCATTTTCTATAGCAACAAGTCCTGTAGATAGTTGAAGCAGAAGAGTGATTCAAAGCTGCTATAGCAAGCAGCCCCCTCTGTTGGCCAAAAACAAGCACAATGCCGGTAAGCCCTGCTGCTCGGTCTTCCTTGGTACATAAAATATGATTTCACTTTGCAGCCTGTTGTAACGCGCATTTAAAAGCGGGGACGTCATAAATGGAGACCGTCCTTGGAAAACAGGTTTCACTAATTTATGCTCCCCTTTTCCAGAGCCAGGGGTGCACTGCCAGCTGATGTGCTTAGCATTGGGGTCACACAAGCAGTTGTCTTGCATAGCCAGACCCATTTCCACAGCACCCACACGAACGGTCGCCACGTGCTTTACCTGTTTATGCACTTGCTTTAAAATATTTGTTGCACATCTTGGCCATTGTTGGAATCATTTTGACTGAAATACAGCCACACTTTTGACAGTTTTGCACTGCATTTTAACAGTGTTTACAGTAGCTACTAGCTAATGGTAGGCCACTTGCTGCAGAGCCACATAGAGAGAGTCTTGCTATGATGTTAACTAGCGGTTTGATGATATGTCAATTGACAGCTCAGCCATATCACCGAAATAAGGTGCCATAATCTAAGTTTTGATTCAGTCCAGTAGGTACTGGTTGTATAGGATCCATCCAGTGTTGGAGTCAAGACCATCTAAACCGAGACCAAGTCATGACCAAGACCGGTGCACATCAAGACAGAGGCAAGACCAAATTCTGTCACATCTCTACCTCCCTCACCCAAGTGAGGGGGCGGGGCACAGAGCTCAATACCCATGCTTATCAAAAATATTGTTTTTGATGCCATTTTCGACCAAATGAAATGCACCATTACCTTGAATAACATTGCAGATTAGAGGGTGACATGGGAGTGGATTTTTGCTCCTGTCCTATCCAAATGACACCCATCCCATCCCGTTCCCCTCAATCACATTATACGTTGGTCAAGTGCCTGCAAAAACTAACCTATTTTCACAATGATTCTCACTCCTGCCTGTTCCTGTTGACTTTTTTCCCGTTCCATCCAAGTCATGATAAATAGTAAGATTGTCTCCCATCCAGCAGGAATCCCACATAAATCCCGTGTCCTGTGGGATTCCTGAAAAAACGTCAGCCTTTGTACTTTATTGGAAATATATGGGATGATATAAGTACACAACTCAACAAAATATATAGCATAAGTCTTGCTATTTTCAATGTTTCAAATGTTACATAATGATGCAAGACATTAGAAAAGTGAATGTGAGATGATCATATGGAAAGAATGCTGACTGACTAAAAAGTAATATTAATACTTTTTGAAGGCATTTTTTCCTGCCTCTAGTGGCCATTAGTGATATTACATCTTTTTGGCTACAGCGACAGCTCATTGTTTATGTTCTGGTTTTTAAATGTGTGTGGATTGTTTCACACAAAGCTTCACGACATACTGTCTTTCTACATCACTGACAGCCTGACAGAGCGATGTGACAGCCAGCGTTTCCTCACAGCGAGACCGCAGAGCAGCTCTCGGAGGACGGACGTGTACAGTATATCCGAGAGGAAAATGTGGGCCACATCGTCAGCACTCCGCATCCAGCAGCGGCATGTATATGTGCATAAGGTCTCACTGGATTGTAAAAATAGATCAGCGTACCCAAGGGAGCATGGAGTGGACTGAGGTTCATGGTGCTGGGAGGATGACTGGGCGCCCAGTGACGCTAGTTTGTCACCACCTGCTGTCAGCAGCCAGCAACACCTTCAGTGTCTTCTTTGCTAATTAAATAAGATGTTTGTGATGGTGACAATGGATGAGACACATCAACTTCAGTGGCTTTGAAATCAATCAGAGGGGTCAATCAGAATTTAATATTTACATGTTAAATACAGACCGTAGAATGCAGATCTTCACCAGGCAACAAATGGTGAAGCACCTACTGCAATGCCCCAATAACTGCCAAATGTAACCAGTATCGATCTGAAAAGTTTTGAATAAAGTTTTGTAAGTCTTCTAGATGTATGCAAAGTTTTTAATAAAGTGTTTTTTTAAAGTAAGACTCAGTTTTCTTTAGGATGCATAGAATAGTATGCTGGTACCAGAGCTGCTTGTCCCAGTGAAATCTGTGGCTGTTAAGGTTCATGTTTTGGCATAGACCTGATTAGATCGCCCCCCGGTAACAAACCGTCATGATCAAGTATTAAATTGTGCTCACTGACTCCACAAGAGTCTCAGCTTTACGATCAGACCCAATTTAATTGACTGACCCTTCCTAAGTCCCAAAAATTTTTGTTCTGTGCTCCAGTTGAGCATGTTTGGTTTGAGCATGTTTCTCCTTTTAAAAATTCTCAAATCTTTCATTTCTTTGGTTCTAACCAAAACTGGGATAAGATAAGAGAGTGATGAACTCTGCAGTATGGTGTGAGTCTATTGTCTCTAGTGGCCGTGAAAAGAAACAGCCTCTGACTCACCAGCGAGAAGTTTAATGTGCTGAAATCTTTTCAAACATGAAATTTCATTATTTATGGCCTTAGATAATACTGAATATTCAGAGTGAAAGTTCAAGCTGGCAGATGACTGAGTAAAATATTTATGTGAAATATGTGACCTAACATACAGCATGAAGATAGATGTTGTAAATGTTTCCCTTTGATAAGGAAAAATGTCATTCCACACAAGTAAAAATTATGTTTTTCCTCATATTTTGAGCCCACCTGCTCATGCTGCTTGTTCCAACCATAAAGAATAAAGTATTTAATGTGTCATGGTGGTATTCACCTTGTTTCTGAGGGGTTTTCAACCTTGACACAAACAAAAAGACTGAACAGATGTAATTTATCAAATGGTCGGCGTTCTCCCCCTCACGGATTAGCTGAAATACTACCCTGCTATCTTGAACCAAGTGAGGGATTATTGCGAAGGCTTGACCTCTGACCTCAAACTACAAATAAAGAAGCTGGTTAGCCTCATGCAGCTGTCCACAGACACTCATACACTGTTCACAACACATTCTTACTGATGAGTGCATGAGCACAGCGTGAGCAGTGCGGTCAATAAACATGATCAGTTAGAGCCTGCTAGTCCAAATGAAATGAAAAATGCTACTTTAAACCCTTTTAGATCACATCCCTTGTCACCTTGTGCACTAATGTAGCAAATTATGACAAGAAATGACAAAAATTAAAGTGTAGTTTTATATTAAAATCCAAATATGTTTTCTTCCTGTAAAACAAAACATGACATCCAACTGTCAGTCTTTTAGCAGTGCATAGTTAGTTAGCTGGTACGTTGTGTGTCTTCCAAGGTGATCGTCACCTCAAGCTTTGTTCTGTTTACCCAAAATATTGTGGTTAGAGACCCGCTGGCAAGAATTTATCACTTTGGGGTAAGTGGTATTTGTGACAGCGGATTACGCCCTCTGCATTTTACAGTGGACTGCTTCAGCAACTAATGCTAACTACACGGAAACACAAACAAACACAATTGAATGATTATTTTCTCTGATTTCGGTGAAACTGGATCATATTTTGGGGAGAAATTCTTCCTGGTTCTTGCACACAAATTCTGCTTGAGGGGAAAAAACGCTGCAACTTGTTTGCGTTTCTTTAAACCAATCGCAAACGTCTTGGGTGGAGGTAAGTTCAGGATAGTGAACTTGTTTTGGTGGAACATTTGCATGTTAGGAGGTGAACTCTAGTTTTAAAATGACTACATCACTGCAAAAGGAAAATGCAACAGCTATTAGCTTGTTTATGTTCGTAACATCAGCGTCCCAGGCTGTTTTCAAGTTGCAGCTGTATCCATGAGCTTTCAGAAAATGTGCAGAGGTACGGATGCAGAGTACAGACAGAAGGCTCTGGGATCTGTTTCTGTATGCATATCTAACCAAGAGCATCAATGAGGCTTTACATGTATGGCTTTAAACATTATGAAAAACAGGTTATTTATATGCACAAATATCGCAACATCGTCCTCTTTAAGAAGGTGGTTGAACGAATGAAAGAGGGGGGTGTTCATTAAATGGAATATACACATCTGCATGTAAACAGGAATATTATTTTCGTGACCCATGTAATATTAATTTTCATCAGCCATGTAAACAACTTAGTCTTTTTTAGAAAAGGGGCAAAAGCTGTTTATTTTGTGCATGTACACGTCATCACTGCTTCTAATCAGCATTGTTCAATCACTACAGACTGAAGTGTCTTGATCAGGAGTCCTCTTGTCGGTACGAGTGCTCCTCCTCAGTGGCCTCGGGCTCAATGAAGTTACACGCTGGCAGTTGTGTAAGTCGCCTTCAGCGCTCTTCATGTGTACACAAAGCAGGTCAAGCAGCTTTTTTAGTTTCTTTGTTGTTTTTTTCACAGGAGACATGTTGACATGTCACAGTAGGAAAAAGTGTGAATAATAAAATGGCTGAATCCCATTTAGCTGCTTCAATTTCAGGGCCCTGCTGCTGTGCATGTTGACTCACTGTCACACTGACATGCTTTATTGGGACACTTGAATACAGCATTGTTAATTTTATTAGTGACGCCTGCGATTTCTTATGAAGTCGTACTGTATGCAGTGAAGAAGATATGTAGGATGGGTATTTTTCAACCCTAACTCCTTTATTCAGACAAACAATTGTTAAAAACATTTTTGTGCCAAATTTCATGACATGCCCTCAAACCTAAACAACAGGTCATTTGACCAATCCCAAAATTTCTGCAGGCATACTGGACCTTGAAACAGTCAGTTTGGTTAGGTTAAGACACCAAAATTACCTGGTTAGGTTTAGTAAAAGATCATAGTTTGGGTAAAACTAGTTCAGTAGGTGCGTAAGTAAACATAAAGGTAAATAAAAACTGAATGCAATGATTTGCAAACCATTTTTGACTTGTATTCAACTGAACGCAGCACAAACACAAGATATTTTAAGTTCAAACTGATCAACTTTATCATTTTTTATAAATATGCATGCAACATGTTTCCAAAAATTGGACGGGGCAAAAAGAAATTAGTTGAATTCTCAAAAAACACCACTTTGAAACATTCCACAGCCAATCATAATTAATAAAAACTTTGTGTATCATTTCATTCTGTATTTAGTCAGGTTTTATACAACGCCCCAACTTTTTTGGAATTGGGATTGTAGGTTTGGAAAAACAGTGGAGCTCTATGACACAGGGGAAGATGATATATCAGGCATTGATACACACACAATACTTTTTAGTAGCAGATTGGTAGTTTTGGTCTTTAGAAATCACCAGACTTATTGTTTAAGCAAGAGAAACTGGCTGCAGCACTGAGTTTACAGCTGTCCACAGGTGCACAGGTGTGTTTTCTCTTGAAATACGAGCAGTCTGAAGTGTCATGAAGGGCTCTGCCATCAGAGAATTGTAGTCTTGGAGACATGATGCAACAAATTCAGCAGAGCCTTTATATCATGTCGTGAAGTCAGTGTTACAAAATGAAAATGTGTTGGGAGATGTGATCTTTGCAACAACAGGAAGTCCTTTTATAGGGCGATGATGGTTTTCACGAAGCTGCAGTGCATTCAGTTCAGTGAAAAAGACTAAATTGCTGGGAGAAAAATCACTGTCTGTGTGTGTGGAGGCCCACGGATGCTACGCTGGCAGGAGCTGGGAAACACAACAAAAAAAAAAAAAAAACCTGCTGCAGTGTGAAAGCGGCCTCGTCGTTTCCTTGGGAACTGAGAGGAGGCTTTGCCATCTCTGATCAGAGTGCTGGGAGAGAGTGACACTGACCAATTAAGAGGTGAGAGGGCCGGCAGTGCTGCACCTCTCACACGGCATTGGTAAATTATCTTCAAGAGCCTTTTCAGTCACCTCAGTAAAGAATGTAATTAAAAAAACAAGAAGGCAAAAGGCTCTGGGAATTATTCAAGCTTTTGGCTTCACTGTATTTGAAGAGCTTCCAAGTTTTTCATCCTTCAATTTCTCTGAAAATGTTTGACATCTTAATTGCTTTTGGGAACTTTTTTCTTACTGCATTAATGATCAGGCACTCAAAGTCTTTTACTCTAATAAAAGCTGTTTTGGTGTGTTTGGGTAAACGAGACACACATTGTAAGATAATACAGTCTAATTTTGGTGCATAATAATACTTTAGATATTTTAAGATATCAAAAGGTCAAAGGTCAGTTGTCTCATTTATCCAAGCTGCATGTAAACACCACATATTGGTGTTTTACAGCGGTGGAAAATATTAAAGAACATCAGCTGCATAGGAAGGAGGAAAAGTTGTGATACACTGACACATTTTCTACTGAAAGGGCACTTCAGCTTGTTGACTTGGACATTGGGTCACTCTAGAGAGCATTTATCATGTTTTATCTTCCATAGAGACTTCCAAGAGGACACTTTTGCTGTGTTTTTTGTAACATGGGGGTACCAGGGTATTTTAAATGTTTCTGACCCCATATAAATGATGCAAAATGCACTCTCTTCAATACAGACAGAAAGTGAATAACACCCAAAGCCCTGCTGTAGATACCTGTAATTGAGTTTGAATAGAAGTAGAAGTTACAGATTTCTACAGTGGAATTCTAACTAAAACAATAGTTGATATATACATTTTTTATTGCTGTTATGGATTAAATGATTTGGCATATGCATATGACTAAAAATTTAAGCCTTGCTGTCTTGTGCGACTGCAGTTTGAGTTACTGATTGGATGTTTGTATTCCTGATAAACCAGCTGAATTCATGCGTTCGGGTCAGACATTATTCTGCAAACTGTTTCCTTTGTTATGTTCAGAGGTGGAGAGAGTGAAAATGTTTTCATTTGGGATCAGATTGTTCATTCTCAGTGGAAACATCACTCACAAATGTTAATACTGGATGTTACAGAGATACACTGTTCTGGCTTCATGGATTCTTGTAAACGGGCCAAGCAGACATGAGATCTTGTGTTCTGTTCTGTTATGAAATAAATTCCTGACTCCTTTAATCACCCAATCTGTCTTCACCAGAAGTTGTTCCTTTTTGGATATATTTACCTCAATGGTAATTGCTTTAATGATTTTACGGGTTAGAAGCAAAATTAAAAAGGAAAACTGTGAAATTCACACATTCGAAGTCATTTAAAGCCATCTTTGTGTTTTGTAATCCATTAAAGAAACACCCACAGGCCTGAAACCACAAACAAAGAGCCTCCGCAACCTTCAGAGAAGACATGAAGGATCATCCAAGGGCAGAAACTACAGGGGACACTGGACTTTGCAAAGATTAACTTAAAACAAAGGATGTGTCTGACTTTCTCTTTAGCCTACTGATACCACTCAGTAGAATAAAACACATTCACAGACTGCATTTTGTTCACTCCATTACCTCATGGGTGAATTTGGTGCATCAGTAGGGCCACCACGCGACTCCTAATGCGGGTTAGAGTTTGACCTGACCAAACTCGTCAGGTTTGGGTCGGATCAGGCCTTATTTCTCACATAATTCAGAGGCTCACGTGGGGCTCGGGCTGTACTATATTTATTTATTTATACATTTATTTTCATTTTTGTCCTCATTTTAGTCATCCAATTCTCTGCATGCGTTTTCCCTGTCACTGAAAACTCCTACTGTTGGTGCACAGAGGGAAGCTTGTAAAGATAAATATGTTAAGTTTGGATTAGTTTTGGACAAATTTTGACGGGCACAACTTTTCAGGCATGATCAAAACGCTAATGCAGGTATGCAGAGGTCTGTCTTAAATTAAAATAATCATAACTCGTTTAACTTTGTACCACCATAAAACTGATCAGTCAGTTTTTTCTCGAATGATCATTCAAAGCCTCTGCAATCACTAGAATCAACCAACCAACCAAGGAGGCAGCACATGCAGAGAAAAGGAGATATCAGATCAAACTACATGAAAAGGAAGAAGAAGAAACACCAAACACGACATAACACTCCTGTATTGTGGTGGAGGCCGTCTATGATGCAACAACACTTGCTGTTACAGTTAAAAAGTCCCTGACACAGATTCTTCAAATGGAAGCTATTTTATTGTGCTCATGTTTTCCAGAAGATGTTGTGGGTCAGCTTCTGTCATTTTTCTAAATTAACTTCACCCGCAAAAGGTTTCACAGCTGTGTTTCGGTGTTAAGTGATGGAACACGTAAGGAGACCGAGGGATGTGACGGTACAGATTTTTTTTCCTTACTGTGGTGACAAAACAGCATGTGGTGGTTTACAATGACTATATCAATAATTGCATTTTACTGGACTTTGTTGAAGCATACTGTCATAAGTGTAGATTCTTTAAGGAATAGGTCCATGTGTGATGTGTCATGCAAGTGAGTGAAAGCAAGCACCAGACTGAGGGCCCTGTCTGACGTCACCCAAGATGAAAGTGCAAGGCGTGGTGGATTTAATTTATTCAAGATGTGTCCAAATCCACCTTTACTGTCTTGTACCAAGGGCACAGGGGTATCCTGCCCTGTCCCACCCCTTGTGCCAGCAGTGCACAGCAGGATACACCTATCAGCTATGCCCAAGTGCCTTGATTAATTCATAGATGAGTTCAGGCCAAACATGCAATCACCTTTAGGAAGCAGGTGCACCAGGAACGGTAGCTGCATGATGGTGGATTAACCAGGAAGAAAAAAAGACAAAGATTTTCAAGCTTTTATTTGTTGGTGCATTGAGCACCACAAACCAAGGGCCATTTAATTCCATTATACTTATTATACTGATATCTCCAAAACTCTAGATGGATACATATCAGTACAGGCAAGAGGGAAAAGAAGTATTTTCAATTTTGGGTTGAACTGTCCCTTTAAAATACCAATCTTAGCAGACTTGTTGTCACTCTCTAAATGTTTTTTAGTCCGTCTGGGTAGAGCTTGAAGAGTTTTAGTCTCCATTGACAGTCTGGTACAAGGGTTTCTTCTCATTAAAAACAGCAGAACAACTGCTGAATTGTTCGAAGTTTCAGATTTCGAGGGAACGCTTAAAGAAGAAGACGTGTCATCAAAACCGAATGTCCAGTTTCAGATTGCGGTTCAGGATATCATGAGGCAACATGACAGAGAGCTGTCCTCATATTCTCTCCCTCCCAACCGTCACAAACTGTTTGTCACAGCAGCGTTCTGCTACACTCTTAGAAAGGAAGAACCATAAAGGGTTCTTTGGCTTGGCCCCAGAGGAGAACCATTTTGATTTTATAAACTCTCAGAGAGTTCTCCCTAAAACCCAACATAAAGGGGTATAACTATATCCTCAACCCCCTAAGAGAGGTTCTACAGAGAACCCTTCTATGGCCTAATGGTTCTACTCAGAGCCCTCTACGGGGGTTCTATCCAGAACCTTTCCTCCTTCTAATGGTGCCAAGAAGAACTTCTGAGAACCTTTTTATATTCCAACGGTTTCATCTAGAACTCTCCCAGGGAATTCTACAGGGAACATTTTTATATTCTCCAAGCGTTTTACATTTAGGGGGTTCTAATGAGAGCCTTTTTATACTCCAAGGGTTTCATCTAGAACACACCAAGGGGATTTTACTGAGAACCCTTTTTGTAATCCAAGTGTTGTATCTAGAACCCACCCAAGTTGGTTCTACCAAGAACCTTTTTATATTCCATCTGTTTAATCTCGAGCAAACTCAGGGGATTCTACTGAGAACCTTTTTATACTCCAAGCGTTTTAACCAGAACCCACCCAGAGGGGTTCTAACGTGAACCTTTTTAAATTCCAAGGGTTCTGTGTAGAACATTCTCAGGGGTTTCAACAGAGAACATTTTTATTTTCCAAAGGTTTTATCAAGAAACCACCCACTAAGTTCTACTGAGAACTCTTTTGGATTATGGCACAAAGAACATCTGATAAAAGACTTCTTCAAGGATTTCAACAATACTCGAAGAACTTCCAAACTAGGTTATTTCAGCCTCAGAAGCACAAGGTTCTGGGTAACCTTTCAGGTGGAACCCTTGCTTCTCAGAGTGTAGCTGTGGAGTGAATTGCGTCCTCACACTCTGCCACACGTGTTTGTGAAGCTCTAGAAATGCATTACAGGACGGACAAACTGGCTGCAGTCCCTCTGATGTCGGTCCAAGAGGATCTCGTGATGTTTTCAGACCACTTGATGACCCAGAGGCACCGCTTGATCCTGGCCCTCCAACACTGTGAGCGAGCTGCAGCAAACCACATGTCCAAACCCACCCAGCAGAGACAGAGAGATAAAACATGAGATAGAGAGGAGGTCAAGAAACAGAATGCTGACTCGAAGCAGAGAAACCTCACGCTTGGCACGTCACGTGATTTTAGAATCCCATCAGCATGTTACCACCAGCAGCACAGTCGGTGTGCATGTTGAGGCCTCTCAGTGAAATGCATGAGTGCTCTTTAGCCTCCGATTGCTGCTGCTACGGCTGCAGTGAGAGAGGTTTTTAGAAGATTTGTGGGCATCCTGCGAATTTGGGACCACTGGGATCTGGTCTGGGCCAGTTGTGGAGCAGCTGTTACCTGGGGTTACAGTCTTCACCATGGTTGGGAGGGTTTCTTTAAAAATGTATTCCAATATAGTAACTAGTTACCTGTTAAAATGTAGTCAGTAATTTAATCCAGGTATAGTTCACCCAAAAATGAAAATTTAGCCACTATTTAGTCACCATCACGCAGGTCAGGTATAGTTTTTTAGTTCTCAAAACACTGCTAGAGTTTCACTGGAAACCAGTGTTGCAGAATCTCCCAAATAATGGAAGTAAATGGTGGCCAAAAAAACATAATATTCCTCCATACTGCTCATCTGGTGTAATCAAAGTCTCCTAAATGCCCGACATGCCGAGTCAATTAGAAAAAAAAAAGTTACTGACACCATGTTTTTTTTTGCCTGAAACATCACTGTAGATTGTTAGCTTGGAGCCACGTTCACGTGCACGTGCACACCGTCAGCACTGGGTGTGTGTGGTGTGACGGTGCAAATGATATGCCAGACAAGCAGTATGGATGCATTTTAAAATTGTAATCCTGCTAATAATCCCCATTTTGCTAAATGTAACTGTAATCTGATTATGTCTTTCTTCTGTAACTGCAATCGAATACAGTTACCTTTTTTTTTTAATATCCTAATTATATAATCCTGTTAGACGTAATCTGTTACTCCTGGTCTCCACAGAGGGTCAGAGGCAGCACAGCTCATATCTGGCAACAAACCTCCACAGTCTCCCAGAGTAGAGCATCTTTCCTCTGCTCAACAACCACCCACATATCTCTCTGCCCGTCTCTCTTTCACTGCTTTTTTTTTTTTCTCCTCTCCCACTCTGTCTCCATCACGCTCTCATCCCTCTGTCCTCATTCCCCTCTCTGCTGCTTGTGGAAATGGCTGCTGCTCGGCTGCCATCGGACATCAGGGCAGCTGAGAGGCTGAGAGAGTCAAAAAAACAAAACCCCATTAGATTCAACATAGGCAGCACTTATGCTGTGCAGTGTTGTGAACACTCTGGTATCCGGTGCAACACTTGTGACTTTGGTGTAATGTGTGTGAGAGTGTGTTTGTGTGTGTGCGCCGGCCAAGTGTGTGAACGTGCAGGTTTGCATGCTTTGCTCTGCACTGCCATCATGTGGTCAGTAGGAGTAATGCAGTCCTTCAGCAGATGGTTAAAGGTATAATAAGATACATTTTCCTAAAAAAAACAAAAAAAAACAATGGAGACTCAGAAACAGTGTGGTCATGTCTGTATCTGCGAAGACCCTGTCCTCGGCCTGTATTCATCATTTTCTTGCTGTTCTCAGGACGCCTTAACAACTAAAAACATCAGTGACGTCCAAGGAATGAGACTCAACAATTTTACAAACAGCTCGGACAAATCTGGTTCTATCTTTAAATAATCTGAAGCATTTTTCATATGGCTTAACGGTCAGTTTTTCATTTTTTACGTAGAAAAAACACCATAAAGTGAGTACAAGTGACAGCATGCAGGATTTTTTTTGGGGTCTTTCAGTGTCAAAGATTATAATCAGCTGATTGTAATCATAGGCACCATCTATGAGGGAGGGCACTGAGCTTTATACCCCTCCAACTGTAAAGATGGGGTTGCAACGCCTCCCAATCCAAAGGCAAAGCAGGAAAAAAATGCAGTTGTAAAATCGACTAATATATTTCATCGGTGTTTGAAAGGACCACAAGTTATAGCATATGCTATATTATTTTTAATATTTCATGAGCATGAGTTGCGTTTTGTTGCTCTTGTGTGTTACTGGCTGAGCACACAGCACTTTAATTAATCGATTAACAAGCACAAAGCACCACTGATACAACCCCAAGATTTTGGCAAGAGAATAAAAAGGAAGAAAGGGAAATGGAGGCAAATGTACCAACAAATGTTCTTTTAGTAATAAATTAAGTTCAAAGTAAATGCTTAACAATGACAAATGAAGAGGACTTAAAATACCAAAAAGACACTAAGTGAACAAATGCACAGAACACCCTCCTGCCAAAAAGGTACTAAAGTCATCACACCAGTTTTTTCCTCTTTTTTCATATGCAAACACTACATTAGCTACATCCTAGCATTACAGGCTAGCCTGCCTGCACACATGCAGACTGGTGTCCTGCTGCTCTCTTACAGCTTTTAAGTCCCAGGCCTGATTACTGATTGAGCACAACTGCTGCCAATCACCCACTGCAGCAGCTGCACGGAGCGGAGGTGCAGTACCTGAACACAGAGAGCACAGGAAGACACACACAATACTGTGGCACCAACAGCCATGAATTCAAACACACATCTTTTTTTTTTTTTAAGATTTTTTTCATTGAATTTTAGTGAAAAATAGAATCAAGAAGTGAAACAACAGAGAAGCAATAAACAAGTAAGGAAGAAAGAAACTAAAAGAAAAACAAAAACATGACAAGGGACAATGAGACACACGCAGACAGACAAAAAAAAAGGGTCAACATGAAAGGCGGGAAGGAAAGGAAGGGATGGGGGGGTGTCCAGCTGCACATTACATCATTTGTCATCAGCCACAGTATGTGAGGGTGAAATTAATCTGCTGGATGTTTATCAGTCTAATTGTAGCCCATCTAATTGCTTTATGAATTTAATAAAACCATCTCAGGTCCTGTGGAAGTTATGAAGGGCACCGTTGAGGGTGTCTCTGACATTATACTTCTGATAAGATGGGTGTGGGTGGGTGAAGCAGCATTCATGAATTCAAACACTTCTGACTGTTAATGCAGTTTGTACAGTAACTTCTGTAGCTCTACCATCTAAATGAGACTAACACGACACAATGTCTGCCACCGGCTTTGTGTAGAAATACTGAGAAAGACTGATGAAAAACAAAGATGCCAAGCACGTGTTCGGTCAACAAGGGATCAAATGTGCTGCACCGAGGTTCAGCGGGCAGTTTTCTGAAAGCCCAAAGCTTCAAGAACACAAACCCCACCTGTTCCATGTTAGCAGATGGGAAACGGACCAAACTGAAAAAACTCTCTCACACTTTTTCTCTACATGGTTTCTGCCATTTTAGGTAGTCTTAAAGTCTTAAAAATCTTTGAGGACGACTGTGATTCCTTTACAAGAGTGTTTCCCAACCCTGGGCCTCAGAGCTCGCTGCCCTGCATGTTTTATATGTTTCCCTGCTCCAACACACCTGATTCAAATGATCAGCTCGTCATCAAGCCTCTGCAAACACCTGACAACAACCTGATTATTTGAATCAGGTGTGTTGGAGCAGGGAAACATATAAAACATGCAGAGCAGGGTTCCTGAGGACCAGGGTTAGGGAACACTGCTTTACAAAACTAATGCAAAAAAAAGCAGTTTGTGCAATAACATGGTTCAGGCAAAAAGAGTAATTCATAAAATGGCAATTCAAGCAAAAAGGTGGTTCACAATCTACGTGACCACAAAACTACCAAATGCAAAAGTCAGTTTGTGCAACAAGGTGGTTTGTGAAAAACAATGGCTCATGTAAAACATGGATTTACCAAGAAGAACTGGATAAGTGGCACATGCACTTCCATGTTGGAGCTCCCACATATACTTTCCACACTGTGCAGCCCATTGAGCAAGGGCAGTCGAGACTTCAGGTTTAGCCTCAGCTAATTCTAACAAAAAATAAGATAAATCAATAGTTCATCTCTTCTAGACTTACCAAATTTTATTAGACCAGATGAATCAACTTTGGATATTGAAAGAAGTAATTTTGCAGGGATTGTAAAAACCATATCTGCCGTTTCATAACCACTTCTGTCACAATATAAATCTATGGGAAAAATCATTTTTTGGCCACAGAACATCACATGATGTTGTCATTACACAGACTGGCTTCTATGTCAAATTGGCTTCAAAGCTCGGCGCACCTCCTGGGGGCTTGATTTTTGATTTTGAAACGGTATTTTGACATGAATTCCTAATGGGTATTGTGCCTCCTGCAATTTGGAGGTGGCAGCAGGCGTGTTGCAATTAAGGATTCATAGGAAGCACAGTCCTCTACAGGTATGTTTGCTCTTTTACGTCTGTCAGGTGTTATTAGAACTTTTGTGTTTATCACCCGTTCTTGAGAACGGAGGCAAATCATGTCCTACCAAAAGAAACTAAAAAATTTATTAATAAGGCAACATTAACCAGATTCTGACTGGGGGATCCTGAGGCGTTCCCAGGCCAGGATGGAGATATGATCCCTCCATCTAGTCCTCGAGCTGCCCTGTGGCCTCCTCCCAGCTGGACTCCGCGGGGAGGCGAACAGGTGCCCAAACCACCTCAGGTGGTTCCTTTCTGCGCAGAGGAGCAGCGGCTTTACTCCAAGTCCCTCATGGATGGAAAACCCATTTCAGCTGCTTGTATCTGCGGCTCATTTTACATAATACCTGTCAATTATCACTGATGACCCATTAGAAGTGTGGTGGTGTCTGTGTTTGCAGAGACTCTGCAGCTCAAAGCCTGTTTTTCCTTATGTTTTTCTCATTGTTTGTACCATGTCATCAACCCAATGTGATGTCCCGATGCTTTTAGGAGCAACTTAGATAAATGCTATTAACTGTTCCTTTAAAGTTGTGTCTCAGATTTCCATTGACTCTCATTTAATCATTAAAACAAAGGGTTAGCCGTACTGTTAGCTCCCCTGTCTCACTTCTTGGTTTAAAAAAGGTGGAAATTCTGCTCAAGTGCGGGTTACGTTTCTAATTTATGATAAATTCATTAAATAATCAGATCAAGAAAAATCAGATGTGTCTCGACCATAACATGCCAGCTCTGTTGCCCTTCTAAAAAGCTAAATATGACGGTTAATAAGTGTCTGCTGACTTCGACTGTGTTGTGAAATGAATAAATACAACATTTTGTTGAATCGCTTGGAGGCTGGCCTGTTACAAGGTTTAATAAGAGTTTTATCTTTTAAAATATATTTTCCAATTGTGTTTCATGGCTGCAGTGTGGGTGATAAGCCCCAAGACAAATTTCTTACCCAGTGGGGCAATAAAGCTAATCTTGAATCAGTAAGTAAATAGGCCAACCTGAAACACTAAAAACAGTAAAGTTTGAGCTTGCAGACAGTTGATGTTCCAGTTTCAGCGGATATAAACTCATTTCTGTGACGCAGAGAGACTGAGAGGCTTGTTGTTTTCGCCGTTATGTCAAAACAGGGATTGCAATAATTACCAAATAACTGGATTTAGTGTCTTAAAATAGCAGGATCACAAGAGGAAGTCCACGTGGAAAGGGAGGTTTTGTGTAACCAGGATTGTGCTTCGGCGCTCGACACACTGCAGATCTTCAAATGTGGCTTTTCATTCTCGTCGTCATGTCAAAAAGGACCGTGTCCACATTTTATTTCCTTGCACGTCATCCGCTGATCCCCGTCCGCTGTGATTTCTCAGAAGGTCCTTGTGCAGAGAGCAGCTTTAAGGAGCTGCAGTTCAACATGCAGATATTATCAGAGGATTAGAGTCCTGGAATAGTTCCCCTCTGGGAATACAAACAGGGAGCAACCTCATGACCTGAGAGATGAGCTAATAAAAGACATCAGGCTCTGGTTTTGGATGTCTGTTAGTGGTTTGAGAGAAAAAGAAAACACTTCTCTTAAAAGAAAAGAGAATTCTGAGAATAATCTGAATGAGAACAAATCATGCACAGCAGATTTTTTTAGGAGTGTTTTTTAAGGCACACCAGCTTCCAGAGTATCAACACTCAAGTCAGGCAGTCGCAATAAGCTCCTGGTTTCTATGGAGACTCCACCTACACAGCCAGCAGTGGAGGCAACACAAATGTCTTCATAATGCCAATCTACCCCCACCTCCCGTCTCTTCCCAGTGTTTTAAATGCTGCTGCTGCTCCTTCTTCCCGCTGTCAGTCACCTTCCCCTGCTGTCTGTTGGCACAGTGTGCAGAATATTTACAGACAGATTCCATGTTGCACAGTGAGTGTTTACATACAGACGAGCTCCTCTGTCTGGAGGTCAGAGCCTCGTCAGCAGACCAGCAAACTCATTACTGTTACAGTTGTTACGTAACTCGTCTTTGTTTTGAATGAGGGACCTTCTGCTGCAGGAAAAACCTTGAAGGGGCAACAGTTGTTTGTCCAAAATTGAGTTCTGCGGACTGAATAGCGAGTTTGAGTCGTAGACAGTTTGTCACATAGGTTGATTTAATATATGATCTGTGATTCAAAGACTCACAGATTCATCTGGACAAACTAATAAACCAAGCAATGAACATAAAACACTAAGAGCTGCAGTGATTAATCTTGCATTTTGAGTAATGTGTTAATAAAAAAAAAAGTAAAAATTCTCCCATTCCAGTTTCTTAAATGACACTGATCAACATTTTTCACCATTTTCTGGCATCTTAAGGACCAAATAACTAATTTAATTAATTAATGGAGAAAATAGTCAATAGATTAATCCATAATTTAAAAAAAATCATTTCAAGACTTGAAAATGTGTTCATATGTCTGTGTGCTCCACATGTTTGGACCTAGTTTTTATCTGACAAGATTGTGACAGAATTAATTAATTGAATTCATTTTTATTTTTTAATTTACCTCCTCTCTGACAGTAAAGTTCTCTTCTCTTAATGCTAACCAGATAACTCATATTAACTTATTAAGCTTTGATTTAACTGAGCTGCAGAGTTGACTTGTTATGGTTGAGACACATCTGGTAGCAATATTATTTAATGATTTTGCCAAAAAAATTACTAGTGCTTGAGCGTTATTCCTGCCTTTTTGTAACCAGTAAATGAGACAGGGGTCCTTATGGCATAGTTAACCCTTTTTATGCCTGATTAAATCATGTTAATGTAAAAATCTGATGGTGCTACCAGAGATCTGAGGTCAAAATTTCATTAAAAGGTTGATTATAATAGCACATTTTTATTCCTATGTTATCAGTAGATATTGTTAGTTTTAGATTTTGAAGCAAAGGAGAAAAATAAAGATGCACTCTGAGCTGAAACTAACAGTTGTATTCATTACCAATCAGTCTACTGATACTAATATTAATTGATCTGACCCAGCCTGATACAGTGGGCCTCCCTGCAGACTAAAGCTTGGAAAAAGGTCATGGCAGCTTAATATTTGGTGTGTACCAAAGAAATATTGATTACTTAGCTGTGGTGATGTCTTCAGATTCATTCATTCACTCATTATCCGTGACCGCTTGTCCTTGCAGGGTCGCGGGGAGGCTGGAGCCCATCCCAGCTGACATCGGGCGAGAGGCGGGGTACACTCTGGACGAGGCACCAGGTCATCACAGGGGTGACACACACAAATCACCACTCACCCTCCCATTCACACCTATTTTAGAGTCACCAATTAACCTTCAAATAGCTTAATTATATCTTACAAACATCTAAAAAAAACTCTTAAAATAAAGATATTTAAAGCTGCCCACGAGTGATCATGTCAAAGAAGAAACTGCGTCACACAAAATACCGTGTATGCCAGTTCTTTTATTTATTAAAATAGTTCCAGTGTCTGCTCTGAGGAGGTATGAGAGAAAGATTCATCATTCTCTTCTTTCTGATCTTATGATGCAAATACATGATGCACAGCGACACACATCAGCCCACCGTTCTTCCATCTGTGTACCTGAGAACACAAACAGCTCGTGGCGCACACTTGTTAATGAGCTTCCACCCTGTTAATACGTCAGCAAAGCACTTTATGTTTATTTACATGTTGCATTATTCCCAGGAGACTCTTGTTATTAATGTATATGTGCTCTCATCAGTGGCATCATTAAACCAACTAACAAATCTGCTGGTAATTTAAATTCTCCAGAGACAAGGGCAGTTTCTCCATCAGAGCTGCTGTGGAATTTGTCAGTTTTCATTTTGATTGTGCAACGTGTAAAGTTATATAAAAATAGAGCCAAAATTATATTATTGTTGCTTTATAGAAATCATGTATGTATTCTGTATTTTCTACATTATATTCTGTATGAAGAATACTGGCTGAAAAATCAATATCTCATTTTTTTTTTTACTCCCTAAGATTGTTATCCGCTCCAAAAGTGTAGTATCAGTCGGGCTCTTTAAAAGATAACTTTGTACCATGGGATTCATGTGTTATTTTGGGTATAAAACTCTGGTTTCACACACAGAAATTAATTATATGAGAAAATTAAAGAATTAAACGTCCGTTAAAAACCTACTGCAGAGTTTCATTGGTACTGTAAATCAGATTTTCTACAGTAAGTGGGAGGCGGGCCTCCCCGGGGGGCTCCGAGAAGATTCATGGGAGGCTCAGTGAATGGAGGTGAAAAAATATCACATTAAGCCGAGTTACTGCATCAGTTATGAAAAGAAGAACACATACAATGAGGAACCAGCTGATTCTGGAGTTTTGGGAATGATGCTGATACTGATTTTAGAGAGTAAATAAATCTGATGTGTTGGGTAACATTCTTTATAAGGATGTCAGAAGTATCTATACTTTAATTCTTTAATACCATGTGTAAGATATAAAAAAAAGATCTGTGCTCACTCAAGAGCTCATTCAGTTAAAGGAGAAATCTAATATATTGACTGTAAAAATCATAAAATGATCATGATATGTCATCAGAGATTTTGCAAACATGTTAAGTTGTAATACTCGCTTGTCCTCCTTTGAGGACACCGCTTCCTCTGCCTGTTTCATTTTAATTAGAGTTCAAATTAATGCCGGATGTTCACCAAACGACTAAGTGTCTGAGAGTTGTGAGAAATCAATAATAATATTCTGGGAGGAGTAGGTGTTTATAATGGTTAAGTTGAGCAAAATGTTACTGGAGTCTGGCAGGAAGTGACACAGGCAGTCACTGAACTCATCATCCAGACAGTGAATTTTCAGGATAACAGGTTTATCTTGACATTGACAGACAACTGACATTTTTAAATAACTTACAGCGGAGGACTCTTCCTCACTTGTCATTGTTAATTTACGATGTTATGCTGGTCTTGCACTCCTGCGGTGTTCCTGCAGCCTGCAGCTTTTGCGTGAGTCTTGGGAGGACAGGCCGGGGGGAAACAACTTGCTTCAACCACAGATCATTTTAATGTACAGTCTCTGGCTCCAACTCACTATTTGGACTGCTATACTCATTTTTGCATAGGCAGTTGCTGCTTATTGCTCCTTTAAATCTTTATTTTCTTTCAGGAAAACCAGACAGAATTCCTGACTTTTTCTGTATGGTGCTGGTTGTTCATTTAAAAAGAAAAAATATCTTGTTTTATGTGCATATAGGTCTCTCTTTCTTTTTGCCATGGTATTGATATATACATATGTACTGTATATACAGTAGGTATTGAACGGTCCTGGGCGATATAGGTGAAAAACCTATCACAATAGTGAAGTTTCATATTGCTCAATATCAATATGTCTCTAGAGTCAGAAACCAATAAATACCCTTGGATAGACATTTTCTATTTATTTGATGTAGTTGGAAGACAGCAATATTAGCACCTTTTTCCATTCTTTGTCTGAGGGGAGGCCCGCGGTCTCAGATTTTAAAAACCCCTGCTTTAAAGGTCCGTTGCTGTGTTTTGTACATCTGCTCACAGCTTTAACTGAACCTTCGAGGCGTCTCTGTTGCAGCTGAAGTGAGGAAACACCTTCGACACAGCGGCTTTATTTAGCTCCTCCGACACAAAGGAGGAATGTTGGAACTCAGCGGGCCGCAAACTGGATAATTGTTTCACTGCCGATGGGCGTCTGTTTATCCCAAAACACATGAGAACAACATCGACTCTGACAAACTGTGAAACCATCTGTGAGCGGAGCTCCTCCACGCCGCCGTCACATGGCAGCTGGAGAGCCGATCGAAGGAAAGGTCAAGATCCCTGCAAGGTTTTCTGCTGAAGAGGAGTTACTGTTCGATTGATTAATCTGTTGTTGGGTGTTTAACCTCAGAAATGTTTGTGTGAGATGGATCTTTGTGTTCTTGTAAAACACTTGTTTTGTTCAGTGAGTGTTCTCATTAGAGCGTGGCCGATTTATTAAGCCACACATGGATGAGTTTTAACAATCTGAAAATAAACATTGCCTTCTATGAGACACTGTTTCTAAAAAGCCACAAACATGGCTGTCTGTACTGCAATTGTTCAACATACACGCACACACACACACACACACAGACTTTAAATGACAAATCGGTAGTATATTTACCATAAAAAAAATCATAAAATAACCATAATTTATCATCAGCTTCTCTGACAACATGGCTGCAGCTGTGGGGTCCTTTGAAATTTCTACTGCACACTGGAATAACTGTTTTAGTTTGCACACTTCCCGTTAATTAGAGTTGAAATTAATGCCGAATATTCGCCCAATGACTAAGTGTCTGTTTAAGATGTGTAAGAAATCATCAATAATCTTTTAGAAGGAGCAGATGTTTATCACGGTTAAACTGAGCAAAATGTTAATGGAGTTTGGTTGAAGGCGGGCAGTCACTGAACTCAAACTCCAGAATGTGTATTTTCAGAGCAGTAGGCTTTTGTTTTGTAACTTCACATTGACAGACAACTGACAGAGTTAGAAACAGCTGATCAGCTTACAGGGTTCGTTGTCGCTTGTTATGGTTACATTATGACGTTGCACTCGTCTTGTGCTCCTGCAGAGTTCCTGCAGAGTTCCTGCAGCCTCGAGCCTGGGGCAGAGGGACTAGGAGGAAACAACTTGCGTCTATGGCTCCAGCTGACTATTTGGACTGCGCTCATTTTTAGACGCACAATTTGCTCGTTTAGTCCTCATCTATTTGTGAAAATATGTGCACAGTTTGGTGTCTTACAGGAGTGATAATATTTCTTTGTTTGTGCAGCGTCCTGCTCTTTCAAAGTTTGATTTTAATCCACATTTTTAGATGAATAAAAACTGAAAGGAATAAATATGATTTATGTAGGGAAATAAAAAAACAAGGGTTAGCTGATGCTATCATGCTGACCATTCCTTCACTAAAACTTGAATCCTTTTTGATCATCTGCTTCCTCAAATATTAATCAGAACCACACAATTATTATCAGGGATGTGACGTTTTTATGGCTTCTGAAGGTCGGCAAGCCAGAAAAACCTTTGGAACCACTGACATCCGCACATCTTTACAATGCTTGATTTTATAACTTGAGATTTTGTGCTTTTGAACATGTGTAGTGCAGCTTGTTGTGTTGCGTTGGATTAATCACAACTTTAAATTTGCAAAGGGAAATATTTAGACCAGAGGTTTTCAGAACCCCAGGGACGCTCTGAATAGTTTAAGGGGAGGTTCTGTGGATCAAAGTGCAAATATATTACTTTGGACCTGGTTATTACACCACACAGAACAGTCTAAATATGTGTGATTTGATTAAAAAGATCCAGAATTGTTAACTAATAATTGCCTTAAGACAGACTTTTTGTATTTGGTGTGGCGTCAAATTATGTAAATCGCTATTTTTAACTTATCTTTGATCAATTGTTGAATGTCAGTGGGACCAAATAGCATAATCATGACCTCATAGACATCCAGGGGCCTGGAGTGACTTAAGCAGAAAATAAGTAGTTATTTTTGAAACTTTACTTTGATGTAGAAATGACCTTATCTCTGAGTCTGAGTCTACACTTGGCCTAAGTGATGGTCGTGTGTCGGCATTGAAGTTTGGGCCCGAGGCTCGAGGCTGTGGTGAACTGTGCAAGAGTTTTATGAAGAATGTGATTAGCAATGATCAAAACACTCCCAAGACATGTGTTTGGCTTTGTTTGTCACCCCACTTACTTAGTCCACCAAATAATATGTGTTACCTGGCTTCAATCTCCTCTATCATCACGCTGATCTCACCTTCCAAAAAGTTTGATTTTCTCTTTTGGTTCCATGGTTATTCCAGGCTAAACGGTCATTTGTGCCCCAGGAAATCACCGATTGCAAGGCAGACGCTACTGATTTTAAGTTACTTTGAGATTTATTGATTACAGCGGCTTAAGTTACAATTTTTCTTCTCAGAAACATGTTTAAGCAAACCGTTTTACGCTCAGTATGATTTGTGAATCAAGGGCGTGATCACTGCATGAATACTTGATCATGACCTGGGCCAAATTTTTAATCTAGATTAGAATTATCCAGAAAGGATTAAATCTCAAATTTGGGTATTTCAAAACCAGGAGATGTGATCCTGATCCTACAAAAGTGGGATATGGATTTAGTAATCCAATCCTACCCAGAAGCCAGATCAAAGTTGTTTTGGGGGTTTTCAAAACTAGTGTTGATGCTAAAAATCAGGATAATCCTGATCCCACTGGGGAGGTGGACTTAACTTGGATTCACGGTGGATTTAGAGACGTGGGGTTCATGGGATATTTTTAACCATTCTTTTATTCATTTCTTTCATATTGAAGTAACAGATTAAACAGTAAAACAGTTTCCATTCTAAATTAAACAATTAATCAATAATCTGGATAATTCTGATCTAGATTAAAGGTTTTGGAATTCTGGCCCCTGGGGACTCATTTATAAAAATGTTCTTCAGAAAGGATCTTAAGACTGAGCGTTAAACAACTTGTTTGCGCAGTTTCAGACAATAAAATTTGTAACTTAAATGCATAATGAAAACTTTGTATAGATTCAAACACACATAGACCCTGTCAATTGTCATTTTGACCCACTACAAGTGTGTTGGTGGTCGTATCAAGACTCTGCCTCGGCCTTTACCGACCCAAAATGTCGCCATTTGACTCAAACTTTCTTCCTGGTGCGTTTACAGGCAGCTCGGGCAAATCCTACTGATTCTACCTTTAATCACCTGTGAACCATAAATCTCAAATTAACTTAAAATTGACGGCATTTACCTCACAATCAGAGGTTGCCTTTTACATAATGTGGCACAGATGAGGGTTCGGTTGAGAATAACCACAGACCAAAAGAGAAAAGCAAACTTTTTGGAAGATGAGATCATGGCGACAGTCGAGGAGATTGAAGCCAGACAGCATGTATTTCTCTGTGTACTCAACCGAGCGGTGACCAACAAAGACAAACATGTAGCTTCGGAGTTTGTTGCAGTTAATTACTCAAACTCACGCACATTGTGCATATGCGTCCCAAACTGCAGTTCCCTGACACAACCAGCACGAAAATCAGTTACATCAAGTCTAGAGTTTACTCAGAATTAAAATAATTTCCATGTCAAAATGTTTTGTAAATAACCAAACATGGCTTTCTGCTTAACCCTCTGCTGCATGGTGCTCCATACGGCAACTTTATCTTAACTTCACCTGAAGGCTGTAATATAAAATCCATGTTTCACTGTCTAATTGTGAAAAGGGGGTCTTTTACTTTGAGGCAAATAACTGATGACATCACATGACCAGGAAATCCTGTTTGTGCTGCCTTTTGCCATGGATATGTGACACTGAGAAGATGATCTGATCTGAGGGCTCTCAAAATTGACAAATTGCTCAATATTCAGGCAAAACTCCTTCAAGCAGAAATGGAAATGGAATCTGAGGTAATTTAACTTTTAATTTTCATCATTATACAGTTTAGAAGTGATAAGAACTGCATTTGAAAAACATTTTGATGATATTTAAAGAGTGATAATAAATGGAAAGTAAATTGGTTTTGGATCAAGAATTGATGTCCCTGTCTCTTATTACATGTAATAATAAGATTATTATTAAAATTATATTATTTAACTGTAATTACAGGATTATACATTTCACTAAATGAGTTGGATTTGTTTTGTCATGTTTTCAATAAAAGGGTGTTTTTAGAGAAAGAAATTGTTTTAATAATGATAGTTTACACCATTGTGCAACATGTTGCCACATGGCAACAATTCACCAGCTACCCCACTTAAATTTAAAAATAAAAAAAAGCCCCTCGATGCCTGAGAATATTTCAAGTACATTATTGTCTAAATCAGACCTGTGCAAAGCAGCCTGGGGGCCGGAAGCAGCCTGCTGAAATCTAGCAAAGACAGACAACAGCATTTTGTTTACCATTAAACCATTGAACCAGACCTTTATTTTGAAAGGGGTCAGTGCTGTGTTCTTTAGTAATGATGATGAATCTTTGTCTTTTACATTAAACTGTAACTTTATTAACTAAATGCTGCGCATCCATGTTGTTTATATTGTTCTTCTACTTTTGCTGCAACTATCTTTGGAACCTGTATCTAGTACGCGTAATACACTGCAAAACATCAAGTTTTGGACATTGCCCACAATTCATCACATGGCAATTAAGTAAGGGCGACCAACAGTAGAAGTGTCTTATATAAAACACTTCTGATGTTTGCATTATTACAGATTTGGCCATTATTAGGACCTTATATCATTTGTGTCTGGCCCACAGCAGCCTGATCAATTTCCTGTGTGGCTCCCCATGAAAAATAATTGCCCACCCCTGATCTAAATTGTGTTCCTGCATTATAGAAAATATGAGTTTATACATAAACTTTGATAAATGAGGGGTTTCAACTCACTGCAGGTATTGTCATGTCACTGGGAGGCCACTTCAACGTTCCAATACTACAAACAGTTTAAATTGGTATGAAATAAAAAAATTCAAAACAGAAAAACAAACAGTCCAGGACGGCAGTTTGAGACCCCGGATATGAAGAGTACGCTGGACCCATTAAATCATGTAATGATCTGAAAAAATATTTTTCAATTGCATCTAGATTGACAAGTCACCTAATAAAAACTACAAAAAATGTTCCTGCTTCACTTGTGTGTTATTAGGATGCAGCCATCTTGTGCTAAAGGATAAATCTGCTGTTTTTCTAACAGCCTTAAAAGCAATCCTACACTGCCTCCCAGTGGAGGAGAGTGGAACTACCACCAGTTGTTTGTTTGTTTTCCAGCATCAAAAACTCCACCAGGATTCAGAAGCTGAAGCAAAAGACACAGACACGAAAAAAGGGCTTTAAATTAATTTATTTTAAAAAAAGCATTTCTCCACTGAAGCAGAACAAACATCAATTTTTTTTCTTTTACTATTGTTTGGAACGTGTACAATCAGAAAACAGACTCGCCAGGTCGCCGGAACAGAGTAAAATAATCAAGCCGAAAAGGAAGGGGGGGGGTCTGCCAACACCACAACGTCAACACAGCCAGGAGGGACGAAGAAGAGGAGGAGGAGGAGGAAGGTGGGAGGAAAACGAAAAAAGAAGAAGAAGAAGGGAAATGAAAACACAAACATTTAATCAAGTGCAGGTCTGGTTTGGACAAAGCAGGTCTTTTTTCCTCTGTTCGATTTACAGTTAACAACGTCTCTGTTGTCGGATACATGCAAAGGTCAACATCTGGAACTACACATGGAGATTTCATATGCTTATATCGGTTATCTGTGCAAGTATTAAAATATGTAGGTATAACTAAGCAAATTTCATATGGATATGTGTCAGAACGAGGGGGGAAAAGAAACAAAAGGTTACGAAAACTATTACACTGTTTCACCGAACAGAAAAGGAAGTCCACATAAAAAAGTGAGATTTCTAACTTAGTCACCGAAATGTCATCGACCTCATCATTTTGTACGCTTCCTTTAATTAAATTACTTATCTAGATAAGTGAAAATACATAAAAAAAATCCTATGCTCCACATTTTGAACAACAAAATACTGCATATCTACGTACAGCTGCGATAAAGGAAGGTCAGTATTGTGAGAGGCTAGCTGCCAGAGTTTCAGGAATATTGGCTCCGAGTTGATCCCTTTCTGAATGACCGTTTATTTTTGTTGTTTTTTTATTTATTGAACCGTTGAATGCTCGTCACACTCGTCGCTCAGGTTGGTCCCTTCGTCCTGACGGGTCCGGGGGAGGATGCGTTCTGCTGGCTGCCGGAGTCTCCCATCTGCTCTGAGGTAGATGTGACAGAAAGGTGGCGTCCAGCCCGAGCGGAGTCTCCCCGCCGGACCTCTTGAGGTCAAAGGTCAGCTCTTAAGGATTAATTGTTGTTAAGGCTTCCTGTGGTCTTGGTTTAGTCCAACACTCTCCTGTTTCAGTGGCTCACAGGGGACACCTTCGAGTTCGTCTTTGTCCCATTTATTTTGTTCTCAACCCACATTCCAGTCTTTAAAGGGGTGGACTTTTTTTTTTTTCCTTTTGATGCTCGAGAACAGAAACTGAAAAAGAAAAGAATCCTCTCCGTTTGGCACCTCAGGAGTCAGTGGTAGAAGGAGGAGAAACAAAACGAACGACAGGGACGAGAGAGAGAAACCGTGGAGGGAGGAGAATGTGGTGGTGGTGGTGGAGGAAGGGAGGGGGGTCGTGTGGTGTGTGGTGGTACAGACTAGTTGAGGTGGCTGCCCGGGTCATTAGCTGCCGACGAGTCAGAGTCCGCCCCGGCGGCGGCAGCCGGGGTCGAGGAGGCCGGGGCCGCCTCGTCTTCCGATTTGATGCGCTTGGCGTCCGGCTGTTCTCCGGCCAGCTGGTCTCCGTTCTGTCGTTTGGTGGGGAGGGAGGCCGAGGCCGAGGCGTGGGTCGCCAGCAGGTGGAGGGGGCTCGCCACGACCGGAGCTGCTGGACAGGAGGAAATAAGAGAGGAAGACGTGGCTTAATAGAGGAAATGAACAGGATAATCAGTGTTTTTATGTGAGCACTTGACATAAAACTTAAACTGGTCATGACGTGGTTTTATTTTATCACTGCTGCAGGTAGGATGATCACTGGCAATATATTTTTACACCAGTAGGGGCGAGGAGAATAACTGAAACAAATCAGACTGTCTGCACTGTTAGTTTTAGCCATTTATTGTTGGTAAAGCAAATAACACCGTTGATGCATGATGTAAAATTAACAGCAGCTGAGCAAACATCACTTTTAACAGAGGCAGTGAAGAAATGTTTAGAAAATCAATCAGAAGTGACTTCTACTCCTTTAAACTGACTTAACAACCACTGGTCCAGACTGAAGTTCTTTTTCATTCTACACGATAACATCATTTCAGGTACTAACATGACTTCAATGACTCGCTCTGGTTCACCATGGAAGTTTTGTTATGACTGGAAAAAAATTAAATCTCTGTCTGTGTTTGGCCATAATCAGTTTTCATTATTCTTCTATTCACTGGTTAAATTAATGTTTATTTCTAATTGATTGATCAACAAATGGATCACTGCAAACAGAGCAAAACAGGTGCAAAATTAACTTTTTTTGTCTGCCGGCCAAACGGATGATAAATGTTTGATCAACAAACAATTACAATCATATTATTTTATGTGCCGGATAAAGGTAAAAATTTCATTCTGTCCCAGATGTGTCTCAGGCAGCATATCTTTGTGTTCCAGGTGCTACTTTTACTGTCAACGGGACATCCTCAATTTTCGAGCATTGCCAAAATGTAGAAGCAGGAGTGTGGGAGTGCGGCGGCCTCAGCTGCTGCCAGGACAGGATGTAGTCCAGGCGCTATGAGACATGACCTCAAACAAACGGCAAAAGAAACTTTTCAGCTGTTCTAGTCTCATAAATGTGGCATTTATTACATATCAAAAGTCTTAAGAAATCCAACTGTTGGAAAGTATTGAAAAATACTTAATACTTATTTAATTTTCTTGCAATATTGTTGCAATGAAAACATGTTTTCTTTAAAAACTACCATTATTAACATTATTGCCAACATTTTTGTTAATTAGTGCCAATTTGCCAGTCACAAGTATTTGGAAAGCAATATAAAAGTGCTATTTTATGTGCTTTTTAAATAACTTTGTTTTAAATTGATGTTAATGCCAAGATTTATATAGATCAGTGGTAATTTGCCATGCACAAAAGTGGTACCAGGGTGTGATTAGGAAATCACCACTTGGATGTTTTTATGCTATAGAGGAGACTTTTATAAACCATAAACATTTGTCCGATTTTATGTTGTAATCTGAGTAAAGTTTACCTTCTTTCCCCTCACAAAATGTCGACAATAAACAAGGTGTTTATGGTTTGATCATATTCAGGCAATTTTGAAAACTTTGCCTTCATATCATTCCTCTAATCGTTCACCTAAAAATGCTTTGCTCAGCCTCTTTTTCAGCCTGCTTTATATCATATTAAACTGAACGTCTTTGGGATTTGGACAGACAAAACAAGAAATCACCTCTCTCTATACGATGAATCTAGAAAATTAGCTAGAGCTGATTTGATTCTTTGGGTTTTGGACTGCTTGTTGGACAAAAGAGGCGATCTGAAGACATCTCTTTAGGCTCTGAAACTATTTAAAAATCATAATGGGACAAACAGTAGCTAAATGGGAACATCTAATTAAAACCCCTGAAAATAAATACAGTGTGTGATGTTTCTTACCTGAGCTGGCGGGTCCCTGGATGGCAGTGGTGATGCTGTGGGTGCCGTTCTGTGTGATGGCCTTGATGGGCAGCTGGTGCTGACCCATGGGGGCCTGCTGCACTATGGTAACAGTCTGCAGGGGAGTGGCTGACTGGGTGCTCTGGATGATGCGACTGGAGCCGCCTATAGAGGTGATGGTGGGAACCGTCTCCACTTTGACTGATAAATAAATAAATCAGACAAATGAATCAGAGAGGGGGGACGGTCTCAATCTTCATATGTGGCACATGTGTGCAAATATTAGTAAATCATATCTGAAAAAAAAAACGGCCCTGTCATGTGACTCAAATTCAAAACTGAAAACGTTACTGAAAGCTTTTCCACATCCTTCCCCCCTTTTTTATCATTACTCTCGTCTCATTTTCATTACAGTGGTACAGTTCATTATGTGCAGGCTGTTCTGTTTCTAGGGTTGTTTCAATTACTGTTGGGTTGTTCGCAAAAGTTTCATTCATAGGAACGACACTCTTGTAAACGAACTGAAATGAATCACTTCCTGAAACGATCTGGTCACAGTCAGTTCAGCCGAGTTTTTAGTCAGGTGCAAACAAACGTGCATGATGCACGTTCAGTGATTTGTTCACTGAACCTACTGCACAGTGAATTAGGAGCTGTGAGTAGCACACAGATGCTGAGGAGCTGAAGTCCGCCTCTGTCCCTCTCCCTCCTTTATCAAGAAGGTGTAGGAAAATATGCATGCCATACATAGTATGTTAATATTCTGAGCTTTCAGTTTGCAAACAGTATCACATCCTGCTATAGGGGAAAAAACGCCCTGCCTTGTTTGCATTTCTCTGAACCAATCACAAATGTCTTGAGCGCAGCTACGCCCAGGATGCAGTGACGGTGCTGCTGCAGCATAGTGTCAGAGGGGAACTTCAGGAGGTGAGCTCTGGCATTAAAATGACTACATCACTGCCAAAGACAAGGCAACAGCTTTTAGCTTGTTTAGGTTTGTACTATTAGCATCCCAGGTGCTAATTTGCTGTTTTCTGCATGTAAGTTGCAGCACGGAGGTGGCTGTTGTTTCCCAGGGACTGACGCAGATAGCAGATGCTGCTTGAAACAAGCGATCAATGGCAGACTTATATCCAAGCGTGCACCCTGTGAGTTCGAGTAGCATCCAACTAAATTCTCAGCTCACTCTTCACAAATGATGGTTCGTACTTCACTAGTCAGCAAGTTGAGTCAGAGCTCTGGTCAAACACTGAACGATTCAGTGAATGAACTGATTCTTTGGATTCTGTGCACTGAAAGGAACTGCTTTACAGATTAGTTATTTGTTTATACTAATAAAGCAACTTTCATAATAACTAGCAAAACGTACCAGTGGAAAAGCCACAATATAACATCAGAGCTATCATACCAAAATAATACTTTATCAATACTTGAGGAGACTGATCAAGCATTTGATGGCACTGAGGATAAAGACACTCCCCTCTCGTCTCACCTTTGACCTCTGTGTGCTCTCCATTCTCCTGCAGCTCACTCTTGTTGATGATGGTAGCTGGCTGGGCGATGACGGCGGTGGCGGGGCTGAGGGACCCCGCCGGGATCTGCTGCAGGACGTGGACCGTCTGGACAGCGGGTTGGGAGGTGCTGGTGCTCACTGGGGAGGCCATGGTGTAGGTCACTGGCTTGATGGTTTGAGGTAACGGACGCTGGACTGCTATGAGTACCGGCTGGTTGTTAACAGGCGAGCCTGGAAACAGAAGTGCAATATTTACACACAGGAATCGCCCGAGGTTTATTTGTTATTAAGCAGAATAAACAAACCAGGGAGCTGTCTGTATTTACATTCATGGTAGATAATGTCATTTGTTTGAGGTTGTTTCCAAGTCAGTAGTCAAACATGTCAAAACCATTGGCAGAAGAGGAAGAAGTGGACAGATTCTGGATCTGAAAAGTGAAGCCAATGCAGAAGTGCCTTGCACTTGCAGCCTTTTTAAAAGCCAGCAGGGGGCGCCTCCAGTGGCTGCAAAAAGAAGTCAGACTGTATTGAGTCTTATATGAAAATGACCCAACTTCTCACTTCATGCACAACCTCAGTAAACAGTTTTCTAATGAGTTTATGGTCTCAATCTCTTTTTCTTCTTCTTTTCGTCTTCTTTGATACAGCATGTTATTCATTTTGTACATTATGGTCCCATTTAGAGCAAAATGCACAATGAAGCAGGGTATACTTTATGGGGGGGCTACCATGTGACTGACAGGTCATTCTTAGACTGTCCTGGGCACAGGGCTCAGGAAACTCTGATCACACTGTCAAACTAGACCGCATCAATCAAATATGGCAAATACTTCTCACTTAAAATGTTTTTAGAAACATAATTAAGCGTGCCGTTCGGCTGTAAAACAAGAACGACGGTGACCCAGCAGCCAGGTCATGTCTAGAAGGGAGTCCAAGACTTGGGAAACTCTTGCAAGATCTGTATGCACTGTTTCTTCATTGTATGGTCGTAGAACAATATCACAATATTTCAGGGTATTCTTGTGATAAAAACATTCTTGACAATATGACAAAATACTGAAAGTACCCAACCAGTTGCTTCTGCTTGAGATGGTGAAATTAGTTTGTTTTATTGCTCCGTCTGTTGTCACAGTCTTCTTGCACTTTTTAGATATTACTGTGGTTTATTGTGCATCTTATCTTTTGTAACCAAACTGCCACCGACACGACTCTCTCCTCTAGAGCTGGTAGCAATGTTACTTCTACTTTCAGCCAAACTTGTTGTTGCAAAGTGTGACAGTATGACATTATTCTGTCAACAAGTCGTAATATTGCCATTGTTGCAAAAGGAATTTTTGACATCATCAAAAACTACGACATTATATTGGGAATTACATGACATGGCACACCCCGAGAACACAAAAAAGATCGCAACCTCGCAGGTCACCATTATTTCCTGCTGAATGGACACGCCAGGACCGAGCACCACCCAAGTCACAGGATGTCACCTACCACCTTTACGCTCTCGTCAGTACTGTGCATGCTCTGGTTGCAAAAAACCAAGATGGCAGCCCCCATAATGGCAAACTCGAGGCTTCAAAATGGTAGTCCACAAACCAGTGTGTGACGTCGCGGTGGCTCTGATCACTAATATACTGTCAAAGGCCAAAATAAGCTGTTCATGTGCAGCACTGCTGTTCAGAAACTGGCAAAGAACCAGGCGGATTTAACAAGATCTGTACTTATTTTAACTGGAGACAAAGTGTTTCAACACAGGATGTGAGTGGCAATAAAACTTAACAACCTTGTCACAGTTTTACAGCGAAATTTGCTCATTTGATTTTGTTCTCGAATATTTCATCAGCAAAAGAAAGACGACTTTGAAAGAGTTCAGGTGAACGGAGATAATGTGAGTGATGGCGCCTCTTGAAGAAAAGCTTATCAACTTGACAATGAGACATGAGAACATGGAGAACATGTTGTGGCAGAGACTTGAGGACCAAAGCCAGAATCAGCATCTACAGAAGCTCCAGTAAAAACCAGAAACACTTTAAACCGCTGTCTGAGAGAGAGAAACAGACAATCAGACAACACACAGAGGGACGGGGGAGAGTCTCATACCTGGTGTGTTTTGTGCAAAGCGTGCTTCCTGGATGACTGCCAGTTTGGGCTGGACCGCCGTGGTGGAGGTCGGGGCAGGAGCCGAGGAGGTCTCCAGCTCCAGGGGAACAGGGGAGCCCTCTCGTGAGAGGCTGTCGGGGGTCTGGACGCCGCTGGAGTGAGCGGAGAGAACCCCCGAGTGATTGGGAGACGCCGGGGCACTCCTGAGGGTCAGACAGACAAAATCAGGTTCATGCTCATGTGTCGATGTTGGTATTCAGACTGATGATCGCAGTATGGGGAGCAGTTTTTAAATTAACTGCTACATTAGTTCTGTCCTATTAAATTTACATTAAAGGACACATCAAAATGCAAAAATATGCAAAAAGACAGAAACTATAGGACCATGAGTCATTGGTTCAGACAGGATATCTCATTTATCTATCTTAAACAAAAACCTGATAAGAAATAAAGCTAAAAAATAATCTGTGTTGATGAATCAAAGCAGGGCAGTGTGACAGTGGTG
Organism: Lutjanus erythropterus; assembly: GCF_056507025.1. Lineage (NCBI taxonomy): Eukaryota > Metazoa > Chordata > Actinopteri > Lutjaniformes > Lutjanidae > Lutjanus > Lutjanus erythropterus. Next base: position 5,102,673 of record NC_139335.1, read on the forward strand.
TGAAAGCAGACCTGGAGGAGAGGGGTCCGTGTGGGGTCCTGAAGCAGGGGACGCCCCGGGGCCTTCGTTTCCTGAAGGCCTGCTCGATGAGCTTGCTCTCTGAGGACGGGTCTATCCTCCAGAACGAACCTTTGCCCGGCTCCTCCTGCGACCTCGCCACTTTGATGAAATAACGGTTCAACGACAGATTGTGACGAATTGAGTTCTGCAGCAGAGAGGGAGAAAAGTTTATCATTACAGAGCTGCAGAGGCTCTGCAGCAGGTCTGTTATATTTCTACCATCGGGTTCCAAGTCCTCCGACGGACCACCACGAGTCCAGAGCTCACCTGCCAGCCCTTGTCTGCAGTCCTGTAGTAGGGGTAGTTCTTTGTAATGTGATTGTAGATTCCATTTAATGTGAGCTGCTTGTCCGTCGCCAGTGTTATGGCCTGGACTATCAGCTGTGCATAGGAGTATGGAGGTTTAGAGTCGTCCTGCGGAGCAGAGGAGAAATGCACATTTATGAGTCACTCTAGAAACACCACGGAGTCCAGACGCCCAGAAAACACCCTGTCCTGGTGACAACTTCAGCTGTCAAATAAGTAATTCAGCACTTAAAACTGCCTGAGAAAAGATATTCACAGACGATACAGCCTAAATCACAGAAGTTATTCTCACTAATGATTAATCTGATCATTATCTCTGCCAGGTGTAAGCCTGGTGAGGACGTTTGCTTGTATGTGTGTGTCTATACTCACAAAATTATTGTCTTTATTTTGCCATCTCATATCAACCCTAAACCACTGGGTTTTACTTGCCAAATGACACTTGCTGTATGCAAAGTTGCTAATATCAGGCACAGTCATGGGTCAATGTTAAAATCAGCGCTGAGAAAAAGTTATTTTAGAGCTGCAATGATTAATCGATTATTAAATCGACTATTTTGATAACAGTTGACGGTTTCTTTACTTCTGTCATTTGAGGATGTCATCGTTGGCTTTGGGGAACACTAATCGACATTTCTGAATATTTTCTCCCCTTTTATGAATTGATTAATGGAGAAAAATTGACTGATGATAAAAAAAATAATCCATACATGAAAGAATTTGAATTGACAAGATTGTGACAGGCTTAATTAACCGATTAATATGGAAAATAACAGATTAATCAACAATGAAAATAATCTGTAGTTGCAGCCCTAGTTTATCATTTTAGATGACAAATAATTTTATTAAAGTTTGTTGTCTGTAACTTCCTGTAAATCTGTACAAGTGGGCCCCGAGCAAAGCAAGTTGAGTATCCCTGGTGTAGCTGAAACACCAGATTAAGTTGAAAATTAGACATCAACTTTACAACAAGCTGTTACAAGCAATCATTTTCCAGACTTTCAGGACTTTGGACAAACACTGACTGTATTAGAGGGCAGAGAAAAAGTGAAGTAAGTGAAGAATGTTGAAGAGAATCACAAACTAAAGGTCAGCTGTGAAAGACTTCCCCCGACAGAGTGACTGGACCTCAGTCTGGCTCTCACCTTGGGACTGTCCCCTCCGGAGGCGTCTTTGTCGTTCTCAGGCTGGGAGTTGTCATTTATAAGTTGCAGCTCTGCAGAGCTGACCATGCGACCGCCCATCCTGTAGCCTGACGAGCCTGCGCCTCGCGGGCTGGAGGGGCACGAGTTAGCAGCACTGCAGGAGAACACAACAACATGTCTGTCAGCTGCCAAGAAACTCACTGTAAAGATCATTTACACCAAGTCAAATATAAACAACCAACAATAGGTTTGGATTAAGTGCTTAAAATATAACTAGCCCGCCGTGTCCCAGAAGGGCCACAGTTATGTTCTCTGGCTCGGCTCATCCGCAGTCTGTGCTGCAGTGGCACGCTTTTGGCCGACTTCTATGCTAATGGCCCAACCTCCCAGATTGTCTGGAAACACTGCAGTCACTTTAGGAGCCACTATCAGGCCTAAAGCAACAATGCATTCAAACCTTAATCAAGTCTAATTATCCAGTTAATAGCCTGAATAACCAGGGGATGAATGTAAAGGACAATTTCCATATTTAATGTGCATTTAATGTGCATTTCAGCACTCAGGGGACTGCAGATATGGTGGTAAACCAAACACAGAGGCAGAAGCTCAGGATTCAGGAACACGTGCTGCACCTGCTGCCCCTTTCATTGGACCGACTGTTTATTTGCCAGCAGTAAATACATTATATCATATAACCTACAAATGAGCTTCTTATGACAGAAGAAGCCTGTTTGGTTTTCAGCCATCTGGCTGAGATCAGGGGTTGAGAGGATCTAAGAGTCTGAGATGGAGCTGCCCTCCTCTCTGAGCCCTGCAGTCGCTGAACTAAGCCTAAGCTGATCACCGTATAGTGGTCATGTCAAGGTCAGCTGACACGCCAAGGTCAGCGTGGGGGGTTTGAGAGTAACTTCTTGCCACCACGCATTGATATAGAAACAAAAATTCAGAAAATTGTGCTTTTACAGAACTGATGGAAAGATGTTCTAATTTCCTCTGAAACCAAAACAACCCGACTTACAAAATTTGTTTTATTGACAACTTTGTCCTGGACTTATTTCATCATTGTCACATGAAGACGGCAATCAATGTCTGATGTTAATACATGCTAGAAAATATGACCTAAAAAGTATAAAAAGTTTTAAAGGTTTTAAAAAGTACAACATGTTGACACTTTTTAAAAAAATTGAACTAAGGCTGGAAATATACTTGCTTTTAACTACGCATTCGCACCCCTACGCATCCCTGTGCTTCATAGCTGCCTGCGTCTATTTGGAGCGATGGTTGTGTGCGTCCTCAGAAATCTACACTATGCATACGCGAATACAAACGCATGGTTAAACAGCAAGTATATCTCTGGCCTAAGAAGTTAGGTTAAAGTGATCTCATGGGGTGGCACATAAACAGCACGCCACTTTTAAGGACGTGTTGTAATTTCTTTGTGTGTAAATTGACGCTCTTTTGTCCAGCACATTTTATTTTAGAGGACTCAGCTGTCAATCATGACATGAAATCCCCCTTAAATAGCATCAAAGAACTAATTAAATCTAAGCTTATCATTAAAATGAACACTTGATGATTAATAAGCCGTTTGCACAGGGGCAAATAAAAATTAACTTTGGGCAGGTAGATTTCTGTCCCGCAAAAACATTAACGCTGAGCCCAGAATGAGGGGAGAAAAAAAGCTAGCAATGAACACGAAGGTCTGTATCTAGAGCCAGTGTTTGTATGGTTTGTCTGTTCTGGGACACTGTAGAAAAATGGCGATGCAACATGGTGGCCTCCATGGAAGAGAACCTGCGTCTACTGTAGACATAAAGGGCTTGTTTTAAGGTAACGAAAAAACAACAACTCTTATTTTCAGGTGATTATACATGAATGAAAAAATAGTTATGAACATCATCGTCCTTTTCTCCCATTTTGCGTCCATAGTTACCCCTAAATCTTACACACCGGACCTTAAAAACATTGGCTTGTTATTTATACGCCATTTGGTGAAACCAGGCGCTTTAGGTCACTGATCAAATTTAATTCTGATCTTCAAACTAGCCTCAAACCAGAGAAATTACTGTACGCTAAATGCTAATTCAACTTTGCTAAAGGACCTACAACCGTCTGTGAGTTTAAACTAATTTGTTGAGTGAAATCATCTGAGTTGCAGGTGAATTGACAGTCACATGAAGAAAAGTCACCGACTGCCTGTTTCGAGTCTGTGAATACATAATGATTTGCAGTATTGAGTACCTAATGGTGCCAGTAGGCGATGGCAGGGGGCTCATTAGGTGAGCGATGTTGTCTGGAATGTTGATGGTCAGGGGGGAGATCTGGGGCTGTACTGGTTTCACTGGGGACTCTGGAGCTTCGCGCTTCATTTTCTTCCCACTGGACAGGGCTGTGAATGTGATCTTGATGTTTGTGCTGGGAAACCTGAAAGTGCACCTGCAATAGAAAAACAGACACAAGATTTAAAAAGCTTTCCTTTTTTAAACAGGCGCACTCATTGAACTCAAATCAGCGAGCGCTTGATAACATCGCATAAACCTCAGCTGTGGTGGAGCCGTTTGCTGATTCTCTGGCTGACTTTAATTAGCTGAGAGAGACAACGTGTAAGTTAATTAAATTTGAATACTGATGCTTGATGAAGCTGCCTCCTTCCTCCAAGTCTTTGCTGGAAGCAGCAAACACCGGAGGATTTATTAGATAGCAGTGCTTTAGTGCGCTGCAGAGGACTGGAGCTGCTCTGGTGTGGCTCATCTGGGGGAGTGGTGGCCTCAATGGAGGACAGGCCTAAATTAAGCAGAGTGGTAAATATAAAAGACATGCTCACAGCGCAGTAGCCTCAGCACTATCTCGACAATTAGAAAGCAAAATGCATTTCTTTTCTGGGGTTACTGGTGCTTAAAAAAGCGCTACTTGATACACAACAAACATGCAATAATTCTAATCAATTATCAAATGTGAAATAATACATTTTGATGACATCCAGCTCTCAAATGTGATGATTTGCTGTTTTTCTGTTTTCTGTTTGTATGTTAAGTATCTTTGGGTTTAGGACCAGAGCTGCAACCATTACATCAATTATTAAATTAACTGCTGACTATTTTGATAATTTATTAATTTGATTTCTTTTTCTTTGGGGGGAAAAAGGGCAAAATACTCTGATTGCAGTTTCTTAAATGTGGACATTTTCTGGTTTCTTTTAGGGCTGAACAATTAATTGAAATTTTATCAAGATCACAATATGGACTACAGCAATTTTCAAACCGCAGGAGGCGCAATCTGTGTGTTAAATGCAGAATGTGTGTCAAACTACCATTTTAAATTAGATATTGTCATACTGCAGAAATGTCCTGGCCTTCCCATCAAACCATACTGAAACTGCAAAATCAGTCAAAATAATAGCAATTAGATATTTTTTCAAAACCTTTCAGCCCTAGTTTCTTTCCTCCTCTGACAGTAACTGAATATCATTGAGTTGTCGTCATCTTGGGCTTTGGGAAACAATGATTGTTGATTATTTTCTCAGTTAATCTATTATTTATTTGGTCCACAAAATGTCTGGAAATGATGAAAACTGTCAGATTACGCAACAATGAAAATAATCTTCACTTGCAGCCCCATTCTGGACTGTTGGTTGAACAAAACAAACAATATAAAGGTGTGACAGTGGGTTTTAAGAAACAAAATTGGGCATTTTTGCTCTTTTGTCACACTTTCAAGATTAAATGATTCGTAAAAACATAGTGGATGATTGACTTTTTTTTGTCTCCTGTGTCAAAACACTTATTTCAGTTTTACCAAACATCCTCTGAACCTCTCCTACATTCGCCACAGTGACTTCCGACACACTGCAGAGAACAGGGACTTGTTCCATTTTCCCTTAAACGCAACACAATCCAACAAGAAGTCTTAATCTTATATGATTTGGTTTGACATGTTTCATTAAAAGATTAATTTATAGGCTAAAAATTAGTAAGAGTAATATACTTTTAGCCAATGTGGATGAGAAACAGGTCTTTTACGTTAATAATGGTCTTAAAAAGTCTTGAATTTGACTAGCTGAAACCTGCAGAAACCCTGTTAGAGCAGCTTCTGAGGGAGTGGTGGCCTCAATAGAGGACAGGCCTAAATTAGGTGGGGTGGTAAATAGAAAAGACATGCTTACAGCACAGTAGCCTCAGCACTCTATCATAAACATGCCTCAATAGACAGAAAACGTGCCTCAAATGGCAAAATGCATTTATTTTTTAGGATTACTGCTGCTTAAAAATGCACTGGTTGATTTATCTGTTGATATATTTTGACAGAAAACAAACCAGCAATAATTCTAGTGATGTATTATGTATAAAGTGGTAAATACTGACAACCTCCAGCTTCTGAAATGTGAGGATTGTTTTTCTGCCTGTATATTAAATACATTAAGGTTTGGACTGTTGGTCGGACAAAACAAGCAACAAGAAGACGTGACACTGGGCTCCAAGAAACCGGATTGGATGTTTGTTGCCATTTTCTGTCATTTTCTAGCTGCAACAATTAATCTGGTTTTCCGACTTATTGGTTTGAGGTTTTTTTTTAAGAAAAAAAGAGAAAATTTCTGATTTCAGCTTCATAAACATGAATATTTTCTTTTTTCTTTAGTCCTTTATGACACTAAACTGAATATCTTTAGGGTTGTGGACAAAACAAAACACTTGCAAAAGTCATCTTGGGTTTTGGGAAACACCGATCAACATTCTTCATCATTTTCTGACATTTTATGGAACAAACAACTGATCGATCAATCAAGAAAATAATCAAGATTAATCGATAATGAAAATAATCTTTAGTTGAAGCCCTATTAATTAATAATCAAAACAATCAGACTGTTTTCTCAGCCACCTGTACCAAAACACTTATTTTACTAAACATCCTGTGAACCTTTCCTACATTTTCCACAATGACTTTCAGCACACTGCAGAAAACAGACGTGTTTCATGTTCCCTTTAAAGCAACACGTTGTTGTTGTATTGACCTGTGGCCCAATGAGGCCGCTTTAAACACAATCTGGTGCCTCTGCATCTAGGACAGACCTCTTGCTTGTCCTGCTGCCAGTGTAAACTGTGTTATTGTTGTTCACCTCATACCATGACACCAGACCATCTGATATCTGACGTGAGGAAGTGTTTTGGATTCAACACCGCAGGTGGAAAGATCATCGATAAAGGTGCCCAAACGGAAATATGAAAAACAACTTCCATCAGTCAAGGTCAGGCTGATAAAAGCTTAAAATAGTATCTGCATATATGTCGGCTGATAAATAACAAGACAAGCGTGTAAAACGTCCCACACAATACTTATCTGGGTTAAAATTGCGAAAAGTAAAAGAAAAAACAAAAGTAAGGGATTCTTATTGGAACACTTGTTATGTGTGCATGTTAAAAATCAAAACTCTCAAACATTTGTTAGCCTGCAAAAGTCACATTTTATCTTATCACTCACTGAGGCAGCAGAGGCAACACAAATGAATCAAACCACATCAATTCTGCGGCGTAATGTGGGGTTAGACTCTGTGGGCTGCTTCTGAATTCATTTGAATGAATTACGCGTTAGTTCTTATTCATTCAAACTTGATATTTTGAAAAGGCAACAGCCCTGTCTTGTACAGTTACAGATGATCGTGACACATATGGAATGCCATTTAAGTCAACACTAAAAACATATGCCTATGAAATAAATGAAGAAATACATAAACAAAAGTCCATTTAAATAAATGTCAGTATAATTTAATAAATACAGAAATTGCTTTTTATTTAAAAGCAAACTACAAAGGATTTTCCGACCAAACATGCAGTGAAAATGCTTCTGCAGAAACCCTGCACTCTGCTCATATATTATTATTTTGTTGTGCTCAAGATCCTTTAGCAACCCAAGAAATCAGTGTTGTACATCTGAGAGTGTGACTCAACAATCAGCAACAATCCCGAGCATTTTTTATTTCCGTCTGTTATATTCACATGAACGGGATGTGGTTACCTCAAAGATCAAGATCAGTAAAAGCAGTAAAATCAAAACAGACGGCCTCAAAGACCAGGCCAGTGTGACAACAGGGATTACAGTACCGAGGTGGTTTTCTTGCCAAGTTTGGCTCCTGGTACCCCAGCCAGTTGACTAAAATGGCACTCCATACACTGAGGGGTGTCATGAACACCTATACACTTTTACGGGCCGCTGCCTTTTATTGTTGCATTCTAAGGGGTATAAAAACTAATCATCATCATCATCAGTGACGTTTTAAATGACTGAATCTTTATCATGAGGGGTCCAAGGGGTCCTTTTGTATTTGTCTGGATTGTTTTTCTAAAACAACCTCAGAAACCATTACAGCTACAGTTTCCGCATTCGGCAGACAGGTTGGAAATCAAACCCACTACTCAGACATTTTAAAAAAAGGCAAGAAGGTGGTGCCATAACACAAACGTTGTTGCGACATATAACTTCTAAACCACGTCTCAGAAACAAAATTATTTTCCCAGATTTTCCAGATGAATCTATCCATATAAGCTACACCCAGATTGGCCTAAGTAATTGCAACCAAACATGTGCATGTTCAGGTGCTGCGTCCACACCCTGCTGCACAGAACGGTTTATATCTAATAACCTGCTGCATGGATTCGTACAGAAATCTGTTTGCAGGATGACGGGTCATAACTTGGTCGATACATGAATTTTGGTAATGAGTGATAAAAATTGTCATGGTTTATTACAACAAATCTAAATTTCTAGACATTTCACAATCCAAACTTCAAAAAAGAATCACTGGCAAGATGCCTATCAACCTATATTTTGCTAAATATTTGTAATCAATTAAAATCTATATGTTGATAAGTGTGCATTCAGTGCTACCAAACTGACACAGACATTCTCTGGATGGAAGATAAAGTGCTCTGAATGGTGTTTAGATTAATCAAACAGTGAGTCTGCAATGATATTCAATATCTTGATGGAACTTGTACTATACACACATTTTGCTCAAAGTAGGGGTGTTGATGAGTTATCAATTAATTGCCATTTGGAATTGAACTACATTAACTGACAATTTATGTTTTGTGTACTATTTCTTCAGAACTTGGTTTGTGCTTCATGAATGAATAATAACTAATCAAATATGAACTTTTTCAACTATCCTACATGTACAAAATGTGTAACCCTCACTCAGTGTAAGAACAAATGTCTAACATTTGCGTCCAAACGTGATGTTTTTCAAACCAAAACTTTGACCGTTGCAAGCATTTTTGCACAGTTTATAGTTTTGCACATCTGATGTCATCGCCTCGACTTGTGAGAAGGTGTGTGCAAAGCTGCGTCTCCAGAGTGGCTCAGTCAATGAGTCACCTTCTCTGGGGATACAATCGTCCAGGGTTCAAATTCCCACGCTGCCGTGGCCAATTTACCAACAATATGACAATTCATGCATGTCGTGTGTTTTCGAGTGCTTCTTGAGAATCACATCAGAAACAAACAGCCAAATGCTCGCAGTGTGCTCGGACCCGGTCACTGCTGCTTGTGGCCACATTTGTTTCTCCATTTGAAATGCAGCGTGATTGAAGAACTACAACAACCAACAAAATGGACTCAGGAATGCAAGGCTGCTGCCAACAGAAACTGAGCAAGTTTTAAGGTTGCTTCCCTGTAGTTAAAATATTTTGGATTTGATTGTAACAGACTCATCACTGGAAGACTGTAGACTTTATCTGACGGATGAAGGGAAACTGTCGGGGGAAATCTTCAACGTTCACAGATATCGGTGCATAGAAGGAACTCCTCTAAACCAGTTAGGCTGCCCGACACCCTGGAGACAGAGCAGGCACACATTGGTTTTCATTTAGTTAAAGAGTGCCAGGCACTGCAGTTTTTTTTTTTTTCCTTCGCCGGGCCCTCGCAGAGCTGGCATCTGCTGAGAGAACTGGTTCCCCGACACCTACATCTCAAATTAGCTTTGCCACTCACAGGAGGAGACTGAAACACTTCCCGGAGCCAGACTGGTGAGGGGAGTCGCTTTCATTATGCATGTGCCCTCCAAACACCCTTTCAGGAAGGGTAGAGACTTCGCTGTGCATCTGAAAAAGTTGTGGAAGATCCTTAAAATAACATCAGAGCCTTTCTCAACATCTGGTGCCTTTGTATAACTGACAGAGTGGGGACAGTGATATCTAAATATATCAGTAAATAATAAAATATCAAAAACAATCCTGTTCCTTTATTCTCTTCTGTGGTTCACCGTGCTGTCAGCGAGCACTGCTGTATGTTAGCCACAACACAAACAAGCTCAGCTGTCAAATATTAGAGCTACTTTGATGAGGGAATATTGAACAATGAGGACTGTATACAGTACATCACATAGACAGTATTTGTTGGACTGTACATTATAGGACTATATATATTATGAGATTTTTAACAAGGATGACCAAGTTTTCCGCTAACTTTTTCAAGTCTAAGATATTCAAAGGTTTCCTCAAGTAAGAAGAGGTTGGAAGCCAACCAGATCATCTCATGTCATAATTATTGTACTGACGTCACGGTTTGGTCAGTGACCAGGATGCATGGCCATTTCAGAGATACTGAGATGTAAACAGAATTGATTATTATAATAATATTCAGTTCAGGCTAACTCATGACATCCAAACCACAGAAAAGTTCAGGAAAACCTGTGGAAGCTGCTAAAACTTACAGTGTAGGACCTGATCAGCAGGAAAGGGCGCAATATTTTGAGAAACTAAGGTTGATAGTTGTCGAAAATCTGCACGAGCTCACTTCTTCTTCTTGGAATAACAATGACAATTTTGCTCCCCATTTGCCATCACAACATCGTGAGCTACATTGTTCTGAAGATCTTAAACGTTGCAAAGGTTTCATGGTTTGTGGACGGTGAGAGGAGCTAAATATCAGATCATCAATTACATCTGTATAGTGAAAGCCAAGGAAGGTGATTAACTGATCTTTACATTTTGGAAATTTAACTAAATATCTAAGACTTTTAGGATTTTGAGTCTAATGGTCTACTTATAACTATTTGGCTGAAATGTTTATCTGTTGTAAACATATGTGTCTAAACAATTAAAACTTCCCTCTTCAACCAATCTATTAAAAAAGTCAGTTGATGAAAAACTAGTTTTATTTTTAGAAGCCTGTAACTGTGGGAAGTCCTGTACATGACGTGTGCACTCAGAGCTTCTGGACAGTTTCCACTCATGAAGTCATGAATACCTCAAGAGACGGGCGTTCGCATGCGCTCTTCTCTCGAACACGGTAAATGTGAGCCAGTTTGAAGGCAGCATATAATCAGGAACAGTGGCGAGTTCAAATACGACCGGTACCTCTAACATAACCAGCCTCGGGATTAACGACGCATGTGAAAACGCTCCACAAGCTTAAGGCATATCAGCCGGAAAACGGCCGATCACGAACTTTTTTTTTTGGTTTTGTTACAGCGGCTGTATAGCAGTGCAGTTTGACTGTTTGTAGTGGCTCCAAAGGCTGTGTGACTGTACTGCACACAAGCAACCATGAGGTGGGTGTTGGACTACATTACACACCTGCGGTTGTTGCTCTCAGCTGCAGGCACGGGAGTGTTTAGCCACAGATGTGTGGTACTAGTTTACTTGCAGAAATTTCTGCCAGAAATGATTACCAAGGTCCCTCAAAGTACTGAGACTTGGAGTTGTATTAGAGTATTGAAACAGATGTTTTGATATCATTTTACTAGTTAAAACCGGGGCTGCCATCAACCTCAACAAGTCTGAACAACATGTATTGGACTTGATCTATGTTTACATAGAGGCATCGGCATGTGAGGGGAAAATTCCTCAGGAAATCAAGGAAAGACTGAATGAGTAATTGATCTACAAATCATTTTAGGGTGACATGCTCATTTACGGTAATTACCACATGAAAGTGACTCCACCATAGCTGATAATTGGCTCAAGTTTTTTAATTAATGATTGTTTTTTGTAATAGGCAACTAGCAAGTATTAATCTCGATCTTGCAATCGCACATTTTTACTGAATATCAGCCAATCAGTCTGGGCTTCCCTAAAAAAAACAACACTTTTCTCAATACCTTGGATTGAGGTGTATATGCATGTTCTGTCAACCCCGTGTACATGATAGATTTATTCATCATTATACAACATAGGCTATACAGCAAAATTAAGATGTATTTTCCTTTCACTATACAGTGTTAAATTTACATACAGTAGATTTGTTGGTTTGTTATTTGAACTGATAAAAATAAGAGGAAGTTGGAGTTACTTAATGTTGTATTAAAACAAAAAGACCTTTTAAGAATGTTTCCAAATTTCGCTAAAATGAACAAAGTCTCCAGATAATGCCAGGAACTATCTGATAAAGACTAAGTAAACAAGATGGAATAGATATTTGATGAGAAATTGGATAAAAAACTTTTGATACTCTATGCTATGAACACATTTTGGTTGGTGTGAGGCCAAGACTAAACGTTTGTATATTACTGAGAAGAGGGTCAAACTCCTGATCATTCCCCACTACCATCGCAACAGGTTTTTAGTGGTTATAAATGCTCACTTATCAATTTTGATCAATTTTTCACCATCACTCAATTAATCTACTGGTTGTTGTTTCAATTAAGAATTTCATGTTACATGTGCCAAACGCACAGATTCGATTCACAGTGATGTAGAAACTCACATTTGAGAAGCTTTGACAAGCGAATGTCCAAGCGAATTGCTGGGCATTTTTGCATCCGAATGGACCAAACAATGACAAACTTGTTTGATGAAGAGGCTGAGTTTTGTTTGTTTTAGATGATGGTGCTGAAAAGATGACCACGCTTCAGTGCCAGTACAAAAATAATGCTTTTTTCCCTTCAGTACATAGTTATTGCCCAGATATTTATCTAAGTAGAGAAGAGTGAGACTCAATATAGTGAGAAAGTTCATTATGATTGACAATATCTGATCAAAGATTAAGTAAACAGGCCTTATCTTGCTATACAATCACAAAACCACTTAATTAATTATGCAACACATCACTTTTAATTCATAATTAGACATTTTTTAATTGTCTGAGTGAGACTTAGTGGTATGGAAAGTGTTGTTGAGTATCCTCTTCACAGCATGCATTCACAGCAGCCTGTTCTCTCAACCCTCTTTTTCTCCTGCATTAACAACGATCACCGATTTCCACAAACAAAAAAAATGCAGAGTTAGTTGCTATGCTGCTAAGCCGCAAGGATGGCAACAAACAAAGTGTGTTCGACTGAAAACTTTCACTTGATTTTCACCCCCACCCACGGTGCTAAAAAAAAAAAAAAAAGAATGTAAACAAAAGAGGACGGCAAGACAGGAAGAGCACCAACTTGAAGAGAATTTGCGGGTGTGGGAGAGGACAGAGAGGGGAGGGAGAAAGGGGAAGGGAAGGCCGTTCTTTTCATTTCAGTCTGTTTACATCACCAAAGAGGAATCCCTGGAATACAACCGAGCCGTCCTCTGGGCCACAGTTCTGCGAGTTCTCTCATGGTGTCAGTCTTAAGCTGAACCCGTCTTACTGTGGAAGGTGAGGGTCGTTTAAGTGTCCTCTCTAGCTAGAGGATTACATTAAAGCACACAAGTCCACGCACGTTAGTGTCTTACTTATGGAAGTGCATGTAGTAAAGGCTGCTGCTGATTAAAAGCTCTTTATTGGCACTCGGCCTGATCAATACCAGAACCTGAAACCACAGCTGCTCCTTCCTTCTTCCTTGTGGTGCCTACATAATGAAATGCACTGGTATATGTATGACGTGGCTTAGAGCACTACAGAAACTCATTTAGGTATGATCCCCAAAACACAAAAATATTCAGCTGTTGAAAGTATTTTCATGCCGAAATTGCATCGGGTCAAAACAAGCTTTTTCTTTGTTTGGTTAAAAAAAAAAGAAAAAAAGTGGTTTCACATTGAGGGATTGCACAATAGCTGTGAGCAGTGTGGGAAGTCTGGCCAGTGTTGGCAGAGGCCGGTATGTTTGTCTACATTACAAGTCACTTTAGTGGATAAACTGCAACCACTTTTCTGGCAAGCTCAAATCCCCCAAAAATCTGTCGGATCGAAATGTAAACAAACTGGTTTGTTTTATTTTTCAACCAGAGGTGATCTTCTCATTCTGGTTTGTAGTTTCAATGCTGTATGTGAAAGTAATGATTGTTTTCACTGTCAACATTGAACTCATACTAGTCAATATTTTGCACATTCCTGCACAAAATCATTTTCAGCTCTTATTGTCAATTTTCTATTAATGCTTCTCAGTTTGCATTTCTTGCCTTTTATTTTTTCCTACATTTTTGCACTTAATATGATCATTGTTATACACCAATATCACCCAAGCAAACTCCTTGTATGTGTAAACCTAGCTGGCAATAAACCCAAATCTGAATTAATCTAGGTCTGGGGCAAGTAATTATTTTCGTTATCAATTAATCTGTTGAATATTTTCTTGACTGATGAGTTGTTCAGTGTATAAAATGTCAGAAAAGAAAGGCAATCAGTGTTTTCCAGAGCCCAAGATGACGTCTGCAAATGACTTCTTGTCCACAACCCAAAAAATATTCAATCTACTCTCAGAGAGGAGTAAATAAACCAGAAAATATTCACATTTAAGGAGACGGAATCAGAATTTAATCAAATTTTCTTTAACCTACTTTTGTTTCATTTAACTGATTCATCTCTTACATTTCACAAAACAGTTAAAGTAATGTTTGCCTCTTGCCACATTGATGAAACTGTTACCCAACCAACAGGCGAAACCAAAAGGGAATTCAATGTACGACAACTTAAAAAAGAAAAGTTGCAAATTTTCACATTTGAGGAATTGCAAAGACTTTTTTGTTTGATGACTGACTTAAACAATGAAATATGCATCACAATGTTGTAGATTAGCTTACCTTTTACTGTAGCAGGTAAGTGATTATTTTCTAATCAAAGACATCAGCTTAATCACTTATCAAAATAGGTGACAATTAATTTCCTGTTGCAATTCATGGTTTCAGCACTACTACATATCTAATCCAAAGCAATTTATTACTAACCTGTTGTTTATCTGTAACTATCTGTATCTGCCACTCAAACATGGCGTACATCCAAACCAAGCAGCACATGTTTACTGGGAAACAGATTCCAAGATTTACAACCCACTGGTGCAGATCAGGGTTATAGATTCCTCTGTGTGATAAATGTTTGTTTAGGTAGCAGCACTTGTCACAACAACACATTTAAACAGTGGGAGGGTGTAGAAGCTTACTTCTAAAACCTACACCAAACTCTTTAGCAAAAACATATTATTTAATTTTAAAATAAATTATAATGCACCGATTGTTGTTCAGTGGTTAGTGTTGGTGAAATACACTGGTTAGCAGGACTTCGGCTGGTTTGAATGGAGGCCAAAGGTCCCACAGGCTCTGGTGTTGTGAGCCGGCAGGGCGGGGACGGACTGGTTTGTTTACGTTTAGGGGTCGAGAGGAGCTCCATTCACAACTACAGAGAAGCAGCAGCTAACTGCTAGCTAACATGTTTGCATGACAACATGGGTGCATGTTTACAGTATCACGACACATACATTTTCAACTTTAAAATGCCCACGTGACAGAAAAGACTACCACTGGTCAATATCAACAATAGCGTTCCCATGGCTATCAGCTAGCTTAGGTTTTTAGCTAAGTAGCTCCAGACACTGTGGTATGCGGCTAACCATAAGTTAACCATAGCAGGGAATGTGGAATAAGAGCAGGCGGCTAACTTACACTGTTGCTAACAAAAATGTCAACAAAGAAAATGGCATTGGGAACAGGATGCGGAGTTCTTGCTAACATGCTAAAACACGTGGTCCCCTCGACCCTGCTGGCCAACATAAACCCAGTGTTGTTAACTGTTAACTTTAGCCTGGCTGGCTACTAGCGCTAGCATCCACATGTTCACCAGGAGGAGAAACTTACATTCGTGGTAGCTGCAGAGGAGGGGCGCCCCGTCTGAGGAACACTCCGTCTACAAACACCCCGTTTTTACCGAGACACCTCAGGTAGAAATCTCCGCTGCCGGTGCCGTCGTCGCTGGCAGTGAATATCTCCAGATGCCTCCGCGAGATGAAGCTCGAGTGGCCCATGCTCACGTCCACGGAGCCCTGAGACGAGTTCCTGCCGATGGTCACCGAGCGCTTTTTCATCATGTATTCGAATTCACGGCCCTCGAGCCGGGCAACCGGCCCAGACGATCCGCTCACCACGGCCATGTTCGGGGGAAAGTCTCTAAACGCCAAATATTGGGACAAATAAAACACCGATGTACAGGCGCCCTATCGTGGCCTTTCAGAGGCGTGAAAATTGAGCAAATCTACAAGAGGGGCATCAAATTCAAAACAGGAATTTAGAGGGGAACATGCGAGGCCAGGGACAGCGGCTCCGACCCACCGCCGAGAGAAAGGGTAGCGGAGAGATCCAACCAAACGGGGCAGCGGGCGGATGTCAATTGATTGACAGCGCGCTCCGCCAATAAGAATCCTGGAAGCCGATGCAGCTCCGCGGCTGCGACCAATCACGCGTGAGAATTAATCCGAGGACACATTCAAGGTCGGTTGATGGGTAGCAATACGCGCAAGCAGTTTCTAGAGCGGAACTCTAAACCCGCTAAATATATCGCGAGATTTCTAAGCTTTGTTTTCCTTGTGTATGTTATACTTACATAGTTATGCTTTATAATATGACAACGCTGTAATTAAATTTTTAGTAGGTCTATAGATAATGGAAACTTAGTTATGGTTAGAGAAAAGTCTTTTATTTGGGTTAAAATGATAACTCTCGCGAGAGCCTTCGGCGGTCTGGGGTTACCTTCTAGAAACGACCATACGCGCATATGCTGCCCGGTGAGAGGTAAGAAGCGGTGAGGATGTTACCAACTACACAGGAAAGGAGTGGATCAACCAGTTTACACGTGCAATCTGTCACAATAATCACTACAGCGAAAGATGATCGACTATATATGATCATGCATCGATATCACCGACTCATCCTATATTCGGATCAAGAAACAACCACGTGTATTTGATCATTTTGCAGGATCCAGCTCCCTTCAGGCTCCACGTCGCAGCAGCGCAAAGACACAGTGCATGATGGGTCTTCCTCCTCCACTACAGAATCCATGCCTGGTTTATCACGTCGCCCCCTTTGCAGCAGCATCTTGTTACTTTGTAATGATGAGGTTAGATGCCTTTTAAATGATCATCGGTGCAGACTGTAATCATTGCAAACAAATCTCGTTGCCTTGACAGATACACAGACAGACCTGCCTCATGTGATCGTGCTGCGGCTGCAGGTTTGTAATCCTGTGCTGTCCTGTCTGTCTGCAGGCCTTGTTATCATCAGGGTGAGTGACCCTGCCATCTGTAGGCCACTTGTTTGTAAACACCGAGGGCCTGTCTGTGTGAGCGCGTGCGTGTGCACGCGCGAAGGCCTCTATCAGACGATAACACCTCTGACAAGGTGTGAAGTAATGATCAGGGGCGTTAACAGCATTTGGTTGAATGCAGCATGGAGAGAAAACCAGGATTAATTAACATCAGAGCCCATGTTGAAAACATAAAAATGTTCACAGAGACCAAACAAATACAGCATGCTGGAATCTGGATTAAATCATCTTCAAGGCAAAATATAATAGGAAAATAAATAATAAAAAGCCTTTGCATGCACAACATGGTCTTCCGCAATACAAATTGTTTCTATTCCTCTTTGTGGAGATGATACAAATGTGATATTTATTTATTTTTTATTTGCACACATATTAAATCACAAAAAAATCCAGATAATGAAAAAAAAAAGAAATGTATGAGGAGGTCAGGATGCCAGAGGCCTCCCCTGCCTTTAGGAAAAAAACAAACAATTGAAAACAATAATCCTAATAAGAATACAATCTAATAATCCCACAATTTCTGGAAAACAACAAGAACACATGCACAGAGCAGAAAAAACTAATCAATCAGTTAACAAAGATCCAGTTCCACAAAAAAGTTGGTACAGGATCATGTTTACCACTGTGATACCTCACCTTTTCTTTTAACACTCAGTCAGTGTTTGGGAACTGAGGACACAAATTGTTGATGTAACTGATTCTTGCTTGATGCACGACTTCAGCAGGAACACGTGCACAATGTGTCTCGGCATTGTCTCGCTGAAATAAGCAGGGACGTCTCTGAAAAGGACGTCATCTGGATGGCAGCATATGTCGCTACTAAACCTGTATGCACCTTTTAGTATTAATGGGGCAGTTACCCATGATGCCATGGCCACTAACACACCTCCATACCATCACAGATGCTGGCCTTGCAGATGCAGTGACAAACTGTGTTTACTGACAACGGTTTCCCAAAGTGTCCCAGAGGGGATGCAGTATCATCTGTATAATGATGTGGATTTTTAATGCAGTTTTTAATAAAGTGCTGCCTGAGGGGTCAGAGATCACAGGCATGCAATGTTGGTTTTCAGCCTTGACTCATATGTTCAGAGATTTCTCTGGATTCTCTGAATCTTTTGATGATTTAATGGATGATAGATGATAAAATCCCTAATTCCCTCCAGTTTTGTGTTGAGTAACATTGCTCTTAAACTTTTCGACTAGAACAGAAGATAAAGAATGTTGTGACTGTAAGATTATAAAATCTTTGTAGAGCTGAAATTTTCATCTATTAGTCGAATAATCAGTGCCTGAACATGAACAGGCAACAATTTTTAAAGGTGATTAATTGTTTAAAGGCATAATATGCAACATTTTCCTGAAAAGACAATGTATAAATTCATACAAACATAATTCCTCTAAATCATGGATGTCAGACTAAATTTCATCGCTCACCATGGTTGCCCTCAAAAGGGCGTTTGTAAATGTAAGGCTGTATAAATTTATCTGCTTATTATCATATTCAATAATTGCCTCTGCATTCGACAATCAGTTTTAGTAATAACTTAATAATTAGTGAACACTGTGCCCGGGGTCTTAAACTCAAATTGATTTGGGGCCACCAAAGGTATTGTCATCACATAGATGAAAAACTGCACTTCAGCATTCAAGTGCAATAAGGAAGCGCAATATTTCTGAAAATTAACTATTTTATTTCCACTTCTGCAACATTTTCATCACTCTTAACAAAAGAATGCAAGCAGCAGTTTATCTCTTTAACCATGTGTTGGACTCAAACTCTTTGAATTGGTCTTTAATCCCC
Organism: Lutjanus erythropterus; assembly: GCF_056507025.1. Taxonomy (NCBI): domain Eukaryota; kingdom Metazoa; phylum Chordata; class Actinopteri; order Lutjaniformes; family Lutjanidae; genus Lutjanus; species Lutjanus erythropterus. The sequence goes on from NC_139335.1 coordinate 5,121,429, forward strand.
CTGATAAAAATGGCTCGCTGAGCTTCGATGGTTTTGTCTGCGCTTTCATCGCTGAATTGTGTTTTTATTTTAATTGTGTGTATGCAGTTTAGTTTAAATTGGTATGAAACAACTACAAAAAATAATTCATTAAACGCACACAGTCAATTGATTTCTGTGTTGCTCGGCCCTGAAGTACTAATCTTAAGTACAAATTTGAAGTATTTGTACTTTACTTGAGTGTTTTCTTTATTTGCTCTCTACTTCTCCACCACATTTCAAAGAGAAATATTGTACTTTTTACTTCACTACACTATATACAATCAGCGAAAGCTAGCTAGCTAACATGTTTGGATGAGAAAATGAGCTCCACCTCAACCGACTACAACAGCAAAATTCTGCTTTTACATTAATGCAGTTATAATAATCTAGTGACATAGTCCAACAGTGTACTTTTACTTTTCATACTTTAAGTACATCTCCTTGATTATACTTGCATACTTTTACTTGAGTAACTTTTTAATGCAAGATTTGTACTTGTGTCGGAGTGTGTATGAGTGACTGTGAGTATTTTTACAGTGTGGTAGTACTTTGGTTAAGAATCTGGGTCGCACTTTCAAATTTGACAAAAATGAGAAATGATGTGTTCTCTGGTCTTAGACAGCATTAGACCCTTTACTAGACCCTTATTAGAGTTTATTAGAGGGTAATTAGGGACACATTATGACAGAATTATAGTGTGTATTATTTTCCACAATAAGAACTCAATTAGACATTTTAGTTTGGAGTGCAGTTCTGTTGACTAAAGCAGCCTTTCACCAACTTTTTTCTAGGGATCCACTTTTTTTGAAATGACAACCCCAATCAAAATAGGCCTTATTAATAAATCTTCGGCAGAGTTCAACATTTCAAATGATTTTTACTGCCATTTCTGCATCAACTAATATAATTCTGACACGTTAATAATGTAATAACAAATAAACAATAAATGCTTCATAAATGAGAAATAACACATTTAGGCTGTGTGATTTGATTTTCATTTTCTAATACTAATGTTAAAATTGTTTGTCATGGTGTCAAGGGATGAGCAAAATTTTAAAAATGATTGAATTGATTTTCATTTTCTATTTCATGTAAACAGGAAATGAAATCACTAGAAAACAGAAGGAAGTCCTATTTTTTCTGGCTTGATCAGGTCTTCATAAATGGTTCTTGCCGTGTCTAATAAAGAACATATTATTTCTAGTTTTTGGCTAAATTGATCCAAAGTACAGCTTGTTAAGTCATATTATTGCCCTCCACCACAGTGTACTTCTGAAAAGACAGTAATATTAGTCTTAATGTGTCAGTTTGAGCTGTAGCTCACATTTCAAACTCATCACTGCAGTTAAACTACAACAAATGCAAATGCTGCTGCAGCAAGGAAAGTCTGTCATATATTAAAAAGGATAATATGAATTTACTCATTATTTTCCCTTCTTGATGCAGAGAGCGGTTGAAGGGCCTGGAGGAATCAGTCGCATTAACCTCTGACTTCAACTCTACCAACCACTGGAGGGAGACATGCACCATCACACTCCTCCAAAGATGACATCATGAACTCACCAGCCATTTTAAGCTTTTCGGCTGAGGTAGAGTTCACACACACACACACACACACACACACACACACACATGCAGAGCAGCAGAGTAATGAACATCATCTCTTCATCGCCTGCCAAAAGACCGATTCATCTGTCCGCAGCCAAAGTATACCAGCGTTTATCTGCTTATTAATAACAGCGTTTGTAGACCGCATTATACATTCATGTACATTAGACCGATTGCTTTCAGTAAACAATTTGATTGTACTTTTGATATCATCAATATCAGGTCGTATTTAGATCATTTACTGAAGGCATTTAGAAAGCCACATCTGAAATATTAAAACCCTTTAAAGGAAGAATAAGTATGATTTGTCAGTTGCTGTTTGTAAATGCACCAGAAGGACAGTTGATTGTTAAGTCTCATTCCCAGGACGTCAAATATCGTTTTTTTTGGGGGGTTGGTAAAGCGTCCAGAGCACGGAGAAATCATGAGAAAATAAGATGGTACGGCCAAGGAAGGGGTCTCTGTGAACGCAGGCGACGCCCGTTGATGTATTTTAGAAATGGACGACATTAGAGCTCCCTAAAGGTGAAGCCAAAACATCTTGTGTGCCCCCTAGTGGCTGGCTGCAACTCAGTACCACTAAAGGACATGTAAATGTCACCAGTACAAAATGGCAGCACTTCAGTAAAACTGAACTAACCCTTGAAAACACAGAAGCCACGCATTAACACAGCAAACTAATCAATCGAGGCGGCAGTAGACCAGCAACTCCTGTGTTGTCAAACTCTCTTGTTGTACTCTGAGCGAATTTCCACCATGTTTTGGTTCAAGCACCTAATTTTAAACCTTTCTCAGGATTTCCACCAAAAATGAACAGGTAGAAACCAGTACAACCACAAAAATAGCTTGTTTTCGTTAGGAGCCAAAGTGGGCGTGTCATATTTTACAGCTTGTTGTGGATTGTGCAGCGCCCTCTGTTGATGATACACTTGATTACATCGACTCTATTCAAAACTGCACTATAAAAAAATGACAACTTAAAATTTCAAGGCAGCTCAAGCCCTTAAGTTTTGAAACAAACTTTAAAAAGTTTTGCTGACCAATAATCTTTGTTGTTGAGATAATTTACTTTTCTTCTTGAGACAAACTTGAAACTAATAAAATGTCTTTGTGCCTGAAAAATTGAATCGTTGAAAATATTGAAATTTTAACATTTACTTTCTCTTCAATGAATTGACTCAGTACTTTTTTAAATATGTTCTGAGTTTCTAATATTCAAAACTTAAAGTTTATCTAACGAAGAAGAGTAAATTAACTCAACAAAAGACCAGTGGTTGATAAAACATTTTCAAAACTTTTAGCGAGACTCAGAACTCAAAAATTTATTGAAGTTTGTTGCCTTGAAATTTTGATTTTTCTCAACTTTCTAGTTTTACAGTGCGGTGGAAATGGGGGCTGGCTCAGGAAACAGCACCAGGTTTCCAAGGATCTTGAACAGAACTGGTTTGAAGAACCAGCTAATTCGGCGGAAAAGGGCCCTCAGCGTACTCGTGGAAAAGCACTGGTCTCACTCTCACTTCCGTCCAGGCAGAGTGGTGGCCGCTGTGGCAGCTAATGGGAATCAAATATTAGTCAAAGCTCTCTCAAACCGCATGATTGTGAATCACAATCTCGTATCAGCTCAGCAATACCTTCAGATGAGTATCTGCTCCATCATGCTGTTTATCTGATTTGAGCCACAACCAACCGTGATGCAGGTACATTTGAGCTCAGCTGCGCTCCTCTCATAATCTGCGCGTCTCTCACGGGAAATGCGATTACGCATTGATGAGTATTGTTGTGATTAAGATCATAATGACATATACCATCAAGACAACTTGGGGATTTCAGCTCAACAGAGAAGGCAGTGGCGTCCCGCGGGGGGAGGAGGGGCTGAGCAGCAGGGTTTCCATCTCTTTGTGGAGAGAGAGAGAGAGAGAGAGTGAGAGAGAGAGGCCCATTACGCCTCTCCTCCATTTCCTCTCTCAGGGGCAGGAGCCAAATGGACACATTAATAACACTCTCTATGTCTGAGGGAGCTAATGGTGCCTTGAGTGCTGATTAAGGCTGGGAAGAATTGAGTATTAGTTTCATCCTGCTCGCTGGACGTTATGGTGAACAAACTGAAGCACACGTCACACAGCGTTTGTTTGTTTTTTCTGCTAATTTGCAAAATCAGTCTATGCATAAGGTACTGCAGCGTCACCGCTTCATGAAGGAACATGTTTCCCGTCTGTCTACATACCTCAGGAGTTCTACGTTAGGCTGGTGTTTATCCTTTCTGCTGCGCTGGGTGGATCTTACTAAAATAACCCCGAGCAAAAACCATCTGAGGTAGTTATGATGGGCCCCAGTGCATGCTAGTTACTAGTTATGAAGTTTTTGCATTTTCAAGGGTTATGTTAGTCTTTGAATGCAGGCATATTTCTGATGTGGTAATCTGAATTACATGACCCCTTTATCCGGCCAACACTTTGTTGGAGGGCCCACTCTCTCTAGCACCCCCAGTTTTTAGAATTGATGAGGAATAAGCGGATACTTTTGTTATATATTGCTACTGATTATTTTACAACAAAAGATGACAGAGATGAGATAAGGTAATATAAGATAAGATAAACTTAATTGATCCCACAATGAGGAAATTCACATTGCAGCAGCTCGAGGATTGTACAGGAAAAAAAAGAACTGAGTGATAAATAGAATACAGTGGTGAATTCATGTCAATAATATAAATTAAAATTAACTATTCTGCAGGCAAAACAACTGAGATTGGTTTAATTTTTAGTTAATTTTAAGTATACAAACAAAATTATTATATTTTTGTTGACTGTTAAACTGTAAAACATCCTGCCTCCACTACAGACCTTTGTCAGAAGAGATAACAATCTTTGAAGGGAGAAAAGTATCTTTATGCGTGTATCAACCAATATATTAATATTGTAATGCTTTTACTCTCCCAAACTTTTCTCTTTGTTGAAGGCAGGTGTATTTCTGTGTTGGCACTGCCTGTACTGCACCCCTGGTGAAAACCCACGGCGCCTGTTTGGCCTGTTTGTACAGAGAAGCAGCCTCACAAAGAACACAACAACATGACAACAGTCATTTTAAATCTTGTTTAGTTACTGATTTCAAAAGTGTTTCCATCTTACATCAATGCACAGGGACATGTAGAATATAAATATCAACTCACAGAGTACATGTGTGATAATAACAAGATAAATAAGGCAGACAGTGTCATCATATTTAAAACCTTCCTACCAATGAAAGTGCTGAGAAATACATTTTCCACTCCGACAAAGTCCAAGAATCGCTGCTGTCCATATACAACATGACAGGTTGTTTTTACCCTCATGTCAAAGGGTTTTTTTATCTCCTGGGATTAGTCAACTGTGTGTCTGATCGTGCCTGGATTTGGATTTATCACATCCTCCACCGAGGCAAAACCTCAAGGGGTTCAGGCTTCAGAGAGCCAAAGGTCTCACAGATTCAGTTCTGCTTCAGTCTGACCTGCCTGTTCCCTCCATCACGTGGCCGACGTGAAGCCGGCTCCGCATCGGTCCAGCTTCTCCCACGCCGTGGTCACAATATGTCGGGTTTGGTCAGGTTGAGCTCCTCCTCAGGCACAGTCAGGTTCCCCATGTACCAAAATATCCACAGCACCAGGCTGAGGAAGATGATCACGGGCCCGGACAGCACGAAAAAGTCCCAGAAACTCAAAGGTGCGAAGATGCCGACGAAGAAGAGGACGAGGCCGATGATGTCCAAAATCACAGCCAGCGCCAGGAAGGCAGTGGTGGCCCTCCTGCGCTCCATGGCCCGACCCCGGTGAGACAGGTGGATGTCGTCTGAAGGTCTGACAGGAGTGAGAGTGAGTCTGTCCCGTCTCCTGGATCATTCGCTCACAGCAGCAGCACACCTTACATTTCTATCATAGCACAAGAGTCAGTAACAGGAGTGGTATCCAACAACAGGTTGAGCCGCTCATTAAAGTCCCACAATACATCTTCATTCTTTGACAGGGCTGACTTGTTTTACACCTTTCATGTTACTAGCATGGTGGGTTAGGATTGGGATTACATAATCAGATTACAAAAAAAGAAGCAACAATAATCATCCTAGACCAACGTCATGTGTCATATTATTTCTAATATCATAGGCAATATTCTGCTCTGACTTTTAGGGTGAACTATCCCTTTACAATATGTCAGTTTTAAAATTATCAAAGTTTTTTGCATTATAACTATTTCTCCATAAACTCATAAAAAGCAATATTTTCTGGTTTCTTTAGTCCTCTATGACAGTAAACCGATTATATTTGGGTTGTTGACAAACCAAGACATTCATCTTAGGCTTTGAGAAAGAGTGAGCAACATTTTTCACCATTTTCTGACAGTTTATGGACCAAACAATTAATCAGTTAGAGAAAATAATTAAAAAATGGAGAAAACAATTAACAGATCAATCGAAAATTAAAGTAATCCTAAATTGCAACACAGGTCATGAGAAAAAATGGTCAGAAAGTTTTATACATTATTTTATTTGACTACATTTCAAAGTAATCTGATCCAACCCTGTTTACCAGTGTGACATATCAAAAGCTTTGTCTGCGACTTGTGCGACAGATTTATGCACATATATTTCATAATCAGCCGCCATTGAGCTGCTGTTTGCACAGTGATAAGCCTGCTATAATTAATTGGGGCCCCCCTGATCTTTTTGTTCCGCTAATGAAACCAAAGTGATTCGGGGCTGCATCAGTGTGTCGCATCTTTTATCAGCTCGCTCCGAGCTTCCTCTCGACTTCACTCCCACTGAGTTCACAGATTTACCCCAGGAAATATATTCACCCTTTAATACATCCGAGCTTGGGAGCAGCTCTGCAGGGTGGATACACTGCATTCAAGCGCTCCCTAAATATTTAACAATCCACGGTTCATGCACCACGACAATAATGGTACCTATTGTGACAAAGAGGAAATGCGCGTAATGGAAACTTCTCTGTGAGAACCTTGTTTGACCAGTCAAGCTGCCACTATTTGTCTCTGCCATGTGGCTTTGACTTACTGTCCTGCCCACTGGAGCAGGTGTACACAGCAGACATGAATGATGTTTTATTTACTATAACATTTGTCACAAGTTTGATTAAAGTGCATTAGGCTGTCAGTCATGCTAATTCTCTGTTTGCGAGAAATGAAACCCAGGCAGAGCTGTGTGACATTTGCATAAGGCGTGACTCCAGCCTGTGGATCAGTCTCTGCGGTGTCCAGTCCCAAAATGTGAGCAACAACAAAGCTACAGACTCTCAGTGGAGATACAGTATGTTGCAAAAGTCACACATAGCCCTCTGTTGAAGACTGTCAAGTTTGTTTAACCAACACACAGTGACAAACCAGTCTGACCAGTGTTTGTGCTGCTCTGACAGCAAATCAAAGAGCAAACATGACCTGACTTTACTCTGGTAGCAGCTATGACACATGTTAAATGTGTCTGGAACATGAAGTGAAAAATAAAGTTGAAATAGTGACGGACTATCAAGTGAGGAACATTTCCTTTTGTTGAGTCGACACAAAAAACTTTGTTATGGGGTCAGAGCTGCCACTGAAGACACAGAGGTCATGGAATCATGTATTCTAGTATTTTGTAGCTTCAATACACTTAAATGTACTTTTTGGTCACAAAAAAAGAAATAAAAGATTCAGTATCCAGAATTATAATCCAACAGCAGAGCCAGATTAAGGGAGTCCCTTAAATTAAAAGTTAGACCCCATGTTTCTCCCATTCTCTGTGCAGAGTATTTAAGTTAAAGGGACAATTCACACTCAAAGCACCAAGAAAATACATTTAAAAAAAAGTCCAAACCAATGTCTGTTTCCAGAAATCATGGTCCAGCTACTCAAAATAATTCCACTACTTTCTTTTTGCAGTAGAATCGACCAGAATTACTTTTTTCCCACTACAAAGATTTTTTTTTCTTTTGAGCTTTAAGTATTACAAGCTGAATGCCATTTAGTCCCATTATATTGGAGGAAAGGCAGACATCTCTAGGGCTGATGTCTCCAAAAAAAAATCCAGCTGGATAAATTGTACTACATACCAGAGAGCAAAATATGTATTTCTGATTTTGGGGTGAACTGTCCCTTTAAGTTGATAAATGTTATTTATTAAAAAGGCACGGCATAAGCACATTTTAACCTGAAATAATGAACAAGATTTTAAGTCGGGATCCCTCGACAGTATGACCTGAATAATGAAGGTGTTGCCTTCAGGTTCTCACTATTTCAGTTTATAATGTGCTTCAGCGATAAAAAGAATATTAACTACAAATTTGCAATTAATTAAATGACTGCAAATAAATGGCGAACATGGACACTTTGAGGCCTCTTAAAGGGAAAATTCTACACTTTTTATGTGGATGTTCAGTCGGTGTTGGTGGTAAATTTAGTCACTTGAAGCAATAAAGTCCTCTTTGTGATATAAAGCTGAGTTCTCCTGCTGCAAAGTCTGCACTTTTTCCTGTCAAAGTGATGTAGTTGGAGTTGAAGGAATAGTTTGGGTTATTTGAAGTGGAACTGCATTGTACTTATCAATATTCAGTGTATTAGTTACATGCATCAGAAGCTAAGCAATACAAAAGATACTGCAGTGGATAGGGTCAGCAACAAAAGGTATTTTAGCCACTTAAATAAGGCCTGTGCAAAAATCTATATCAGTTGGATGGTGTACAGCATATTTAGAATATTTTCACCACTTTACTTTGCTGTCTGACAGCTTTTTTCTGATGGGTAACTGCTGTTATATAAGCCAAATGTTCTCTCCAAATTGAACCAAACTCAACAGATGAAATTAGTCATTTCTATCTTGCAGAACACGGGAGTTCTCCGTCTACTGTTGCCGCAATCTGTTCATTTGTTTGTGTTATTTTGTGACTATAAAATGATAGTTTGGATTCAGGAGTGTCACACAATAACAGATCGAGGCAGTGGTAGATCAGCGGCTCTTGTGTTCTGTAAGGTAAAATTACTGATTTCACATATGGAGTTTGATAGGTTTTGGAGAGAAACATGTTTGGCTTACATAATGGTGGTTTTCCTTCAAAATAAAGCTATCAGGCAGCAAATTAAAGTGGTAAAAATATTCTAAATACACTTATAATGACACTGATTTTGAAGTAGCTAAAATACCTTTTGCTGCTGACCCTGTCCACAGCAGTTTATTGTGCAGAGTCCATGTTTGTAGTCCTCTGTGCCTCTTCTAACTGGGAGCGTGCTGACCAGCATCTACTGTTGGTAATATATTGATTATCAATATGTACTGCATATAACCTCTCATCAAATAATCCGAGCTGTCCCTTTAAGGAAGAGCTCTTGTCTCCGCCTCTGGTTAACCAGGGGGCACGCGAGCTCGGTATTTTAGTCACCTGATGCTGTATTTTGGCAAACAAAGTAATGGCTACAGGCTAGGGTGGTGATACACTGTAACATGGGTGTGGGCATCAGAAGCTCAAGCACAATGCATCCTGGGACGTGTAGGCACTGCCGGCACGGATCGTCGAGCAGGAAAACTCATCTTTCCCTGTCAGTACAGCAGCACAGTGGACTTTATTGCATCAACACTGACCGGAGATCCACATGAAAAGTGGTTTCCTTTTGAGAGCCCCCGCTGTGGTAATCCAGAAACCTTTGAAACAGCATTTTGACCTCGACGTTTGGAAATAAAATGTGCATAAAATGAAACTTAACAGTTAAACAAATAAAATAAAATAGTGGTAGTTCAAGGAATTCAATCAACTGCTTCATCTAAAACCCAGTAAATATGAATTCATTAGGATTTTGTGATGCTTATGTACACTCATTTCACATGTGTCCAGCTGACACGCTCTCTAGGTCACACCAGCTATGAATTAGAATTGATTAACTGAGAGTGCACCAAGTGAACCCTAGTTCTGTTTTCCCTATATAAATAGAAGGCTATCAATATATTTTACAGGAAACATCCTAGGAAATTAGGTTTTCTATTGTACATGATTTTTATTTCATTTGTCATTTTTGCTTTCCTCCTCATGTGTGTTGTGTTGTGTACATTTCAGATTTTAGTTAGTTTTGTAAGTACACATAATTTCAGGTGTTTTTTGGTTGTTTTTTCTAATGTCTAGTTTTTATTTTTATTTCAATTAAAGATCCAGTGTCTTAAAATTTATTGGCAGAATATGGCATAAATGGAATATAATATTAAAAATTATGTTTTTACTAGTTTTTAACCACCTGAAAATAAGAATTGTTGCATTTTCATTACCTTAGAATGAGCAATTTAGAGTAGACAAACCAAACACAGGGTACATAGCCTCTTGCATTATTTGTGAGTCTTGGCCACTGTAGGTTCTCATACATACTTGGAAGTGGAAGGTGAGGATAAGTGTCTGCAATCTGCAAGCTCACTGCTAGATACCACTAAATCCTGCACACTGGTCCTTTAACTAAAGTGTTTTCTTTTTTTTTAACCTAGTTTTAGTGTAGTTTCAGTTAACTATAACAACCTTGGAAATTACAGACCTGTGATTAAAATATTACTGAAAATGAAAATGAAAACAAAAACATAAAGTCCTTTTCGTTAGTGTTTTCTGAAGGAGTTAGAGTCCCCTGAACTCAACTTTGTCTCAGCCTGGTAAGACTTTTTATTTATGAGGTTTTAACCACTGTCAACCCATGAACTGGATTGAAGGCAAACACTGGACCACTGCAAAAAAGAAAGGCCAAAAAATGTTGCAAAATGCATGACAAGGTTTTAGAAAAGCTGCCATGAAATAAGGTATTTTAGGACACAAAAATTCCCCTAAAATGCCTGTGAAATCAACCATTATTCTTTTACTGACGTGGCATCAATATGCTGCTATGGATTGGAGGCAAACACTGGGTCGTTAAAAAAAGACCTAAAAACATGCAACATTCTTTGCTTTCTTTTCTTTTCTTTTTTTTTTTTTTTTCTTTTTGTTAGAAAAGCTGCTGTGAAATCAGGCATTTTAGGCCTCAACAATCCCAAATTAAAGCACATGAAATCCTGGAAGGACTGGCTACTTTACTGCTCCTGTCCCGAGGTTGAGAACCTCTGACGTAACAGACATCTAATTGAGTTTTATTAGTGGTAGACAAATGTGGGTACTGTGTATCAAAGTGTTACTACCGTCCCTGGTTCCTGCTACTGTTTGATGCTCACACAAAAAGTGTTACGACCATCCCTGGTCTCCCCTACCCATTCCTCAGGTGTTGGTCGTTCAGAATTCTTGTTTTTCCTCAGTTTCTGTCTCCACACTCTTCTTCTCGTCTGCAGTTGAGTCCAGACTGTCATCATACCCCTCATTGTGGTAGGCTGTGGATTTGCCCCATGTCACTCGGCTGGCTTTGCGTGCAGGTGGAGGCGTCCTCACCTGGCTGCGGTCCTCCTCATCCCCGACGCATTTCACGCGTTCCTCTCCTCTCAGCTTCTGGCTCAACCGATTGGATAGTTTCCTGGCGAGCAGCGCGAGGCTGCTCCTCTTCTTCAGGCCTTCGTCTTCCTCCGACACCTGGACGTTCCCCACGTACCACATGAGCCAGCAGCCCAGGCTGAAGAAGATGATCAGGGAGCCGGTGTAGATCAAGAAGTCGCCATAGAAGCGGCCGTCGATGCGCAGGTTGGCGAATATCCCGACGAAGAGGACGATGAGGCCGATTACATCAAACACGACGGCGACGAAGAATAATGGCACGCAGCCGCCGATACACTTGATCAGACCCTTCATGGTGGAAACATCCCAGCTGATCTCAGCCTGCTGTGTTGTAACGGGAGGATGCTTCAGTCCGCAGGTGTACGAGCTGAGAGAAACGCCCCACCTTAAAGTGAAGATAAACAAGGTGTTTCCTCAGGCTCACTGTAAACACACACACACACACACACACACACACACACACACACACACACACACACACGCACACACAGCCGCAGTTCCCTTTTTAAATGTCAAAAACAGCCCTGAACCGTGTGAAAGTGAAAGTTCACTCTAATGTTGTCGCGATGCAAATGATACAAGACCTAAAGTACATTTTAACATCTAATTTGACTTTCAAATTGATATTCACGTACACAAAGTTAACCATCCCATCATTCTGTCTCTCTAAACGGGCATTTTTAAAGGTATAACATGCAACATTTTCTTTAAAGGGGGAATCTGTAATGATATGCAGGGTTGAGAAGGTTACTTTAAGAATGTATTCTGATACAGTTATAAATTACCTATTAAAAATGTAGCCAGTAACGCCATCCAAGTAATATTAAAGTAATGTAACTTGATTACTCTACCTTATGTTTGGATTACCTCAATATAAAATATGTTTAATGGTGTTTTTAATGCTGCAACCAATGTTTATTTTCATCATCAATAATCAGTCAATTATTTTCTCAAGCAATCGATTAGTTGGTAGGTCTCTCCTGTAACAATTATTTTCATTATCGATTAATCTGTCGACCATTTTCTCTATTAATCAATTAGTTGTTTGGTCGATAAAATGTCAGAAAACAGTGAAAAATGTTGATCAGTGTTTCCCAGAGCCCAAGATGCCAGATTTCAGAGCAGCGGGGCTTTTGCTCGTTGACGGAAATTGAAAGTTTTTAAGCATCCGATCAGCTTACAGTGGAGGACACGTCCTCACTTGTTATTGTCAATTTATGAAGTTGCGTGGGTCCTGCACTCCTGCAGAGCACATGCAGTCTGCCCGTCTCTTGGGAGGAGGTGGAAAAAACAACTCCCTTCCAGCACAGATCGTGTATGAAACAGGATTACAATCAATTTAACTTAGAGTCTGTGGCTCCAACTCTCTATTTGGACTGCAGTGCTCATTTTTGCACATGCAATGGCTACATATTGCTCCTTTAAAAACATGTATAGACTCATATAAACATAATTCATTTCAATCATCACTTTTGATCCATTAGAAGTGTGCGGTTGTGTCTGTATCTACAGAAACCCTGCAGCCCTCTGCCTGGATTTCCTTATTTTGTCATTACTTTGCTGTGCTCTGGACTCTTTACCGACCCAAAATGTCAGTATCTGAGGCATCATTGTGGTGCATTTACAAATAGATTTTTTTTAGGTGGCTGAAATTCGTATTTTTGCTTCATTGCTTTGCTTCCTGCACCAGCACTGCTCCTCCAAAACTGGACACGTATCAACTGCTGTCTACTGCATTTAACACGCTGACTATGGATAAGTACCTCATCCAACCCACATAAAAAAATCAGAACTATCCCTTTAAGACAATAAAACTTGTCTTTGAATTTGAGACACAAGTAGTCAAGTGATTCATTCAATGTTGATTATAGCTGCTTTAAATACACCAGTCAATAATCTACTCGGTTCCTATAGGTAAAGTATAGTTAAGTATAGTAAAGTGCATTTTCAAAGGCTGAGACCAATTATTATTTTATGTCCATTACACTGGACTCTGGGTCTGAAGGGGTTAAGTAGAATTTCCTATTACATAACATTTAAATCCCATGAAAATGTGCTTTCAGGTCATAGTAGTCAAATTTTTGCCTTTTTCATTCTGTATGTTTGAAGATGAATGCAATCCGATTCAAAGTGACTCCACAGTAAGGACTTTAGTGGACACAGCGAGACAAAGCAAACCGGGAACTGACAATTATAAGCTCTCACAACCTTTAATTATTCATGAATTGGCATATATTGTACCACACAGCATTAGGAAGTCCCACTTGTCCACTTTCCCCACATAAATATTCATAAGGACAGTTTGCTTTCTAGTAACCTCGCTAAATTGCGTGTGAGTAATTGCATTTCATGAGGCACATTGTCGTCCTTGTGCTCTCACCTTCTTTTTTTCGACCGCCGTGGTTACTGATGCAAATGTTGTCATGCACGCCTGAGACTGAGATAAGTGCTAAGTGTTGTCAGTCCTGGTAAATCAGAGAAATAAACGCAAATGTCATCACACAAGAGTCTTTAAATAATTAGCTTCCACACAAGTTCCCATGCTGAGAAGGATCATTTTCAATCCAGTCAAGTTTCTCATTTTCTTCCAGAGTTTTTCCAAATATCACAGATTGAACATCGGAGGCCTGTAGTAACTGAGGGGCTTCTTCATATTTGACCTCTTCCTGTTCTCCTTTGTGATGGGGATGAGGACGACACCCACCACAAAAACCATCAGCCCGATGGACAGCAGGGCCGGTCCCAGGATGTTGGTGACCTTCCTGCAGTGGCCGGCGAAGTACAGGCCGCTGATGATGATGCCGCATGCCAGGAAGCTGCCCCCGGTGGACATGAGGTGGATGGGGAACCAGAAGACCTCACACTTGTCCTCAGAGGCTTCGGTGGTCCAGACGGATTCGGTGCGGGACAGGCTGAACACGGTGCTCTCTGTGCGGCTCGTGGGCGTCAGCTGGTCCCTGGACTGGGAGAGGGTGCACTCTCCCAGAGGGATGTTCTCTGGGCTGCCCGGCATGGCCTCCTGGAAGACTCTGTGAAAGTAAGGATCAGTCTGTGAGGGGACACGTTGCTCTGAGGTCTCGGTTTACACAGAAGTTTAACTTTTGGGATTTTCAACAACCCTATTTTCCCTAATTTTGGGCGCTATTTAGATTATCTTAAGCGCATGCTCTGAAGAGCATTGTACTGGGAATGATAACAATTAATCTGTCAACAGAGTAAAATTTAATAAATCTACTATCAAATAAAGATCTGAAATACAGCTGAGATTATTTTTATGAGCTTTATGAGTTATTTCTGCAGACCATTGCCTTGTGTAACAGACCATTGCTGTGGTTATAGTGCAGATGATAGACCTGTAGGAGCAATAAAATCTTTAAAATCTTTTAAATCACCCTTCAGGCTTCGCACTGGGGCCCGGTATCACTTTGTTGGGGATTATTTCACAATAATGACCTGCTCATTGTACATTATCCCTTACATATATGTTTAATATGTCGGTCTTTACGTCTTTATACTGTATGTTTCATACAGTAGGCTATATAATGCTGCCAGAGAAGATGCAGTATGTTTGAAATAAAGCTTTGATTGAGAAGGAAAATGTGCAGGTACACAGGGCATGTCTGATTCAGCGCATAATCTGGGCGCTAAGAAAGGGTCAAAGGGGTTGTATTTAGTCATTTTATTAATCATGGGTGTGTTTTGGTGTTGTCTCCCATTCCATTCAACAGCAGGTGCAACAGCAAATTCAAATGCCTCTGGTGCATTGCTGTTTAAATGACAGATTGACAAGTTGAAGGAGCAAAGAGGGAGGCTTAAGAGACCCACTTATACTGATGCAGGTAATGCGGTAAACCCACTGGCCACTCCAGTGTCACATGATTCACTTATCTAAGACTGTGATTAGGCTTTTTTTTTAAACTTCTTTATTTTACAATAAAATAATGTATGCTGAGTATTTAAAAATGCACAAACACGAGCTGTTAAAAGTATTTGCTACATCTTATTTTTGTCCTACTCAGCAAAATACAAATTACAAAATGCTCTGAACTAATTAATCCTATGGTACATACACATTTTTGGACTTCTTCACTCACACAATTCATCCTCAGTTACAGTGCAGGAGGCAGCACCCTAAAGAAATTAACAGCAGTGTTTTAGTTTGTGACATGACTCTCTGGAAGTCATGATTTTGCATTCTTCTTCACGTGGTTCAACTCCATCATCTCTCTCCACAAAAGTGGTCTGAAAATGTCTGTCTTGTTTTAAAGAAGGTTCTTACGGTTTAGTTTGATAGATTGTTGATAAAGTTTACTTATTGTGTTCCACAATGGTACACTTTAAGAAATGAGGGTTATAAAAAAGTTATACCTAGAACCATCTGTGAAAGTTTTCACCCAACACGCCCTATAAACCCCAAACTCGTTCATCAAGGGTTCTTTGCATCATGATATATATAAGGGTTTTTGGTAGAAGTTCCTGGTTGGGTTCTAGACAACACCCTTGTAATATAAATAGGTTCTTGGTAGACCCCCTGGTTAGGATCTTGTTAGCACCTTTAGAAGGTGAAAAGATTCTGGATAGAGCTTCTAGAGCATGTTCTGGGTGGAACCATTAAACCATAGAAGAGTTCTCCTTTAAAACCTCTCATAAGGCCCTTTTTCAACCAAAGTAGCTCTGGATTTTGAACCGGTTCTATTTACGAGTTTGGAACCTATGTGCGATCTGGTGAAGCAGTCCACATTTCCACCAGTTTTGAGTGGAACCATTGTAATCAAGTATGTCATTAACAGAGGGTGCTGAACAAGAGCCTGTAAAATATGACACGTCAACCTTAGTTCCTAAGGAAAACCTACTGGGAACCGAGGTTTCGGGTTTTGATACTGTTTACTTTTGGTGGAAATGCTCCAAATGGTTCAATATTAAGTTCCTGAACTGGAATGGGATCGGTTCCATGTTGGTGGAAAAGCATTTATAGGGTGTTTTGGGCGAAAACTTTCACAGATGGTTCAAGGTGTAACCCTTTATGTTTGGTTACAGCTAGAACCTTTATAAACTGTTGTACCAGGAGCCAAAAAGGGTTCTCCTATGGGAACAAATCAAAAAGCCCTTTTATGGTTCTAGTTAGCACCTTTAATTCTAAGAGTGCATAATATTGCCTGAACATAACATCCAGGCAAACAAACTTATGGACAGATTTTACTTTTAATCTATTCCAATTTCATATGGTATAAATTTTAGAGTCTCTCTATATGATATAATCTAATATTTTTAATTAGTATTGTAATAAATTATACTTAATTTTAAACAATATCTGTCTTTTTTCATTCATTACCATTATGGTACAGTGTTGTTTTAACGTAACGCACCCTGAAGTGTATCCTTAAAGAATATTTCTTGAAAATGTCTTTAAATTATATGTACTTGATCTATTTTATGACACAAATAATTACAGAAAAATCCTTACCTACTGACAAGATAATGCATACTACAGAGGATTAAGCATGAAATGACAATGTATTTTAAGTAGGCCTGTTTCAAATACATAAATAGGAGCTCTTGAAGTATTGTTACAAATTGCATCTCATTGTTTTGCTCACCAAAATATAAAATAAAAAAATGCTCCAAAGTAATTACATAAATGCATTTACTTTAATGTTGCCCATCCCTGGCAACGACCTTTGTCGGCCCATCCTCTATATCCACGTGGAACGGGGGAATTCTTTGGTATAGCCCTTGAAGTTTAAACCAAAATACAAGTTTAAATTTAAACTAATGTCCAGACCTTCAAAGTGTGTTTAATCCTGCATTGTTATGTTAGTTTTCCTGAAGCACCTGCTATTACTCTAAGAAAATTGCTGCTAAACCAGAAGTAAACAAGTAGACAAACACCTACCTTTAAAGCAGAATCTTTGTCTGTATTTTTGAAGAATCAGTAATATGTTTGAATCTCTTAACCATCAGAAAACATCCAGAACTCTGAAGAAGCTGATGAAAAATTTCCACCCTCCGCCCGCCCATGCAGAGAAACCAGTAAAATCCAACGTTACGGATTCCCACTAAACAACCACCCTCCTCCAGTATGCTATCTCCACCTCCTCAAGAGAACCCTGTGACCACCATCTCCTTACCATCATCTACCATCGCTCAGTCTTGACGCTGCATCCAGGGCGAGGGGCTTGCCTTCCGGTCCCCAGAGGACATCCATAGACCCTAAAAAACCACTTAGGCTGGTGCCTCCATTGGTGAATGATTTCACAAACTTTAGAGCTGCCGTTTGTTTCAAATGCCTGAAATGTTCCAGGACTGGACAATAATAAGAGGAAAAGATCTGCCTCAATTGTAGCTGGTACTCTTTCCACACAAAGAGGAGCAGGGCAGGGCAGCAACTAGGAAATGGCTCTCTGTTATAGCTGGATTGATGTAACAAGCAATCACCCATACAGAGACTTTCCAATACAGCCTGATATGTTGGTACGGTATTGATCCCAAAGTACCCCGGAGCAGTTGTCTGCAAGTTGTAGTTTTGTCTGCTGAACATGAGATCGATGGCATCTACGTGGCATAATTAACCCTCAGAAAAATGCAGGAAATCATACAGAAGTTTGGTCAAGTTTAGGATTTTTTTTTGTCGTCTTCTAAAATCTCCTGCCTCGGATTCACAAGGGGAATGAATGAGGGGGATGTTGCTGCAATATGACACCCCTGCTTCCATCAAACAGCCCTGGTATCACATTTGTGTTTTCGTGTGCTCTTCTGGAGACACACCAGTGTCAGTATGTGGCCATTGATCAGAACATGATCTCCCTCTTTAACACAATTACACTCTACAGAGAGCTCATGAGCTTGAAAATGGCTCTTTCTACTCAGTAAACACAGACGCTCCTGCCTGATCTCATTACCGCTGTCATGTGTTTAAAATGCACCATTGTACCATCCTGTGGTGCAACGGTGATATGATGAAACCTGTCAGCGCGTGCAATGAGTGGCTCGGTCCAGCAGAGGGCAGTGCTGACATGCGCCTCGGCGTGCGGGCAAGTGATTGAATTCAGCCTGGCTGTATCATTAACTTTTAGTGAAATATTTCATAGCAGGATTAGTTAATTAATCGGTTAATTCAGTGTTTTTCTAATTACCTTGAGCTTCACTTCATTCTGGATGGAAGTCTTTTATTTTGCAGCCACATGTGAGAAATTAATCAGCCGTTCCATGTAATGTGCTACAGTATCTTGCGATTATGATGTGCCTAATTCTCTTTAATGGTCCATTTAAGTGGGTTGTATCCCGTTCACTTGATCATAGTCATCTGAGGGTATTTTACACTGCTGGGTGAATGTGCTGAAGGATGAGGCGGAGCTGCAGACCTCCATATACCAGACTGTTAGATATTTGTTTAATGCATGAGGAAAAAGACTCAAATAAAAACCCATTTGAGCATTTTAATAACATTCATGACATCTTATTATACCTTGAAGTTTCCATGAGGTCAAAATCAGTGATTATCATAAATAAAATGGACTACATTTATATCACATTTTTCCCGTCTGCCTACCAGTCAGAGTGCTTTACAAGATATCACATTCACACACTAATGGCAGAGGCTGCCATGCAAGGCGCCTCTGCTCCTCATAATCTAAGCATTCACACACAGGACTGTGGCTTCAGGGGTGATTTGGGGTTCAGTATCTTGCCCAAGGATACGTTTCCTGGTGGACAGATGGCTTTAGCTCACTTGTTGCTAAAGTAGCAAACCATAACTGTTAGCACTCATTAGCAGGCAACAGAATCGGGCTCAGCAGCCTCCCAGTGGACACGACCGGTCACTGCCTCCAAGACCAACAGGGAAACACAGCCCCAAGGTCATTTAGAGAGTTTACTGATGTAAAGATATCTTAACTTGATGCCAGCATAAGTCAGGAAACTGCTAAATGATGTTTGCCACATGCAGCAAGAAAACCACCTCCCAGTCCTCAAACTGGCCTCTGGTGGTCTCAGAGGCTGTTCTGGTCCCAGTACGCCTTTGTTCGCTGGGAGCTCTCAGTCTGGGAAGAGTCAGTTAATAGCATGTCTCTTCTTCCTACATCCATGGACCGCTTTAGCTGCACGGTCTGAGGGTGTAGCCATTGCATGCACTTTATACATCCATGGGTGTAATGCACAGCACTAGTAGCTGCTGTAAATATGTTGATAGACAGAATTTCTTCATTTATTGTTTGAATGAATGGATGCGTGTTGCCTTTATTGCTCCTAGGAAAATGTGTTATGCACAAAGAGCATCAAAAAACAACTCAACTGATCCAAAAAGGAAAACAAGTGCAAGTTTAAGACGATGTCAAATTGAGAGCTTGTTAAGCAGCTGTATGCTGCGTGGGATGTGATGCCTCTTTAGTCGGCATCCTGGGCATTCTGTACCTTCACCCTGATAAAAGATAAAAGTTCATATTCAGGCCATAGAGGGTGCAGTGGGTCTGCTCTGGACTTCTGAGCTAAATTCATGCTGTAGTGCTCTGTCATAGGGTAAGTATCACCAGTCCAGTTTGTTCTGGTTTTGTACAGACGACACTCCCTCCAACACTGAAGACAGAAGTCAGTATACTGTTTGTGGAGTTATTTGAACATCAGTTATAGAAATAGTTCTTTGTAATTTGACTGAATGTGGAATAAAAATACAAGAAACCTTGGTCATATTCATCAGAAACAAATGCAGATTTAAAGGAACAGTGTGTGGGGCTTAGTAGCATCTAGTGGTGAGCTTTTCAAATCGCAAACACCTCGCCTCACTCTCCCCTTCCAGAGATAACCTTACATCAGCGCTGCTGCATCAAATTACTTCATTTATCGTAAACTAAGTAATTTAAGTTTAAGCTGATCCACAGGTTGGACGGGTCAGGTCATAAAAATTAATATTCTGGTTAATGGCGGATTTGTTGCATGTAGGAAGGGTGCATCTCCCCAGAGAGGTAGAAAGGCCGTATGCACCTTTACGGACGAGGCAGAACTGCTCAATCGTCTTTGATTATTTATTTGTTTTCCCAGTAAGCTCCTACTCACCTGGTGTAAGATTTTGGAAGGATTCTGCAGGAGGATTTTGTCCGTCTTTCGTCAAAGTCTACTTTGAATGTAAATCCATCACATGCTGCTGTCCCTTCCACCATTTTGCCTATAAATGTTTTGGATAAAGTATGAATCCAGTGTTCTGGTTATGATTTACTTGCTGCTTTTGGCTTTCACATGGAGGTTTGTCTGACACTCCACATGTTGCAAAAGCTGCATGTTGTTGGCACATTCGATCCCCCATTCAGACACTGCACACTTTGCATCTTCATTGTTTAATATTTTGAAGTATTTACATGCAAATCTCGTGACAGAAATCATGTTGTGTTAGGGCGCAATCCCAACATCCCCACCGAACTTCAAGCCCTGAACCCTCACAGACTTAAGCTGACACCACCTGGAGTACTTGAATGTGAGAGGCTGCGAGGATTCAGAATAGTGCAAACTGGAATGGGACACTTTGCAACACATTAAAGTGACATAAATCACAAGAAAATTGAAATAAAGAAGAGAGGTCTAAAAAAATATGCTCAGTCAGGGGTTTTAGGAAAAAATCAGTTTAAGGCAGAAAGGTGAGATCTTTGGTAGCAATTAAATAAATTCCTTTAACTTTATCAGATATTCAAGAGCGCTGTCATTTTCTTTTAATGCATCTGAGGTTCCCCTGGTAACCCTGTGTGTGTAACATCAGAACACTATGAACTATGGGTAATTCCCTCAGGCAAAATCTGCAGAAATGTGGACTTATGGAAAGTGTGTATAAAGGGCTCAAAAGTCCCTGAGACGGCCCTCATGGACTCAACGATTTCACAGTGCGACAGTCTGTGAGGGGGCACGTTGGGACAGGGTCTTAGTATAATTCTGATGCTTTAACGGTCAGAAGTGTTTTAAATTCATGCCACTTTGTGCTTGTTAATCAAAGAATTAAAGTGTTTAGTGGGCTCCACCAGCACATGCACACAGCTGCTGGATCTGTTTCAAGACAAAAAAGGGCCTACATCTTTTCTAGATATATTCCCATATGTTCTAAATATTGTATAGTCATTTTTCCTGGTGAGAGGACACAACCATGTGGTGTCCCAGTCTGAGTGCTGATGACAGATGACTGTCCTTCATGGATGTGGACATGCTGTTGGCTGTTATTTACACCCATGCTACCAAGCTTCATTGTCAACAGATCTACCTGGACAGTTTTAAAGGCAGATGAGAAATCTGCAAACAGTATGCACACATAAGATAACAGAGTTTCTAGGTTGTTTGTTAAACTTGTCTCAGAAGTGTTACTCTTGCATCCTCCACAGCCCTCTTTGATCTAAATGCAAATTGTAAGGCTTCCATCTGACCAGACTTTAAGTGGGATAAGACCATTTGCTCCAAGTCAATTTCCAAGTCGTCATTTTACAGGCAGAATAAATATTTCCAAATACTTCTACATTCTAGACTCTCACTTGTGAGGATATGGCGCTTTTCTGTCTGTGATAATACATTGAATACTTTTTAGGTTTCTTGGACAAAACAAACAATTTCCCGGCATGAAATTGGGCTTTTGGAAAGAGTTCACTGACCAAATGATGTATCACATAGATGTGAACATAATTAGCAGATTAGTTGATAATTGAAAAATTATATCTACTCCCATTTTTTTTTTCAAGTAGGCTTTTTATTGTTGAAATTTTATGCTGATCTACATTTGATTATCTGACACAATTCAACATTTAACATTTATTCAATGGTCATCATCTCTTATCATCTACTAAATGGCAGTGACACTGTTGAAAAATATAGAAAATGATGTGAGATGCTAATTAAAATGCAGCTGCAGATTCCCCAGACTGATGTACCTGTAGTCAAAGAGGAACCTGTACATATCACAGGTGGATTATTTGACTTGGTGTTTTAAAGTTAGAAACTGAGCCAGTATATTGGTAAACCGACGTACAGGTATCAGTCTAATCCTGTTTTTATAATACAAACACAGAAGGTTGCCAGGGATTAGAGCTAATAAGACTCGTCTTGAGTCAGCATGCTGAGTTTCTTGGTTTGGCAGGGGTTTTAGGACCGGATTCAAATGAACTGTGGACTTTAAGGTGCAGCGTGCACACCCTCCGGTTAAAGCCACCAGAACTAAGATGCTCTAACAACTCCAGCCCTTGCGGTTTTTCAAGGCTGTGTGGATTAAACAGAAATACTTTTTGGCCAAATGAAGCTTCGCACAGAGCCTCGTTAACTCCTGAGCAAATATCAATAAAGTTCTGTGCGGCATCTCATCTGCAGATATTCACTCGTCTGTAGACGAATCACACTTCCTGCAACACACCGTCGATTTATTTACACGTGGAGCCCTTTTCTGTACAAGTGACCTTGGGAAACTAATTAATCTGCTTTGCATATTTACAGCTTTTTGTTCAGTAATCCCAGAGGGGAAGACATGCAAACAACTGTAGCATAAAGGTTCTTTCACCCATGGAAATGCAGAGAGATCTGTAATATTCATAATTCTCTTTTAGCCATCAAACAACCTCTAAGAAGAAAACACCAACCACTGATACATTTACTCTGCTCAGTATCACTGGACTCACATTTAGTTTAAAGTAAAGTTAGTCTGTTTGTCTATCCAATATAGAATAGAATTTTTAGTTATTTATTTCAGTCTGCAAATAAAATCAAACAGTACAACTCACAAAAACCCCAAACAATACAACACAAAAAACAATACAACACAAGCAACAACAAGAAAACCCAAAAAACAAACAATATAATATAAAGAAATCACATGAAACAAGACAACACAAAAAACAATGATGAAACATAAAAAACATTACAATGCAAAAAAAACAAACAATGATGAAATGCAAAAAACAATACAACACAAGACACCACAATAAAACACAAAAACAAACTTTACGACACAGAAAACAAACAACAACAATACAACCCCCCCCCCCCCCCCACACACACACACACACACAAAAAGTAAACAACACAACACAAAACAAAAATGCAACATACATATAAATACATATGATGGTCATGACTTCACCCTGAGGTGTCAGTCCAGTCAGACACATGTAGGAACTTGTTACTGAGAGTTCAGTTCTAACTTATCTCTGTTGTGCAACTGCTTTTGTTTTTGCGGCAGCGGTTGTTTGTTCTGCTCTACTCTCTGCTCTTGCTCCAAACGATGTCACCGTTGCAAGATGGCAGCGCCTGCGTCTAAGATATTTTGGCTTCATTTTTGCACAGCAGGAGGAAGTGGAGACGCGTCATCCATACAATTAATGGATTCCACTGTGATTCTGAACTTTTGGATGAAGAAATATTTTATTACCACACTTTCTGAAGGTCACAACCGCTGTTCTGATATCATGATTAACTGATCAGAGCTGTGCAGGAAAATTTATCTTAAATGGTTTGAGAGCATCAGTCTTGAATTATTTTTTTTCTCCTAATAGACTTAAAAGTGCATTGCCTGATTTAAATGTGACTAAAAAGGGAGCAGGCAGTGTAATAACACTAACACGGCCTGTGCACATGAAATGAAATAATGTTGCGTGTTAATGAGCCAAAGTATGAGAAACAGAACATGTGGATTATAACATATCTAGGCCACATTTTTTTTTTTTGCTCCGAATGAATCAAATAGAGCTGATTTTTTTCATTCACAGCTTGTTTTCAGGGAGGAAAGTTGAGGCATGCTCTCACCCCGTGCTTTGATGATCACAACATCCGTGTGCATTAATATACATGGCCATCTAGTTTATTCACCAGACTGGAGTAGAAATAGAGCACATAATACATGCTTTCAGCAGTCAGAGGAGAGGTTTCTGTGGTCTGCTGATGATGCTGGCTCCTGATGGTCTTTGGGCCTTCATGACGTCAATGGCCTGCACTGTTGCCCCCCCCTGCTGTGGCATGTCAGAGACAGAGAAAGGCAGGCAGTGCTAATAGATGCTGCGGGAAAGCAGAAGACATAGATTAGTATAAAACAGATCAATAACTCAGCCACAACTCTTTTCTGACAGATATGTCTTCACGGTCTGATAATTGGGACAAAGAACAAAGTGTGACACACTCCTGTTGATCTGATGGTTCACCGTCTCTGCTGGTGGGGATGCTGGAGGGAGGAGTTTCGTCCCTGGACTATTATTGGACAGGATATCAGTAAAAATGTCCCCCCAGGAAGTTAGGAATGCAAATTCAACCAATCCCCATGACCTTGACCATAAGATACATTTATAATGCCATTGCGTTCACTTGCATGCTAGTTTGTCATGTTATCTGGGAAAGAAGGCTGAATTTGGTAACTAGCTGTAGCCTGTCGGGGTAGAAGTGCAGGTACAAATGCATGGTGGGAAAGGGGAGGGTGGTTTAATATTTTTTAATGTGATATGGTGTATCTCTATGACGTATACAAGAATGTTATGAAAAATTCAATGGAAAGATTTTTTTAAAAATGTGAAGCTGCCAGGAAATCAGGCATTTTAGGCTGCAACAATCCCAGAGTAAACCAGCAAAAACCTCAAGGAACCGATTAAGTGCAGCGGTGTCCAACTCTCAACAGTCAACTCAAAACAAAGTGCATTAACATTTTCTTCCATATCTGAACATCTCTGATTGCACTTTTTCGTTTTTCACTGCATTGATTCAGCAAGACGTGAATTACGGTGCAAAGCGTAAAAAGGAAGCTTCAAAGACTTTCTTTGTATTCAGCCATAAGAGCCAGTTTGAGAAATAAGAGACTTCTCGAATAGCTTCTTTAAAAGGTAAAACTCACGTCAGTTCACTTCCAGGACTGTCGCTGCCAGTCTGCAAGAACACGGTGCTTCAGGTGAGAAATCAGACTGAATTAACAGGACACTGCCTTTGATGACAGAACCTGTCTTTACATATTACTGCCAGTCTCAGTGGGTGAACCACACCGAAGGAATGCACTCAAAGGGCGATTTTCACACTTGAAATGAATAATTTGATGATTTTTCTAAAATGTTATCTAATAATGAGTCTGTAGTGAGTCATGTGTTTGTCCCTTTTTGAATCAGACTGACGAGAGGGCCGGCAGCCTTTAGACAAAAACACAGCAGAGAAAAACCCTTTACCCAAAGCACATGCAGTTTTTAATATACTGGGTGGGAACCAAATACCTTTTTGTGTTTTTGTTTTTGATGTTGGCCAAATCAATCTGCAACCACCAGATCACTAGGTGGTAAAACTTTCTAAAAATAACAGCCTCTATTCAGGCTTTTACAGCAAACTTCTACACAGAGTTTTCATCAAAGAGCATCACAAGTGTTTTATGTATGGAAGACCTGCACCAGTCTTGTTAGATGCACTTACTGTACATTCCTGAGCGGAAATATGTAAAAGACTGTGTGGAGTGGGTGTACTTACGGTGAATTAGCCCTTAATGCGGGCTCTATTAAAGTGTTTCTTTGGTCCTTCTGTTAATACATACAGCCTGAACAATGCTGAAGAGAGTACAAGTATGGTTTAAATTGTGTTATTGCTCTGCGGGAGAGCTTTAAAATTTATCCTGCAAGATACGTAAGAATCTCACTTGAGGTACAGGTTATCTACATTAAGGTAACACTTAAGATAAGAGTGTTTTTACTGTTGTCAACTGAGGGGACACAACAGTGTTTCAAACTAAAATACAGCTTTTTCATTTACACACATCTTCAAAGAATGCCTGCAGTTTTCATACCTTCATGTTGTACCTGTTGGAGTGCAAAAGCTTTGATGCCATGGCAGAAGAGTGGTTGTCAAAGTTCACTCTTCACAAGAGCTAGCTCAAAGTTCGGTTCGCACGGGTGAACATTATGGGACTTTTCCACCGGCACTTTTGTCTCTGTGGAGCCAAACCGTGCCGCGCCCAATGTCATTTCCTTGTGCACTGACCATATTTCAGTCTGCATTGAGGCATTACAGTATTAAAATATTATTTTTATAATTATCCGTCACTCAGACTTCAGTCATTAATTGCTTCAAACTCTCCGGTATCCAGTTCAGACTACAGCAACAAGTTGCCATGGAAACCCTGCAGTTATGCCAACTGATGTGTCATTCAACATTTTTTGTTGTTGTAAAGAATAAAAAGAAACTGGTAGTTTTATGAGCGCAATGTAAATTAAATACTTGATTTATGATGAGGTTAATAATTTAATATTGAAAAAAATTACCTTAGGCCCTTTAAGGCCCCTATCCTGAAGAATTGTACCAACTTTTCTCCCCCACAGAGCATGTATGGCAATGTGTTTTGTCTATTTACCAAGAGGGACACTTTGAATTGATATGTCACTCCAAATTCGTTGATGATGTGGCTGAAATTCAGATTTGTTTTTTTTTGCAGTGTCTCCAAATATTCTGTGTAAGTGCATGTCTGCTGCCCACAAGTGGCCAAAATCTGGTAATCTGCAAGTTCAACTGAGCCTTTATCGGTTGTTAAACTCTGTCTATTCTTGTTCTTATCTTATTTCTTTCTGTTAACTGCATGTAAACAGTGCATTGGGGCAACACAGCAGCCAAACCACCATGTAAATAAATAAGTAAAGGTCAAAAAGGCTATGCTTCTTTTCACAAGAGGGCTCATTATGTCTCTGTTATATCTGTTAAAATATGTATTCACCAATTAAAAATGGACTCCTCTGTTTTTGTTTTTCAAAGAGCAGGAAATTATGTGCTTTACATTCTAATATTATTTGCAAACAAAAAGGAAATGTACACGTTTGGAATGTGGTAGGAGGTAGTTAGCTTGATGGCTTCAAGAGTAAGTAGATGAAGCAGGTAAAGGACCGAGCACCACCAACCTCAAGTCAAATAATATCAAGAGAAAATCCAAGGTTGATGATGTCACAGGTTTGTAAGGTGACCTCCGTGGAAGAAGAATTCATAGTTTGCCACCTATATGAAGATTCCCCAGTATTTGTAGAAGGGTGTGGATGCTACTTGGCTGTTGTGTGTCAGAAATGAAAGGGAATTGCAGTAGACAGGTGAACCTGTGCTGCGAATATCAAATTTTCAAGATGTCATCCAAGATCACGTCAGTTATTAAGGGCGTAAAAGCCCATTTTCTGCAGGCAAGGAGGGATAATACTGTTTAGAATTTTTCTTTTACAGGTGACGTCCATCACTCATCGCAGAACCTCTGGTATTTCACACAAGGTTTCATGATTAAATGCGAGAGTGAGGACAGAGAGAGAAAAGGAAAAATCTCACAAAACCCTGAGGTTATTGACCAGCATTTCTTGTCAAGAAAACTTCCAGCGTGCCATCTTCTTCTGTATGATCCTTTTAGAAGCAATAAAACTCTAATGTTGTCAGCCAAGAAACGGAGTCAGGAGCTCTTGGTCGAGGTTACAAACCAAGTAAAGCAATATACAGCAAGTTATGACTCTGCTTCACAAGAGAGACTCTGACATCTAATTTCAGATATCAAGAGGGTCCGGCTTCCTGAACCATGGGAAATAAGAGCAATCTAGCCAGGGTCAAAGGGATAAATGCAGTGCAGCTGCACCACCACCTCGCCCGTATATAAAGCTGAGATTTCACAATCAGTACTCCATAATGTGGAGGTTTCCACGGCGACTAGGCTGCATAGTGTTTTGTACAGTTTGTCTTTGCCGAGATCACAGGTCAAGGCTTAGACGTGTCTCACCTTTGATGGAGAAACCCTCCAGTCGATTTAATTTCACAGTTGTAGCTGGGGTTCCTTTTGAAATGTTAATTCCCCACAGAGCAGCGGGGACCAATCAATGATATCGATCCGCATGCCCATCAGGAGTGAAGAGAGGATGCTGTGATCATATGGATATAAGTATTTTACATCCCCTTTCCTCCATACAGACCTCCGTGTTTTGGGTGCATGCAGATGCACACAGGACTAACGTTCAATGGCACTTTGATGGCCGGGGCCGTGCAGATGTTCAGGCCTAATCAAGACAAATGGGAGTCTTTTGTTGCTTGCTGCAAAGCCAATATGGTGGTCCCACTGAGTTACCTGGAGAAGCTCCCTGTGGAGTGCAGACGCCTCTCAGACTTTAGATTACTCAGAGGAAACAGTTCAGGACTCCCACAACAAGCAGCAATTAGCAAGTTTCCTTCTACTGTACTCTGCATTTTCAGCTTAAAGAGATACTGCACACTTGAACATGTTTTTTTTAGCTGTAAACTAAATTATACTACTGTACTGTGATGAAGCACATCAATGTTGGTGGTTACTATGTTGATAATGTAACTAACGCAACACAAATAACTACAAATGTTTCCAAAATGATCCAGCAATCAAACGCCAGCTGTCTCACTCACACAAACCAAGCGCTCCTCCCTGCCTCTCCTGTCTCCCCTCTTCATTTCCTCTAAACAGACAGGGAAAGAACTGATGTTGCACCGTGCCGCACCACCAAACTTTCATGATGTGCAAGTGTGGAATAAGTTTGGGTCATGTCATGTGTAGCATCACTGTTCCTCCACATCCCACTTCCTCTACAAAGTCAAATTCAATCAGAACCACAGCACTCTTCATATGACACAGAGCAGCAGATTGTCTTACTGCAAAAATGCATTTTAAACAGTTTGTTGAGAGATTCTCATTTAGGCTACAGTGTCTCATTTACAAATGAGATTCCTAATAAGATCTGTAAAATCCCCTTCTCTCTGTCTCTCTCCTGTTACTGGATTTAGTAAAACTGTCAGGATTTCTTCTTGCAACTACTTCTATAAATATAGCATTAATAGAACCAAAATGTAAATATTGCATTGCATCATATTGCATTATAACAGGGCTGAACTGTATTTTACTGAATCATTAGCTATTAAATACATTCTAAGCTGCATTGTATCGTTGAACGTATATTGAGATGCACATCGAATCGTCTCAGTCAGTGAGATGCACACACTTAGTAAACATCGACACCCACACGCTGACACGAGGGGATGATGGGGCCCTTACGCAATTTGCGGGGCAGCTCGTGCAGTGTGCGTACAGGGCCACCCAGCTCTGATGTTGCTGTTTATCATCTCACATGTCAGGGATCACATTATCCTCATGACGCAAAATCTCCATTTGTTGGTGTGAGTGCGGGGAGCTGCTCTCACAAACAATCAGCCTGACGTGCAGCTTTGGCCTCCTGCGCCTTCATGAGGTGATTTCATTAATTTCTGCCTCAGCGTGGAGACGGCACGGTGCTAGATGAAGTCAGACCACCTGTTCAACTCGGTCCATTTATGTGTCAGTCTGAGGAAAGTATGAATCGTTTTTATGCAGTTTGGCTGATTTGGTTGTTATTTTGTATCATTTGTTATGCAGAGCACCGTTTGAGCAAAGCAAAGAAAAATTCACGGTGTTCGAGGCAATGAGTCACTTTGTGTCCTGAACTGCACACCATCATCATCCTCATCATCATCATCACAAACACTGCTGAAAGGTTAAATCTTAAAATATCATCCCATTCACTCTAAAATATTAATGCCCCCATTTTCTTCACATTTCGTTGACTGTCAGAATCTAATTATAAAAACTCTCTTGGTCTCATAAAGGGATGCATTCATAAAATTCATCTTTAAAAACACCCAGCAAATGTAGAATTTAATTTCTTTTTTTAAAAAAGCTGGTCACTGTGGTGTTTAACAAATGTTACTCAGACAGGAGAAAACAGTGCATTTCTATTTTCAGGCGAATTAATCCACATTTCGTGCTTTAGTGAATATTACATCCCATTTAACCTGGTATTATTATCTAAATATGGTATTTAGATAATAATCGGAAGCGGGAATTAACAAAATATAAATACTTTATTACTGTACTTAAGTAGATTTTAGTATGACATACAAGAAGAAGATATATCAGACTTTGATTCTGTCACACACACTTGTAGTTGAATCAGTGTATTGTTGGTTTTGGTCTTAATTTAACATTCATGGCCTGAAGTTTAAAGGAGTAGTTCACCCAAAACTTTAGCCATTATCTACTCACCCTCATGCCGATTGAAGGCCGGATTTAGTATTTTAGTCCACAAAACACATGAATGGTGAACAGCTTTCAAACGCAAAAAAAAAAAAAAAACCCAACAGAATAAAAACATAAAATGCCTCCATACTGATCATTTCTGCAACATTGTTTTCCTCTGAAACTCCATCCGTGTTTTGTGGACTTAAAAACTAAATCTGACCTTCAATCGGCATGAGGGTGAGTAGATAATGACTGAATTTTCAGTTTTGGGTGAACTAACCCTTTAAATGTTTCAACAGAAGAGTCTCATAGTCCGTTTCTTACCTAGTCAGAGCAGGTTGTTTGTGGAGCTTTGAGCCATATAAAAGATAAAGTAGGAAACTAACTTCTCTGTCGTTGTGTTTGGTTTCCTCTGTGGCCATTTTTGATGATGGAAGTCTCTCTTCCTCTTTACTGTCTGAGCTTTAAAGATTTCATTCAAGTTTAAAGATTTTATTCAGCCCTTCTCCGACAAACAAGAGGAGGAACACTAACTCCCCCGGATTACGTCGATACAATCGAGTTTTCCCTCCTTCATTTTCATCTCTCTATCGAGACAGCCATCGATTTTTTTGTACTTGCTTCATTTCAAAAGAGGAACAGGAGTATAATTACAGCAGCTCCTCAGTGTCAGAAGATTCAAAAACAAACCATTTTTTTCCCTCCCAGAACTGCTGAAAATCTTTATCATGCAAAGTTTGAATCTCAAATTTGTCGCCTCCTTTCTGCACGTTCATGCTTGTGTTTTGTAATTGACTCAAACATTGTCAGTACCAACACGTTCTTGGCAGCTTTATTTTCTTACACTCATAGTTCATTATAAAGCGGTGTTTGCTGAAAGACTAACATCCTGAATTATTCATGAGTGTACTCTTTTTCTCCCGAATCTGTTTTTGTTTGCTCCAAACTGTCATGCCGCATTTAATTATTCTGCAGCCTCTCCAGACCTACAGAGGAAACACAAAGAGGTTTGACCTTAACGGGGCAATCTTTCTGCCATTTGAGATCAAAACATTTATGAGTTTCTTCATTTTTTTTCCTTTGGCAGATTCCTCGCAGTGGTTTGCAGGACACTTGAAAATGCCAGATAAAGTGAATTCACAAAGAGAGGCTGCTCATTTTCTCACCGTTTCTCTCTCCCTGCAGTGCACACCAGTTAAGGTCAACAGTCTTTTATCAGGCTCAGTGAGAGCTGGCCCATAAATCCACTGAGAGGCGCACATTTAAGAATTTCTTGATGCTATTCCTGCACTCCTGTACACTCCAATCAATACATGTGACTGTGAGCAACTCTCCCAGAGCCAGAAACCAAAGAGTGAAGACTAAAACTTGTGATATCATCGGGTATATAGAGCCCGGAGCTGCTCAAAGACAGTGAATTAGAGGAGATAGTGGAGCTGAGTGGTGGAGCTTCTAGGGTTATTTTCTGGTAATATGAGAGTACATCTGACAACAACATGAAAGAATGAAGCAGAAGGAAAATAAAACCTGAAAAACTGAAAACAATGAGGGTGGAACAAACAAACTCCGCCGTAATCTACTGCAAAACAATCTCCTGCAGTATGATACCAATATAATTGCATCAGTATTGGGATAAATATTCTGTTTCATCACCTCTGTAATCCGGTAAATAAATACAATGTTTGATTCCTTCATTACAAAATATTGTGTTTTATCTCTGCCAGGCGTAAACAGATTAAATCCATCACAGATGTTATAATCAACTAAAGTTAGGCACAACATGAGATGAGTAAATCCACACTTTTCTAAACTTTGCTGCCATCTTGACTGTAACTTAATAGGACTATGCAATGCACATCCAGACCAATAGAAGGGTCAGCGAATAGTGACATAATTAAGAATAATTAATTAATTAATTAATTAATTTTCTTGCTGGCACTGGAAAGACTTTGTTTCATAATTCCTCTGGTGCGGACCTGAGCAAAATGTGGCCCGGGGACCGGATGCAGCCCACTGAAAGGTTTTGTGTGGAACACAAGGCCATCATCACGGACAAAGACAGTCAATAGCATTTTGCTTGCCATTAAACTGTTATCAGACCTTTATTTTGAAAGGGGTCAGTGCTGTGCTCATTGGTAATGATAATGAACTCCCTATCTTTTATATTAAACTGTACCTTTATTCACTCAGTGCTGCACATCCATGTTGTTTATATTGCTCTTCTTCTACTTATGCTGCAAAAATAGTTGCAGCCTGTATGCAGCATGCACGGTACACTTTAAAACATCAAATTTTGGACATTGCCAACAAAATATCAGCCTACAATTCATCACATGGCATTTCAGAAAGGGTGACGAACAGTAGAAGCGCCCTTTATAGAGCACTTCTGACGATTCCATTATTAGAGATTTGGCTATTATGAGGACCTTATATCATTTGTGTTTGGCTCACAGCAGCTTAATCAATTCCTCATGTGGCCCCCCATGAAAAATAATTGCCCACCCCTGCTCTGGCGAGTGTATCCACCCGTTTCACAAAGTTGAGAGTTTTGCAGCTGTTGCTGCTGAGGGATTTATACCACGTAACTCAACTGCAACTTAGTTTCACCATCAAGTAGGAGAACAAACTAAAGAGGCACCTTCATTAGTCCTAAACATGGTGCAATATAAATATTAATAGTCATACACTATTAATATTAACATTAATATTAATGTGTCCACCACCTTAAAGCTCACTTATCAAAATTAGACCTCAGAGGCAGGCAGGAACACTCCAGAACTGATACCCGGGCCACTCGACCTCTGGATTGATAGTCTGACTGAATAACTTCTGAATCTTTTAAAGCCTAATGTGTTGATTTCTGAATCAAAAAAGAAGGAAACTTTAAACCCCTGAAATGACTCTTATTTCCATCTTGCTTCCTTTCAGCCAAAAGCATTGTGCATCACTGGAGCCTGTCAATAAACACACAGAAGTTACTTGATAACAAGTGATGGCAGACTTTCTCCAGGCTGTAGGTAGCTTGTGCAGTGCTGGGTGAAATTAGCACTCTCTGATTTGGCAAATCACAGGAGGGAGGCCGTGTTAATTAGGTTAGCAGTTAGCCTGGTTTTCACATCCCAGGAATCGAATCCGGCATCTTCCATTTAGCAAATCATGGAGTCTGGATGCGCCTGTCGCTGAAGTGATTGGAATTTTTAATGGCATGTGACCCTGTTTTTAGGTCCTAAAATTCTGATGACCTCCAGCTGAGTTGTCAAGTTGTTGTATGAATTTCACATGGTCTGTTTTCAAGAGCTTCACACTAATGACACATGACATTATCACACACAAACATCAATGTGACTTTTATAAAATAACCCTATCTACATAACAAGCCACACAAGATGACTCCAGGAGTCAAATTTTAACATCATTACCTTTGTTACCTTTACGCTCAGATGAACAGAGGTTATGAAAAGAACACTCATTCATTCATGAGAACAGATTAAAGCAAGAAAGTGGGCTGCCTCTGTGAACCTGTAGCATGAGTCAATACAAAAGATCTGCATTCATCAAAAAGACATCAGTACCCAATGCAAGCATTTTATTCCCTTTCCTCAGTACTGTTGTCAGGTACCTGTTGTATCACGTATTCAGCATTTTAATTAATAAAAACACAAATCTTGACCAGTGCCACTATGTTACTGAAGAAAAACAAAAGGCTGTCGGTGTGGGTGTACTGCTACAGGTGCAGTTGGGAAGATGAAAAACAATTCAGGGATGGATTCCAGGCATCCCTTCAAAGTAAAGTCCAAAAATCGAACGCAAAGTGCATGAAATCCAAAAACAGTCCAAAAAAAAAAAAAAAAAAAAAAATGCGGGGTAACACTAGGACACTCGACCACAAATGAAGATGAAGTGTAAATTAAGGAGGGAAAGACACAAGACACTAGTAAGGGGGAGGATAACAAGACATGGGTGAAAACAATCCGATCAAAAAAGGAGGGAAAAAACACAAAGATAAGAAGTTAAACCATAAACACAAGAGAAACCCCAAACCATGACACAAACATCTAGTCTGGTTCAACTTTTTGCCAAACTTTTCTCCACATAGTCGCCTCTCTTGTGTCAATGCAGTGGTCTTATTAGCCCCTTTCATGTAAAGAAACCAGTAAGTTACTGGGATAACCTTTGAGACACCACTGGTGATTTTCACTAGTCACACATACAGCTACATTCAGGAACATTCCTGCCTTGTCCCGTTTCACACATGGCAAAGCCGGACTAGATGAGCCAAGGGTATTCATTAGCAGCTGAATGAGATGCACCAGGCTGTCGATGTAGTTAAAAGAGAGAGAAAGTCCATGTGCAGTATGGAGGAGGTGGGGTGGATGGATGGGTCAAAAACACAGGATATTTCATCCAGGAGACTGGAGTTCATGTCCCATGTGAAAGTCAAAACTCTGTGAAAAGTTTTAAGGTACATTGTGTGACTTCATGTGACATATGTGATGTAAAATAGTCATTGCAACCCCTAACACGGTCTAGCCAAACTACCGAAACTTGACAAGTTGGGATGAGAATGCACAGAGATGCTAAATGCGGTACAACTGTACAAAAGAGGATGGGTA
Source organism: Lutjanus erythropterus (assembly GCF_056507025.1). Classification (NCBI taxonomy): domain Eukaryota; kingdom Metazoa; phylum Chordata; class Actinopteri; order Lutjaniformes; family Lutjanidae; genus Lutjanus; species Lutjanus erythropterus. The sequence continues at coordinate 5,156,125 of NC_139335.1, forward strand.
AAGCAGGAACATTTGGGGTTTCCATGGAGCTCTTTTTGTCCGGTGCTCTTGTAATATATTTAATATTCAACAAATCTTTTTTTTTGTGAAAATAGGCGGACCAGCATTTACCCTGAAATCCCTCTAGGTCTGGAGGTGGGAAGCTGGTGGTACAGGTCTCTGATGACCGATCTATACTCCCATTCTCACAGCAACCCATGCAAGACATGTTCCTGAACATTTCAGGGATAAACTGCATAATCAAAAGGGGCTATTGAAACTAATGAGGAGGCATCTTTGGATGCAGCGCTAATGTTGGTCTGAGCACAGTATCATGCCACGCTGCAGCGGGGCGGGTCCAGCCCTCATGAAGCATCAAGTCATGTCAGTAAGGGGCCTTCACACATGCAGACTCAGTAATTGGCTGCTGTTCTTTGAGAATGCGGGAGATTTAATAGGCAGTGTGTGCAACAACCAGGCGAGAGTCAATCACGCTTGTTTTAATGAAACAGAAACAGAAGCACAGGATTGTTTACTATTCAGCTCCACAGCAGCGGTGTTTGGATCGGTTCCAGCACAGATACGGGACCGCAATGCCGATCAGTCCTGCCAGCTCAGGCACCAGCACAAAAAATACAGCAAAAAGGTTTTTTATACTCGGGAAACACAATGTACAACAAGAAATGAACTACTGCCTCATGGGAAGTATGGTGGCTATGTCAGAATGGACCTTTTTCACAGCAGCCATTTTGACATGTAATAAACACAGATGTTACCAATGGTACCAATTAAAGGAGCAATGTGTGAAATATGGCCACCTGTTGAAGGTAATTCCAGAGACATGGGAGGCGGCATATCACCAGAAGAGCTATCTATGGCTGAAGCTAGCCTACTAGCTACTATTAGCTCAGTTAGCCGTTCAGATAGAGGTTTATTATGAGTCTGACCAGAAGGCAAAAGAACCAGCTAAGAATTTATGAACGGTGCAATAAAAACTGTTACTTCTTCACAATCTATCCTATTTTAATTTTAAATGTAAATTCTGGCCATATTTATATGTGGTTCCATATGATGATCGATCCACGATCTTTCCCTTACCATAAACGGGTGTTTTTTTGTCCCAAAACCTACCCAGATCTTAATCACAGCATTGTTACATGAGAAAACATGAAACAGTGCGTAGACAAATCTTGCAAGAGTTGCGTAAATTTTTGGTTCCTTTCTAAACATGACATAGCTGCCTGGTCGCGATCTTTATCGTATTACTGCCTCTCAGAAATAGACAATGCAGAATCAGAATCCTGACCCAAATGTACTCAGTCCAGTTTGACAGTTTGAATGAAATGTCAGTGACATGGCAACCTAAATCACAACCTGCTTCAATGTCTGTTTTATTCTAAAACAGACCATAATATACTAAATGAACATCATGCTGGATAGATGAAACCTTGGAACTCGCGACTGACACCATGAAGTCATTAGGAAACTGCCCACTGAGGTGAGAAGTAGGTTAATTTATGTATTAGACTCAATACAGGGGGATTTCTTTTTGCAAAAAGTGAAGTTGCCCTCTACTGGCCATTAGAAACAATGCAGCTTTTAGATTTCTACACTGGCCTCACTTTTCAGACCCAGAAGCTCCGTCTACTTCTTCCACTGTCTATGGTGTGTCCCTCAGTATAATATGACTGCTGTGAAGAAATTATGTTGTAGGCTAGAAGCCAGAGACTGCCTACTATCTTGCAAACATCTGAGAAAAAGGAAAACTTTGATTAATTTATGAGTACAGATTCAAAGCAAGAAAGTGCAGCATGAGTCAAAACATATAAATATCTATATGTGTGAATGCAGTGAAGTGTTACACGGCTGCAGTTCATCAGAATTCAGGGTAAACACTTGATTCCCTCACTAGATCGTACACATACTACATATTTAAGAGTTACTCCAGTTTCAAAATCCAGCATGCATTCTGTCAGCATCCATCAGTGTGAGGTGTTCTCACTCCTCCTCCGTCACCAGCTTCCATAGTAAAGTAGGCTGCAGCACATCACAGTGCTCCAACACAAAGTGCAGCTTTTCCTTTAGGCTTAAGGAAATAAATCAGTGCTCTGTAGGTTTCCCTCCTGAAGAAATCAAGGTCATACAGTGTCTTTAAAATCTGGGACAGTTCGCCTCATGAGACGAGCTGTTCATCTACCTCGTATTATCAGGGTGGCAGAGCGACCGGGTCTGTGGCAGCGAACACAACTGCAGCACACGTAAAAATGTCACTGAACAGCTGGGCAGGTTGAGTGTACAACTGTATATACTTACCGCTCGCACTTTATTTTACAGTGCACTAAAGGGACTGTAAAAACTGTGCTTTCTTTAGCTGGGCCAAAACTCAAGGCCTGTGGACCAAATCCAGCCTGGCACCTCATTTCATGCAAGAGTTTGCAAAGAATATAGGATGTGCAATACAATTCTATGCTGCATTAAAGATGCACTGCACAGTAAAGTCTAATAAAAGGTCTAAAAGCGAAAAAAAAAAATTCTAATTAGAGTATGGCTTGTTACATCTTATTAATGTACTGTAAACTAAAGTGGGACCCTACACACAAAACAAGCTGATCCTTTAAAATACTTGAATCCTGTGTAAATGCAGATGTCTTTGCACTAACAGGAGCCATTGATCCACTGATCCTGAGCCTCATGTTGTGTACTCTGCAGTATTAGTGCTGTTGATTGATGAATTTGGGATGTGAACTCTTGAGCAGCCAATCTGCTGGAGGCCTCTCCGAGCTGTTTACTGCTGAGAAATTTATGGACCATGGTGAGTATTTTCTTTTCTTTTGTGTGCTTACTTTGTGCCCCTCTAGTAAATTCCTCTGAGAGACTTCAGCCTAGTTGCCCAGATTAAATATCTCTGCCTGGAAGTGCAGCTGGAATGCAACTTTTAGTCAAGTAGAAAAGTGAGTTTCCCCTGCTGCAAAAAGAAGAAAAAAAAAATCCAAAAATGCTCGGGCGGTATAGATGTTTTAAACTCCCTATACCCAGAACTCGAACAATAGGAAATAGAGTGCGAAAAGATATACCTGACACACTGATATAGACAAATGAGCACAGCACACACACACCAACGTGTCTGTAAACAAGCGCTGGTCTCTGTTGGTGGCTCCCTCTGTCAGATAGCTCTCAGCAGGATACAGTCAGATCAGCAGCATCTTGTTGACGGCTTGTGAACATCTTCGTTTCATCATGTTCAAACAGTTGGAAGCCTCACACCTCACCTCAGTGGAAACAGGAGGTCCCACATCTTGTTCCTGTGGTGCCACCAGGATCCAGACTTAGACCACGGTATGTAACATTCACATAATGTAAAACATATACACTGGAAACATATTTATTTGTCTTTTTTCACTCAAATGCAATGAGGTTTCATTTGGCCATCCTTCCCGTTAGACATACTAAACACAGCCTCTCCTAAAAATAATTTATATCCTACTGAATGGCTTTTACCAATGATTTTTTTGAGAAAACGTAACTCATGCCTAGATTAAGTTAAGTGAAGCACATGGAAGCTGCAGGAACAGGGTCTGGATGAATCGACGGTGAACAAAGTACAGGCAGTGGTTTCATATATTTTAGACTCGTCTTAATTTTGCTCACAGATTGCAAGTTAGACCATTTCACAACAATAAGGACTGACTAACTGCAAGACAAAAAAAATTAGTCACCTTACCCCCAGGCTGACTCAGGCTTACACCCATGTTACCATGGTAACAACCAGTGTCTCCAACTGATCAGTAGGACCCAACTACAAAAAAGAAGAAAGCGTGGCTCATAATTTGTGGTTTGCTAACGTCGACATGGAGAGAGCAATGATTTCCTTGTGTCTTGTGTCATATCATAACTCAGTGGTGGGACTGACACTGTTTACTGTCACAGCGATTGTTTTTCCCATAAGACATTTTTTTTGTATTGTTACACTCCTTGTAAACTTTCGAAGTTAAATGTAAATGAAACTGGTGAATTCCTCCAATTTTCTGCTGGGGTAAACAGTGGATGGATGCGGTCATCCAGTGCACTCAGTCCGTCATTTTTTTCTCTTTTGAAATTAATTTACCCAAAATTCATTGTGCCATAGTCCTACTTAAGATAGTCAAGAACTTAACTGCTTTGTGCACTTTATTTAGACGTCTATCTGAAGTCCAAGACCACAATCTTTTCCTAATCACAACAAAAACCATTTTCACATAAGCACTCCGAAATAAACCCTGAGAATCAGGTCAAGACATTGTCCAAATGTGCCCTTTCACATATGCAGCATGCATCAGGAGATAGTCTGTACCAGACGTGTTCTCACTTGTTGGAAACAATCTGTATGGTTTAAGCGAGCAGAGGTGCCTGCAGAGCATGCACGAGGAGGAGGCGAAGGATTCATCCATTATGATGACAGTTTTTGCATCGATATCAATAAAAAATGAGTCTCAAAGTTTGTGACGAAAGTGGAGAAAGGTGATAGACACAGAGATGATGTGATGTGCTTAGATTTGCAAGATGCACAAATTAGCAAAAAAGTATGAAAATGAAACGATCAGTGAACGAATGGAAAGCGACATACAGGCATGTTGCACACTGTGTAACGTCATCAACCTGCCCACTCATACCGTCCAGACACTGAGCTGCTCTATTCACACACGCGGCTCACCTGGAATTTGGACAATAAAGCTTAAAGGGTGAAGTCTGGGTAAATGATACGGACAGGTAGTGTCTGGATGACTGCAGTGGATATTGTGGAAATTGTAGGAAAAAGAAACACCTTGACAATGAACATTTTCCACATATGTTTAATGTTACTCAGTCACAAAAATACATTTGTTTTTCAAGTCAAGTCAAATTGTATTTTGTTATTGTATAGCCCAATTTCATAAATAACACTTTGCCTCAGGGGACCTTACAATCTGTACAATGTGTGACACTTTCCGTCTGGTAAACCCTTAAAAGAGTAAGAAAAAAATCCCCCCAGAAAATCCTTCTAACGGGGAAAAAAAATGGAAGAAACCTCAGGGAGAGCCACAGAGGAGAGATCCCCCTCCCAGGATGGACAGATGTGCAATAGATGTCATTTGTGCAGAGCAGAACAGTTTGCAGCTGCAGATTAGTACGTTTTTAGGAGCCAGGTTACGTGCCGGAGATAATAAGCAGTGAAAACCTTTTGTTTCAGAGTGATATTGAACTTGAGAATTTGTGCTGCATTCCCTCACTGGAGAAGTGGAAGTGAAAATTCAACAAGTCGACAATCTTGCGCTGGTTTAATTAGCCTGAAAAATTCAACCTTTAACCAACCGACCGGCTCATGTAGTGACAGCAAATAAACTGAGTGCACTTTGATAAACCTCTGGGCACTTTCATTTTGTCACAGGGTGTGAAAGGTGTTCTCCGAGATTATTCCCTATATTTATATATATTTTCTGCTGGCAGTTGATCAAATGGACACATGAGCCAGTCTCAGACTCTGGAGAGGGCCTGATCTCTGGTGTGCAGTGCATTGATCCGCTCTGTGGCCTCAACCCGTCTGAAGCTTCATGGCTTAAAGTCCAGACTGTGCGGGGAAAAACTCAAAGTGACATTGAAGCAGAAGATGAAAAAAAAAAACCTCAAGGTGAAGAGAGGGAGGAAGGAGGTAGAGAATGACAGAGAGGAGTAAGAAACCAGTGTGTGGAGAATTTAACAAACCACTGCCATTGTTATCTTGGTAGCAGATGGAGTCTGAGTTGTGTGTATGTTTTGTGATTAATGAAGGTGCTTGTCAATAAGACGATGCAGGCGGGATATTAATTCATCAGTCTGGCAGGAGGCTCTGACTATAATTGAAGAATGTTTTCTCTGGATGTGGAGCACATAAAAAGAGGACCTTTTTTATAGCTGGGAAAATAGCTGGGAGGTGTTTTCAGTAACACAGTAAACTACAATTGACATAAAAAATTCCATTTAGCATCTTTCTATCATATCAAATAATCTGCACCTGTAGACGGAGTATACCAGTGGTAATGGAATTACATGTTTAAAGCCTTATTTTCTGAGCATTGAACTGAACATTGGCAAAATATTACATGCATAGCTCCTATTTTTTGGGAAACATTCTGTAAAAAGTCTTACATCATTTTAAGGAGCAATATATAGTGATTGTGCTGTTGTTTCTCAACCTTGATGATGTGCAGATGATGAAGGAACCTCGCTGACACTGGCTTTGTATAAAATAGGTTTATTACAAAAAGACCAGTTATCATACAGGCACCATGGTTTGCCTGGGAGATGACTTAAAGCCAGGATGAGTCTCTCTCCCAGAACTGTGGTTTCAACCAACCTTTATAGGAGTATGCATACGTCTCTTTAACATATAATTGCATAAACAACAGGGCTTCTCTTAGCATATGGTCTCTGTCAATTCCAGAGCATCTCTTTTTCCAAACAAAGGAATTACAGATATATTGCCCCCTGTAAACAGGACCCCTATAAACCTACGACTGAACCCTCTCCTATACCTAATTCACTTCCACCCTTTTAACCTTTAACCTTTTAACATTCCAACATGGTCACACATATACTCAATCTTAACTTCTTCTAAGATACACATCTATACATGCACAACTAATGGAACAACAGATACTACAGTGCATCCAAGAATGAGTGCTGCAGTCCCAAATAGTGAGTTTAACCTGCAGATAAATAAATAGACTCCGGAGTCGGGGAAGCTCAGGCAGGACCACTGCAGGACCACTGCAGGAGTGCAAGACGAGTGCAACAAACAATGACTCTAAGTTGACCAGCTGTTTATTGTCTGCTAACTTAAAGGTAAGCCAATTATTCTGAAAACAAAACACTGTTCTGAGAAAACACACTCTAGAGTTGAGATTTTTCTCAATTTAATAGTTATAAACATTTACTCCTTCTTAAAGATTAGGGTGGGTGAGGAAACTCAGGTGAAGGGAATGAGTTGATTGTGGGGCAGATGGGAGTGGCAAGATTAGGAGATTAGTCTGAGGGCATCTGAAGGATGAATGTAAAATAGCACTGAATGTTCCTAAGGAAGTGGGAACGTCGTAGGATAGATGACCAGTGACAGACTTTGACAAAGTACAGCCTGACAGAGCCTCTAGCTTAGTCTTGTTCCCTTTTAGGTTAAACAAATAAAACAAAGTTTGTTCAAAATTGTTGCTGAACTTGTCATTTACTTGTCAAATGCCTTTTTTCCAGGACTTTTCTTGGCTTTAGTTCAGTTCACCCAGAGACTGAATGTTCTTCAGCTCTGCCTTGTGGTAAAACATTCCTTTTGTTTTTACCAGAAGACATTTGGGCGCTTAAAACTAGCATGAAGTCAACAACATAAGCTGTGATTTGTTGTAAAGCTCTGCAGCTGCTGTACTAAACATAATGCTTCCTCTGAACGCAGTTTTCCATGATGAGGATAGGTCCATGATATTTGAGGAGGGATTTAATAATAACTCCCATAATTGTTGTGATTACGTTTATGATGCAATTATCATCATCATTTCCTGGACAGAGTCCTCGTCTCTGATGCTTTGCGTGGCTCGGTGGACCTGTAACTTCACTCGGTGAGCAAAACTGATCGAGGTGATGACGCCCGAGCACATTCAGAGTGTACGGCTGATCGTCTGTGGTCCGGCGGTGCTTCGCCAAGCCTCATTAAGAAATTACCCAAATCACATCCAAGTTATGGATTATTAACTACAGGTAGCCACTTCATAATCATTCACATCTCAATTTGTAAAGGCTTATAAAAACTGGAGAGAGCACACTGCTAATGTGAAGACACTGTCTCAGTAATGAGCCATTTTAAAGGAATAAACTGTGAATAAATACCTATATTTCAAGTTTTCTGCTCTCTATCATTGATTGCTGTCTCAAACATCCAGCAACTGTTTTAGGATTTACTAGTAAAAATCCCTCTGGCTCAAAGGAAGTAATGAGTTTAATATTTCCAGTTGGAATGAAATAAAGAGCTGGAAAGTCTTAATGTCTTAAGACATTAAGACTTTCCACTTTTTATCAATTGTATTTGTAGTCATCAAATGTAACATAACACACTAGTGTATTGGTATTTTTTGTTAAAATAGTCATTTTTTCTGTGGCTGTAGGTGCTGCATTTATTTTTTCTTGTCACTGCCCCAAGCTCTGTACAGCATTTAAAGCCAGTGTGTTGCACAGAGAACATGGCTTGTATTGTGTATTTGTTTTATCAGCCTGTTCTGATGTGCCGTTGAAGACAGGTGACAAAGTCTTAATTTGGGAGAGGTTTGAAAGACTATCTAGACGTTGCATTTTTATCATTGTTTATTTATGTAGTTTGCGAGCCTTTATTTTGAAAGTCTACCTGGATGTTTCATGTTTATATTGCTAACTTCTGTAGTTTGTGAGCCTGTATTTTGAAAGGATGTTGTATCTTCATTATTGGTAGCTTATAGTTTGTGTACCTTTATACTGAAAATGTACCTGGGTGTTGCATATTTATTATTACTAATTTGAAAAGTGACTCTTGAAAAGAACTTCTTTGTATCTCGTGTTATGTAAGTATTGACAACTGTTCCAAAAGGCCACACACAAAGGTGGATCGAAAGCTACCGAAATGTTCAGATGTTAGTTAGGCACCCCAAAGTATGATTTACTCGTGGGTGATTGCAATTACCAGTGGGGTGCCTGATCCATATCTGTGACTTGATTTCTCAGTGTCAGGAGAACAATATCAAAGTGCATGGCCGGCTCCAGGATACTTTCCCCAGGGGAAGGCTTGACCGATGTCTGGGGTGCCAAGGAAATAGTCAATGTTCATGACTTCAGAGTTACTTTATAAGGAAGTTTTTGTTTGTTCTGTGAATTTGGAAAAAGAATATTAATAATATAGCCATCAGCCTAAATTGCAATTGACCACAAGACACAGACAAAAACTTCTTTCACTTAGAAAGGTGAAAGACTTCAGACACATGCAGCCAAAATTAATACCATCCAAAATCAGACAGCTGTGCATTGGTAACAATATTTCAGATGAAATGGCCACCACGATCCTAGTAATTATTTTTCTTTTGCAAAAAAAAAACCCAAAACGTATGGGCTGAGAATATAAACATGTCCTGCTGTGGACTGATTATCTCTGTCAGAAATAAAAGGAAAAATATCCACAGTGCAGCCACAGCAAAGAGTACATTTACACCCATGCCTGTTAACTGTGCACACATGGTGTAAAATGACTTGGTGGTTATTAACTTTTACATATTTCTTTATTAAGAAAATACTAAAATGCTTGAAGGGAGCTTAACCAGGGCTTCAGTGAATTGTGATGTATATAACACCCCCTAGCCTCTATGTAGCGCTGTGCTATGAAAGTGCAGTTTCTCATTTATTCAGCAGAAATGGTTAAGACATTTCCTTCACAGGTGATGACGACACCTGCTACCTTAAGGTTAAGTTTAGGGTCGTACGTCACTGTCTTTTATTCTTCCCTCGAACACTCATACAACTCATACAAGCACAAGGAGCTCAAAAAGCTAAAGGAAAAAAAAAATCTTTCTGCAGAAAGCGAACAGACATTCAGATTGTCTGCTGTGTCTTTTCTGCAAAAGCAATCGATTTTTGTGGATTTTCCTCTTTAGGCTGTAGTTACACAATTTCCGTCTTTTTTTTCCCAAAGAATCTTTCTGTCTTCCCTCATTCATCAGCCATCCATTCACTGCAGAAACACTCGGGGCCATCTCCCAGACAGCTCTGCTATTGACCGCTCTCATTTAAGCAGTGGTGAAGCAGCATATCTGGGATCGATACCGGCATCCGCCTATGAGAACGACGTGTGTGTGTGTGTGGTGCAATGAGAACGGCCTCGGCCTATTAGCTGCATTCATCATCGCACTCCCATGGTGGTATGGTCACCGCTGAATGCCACGGTGTTTACACACTCAGGCTCCTTAAGCACCCTGCTCTATTAACTCTCTGCATTTACATGATGCCCACATCCAATCGTCTCTCCCTCGAGGTGAGGAGCTTCGTCAACCATAAATAACATGAATTGTCCAATTTCTGCTCAGGTTGGATGCTGTTGGTATAATTGCTGCTCAGATAATGGTTCCTATTTCTGCCCAGGTGGCTGGTCAGCGGCGGAAGTACATTTATTTTTCCTTTTTATGCTACGCCACCAAATTTCAGGAGGCAAACCTTCTTCCAAGCTTTGTCTGCGGGGACGCCCACAGATTCAAACTTTGAAAACCCCTGTTATAGATTAAACTTACCAAGAAAACAGTTTATAGGAAAAGAATAGAAATCCAGCTGTCCTCTTAATAGTCTTAATAGTATTTATCGCATTTGCTTTTATCCTATGAACTCTCGCTCAGGTCGTCTGGTCATGGCCTTTCAATTATCTACCACCTCTGGTAGTAGTGAATGTCACATACAGCACCTTTAAGGCATCTATATGTTTCAGAGTGGAATGCAGCAGCTCCTTGTGTATTTTACAATGCCCGTTCAAAATGTACCTGTTCGGAACAGGCCGACTACTTGGCCTCTGGTGTTGCTGCTTGCTGTGCTGGATTGTCAAAATGTCAGCTGTTGAGAGAGAAGGTTAACCTTTACCCTTCCTCAACATGACTCTGGGTATACAGTCTGGGGCTGCACCTAAATTCTTTAAGTAATCTAACATTTTTTTTGATGAATTGATCATTTATACCAGTGATTATTTTTTAATACTCAATTAATTTAGGCTAACAATTAAGAAACCCAACATTTCACTGTTTTATTTAATCATCATCATGTAATTTCCACGTCTCTGCTGTGTTCAGCTCACAGAGCACCACACTGTCGGGTCTCCGTCTAAAATACTCCCACACTTTAGACCGATCACGAGTGGTGGCTGTGAACCACAGCTTGCTCCCGGGGGACTCGAGACCGCTTGACATACAGACAGGCGCAGTCGTGTTTGAGACACGCCATAGTCGTTATCAGTGATGTGGATGACTTCGATCAGTCCCACTCCATACTGCCAAAGAGCAGGCGTTTGCCTGTTTTTTCTAAAATTATTAATATTTAATGCATCGCGTGTCCAAATTGCACCAAATTCAATACTGCTCTGCCTTGGGTGCCCAGAGACACATCTGACAACTTTAAAGCAGAGAGAGATTCCTTGAGTTGTGCGTATATTATGTTAATTTTTTATCAGTGTTTTGACAGTTAATATATGTGGAAATATATTGCTATGCTACTGGAATTCATATAGAATCATGCTTGTGTCAACCTGATGAATCTCTTTTAGCTCTGTTTCTTGGTCTCTACCAGCTCCAGAGGGAAATATCAGGCTCTATAGCTGTCTGTTTGCTGTTTGGTGCTGATCAGATAGTATACAATTGCTTTTTGGTCTTAACAGGTCTCTGCATCTATAAAAGAGGTCAGACTGAACCAAAATTGCACGTTTGTTGGGTGTCAAACCAAAACAACTTGCTGAAAGATGCTAAAATGCTCCATTAAGCTGAGGGGAACTGCAGAGTCAGGTGATAATTCTCAATGGGTTCACCGCTACAATTGACTTCTTTCACATTACACACAGTCCATGACCCTTCGTTGATAGAAAAATATTGATTAGCGCAGCTTAAAGCTCTTCAGACTGTGTTTGTTTGTGTTGTACTGTATTCATCTCTTTTTTTGCCTGGCTTCCTTCAGTTCTGCTATTCTTGTTTGGCACATCAATCAATCAGACCAAAACTTGTCCCTCACGGTGCTGCGGCTTCTGATCGGATCAGGTCGGCAGTGAAATATAAGGTCAACTGCAGCCTTTTGAAATCCTTCACTCTGCCAGTCAACTCGCTTAGCAAACTTCAAGAATAATAAAATAAAGTGAAAAAAAAAAAAAAACGGCTTAAAGCACAGCCTTCATCCCAGAGGTCTGCATGTTTTCTTTTTTCATAAAAAATGGAAAGGTCATTCCATCAGAGACAGACCTCTGATACAATGACTGAACAGGAAGATTTATGGGTAAAAGTTTTTTTTTTCCACATTGTTGGCAGTGGCATTTGGTTTAAACAGACATAGACAGGATTTTTCCTGGAGGAACAGACAGACTCCTGTGATGGTTGGACTGCTGATAAAGAAGAGTGCATGTTACAATATACACAGCACCACCTTTTTGGATGGTAAATACCGTACATGACCATGGTTGTTTCTGATGATGAGGATGATTCAAGCAGTGTACTGAATTATTTCACCTGATAAGGACACTGGGAGAACAGAATTAAATTGTTTAATGGCCAAACATTTGACCACAGCTCCTCCATTTGGCCCAGTTGTCCAAATAACCTTGTTCCTTTTTCCATCTAAATGCAAATGGACGGGTATTGAGGAAAGTGGAAACCACTGCCATTTGCTATCTGCCCATTTGTGTGCGCACTATTGTAACCATAGGGTTTTGTTCTGGTTTTGTGAGAAATGTATTGCCCACTCTCCCCTCTATGAATTTCAAGAAGGTTTTCCGATGGCCCAGGACGTAATGGGAACAGTAGGTATTAATATGTGTGTCATAGAGGTAATAGAAGTCTCAGTGCTTTTTGTTGATGGTGTCAGTGACCAGATGTACAACAACCCACAAAAGTTTTAGCTCGAGAGCGTTCCTGGATTTGTGGTTTTAGAAGAAAAATGCAAAAGAAAATGTGATTTTTTTCCCCACTAACCAACTTTGGCAGAGTTGTCAGCACCAGTGACACCAATGAAGAAGTCTGTTCGGAATAGCCTCAATGATAGTGTTACAGAAAAATCAATGCTAAAGTCTCATAGTTGATGCTGTCTCTGGCATTAGGGTGGAGATGGTGTGACTTCTGTCTTTTCAAGGGCTTAGTCTTCCATAGCTGGACCTACTACTAGAGTTTTCTAACAAGATTAAGGTCAGCATGTGAGTCACATCATCTCTGGACACTCATAATCCCCACCTCAATGTCTAAAAGTTTCTACTAAATGAAGCCTCCTGAAAATTTTATGTCCAATTCAAGAGAAAAGAATGCAAAGAGGACTAACTAATGAATTAGTTTATGTAACAGGTAAAGTTTGGTGACTCTAAATACTCATTTCACGGTGCATCCTATGCAGTCAGTGCCATTCTTACCACCTAGGAAACTAAAGAGCTGTGTTTTTATTGATTGTCAAATACGCAGTCTGTCCCCAACTACAAGATAGCCATTCTCTCCAAACAGCATTCTCTCCAAGGAAACTTTGGAGAAACTTTCTCTACAAGGTCACAAGGTATCGACTTTCATTCTTGGACATAATAATCACAGATGGAGCCGCGTGAAGGGAACAACAACAGGCCGAATGAAAACACAAGTTGCCTTTTGTCCACGTCTTTTGACCTATTAGGAGATAAACTGGATTAAAGGTAAAATCTTACAAAGACTGCCTTTAACTAAATGGTTGTTCAATCACACTCTGGGATTGGTTTAGCTCTGTCAGCCTTTTGATTGTGTGAGAACTGAAAAGCACCATTTCTCAAGGACCGCTTTCCATTACATTGTGGAAACCTGAGACCAACACTAAAAACTTGGCCACTGCTTTCTATTTGGTCTGTGTTTTGGGGCATGCTTCCCCCAGAATTGTAAAGAATTTACTATGGTATTGTTAAGTACCTTGCTTTAAATGAACAGTGAAAAGCTACTTGAAAAGGCAGAGGGGTGGAACCAGTAAAACAGTCCTGCAACAAGTTGTGTTCTCTTCAGTGAGATGAAAAAGAAAACTCTGATGGTAGAGGTTGAGCATCAGGAAAAGAGACTGATTTGTTGCAACAAGGATAAACCTCCATGAGCTAAAGGAGTTTAAAACCCAATGAATTAATTTTAACGATTAAGTATAATGAACACAGGAGAGCTGAAGTGAAACTGAAACTTCAGGGTTCTGTTCCAGAAGTTAGAAAACTCATTCAAGATCCCATTAACTCTGTAACAATGCTAATAAGTAAAAATGAAGCTTTTTTGTTTTTAATTATGACCTTTCTTTGCAGTTTGTTGTGCTGTTCGCTTCATATTAGGGCAGCCCAGTATCATCACACCGAGTAAAGAAATGTCCAAAAGACATTTTTCTAACATCTTGATGTACATTCAAAAGACGTCCCCTGTGGAGCCAGAATGAAAGTTGTTATGAGATCTTTATGTGATGTATTCTGAACATCAGAAACGTCAGAGTAGCATAACATGTTTAGTGAGCCTGAGGGAGAGACCAGTTATACTGTCTATAGTGGTAAAGAGTCACGTGATTGTGCGGTGAGTGGTGGACAGAGTGAGCAGTGAAGTTGTCAGTCTGGCAGTAAATGTACAGTGTACGTTTGTCCAAGAATAAATGCTCCTCAGTGACTGTTTTTCCTCCAACTATGGACTAGCATCGCTATGATGGTCAGCTCCGCCTGTGTTGAAAGAGTACCGTCTGCAGTTGAATATGGTTGAGTGGAGCTGTTTTACACAAATACTATCATAATACCCTTGTAAAATGTTGGAAAAGAATGAAAAATAGATACCACTCAAACCTACACGTTTAATTCTGTATGGAGTTTCAGAACCTAGTAGTTGAGGCTGACTCAGACATAATATTGTGGCTTTGAGCCCACAACTCGAGGTTTAGAGCCTACTGCTGATAGCTTATTTACTTAAGTACTGAAAAATATCAACTATAGTGAATAGTAGAATATCATTGTGCAAGTTCTTAATTCTTCTATCTAGTTTCATCATTTCAATACCACTGAAATGTTCAATGCTTGCCACCGGTCTCAGCTGCTTAAAAATGATCGCCAGCATTTATGACCCAAAACTGAACAATTTTCACAGGTGCACGATTTAGGACATTACGTGGGAAATACGCAGGAGTGTGGCCGATTTGTCAAATCGGTCCAAGATGCTGATTAATGCCTATAGCTAGCTAGGCAGTGCTAGTGCTGATGCTAACATGTCCCAGTATCACAAGACATAGCCAGAAGGATATTTTGGGAGTAAGCAACATTCCCAAGCCATTTAACCTCCATATTTTCTACTGTACAACACTTTGCCATTTTAACACATCATAATTAAGTGGAACAAAGATAATAAGTACAAGCCAGCTGAGAAAATTAGGTCTTACCTCACAAAAGTAGGTCTCCAGTCAGCTTGTTTTTCAGAAACTAACCAGGACCTCTTCTGTGTTTGGAGAACAATATAACGCTAACATTATAATTTTATATATTTTTGACAACTCCCAAACTTGTTTTATCTTACTTTAGCACATGCAGGTAGCAACATATTTTAGTTAGGCTATAGTAAGTTCACAAGCTAGCTGATTTGATTGTTTTTTGTAGACAAACACATGTGAAATGGTTGGGAAAAGGAATTTAGTCATTAGCTTTAGTACTAAATGAGCTACAGGGATGGTAACATATAAAAACATAAGCTCAAACCATCCGCAAAACTGCACCATCATCACCTACTGTTACCTTAACACAAATCTCCATAAGGAGTTTCATAGTCACAATGATCACTATTAGGGATGCACCCAAATCCAAATGTGACTTCCAGTATAAACCACGCCCACTTTTGGTCTTCTACCCGGATACATAGACAGATCATTTTGTTGGTTGAACAGATAGATAATCATGTCTCTGTGCACCTCTAACCACTATCCCTAAGAACTCTACGCCACCAAACGTCAAAGTTTTGCGGCAAAAGGTCTATTTGTGATACTTATTTCATAAATATGAAAGAGCATGAGTGATTGAATCGATGTATACAACACACATGATGTGCTTTAATAGTTTGTAAACAAACAGAAAATGCACAAGAACAGTCATATTTTGTTTTGAAGCCTTTAAATTAGTCTCCAGATATTTGTGCAATTACACAGACACCTTTTTCATTCATACCACATTTAGCTGTATTATATTAAAAGAAATTCCTCTTTGACTATGAAAGACAACAGTCCTAAATGAAAAGGACAACAATGCCTTTATGGCAGCAAATGAACCTCACAACATTTTAAAAAGAGTAAGTGGCTATAGGGTTATGTCGCATGAATAGGAAATATTGCACATAGATAAAAAGGCTCTCGGGATGACATCATTATTAATTAAGTGAAAAGAAGGAACAGACGTTTGTGAAGATTAGTTGAGCAAGGTGAAAGGATACAGAAACTTTCTGAAGCAGTCTACTGAACAGTTAACACCCCCCCACCCATCAAATATAATAACTATCAAATATACTTCATAACCTGCAAGCACTCCCCAAGAAAAGAAAAACAAATCATATGTACAAAGACAATAATTTTGAAAAAAAGATCTCTAACTGACATCATTTAATACAGACCTGGCGTAAAAAAAAGGAAAGTAGCACATCAATTTTAAAATAATTTAAAGAAATAAATTGATTGAACTCATTTGGCCAACTTTCCACATCCCTACAAGGTCATCAATCATTAATTCATTATTATTAAAAACAATAATAGTCAGTCAGACAGTCGACTTTAGAAAAACAACAAGACATCAGCACATTTCAACATAATCATGGATTTATGTGTAATGAGACATTGCTTTCCTGCCATTAAAAAAAGACAGTTCCAATCACAAAAACATTGTATTCAAGTTCTTATATACAGTAGCGTACAACTCAAATATTTGATAACAGATATAGCTAATTTCCTGATGTTTTACCTGTACAATAAGGTAAAGTTGTAATCTGGTGAATGTAATCACTAAGAGATACCCACAATTTCAGAATTCTTGGCATTTTGGAAATGGACAGTGCATGCCTGTGGAAATGCACAGATTTTCATCTTGTTTTTGACCCTCAAGCTGTTTGACAACAAACATGAATATTATCCAAGTCATGATAGGATATATATTATCAAGGCCATTGGACTCTTCATGATTGGAAAGAGACAGATGGAAAATCTACTCAGACCAGATCAATTCTTCTCTTTGTGTGTAAATTATGGTCTTTGTTGTCTGTGGACTGTACTTGGAACTTATTTGACACTTTACCTAGGGCTGAATTTTCTTTACTTGTGGCCAAATTTGTTTTGACTTTGGACTAAATGAATTTTCCTGAGTTAGGACTTTGCTTGAGATTGAACTGTCTAGATTTGGTACCATATTATGTTGACCTTGAAACTTGGGACTCACTTTTTCTGACTTCCTTGACTTGAGACTTAACTTGTGACAATATTCTTGACTTGGGTGCAAATTTTCTTAACTTGGGACTACTTAGTACTTTACTTGGGACTTAATTTTCTTGACTTGGGGCCAACTTTTCTTGACTTGAGACTTATTTGTCTTGACTTGATACTTAACTTGGGACTGCATATTCTTGACCTGGGCCTACATTGTCTTTACTTGGGACTTGACTTGGGACTCACTTGGGATTGAACTGTCTTGACCTGTAACTTGAATCAAGATTTATAGCCAAGAATAACAGTAGAAGACGGCTGAAAAGAGCAGGGATACATCCACCCTAAAAAACATGTTTTTTTCTCCTGCAATGATTTAGACCCGTCATTGGATCAGAGCTGACAGAAAGTCCATTTGGATCTACTCAGGTTTAAGACTTGACAGAGGGACCCTGCCAGACCCAGTTAGTACCTAGTGTTCAAGATACAAACCAGGACCAGAGTTGGGCTGGGTCCTGGATTTATATTCAGTCTGAGTGAACCCTTGAAGACCTTGACTCTCCAGTTCATTTGACTGAATAGCTGAAAACAAAAGCATTGTATACATACTTATGAGCCCATAAACCTTAAACAAAGCTAATTCAGGTAATGTGATTGGTGTAACAAATTTCGAATAGAAATATCTATTGTCTTCCTTTTAAAGTTTGACACTCCTTTGATTGAATTTAGTCTTTTTGAGGTATATGTACTGCATCATCTATCACTGTACAGGTTTTTACTGCTGGTAAATTATAATCAATAATATTGCACATAAAGCAAAGACAACGAGACATGTGACAAAAGCATGATTGTTCAATCAAGAGCATATGGGATTCCATACAATAAGGCATTGCTTTAATGAAAACATCTGGACAAACAGTTCACAGTTTTAATTGATGCTTGATTGACTAGCGATTATGACGTCCTTTTTAGTACTGATTGTTTCAGTCAACACATCGACACAAAACTATGACTCGACCTACACGGTCCTCAGCTCTGACACAGAGTACCTGATATGTAGAGATGGAAGCAGCTGGCCAATCACTACCCGAGCAGGGTGGACGGGGGCGGGTCATCCTCGTGGATGACAAAGCAAGGAAATGTATGAAATTAAGCTAATTCAAACAACCATCAGGCTCCATTTTCACCTGTGGAGTCACGTCTGTAGACTGAAGCTGCCAATCGACAGTGGTTTCATACACAATCATTCTATGCTACAAGCACAGTTTAAAAAAAGAAAAAATACTCCCCATATACATATTACCTCCACTGTAATCTGTGGAAATAATATTAATGTGGGATCTTTGCCTTATCTAAAATTAAAATTATTAATTAGGAATCCACAATAGATTCCAGGTGGGAGAAAACAAAACAAAACATAACATAATGCCAAAAGGCCAGCTTTTCTTGTTTAAATGCTGCTAATGTAGCCTATTTACAATCATCTATTGTACGCAACAGAAATAGCCTCTGTTTTCACTAAAAAGCTGATATGTTCTGGCCATTTACCAAAGAAGAAGAGGAAAATAAACCAAACAAAAAAAGGGATTTCATTAATTGTGCTTTTTAACCCACAAATCCACTTCATCGTTGAAATGGGACAATTTTAAGAGGCACCACTTGAAGTGCTTACATCAGTCAATGAGAATCTCTAAAGCTATAACAAGGACTGAAAATACAAATAGTAAATATAATATATTTATATATTTATAAAGTTGATAAGACTCCCTTCCAGTCCCATGTCCAGTTTAAAAAATATTTTCTTCACGCTGTCAATTGTCTAACATGAAGGATCCCTCTTTGTGTCAACGCGCAAAGCCCTTATGATGCTAAGAGAGAAATGTCTTTGCCGGGGTTGATTCTAGTTACCCAAAATCTGGATGACACAGGAAGCTTGTGCTAAAAAGCAGGAAGAGTTTTTAATGTAGGAGGTTGTTTTAATAAGAAGACAGAACATCTCTGCTGAGGAGACTTGCTGATTTTGGAGATTTCTGTTGATGTCTGTGGTGTGTCTCAGGAATCCTTCAGCTGACCACTCTGCGGTTAAACAGTTACCTCGTTCTTACTGGCAGTGCGGTATGTGTGGTGGTGGCCGGGAATGTACTGTAGGTGGTCCACCGTGTGTGTTCGTCGGGAGGCAAACGCCTGCCTCTTAGACGTGGTCACTTGGTGGTTGACCGTCAACGTGTTGTAGGAGTCGTTAGAGGCACTGGGCTGAGAGTGCATCTTGGTCATCTTGTGGCGGTCCATGACAGGCGTGACGGGCATCAGCATGTCGGCGTGAGACATTGCCCGTGCCATGGCCTTCTCCCGGAACTTGTCGCGCCTCATCGCCGGTGATAGTAGCAAGGGATCCTGGGAGTGGAGGCGGTCTGCTGACAGTAGCTGCTCCTCTGAGAGGTGGCGGCTGCTGCTGTACGCAGCGGCTGCCATCACGCCATATGAAGATAAGCCGTAATCCCCACGACGTGGCGTCCTGGGAGGAGACAGGACGTGGTCCTGGGACATGGCCCTCTGGACTCGGCGGGGACGCTGCCGCTGCTGGTGCTGCTGGGGATCTGGATTCAGCTTCACCATGTGGGTTGGACCCCGACCGCCAAAGTCAGGATGAAGATGTTTCCTTGTGTAGTACTCATCAATGTCCTTATCACCTGAGGAGTCAGAGGAGAAGGATAATCAAAGAGAGATACAACAGTATCAAGACTACTGACTTTGCTGTGAATTAGTGCACCCTTGGATACTTGTACAATATTGAGTGCTAAAGTGACATAGTTACAACAAAACTAAGTGGGTCGCAAGACCACTAAATATTTTGAACTGAGGGTTAGAAAACCATAAACCGACCAGGGCCCATTTAACCAAATTTGCAAAATGAAAGTTGCAATTTGCAGCATGACATAATTTCATCCCCTGTTAATTTTGGCACTAATTTGCTAATCAAAGGAAACAAAATTATTGCAACTCATGCACGATCATGCGAGAGCCACATAGCACTTGCAAATTCATCCCCAATTTGCTAGAAACAATTAGTTGTTAAAAGTGATGCTGCCACTGTTTGTAATTTCACAAAGTGCTAACAAATCACTAATGAAACAAGCCCTAGGACCATAAGGTTTTGGCCAGATTTTTATGTTCTGTTGACTTAACTTGGGACTGAATATTCTTGACTTACAACTGTAGGACTTGACTTGGGGACTGAATTGTGTTGACTTTAGACCAAATTTTCTTGATTTGGGACTTACTTGTCTTTCCGTCCCAAGTCTTGACTTGAGAACTGAATGTTCTCGATTTGGGACTGAATTTTCTGGACTTAGGACTTTATATGAGACAGAAATGTCTGGACTAAAGCAGTTCAGCTTTTTAAGGAATACAACTGCACCAGAGCTGATGTTATAAAGGTATAACATTAGTGTTAGTGGTAGCATTAGCATTAACATTCGCCTTTCCTGCTTAACTTTTTGATCAGTTGGAAACAACAGACAAGACTTTTATGGTCTTGAGAAGCTGCAGCATTTATTAACTGACACAGTGGAATTTATAATCCACTGTATATTTACTGCCAGAGTGGCAGCACAGTCCTATTGTTGACACATTAGTCTTCATGACATCTGTCGTACAACCTGCTGGCTGCTGTTGAAGAGATGAGGTGATCATGTAATGAACACAGCAGTTATAGAGCTCTATTCAAACTGCTTTGAGTTGTTTTGTCCCTTTCTCTATGAAAAACAGAACAACATTCTCGTCAGCGCAGTTGCCCTTCAGCGTGGAGAGAACTCATCAGCCTGCCACGATACTCCACAGTTCATGAGCTGGTTGTGCCTGAACAGTTGTTTAATACCTCTGCCAGAAAGCAGGTCGGTCTATCCGGCAGGCGCACACACGCTCCTAATGGTGAAGTCATTCACAGCTGTATTAACCACAGGCGGCAATCAGCTCTGAGCAGACTTTTATCTACCTGTTTTTGGCAGCGCTGGCACACAGGGGGACACTACCACAGAAGCTCTCTGATTAACTGTTGTGGCTGAGGGGTCGTTACCTCTGCAGTAGTTAATTATTGCAGAACACAGAGGTCGAATGGCCGTTTTAGGACCATAGCACGCTTCAGCGAGTCGTAGAGAAGAGGGATGATGGGAATTGTTTGTCTGGATGCTCGGCTCTCTGGGAGAGAAGTCATGCCTGGATACAGAAGGTCACCTTATTGTCCCTCCATGAGGGGTTTCATGTCCACTGCTCTGTGCATTCCTAATGAAGGAGGCCCAACTTTGGCCTGTAGCGTTTTGCTCCAGCATTTTTCCCCGAGGGGTTGGGTTAGATATGACATTATGGCAGAAAATGTCAACCAAACTCAACCAGAGGCTAGAAGTATACAGATAATCGACAAGCCGCAGCCCGTAGCTCCATTAATAAGTCAAACTGGAGTATCCAGTCACTGTAAGAGATCTGGAGTGATTATAGACTCAATTGCTTTAATAAGGCAAGAAAATATTTTGTCCTGCTAAGATAAGAAAATACACATAGTAAATTCTCAAATAACCAGTGGGGTGGCTGACACAAACAAATCAAAACCAAGTAAAAAAAAAAATAAAGTGGGAGGGTGGATTGTGTCATAATTAACACTGTTGCTCTGACTGAAATAATGTTTTCATTTGCTAACTTTGTCATGTCACTTCTATACTCTTGAGTTTTACTGATGGAAGACTAAATGTCTTGAAAATGTTAAAGTTAAGTTAAAATGTCAAACCTTCCTGCAAATGTTTCAAATAGAGGAGGTACAGCACACTCAAACCTGTTTTTAGAGATGTAAACAAAATTAAATTACTGTGATGACACACATCGATGCTGGTGTTATTTAGGATGTTTTTTGATAAATCAATTTCAAAAACTGCATATCCTGGGTTGAAAATGACTAAAACCCCACCCTGCTCCCATGGCAGCTCATTTTCAAACATATGCAGATCGATACTCATCATTCACAGGAGTTTTCATTATTTTTTGCTAACCCTCTACTTAGTATTTTTACATTTTGCCACTTTTGATGACTGAAGAAGCACCAGTGGACGGCAACAGCAGAGCTACAGTGGACTGATACTTGCAGACACACACAAACTGGAGAGAGTAGCCTCTCTGAGCTGCTAGCATTTTTTTTAAAGGGCCACCAAAGTGCTTGTAGTGACTGGTTACTTCTGACTACAATTGTAGCTGAGCAGTGATCAGTCTCGCTCCACCGCCTGCAGCCCAGCACAACCCCTTCCTCAACATCTTGCCTCACTTTTGTGCTTTTTTTGTGCACCTGCTTTTTGTTCATATTGGTGTTCGGCTCATACAGATGTCATGAAATAATTGGGAGCTTGCAAAGCTGAGGGGTGAATTCAAACAACAAAGAATGGATTTAGGCCACTGATACTTAATCTCTGCTGGATTTTGCATCACTTGCAACCACCATGTGCCCCATGTCAATGCCCAATTCACAAAAGATATGGCACTAACGATATTACAGTGCAAACCTGCCTGTAATGTTTTGCAGCTGAGTGAAATTCCCCTTGTTTGACATCTGTTAAATGTTCATGTCCAATTTTCTGTAGTGGTCCCAGAAATATTTGTTCTTAATACTACGACAAGGAACTTTTATATTGTGTTGATTTTGGAGGTCCCTCTGGACAAAAGTGAGTGTTTCCAGGGTAATAACCACAAAATATATCATGAAAAATAGAACTGATCTAAATAAAAAATTTCCTCCTGCTTCTGTTAAACTAGCTAACTTGCTAACTACTCACTGTAACTTTGCCAGTGAAAAACATAAACAGGCTCATTTCATCTGATTTCAAGGACAATCCGGCTGCAGGCATTGAGAACACAGAAACAGCTGATCTTCCTATGGATGGTCTTGTTATTTTATGTGGGTCACATAGAGGCATCAGTAATAAACTGAGACTCGTTCATGACTAAATAAAACTTCCTTGTAGTAGCTTACTGAAGCTATACTGAAGTTGCACATCACAAATGGTAGACTCACCCTGTATGAAGTTTTTTTTGTCAGACTGATTGTGGTTTGTGGTGTTGCTGTATGTTCTCCTTCATGTCTCTGGGCACATGAAAAGCTGTTACCTCTCCTGTTCTGGTCTGTTCTGGACTTTACGGCGTGCAACCATTATCCCTGTTTCTCACAGCAGTGGGTTTTATGGCGTTTTCCCGTTTCATTCCCTCATGGTGAATATTGTACTGCCATCTGTGAGCATATGATGTGCTGGGATGTGCTGTTGCTTCTCCTGGCTATAGTCGCTGGGTTTCAGTTTCCATCAACTCTCTGAAGCTGCTAATAATTTTCACTCTAACTGCGTACAGCTATTAGCGCTGCTGTTTGTGAATTGGAATTTTTTGCAATGAGGTTCATTTGCATAGAAAGGGGCCAATTTTGCACCAAATGTATGCATATTGCTAAATTTAAATGTATGCAAATAGCAACAGCACTTAGATGCTGTTTGTTTGGCACGGTCAGGGGAACATTTCAGTTTTTGAAAGAATTAGTCGTTTTCTGTTTGTCCTTTTTGTGCAGGTTTATTGGCTACAAGAGCTGTGCAATAATTTTGTTAATTCTCACCTCAGTGTGCAGACAACTTCTCATCCTTCAAAAAAAAAGCCTACCAGGAGCAGGAGGCATTGTGCTTATTGAGCTGCTGGAATTTGTTTGATGTAAAACATTTGTGCAGATATTGTTTGCAGCTTTACAGCAAGTGAGAAACAGTGAAATACAAGCGACTGGAAGTAATTAATGAATGAAAACTGTATTTCTGTTAAATGAGAAACTATAGCCTTAGACTGGTATGACATGACTCTGCTGCACTAATAGAAATAAAGCTGTGTAAATGTCTAATATTCTGAATTTATTATGACATAGAGCAGGGTTCGCCAGCTGCCTCTAGGGAGTAAAATGTAATGGCAGTGTAATGGTTTAATTTTGATATTCTTATTGTCACTGCTTGGGTTCCTGGATGTCTCCAACCAGTGGGAGAGCTGACTAAATTTGTCTCTCTGAGTGTCAGTCTTCTCCTTGTTCTTTACATGACAGATTGTGTGCAACTTTATTGGAATTCAATTCTGATTGCTGCAATATCTTTAATATCATCTGAACGCCCTGCTGTCACCATGGCGATGGCAATGGTGGGGATTAAGGATGTGTCAACCTGGTTGGGATGTAGAATGGGGTGCATCGTCTAAAAGGTTTAGGAACCACCAGAATTTTAAACTTTGATACTTGTTACCTGCTTTATCACTGCAAAAAGGATTAAAAGGTTCCAGGCACACAAAGTAGAATCTTTTATTTTTTTTCTTGTTTAAAATCATCAACCTGCAGTGCTGCTGCAAGCAGGAAGTTGTCAACCTGGCAGTAAATGTACAGTTCATGTTACAGTTTGTCAGTTAATAAACTTAAAATAAAGCTTCTCAAGACCAAGAAAAGTTTTGTCTTATTTCCCACTGGCAATCCCAAGATGCCCTGTGTTGAGTCTGAGGTTGACCCTTCAATATAAAATTTTCAGTGATGACATTAATGAGCGCTATTCTACAGAAGGTATCATGTGACTGCAGTGTTGTGGTAATGCATTGATGCAGTTATCATCACAGACATTTTTTTAAACAGGATAAAAAATGTATCAGTCATTCATTACATTTGACAGCCTTATGATATGGAAGCAGTGTTAAGTTTTCAAGAAATCAGAAAGAAAACAAGGAGGCTTCTTACTAAAATATAGTAAAATATACTATATAATATACTATATATCAATCAGGGTAAAGTAGGTTCTCTCTAACAGTAAGATAAGAGAATTCACTGTAATATTAATTTCTACAGGGGTTTTCTTGGCTCCCTTGTATGGTGATGAGTTTCAGAGGAAGTGCATTTGTAGTGCCCTGCCTTTGATTTAAGACCTGCTTTTTATGAGTGTACACTTGTTACACTGTTTACACTTTAAGTGACTGAAATGATTTAACAGGGCGATGCATATTGCTCGATCTCATCTCTGCGGCGCTGATAAAATGCAGCACTTTACAATTAACATGATTGCGAGGGGCTGAAGGGTCCCAAACGTGGAGCGGAGCTACAAACAGAGGAAATTGCTAACAACAGCTAATTAAACCCCAGCTCCCACTCTGCTAGATTAGATTCAATATAGCCAGTATATTTATGTGTCAGCTATTGATCACAGAAGCCTGTAATCATATAATGCACTAAAACCCGTGAAACTGGTGGAACATCAATTATAAAGTGATCTTTGGAGAGGTTTGGAGCAAGAGTGGTGAAATTAAGGGGGTAAATACAGCAATACCATTTCATTTTTTTCTCTTTTTGGCAAAGATTAATGGTTTCTTGTTTGTTCTCCTGATCCCTTTTAGGGCGATTAAGGTGAAAGACAACGGAGCCAAATAAGATTTGTTTCTCCTCCTTTTCGCAGCCTCCTTGGGGGAGGTGAGCGGGTTACTTTAGGGCAGCGTCCTCAATCTCTGCCTCGCTGACATCACTGAAGGACGGCAGGAAAGATGGAAGAGGAGTCACCACACACACACACTAACACACACACACACACACACACACTGTATACACACACACACACACGATCATTTAAAATTGCAAATAAACCATACTAATTTAATTTAATCATCATCATCTCTCCAGATGGTTTAATTAAAACAGCAACTAATTATATTACTTTTCGGCTTGTTTCCAAAGACCTCACTCATGCTTGAACCTGTAATTTAATTTTTTTTTTTTTTTTTTTTTGAGTGGAAGGGGACGACTTTGCTTGCTCGTTTGACAAATTCCGCAGGGCTCCTGTCTCAAATTCGAAAAGCCTCTTTGTAGTTCGCCGTGATTCATCTCTGTGATTTTCTGTGTGTGTACAAGGCTCCAGCGAGATAAGAGCAAAGCCCCGAGTTGATAAGGGAGAGAAAAGGCAAACGTATAAAAGAAGAATGTTGGATGCGCTGAAAGGAGATTGCACTGATGCATGTTTTTCTATCACGCAAGCAATGACACATTTAAACGGCTTTTTTTTCTCAGTGTGCACATGTTCTTAAGAGTCAAGGACGGTGAATGGTGCATTCATGTGCATTGCAATTTATGCATCGAATTCTTTCCTGTAAATAATGATTTGAAGAAGAAGTACAGCACAAGTACTCCACAGTGTTTTCCCTGATAAATCAATGTAAACTCAGAATAGTTCTTTGAACCTGAAGGAAATGTTTGTAGAAAAGATTTACTGCCAGCAAATCTGTTAAACATGATAACTCGCAACATAATAGTCTTGCAAGCACAGAGTGTGTTTTCAGTTTCACTCGACTGACAACATGACGACACACTGAGCAGCACATATTCAGTGTCTGTTCACACTGTTGAGTGTCTGAAGGTAAAAACTGTGTGAGAAATATGTGTTGTTCCATTTGTACACTGTTTTAAAGGGACAGTTCACACCAAAATCGAAAATACTTATTTTTCCCCCCTGGCCTGAAGTGCTACTTATCCATCTGGATTTTTTGGTGTGAGTTGCACCACAAGCCGAGTAGCATTTAGTCCCTGTGTGTTGGAAACTAGGCACAGCGTCACCCTTAAAAAAGTTTCATGTAGGAAATATTTTCTTTCCTGTAGAAAAGAAGAAGTTCAACTGCAGACAGAAATTAGTTCCTACATGAAACTGCTCAACAAAGTCTGGATTATCTTGAGTAACTGGGTCATGATATTTGTAAAGGGACACTACTTTTGAATTTTCCAGGTGTATTTATTTGACGCTTTGAGCATCACAAGCTGAGTGCCATTCAGTTCCATTATTGGAGAGAAGGCAGACATCTCTACGGCTGAAAACTCTGGAACTCACATGTGTCTTTGATTTTGGGGCGAACTCCACTACTCCTCTACACAGACGAGAGGAGTCCGTCTGCGTCCCTCTCCGATGATCTCATCGCTCTATGATGCAAAATTTTAAGCTCATCTGAAAGCACCTCATTTAAAAAACCGACGCATGAAAAATGGATGGTCTCAAGTGAAAGCAGTCAACTAAAAATGGTAGATTTTATAAAACTTTTTTGTTCCTTTTTGTACTTTAAAGCTTCTGTTTGAACCTTGTTTGCACAATCCTCTGGAGCTCCACATCAGTTTGAAACAGAAAAGAGATAAATACACTCAGAGTTCTACTTTATATCCACCTTGGTATTATCTAAACAGAACATTCAGATGAAAGAAATAGATGTAACTCTAAATCCAAATGTTTTCTCTCCATTATACTGCAAAGCAGGATATAACAGAATATCAGGTCGACTGATCAGGTTTCTTTGACTAAACTAGATAACATTTCTCTTTAAAAAACAGATACTTCAGCAAATATCTTGGCAGGGATGACAAATTACATTTCCTACTCTTGTTGATAACCTTGTGAAGAATTTCTAAACCTAAAATTAGACTTTTTGTTCTGATTTTTTCTACATTTAGGAACATTGTATCCATAGTTCCTAGTTCTGATTTCTGATTATGAGCCAATGTCCAACCATTACTTTGTGAATGTTCTTACATGATGATCCTTCCTTTCATAGACAAATATTGTATATTCATCAGAGAATAACTTATTTTAAAGGGCTGTAATCACGTAAGAAAGCATGAAATGTACATTTTACAGCATATATCATTTACACAAATCATATATGATTTGATATAAACTTGTTGAAAGTTTTCCAATTGCTATTGATGAAGTGTCTATTAATGATACATATCACTACCATATTGCCCAGGCCTTGCACAGAATATGGTTAGCAGTTAGCATAGAGCATAGCACCCTGTAAACACAGAAAAAACTTTGGGTGGACCTCATCTTGGAAGATTCATATGCATCTTGTCATCTTGAAAGCCATTCTGGTTGAACGTCTTATCTGACTTCATAAAACGCTTTGTCCTGTATACAAGTATAATCTTCAGTGTCCCCAGAGTCTGTTCTGAATTTGATAAAACTACATTTTTAATACTGAACGCCCTGGGTTTGGATTAATTTACATGATAAACTTAAATTGGAAACACTGCTTTCTGATCAGGCATTCAAAACATGTTTTTTGAAGAATATAACTATTTTAAAAAAGTGCAGCTCTCTTCCATGCATCTGGTGTCCTGTCTTGGACGGATGTGGATGTTGTAAACATGGACGCAGATCAGTGGAGCCGCTGTCTGTATTTTGACTGCACATTGGAAAAATGCTCGGCCTTAGCCTCATTTCTATCGTTACTTTATGCTGTTTAGGTTCATTATAAGAGGGTATCTGCACGATTTATGTGAATTACTAACATTAAAATACCCTCTGCTCGCAGTGGTCTGTCAAGTGAACAGACTATTGAACCAAATTCGAAAAGCAGGTGTTTTATGATAAACCCTTAATTTTCCATAGTGAAGACTTCAGTTACACCATCACTATGGCTCTTTTCTGATTCACTTCTGTCTACAGGCACAATCGGCACATATTTCATTTACTCAACAACATCATTAGATAACCTGTGATGGAGATGCACAGCCATACACATATTTACTGGCCTAACACTTTGATTTTAGCCCACTACAGAAAAGTGAGGTATCCGGTTCAGACCGGTGAGGAGAATACACAACAGGAACATAATCAAAGCCTTGTGTGAGAAGTATTTCGAAGTGGAGTTGGTTTCTAATAATTACATATTTAAAATTACAATAATTACATAAAAATCATTTATTGGGAAGGGAGTAGCAATGCTTTTCTGAAGTTGGGTGGGGACTCGTCCTCTCCGTCCCCTCCCAGGATCTGCGCCCAAGGTTGTAAATTAATTAAAGTGTGATTGTTACTATAGTGCATAACAGAACATGGATCTCAAGAGACTCCCCGGTTTCATAAAGGATTAATCAATAAAGCGAAACCTGGACAAACACAGGGAACATGCCACTAATCTAAAGAAAACTCGGCATTCAGTGGTCATCAGGTTGAAACATCAACATCCACCTCAATCTTCGGGCTGAAAATGTCACAGCGAAGATAATGAACTGTAGAATTGCTGAGATATTAAAGCACCATCTTGTTGGTGTATAGAAGCCATTCAG
Organism: Lutjanus erythropterus; assembly: GCF_056507025.1. Classification (NCBI taxonomy): domain Eukaryota; kingdom Metazoa; phylum Chordata; class Actinopteri; order Lutjaniformes; family Lutjanidae; genus Lutjanus; species Lutjanus erythropterus. Next base: position 5,185,373 of record NC_139335.1, read on the forward strand.
CTGAAAAAAAAAAACGGCTCTTAATATGTCATTAAGAGACATTAGCAACATGACATGGGCTGCAGATGGAGCCAAATTACACGCCAATTAGATGTCAGTCGATGGGCCGATAGATGAGTTGATGAGAATGAGTATGGAGGCTCTAGCGCGTTGTCATGCATTTTAATTTTTTTGAAGTTTATTTCCCTAAAAAGGTGAAAAAGTGAGAGGACTATCTGCATGATGAGCCACCAAACATCTGGAGATACTTATCATGATGCATGTCTCTGTAATGGACATTCAGATGTTTCATCAGGCCAGACGTGGTGAATGTGGCGACCCTGTAATGCACGGGGCATGAGGGTGACGTCATTCCTCGTCTTTTTTTAGTGCATCAGGCAGAACACGGCGATGAAGGACAAATGAAGGAACACCTACTTAATCTGTGGAGGGAGGAGGAGTATTTACTTAAGTCAGACTTGAGGGCCAGCTCGTAGGAGGGCGGCAGATGGCTGAGGTTCTGGAAGGATCTGGAGAGTGACAGGTCGTAGGGCTCCGTGGCTGAGGTCAGGATGTTGTTCATCCGCTGGGGTCTCTCTACAGGGGACAAGGGAGGAAGCAGTGCGCTGAAGTCAGTGTACAGTCAATCAGACAGAGGGTTTATACACTGGGAGTCTTTAAAAGAAGAGGGGGCAGGTGTGATGTAGTGAGTGTTGACTGAGGTGCTGGAGGTTTTTAGCCTTTTGGAAACAACAACTAAAAAGGTGTAGAGATTAATTTGACTTGATCTGTTTTTCTCCATTATGAATAATACTGTGTTGGGGTGTTGAAGCCACAGCTGCAGGCAGGGAGCCACTTTACAGCCCCCCCCCCCCAGGAAGTTGAGAGTTTGCAATTGCAAGAATTAACACAAATTCAACCAATCCCTTTGAATTTTGCAAGACCTTGCAATTTTTTATCCAATCGCTGTAACTTTTCCACAAATTTGACCAATCATCATAGCTTCCTGTGAGTTCCACCAATCACAGCATTCTCCCATGCAAATCTCGTACATGTCAGAGCATCTTGATTGGCCCCTGGTGGCTGGTGGCTGTCATTTTCGGTAGCAAATAGTAGATTGGGCCAAACCTCGATAACACGGCCCCAACCCTGATCACTACTGCACAGACTCCAAATGGCTCCAAATGGCTCCAAATGGCTCCAAATGGCATCACCGGCACAAGATGGCAGCACTTGTATCTGGGATATTTTGGCTTCATTTTTGTACAGCGGGAGGAGGTGGAGCCACAGTGTCCATCTTTATTTACATAGTTTAGGGACAGGTGTAGACTACTCTGGAAAGACTCCTACATCCTTGAAAAGCAGTTCCTGGGACTAAAATTTCCACTTGTGGAAACACGGCTTATATAGTGTTTCCTCTGGAAAGGCAAACTACAGTGAACTTCCTGATTTTTGAAGGGTATCTGGTGACTCCACCCCGAAATGCTGACAAGTCGTAGCATCAATAAAATGCACTACGTGCATCTGTTCACTTTGTCTAAGCAGTTGGTTCATTGTGGAACACCTCGGCTTTAACAGTTCAGTTCATGGTATCACTGATATGAGTGACACCATTAAGGCTCCCTGCACTGCGCTGAGCTCCTGTGGCTTCAGTATTTGGGACGCCCAGTCATGGGTCAGGAGGCGCAGCGGGTGGGGAGAGGGCCGGGATACGGGCAGGGACTCTGGTGCTGGATTTAAAAATAGGACGGGGCGACTACTGCAGCAAGGAGGACAGGGACACACAACACCGAGGAACATATGGTGTAGAGGGGAGACATTCACTGAGTTGGAAAAAAGAGTGTGTCGGCATGTGCGTGTGTGCGCAGGGGGGCAAGAAAGAGCTGGTTAGGTGGAGTGAAATAGAAAAAATAATGTGTGAAGGAGAAGATTTTACGATTGGACTAAAGGTCATGGATTGTAATGCAGCGGCGTGAAGTTTTGTGACTGCAAAAAATAACCAAGCGCTTAAGAAAAGAAAAAAAAAAAAAAAAGGAGAATACAAAATGACCCCCAGTGTGCAGGTAAAAAAATCTGATCTCTACATGATATTTGTGGAAGAAAAGGTGAAGAAAAATATACACATAAACACCATGTGTATGTGTATTACTTACCATATCTCATTTGTCTGTGGGCTAACAAATCCAAGCGAGAAAGAAAGGATCAATAACAATCAATGTGCACAGAATGTTTCAACCACACCTCTCATACTAGAGGTTGCCCTTGTTCAAAGCTTGCAAGAATGTTGTCGAGTGTTAACACAAAGTCCAAAACCAGAAACTCTTGAATTATTCAGAGCGGCTACGATTCTCGTCGGAAGCTAAATAGACTTCAAAAGCGCTGTTTGAAGAGTTTTATTTGGTGCTGAAAGTACTTTTGAAACCCATTTTGCCATTGAAAAGGCCGTCCTGTGAAAGAGGTAGACAAGCACGGGCAGAATGTGGACTGCGGCGCTCCATTAACGGTGGCGAAGTTTGTGTAATGACTCAATGACGATCGCTTAGCTTTTGCTAGAAAACACTGACACAAAACATCGATCTCAACAGTTTTTAGAACATCATGGGGGGAGTTTTTAGTACCAAGTACAAGGCCTGATTCTCTTTAATTACACAGTGTTTCATTTCATTGCCGTTAAGACACAGGAGCTTTCAGTAATTCCACACTAAAAGCTGCTCCTCTTTCACAGAAAATCACGTTTAGTGAAATAGATGGGATGCAATAACAGTAATTGGGCTTTCAATAACTTCAGCAAACTGCACGGATGATCTTTTGATTATCATACACTTCTTGCTTTTCATTTTCTCTGAGGACTTCTTTATCGGCTCCTCAGATTTTAATTTCCCCGTGAAAGATATACTTTTGTCCTTGAAATTGGAAATAGTCTATCACAAGATTTGTTTGGCTTACTTTCATTTAGAGACAGATAATGGAGCAGATCATTTTGGAAAGTCAAGTCAGGTCAGTTATCTTGTTTAAAGTCAGAGTAACCTACATACAGTAGAACTTTATTTCAGCATTGAAAAGACACTGAGACTTTTGTTATTTTTCTTGCATGCATACCAAATATACATTTTGATTAACTGTTTTTGCACCACATCTTATGTCAGCTAAGGACTAAGCGGCATTACTGTGTTTTCTTACCCAGTTTAGGTGTGAGCGCGGTCAAATCCAGGTGGCTGTGCTGGTAGTCATGGTGGTGGTTTCCTATTGGAAGAAAAACACTGAGGTCATTTCAACACGGTACACTCTTAGAGATAAAAGTGCTAACTAGAACCATAAGGGGTTCTTTGGCTTATCATAATACATATGATAAGCTGACACATCACCACAAATCAAAGTTGAGCTGGACTCAACTTTGATTTGTGGCCCACAGTAATAATTGGTGGACGTCAATTTCTGGCTTCATGTTGCCAGCTTCCAGTGAAAATGACTTGTATCCTGTTGTTGTGATGCCTGTAGTCTGAATATACCATGAAGCTGACTTTGTTTGCATTGCGAGACAGAGGACAGACGTGGTCTACAGTCTTGGCAGACAATGAAATCATGGAGTATCTCAAATCGGGTCTCGAGATGGATGTATTTGACAAATTCCCCATGATCAAATCTATTATGCTAAAACCATCCAGTGCACCTGTGGAGAGGAACCAGAAACCAAATGCCATTCCCAAAAATATACACAAACCTCTTAAATAGTAATTTATTTGCATGCATGCTGTACTCTCAGTCAGCACTCGTCTGGCAGCAGCACAGCGTCTCCCCTCACACCTTACGCTGGGAAGGAATGAGCCTCTACAGTGGATATGGGGACACTGTGTGTCTCCGTCGCTCTGACGCTTTGCATCAACAGGCAACAGAAGAACAGAGAGACAACACAGAAGGAGAACAAGGTCGGGTGGCAGAGAACATGTAGTTTCAGCAGACTTTGTAGTGATTAAGAAGTAATGAACCCCAACCCCAAAGTCCAACCCAAACCTACATCCCTTTGTGCTTGTAGCTCCAGCAAGGACATGTTCTTTGTCAAATATTCACCTTTGCTTCCACATTTTTCTTCTACTAACATGGGTTGGGTGAGTCACTTTTATAATTTGTATGTAGATATGTGTTTTGAGACACTAACTGGTGCATTAGTTCCATGTTGATACATGGTGTACTGCAGGCTATAGACACTTGATTTTGTGTTTCTGTCCTAAATAGATGGTGCAGGGACAGAGCATGCCACATCAGGTGCAACACTCCTGCAGCAGAGTGTATCCATTATGATAAACTGAGGATGCTACCTTGATCACCGAAGCTGCATGCTGCTAATGTCTATTTTTATGCATCTGGCTTATAATTTTCACCATAGAACTGTGTAAAAGATGCATGCAATTTGTTCAGAAAGGATTAAGATAAATACCTCATTGTCTCAGTGGCGATGCAACACAGGAGAGTCACCTTGTGGGTGTTTCTGCATCATAAATCCATCAAATAAATATGTATCAATGATCCTGTATTTAAATGTATCCATCATCTACCCTACTTTAAACCTGCTAAGAAAGCATGGCTGCAGACAGTTACTTTTCTCACGTTGTATGTAACAAGTTACTTTTAAAGTAATGTTGCCCAACACTGTAAATATGCTTGTCTTGCCTTAACAATCCTCACACCCTGTGGATCATCTACTGTGTCAACGTGGGCAAGTGAGTGAAAAATGTGTTTTCGGATGTGATAAAGTGACTTTTTAAAGAAAGTCCCTTTGCGAGTTGAGCACAACAAGCACAACTCTGTTCGACAGACAGTCAGTCAGCTTTTCCATCCAGTCCAGTCGTTGTTTGCTGTTTCTCCAGATATGAGATCTTTGATTTGTTCAGTGTGTCTCGAGTGAGCAGTAAACTGTCACAGCTCAGTTACGGGACTGTGAGTGTTTCTCCCATTTGACGAATCCACAGTGTTGCCACTGCTTTGCCAAAATGATTGATTACGGCCTCTTTATGCGGGAACCTGGAAGCCGCTACACCTCAAGGTGATCCATCTTCGCTGTGAGTGAGTTGTTTGATGTTGCACTAATATCGTTATGTGTTGTTTGAGCAGTTAAAGTACAAAGCAGAATCATCTGAGACCTCCATCACCGAGCAGCAATACGAGTTCAAATAATTTCAGAGTGAAAATATTGCCTTTATTCAATTACATCGGCTGTTTTTGAACAGCAGAGCATACAAAACATGGATATGTGATAGTTGTGCCTTATTTGCATTTAAATATGTTCATCTATCATCTTATGAGAGTGCTTAAGACGTAAAACTACATATGAGCTCTTTAGAACGCTCTGAACTGATGACAGGGGGGGTTGCATTCTGCTTTTGTTAAAGATCAGTGTCTGTATTTGAATCATAATGCTTTTCCCAGCAGGCGGATGTGACATTTCTGACAAATGTTATTTGGCTTCAGCTGAGATCTAAGCAAGTATAGAGATTAATTGCACAGATTTAAACGTGGTGTTGGAATTTCTTGCTTATCTCAACGGAAATTGATATTCAGTTCAGGAAAAGAAGGAATATAAAGGCTCCCAGTTAAGTGGTTTTAAGTAGCTGTGTACCATAATTAGAAAACAAGCTGTATTTGGTCCGTTCTGCCTGCAGCTGTACTCTGCTCTCCAATCACACAGGTTTGATCAAGGGACCAATTATAACAGCAACAGAAAGCTCAGCTAAATTACCCTGCCATGAACTTGAAATGGAGGCAGTTTTGCACCAAATAAATAACAACCTTTTACTATCTGTGTAATTGCAGAATCTGTGGGTTTTTCCCCCCTCCACAGCAGAGAAACCAACTGCCTCATAAATATCACACATTAAAACATACCACGACTGTTTAACCAAGGTTCAAAAGTTTATCACCCTGCAAGGATGGTTTTTCATTGAGGTAATCTCCGGTTCAGGGCTTACATTCGTCTGATCCAATTAGCCCCTTTATGTGAGATATCTGACTGTTATTGCTGGAATTGTGCAGCTACTCAAACTGAGCACACATTATAAAAAAAAGGACAAAAAAGAAATATAGTGTTTGTTTATGAGGGTAAATTTCACAGAAGGATCTTGCCCCAGCACTCTGTGATGTAGTGAAGCATGAATCGGCTTAGGGAAAGTGAGCAACACAGAGCAGTCGGAGGGAACACATTCACACCGAACACAGTTATTTCTGAGGCGGGAGTGTTCGCTCCTCCGGTTCAGCTCGGTCAGTGCAGGACAAGTTCAACCAGAGAAACTGCAGCAAGATGGCTGAAAATGTGAGTTTGTGCTGCAATGATCTGAACAAGACCCCACAACAGCACATGCGCGTGGAGATCAATGTTTAGAAATGATTTCAGGGCAGTCTGATACTCATATTCAGATTTCTTTGTTTGTTCTTGTAAGTACCAAGGTAGTTGAAGTAAGGCAGCATTTTGAATGACTCCCAATCAGCTTTCTGATTTACTGATGTCTAATTTTGTGGACTTGAACAACTTGAAATTATGTTTCATCCCTTCAACCTGCTCTGCTTATTTCAGTAAAAGCACATTAGTAAGGTTTCTCTTAGTAATGTACGTCTGACATCATTAGGTCCATGTCTGTTCTAGATTTTTCTCCCTGCAGTTAAGCTGCTATTTTCTCTCGGTAATTCAGAAAGAAGATAAGTCTAATGTAGGACGAATAATGTATTGTGTTATATATAAAACAGTCTACCTGAACAGGTTAAATCAATGTAGTGAAAACTGCTAAAGTTCTACTAATTAAAAAACGTCAGGTGCCAGTAGATTTTTCTGTCTTTGTGTTTATTAAACTCATAATTTAGTCATAATTTTGACTAATATGAACTTTACTGAATATGAAATAATGGGTTTTTATGCTTAAATAATTCAGTTGAATTTTAGTGGTGCATTTATGGAAAATATCGGATTAATGAATAACTTTAATTTAACTGTAATCAAAGAGAAGAGAAGGAGTTTAAGACCTCAAAAAAGATTGTAAAGCAAATAATTGAGTAGGAATAATGCAAGCGTTTAAGTTGTTGCGCCTTGAATTTAGTTTGCATTCATGCAAACTGTTGATTTAAAAGCAATTAGATTAAGTACATCAGATTTAAAGCAATTGTGTCCATACAAATTGTCAACTTGATTTGAAATAACTTTTTTCAGTGGCATTACCAATTGGGGCAAATGTTTAAAGTTGGTCTAATAATTCTCTTTTTTTCAGTGCAGGCCACAGATTCTGATTTGTTTAGACATCCTCTCCCACCACAAACTCAAACTGAGCAGGATGACAGGTTAGTCGATGAAATGAGTCCACTGCTGTTGCAATAAACCACAGTCTGTTGCAGCAGCAGCGGGCGAATTGAGTTTCTTTCCGTTGTTTGTCACTCATTTGCATTTGCAGCCTCTGCAAAGACTTGACATGTTCAGGTAATCTGACAGAGCTTACTGTTTGTCTGAGTGTATTTAAAACATATAGATATGAAAAATCCCTTATATGAAAACCACGTAGGAACATAATAACCTGTATGTGTATAAAAGAGGATGTGAACATTACACCCAGATGAGATTGTTGAACATTTCAAAACCATTAATCTGCCTCCACTCTCCTGGTTCCAAGCTTTCCGTCACATTTAAACCTGAATGCAGGGATTTTCTCTCATTCAGCCACAGTAGCATTAGGGACTGTGCTTCTTCCAAACTGAGATGCTTTGGTTGCTGTGATACAGAATTTCCTATATTATTCTGCAGATAGTTTGTGATACCAACAAATACTGAACGTAAAAATTGTTAGCACCTTTTGATCAAATGGCACCACAAATGTGGCTGCAATAGCACAGTGTGTGCAGGAAATATTACATTTTTGTAATATAAACATTGAGAGCAAGCTACAGTAAAAATGCATGGAGTTACAAAAAACCAAAAAAGTTACTTTTTTGACTTGGCCCAGGGACGCTCTGTACAAGAGTTGGTGACAAATGCTGAAAATTTGCAGGTAGAGAAGCAAAAACACAAACAAACAAAATTACAGAATTGGATAAAATTAAAAATGGTTGTAGTTGTTATTTGGATAGACTTATCTTGATCCACAAAATTCAAGAGAAAAAGAATTTTGGTTCTTAGTAGTTCATAGGTTACAGGCCTAAACGTAGATTGTTGTTATAGCACCATCATTTGGTCCAGTGGGTCTTCTGCAACAAACCTGCTAAGAGTGAGGAAGATCGGATGAATAGTTTTTGAGAAACGCGAATTACACACAGACAGGATGGCTGAGTAAACAGCAACAGTGACAAGCGCAGCATTTTGTTCAAAGTTGGACATTTTTCAATTGTCTGCAACGAGAAAAAAAATGCCAAACATGCAGCGCTCAGCACAGAACAGACACTCGGTGCCTCGTCACACTACTGGTGTTTGAAGCAGGGTGTAAATACATGGTGCTGCATCTGCAAACAATTCAAAAAAAAAAAAAATTAGGTGGCCTCAGGAAAAAGAAGTGCTTTGGTGGACACAGCCCCTTGGTGAGATCCAAAATTGATGTTGGATGATAAGGTCTGGCTCACAGTCGGTGTTCCAGTTCATCCCAAAGGTGTTGGATGGGGTTGAGATAAGGGCTCTGTCGCAGGTCAGACAAGTTCTTCCATTCCAAACTATTTCTTCACTTTTTTTAAACATTATTTTTGGGGCATTTTCAGCAGAGAGGACAGACAGGAACAAGGCGAGAGAGAAGAGTATGACTTGTAACAAAAAAAAAAAAACGAACAAAAAAAAAAGAAACATTTCTTTGTGTGCCTGGTTTTGTGTCATGTTGACACAGGTAAGGATGTTCACCAGACAACAAAGTTGGAAGCACAGAATTGTCAAAATAACATGGAACATGGTATTCTGCAGGATTAACAGGAATAGTCACCGTCTGTAGTTTTTCCTGAATCCAGTGATGTCATAGTGATGTCACCGCATGCAGGAAGAACTACAAGCTATTTCTGAGATTTCTAAGTGTCCGCCTGTTTGTAGCCTTGGGGCATGCTAGATGGGTACTTTTGTTATGCTATGTTTGGGCCAACAGAGTAATAGCTATGCACAACAACATGCATCCTGGTACATGTAGGCACTGTAGGCTCTGAGGTTCTATGCACAACCTTCCCAGCTTCTAAGGGTACTAACAAAAACCTCCCCCTGGGGTACAACCAAAAACAATTTATATTCCAAGGGTTTTATCTGGAGACCCTTCAAGGGGTTCTACAGAGAACCGTTTTATATTCCAAGGGAAGAGTTCTACCGAAAACCCTTTTATATGATGGTACAAAGGACCATTAATGAAAGATTTCAACAAATTCTGAAGAACTCTTTCTTCCAAATAGGGTTCTTTGTGAGACTAAGGGTTCCATTAAGAGCCCTTTTCATCCAAAGAACCATTGACAAACCCTATTTTCTAAAAAGGATTCATCAGAAGAGTGTACAAGGAATGATGGCCAAGCTGTCGCTGCTGAACAAGATTTTCTTTATATACTGGGTGTCCTATAACACAGTTAAAGTGCTACACTGAATGTAAAAAAAAGATGTCTGGAGCTAAAGTCCCTGACTTTCTTCACAGCGGCTGATGTTAAAGGTTTAAACTGTTGCTGTAAAACCAGAACGGACCGAGAAAGTGGAGCAAATGTCAGGGGAATTCTTCTAAATATCAGTTTTATGATTCACACTGAGGCGTTGACATCCTGAATCCAGCTGACACAGAGCTCAGCACTGTGAGCTATATGGGAGATAACATACCTGCTAAGTGTTAATACATAATGCAGCAGCTCTCACTGACAGTAAAGTGTGTCACATGGATTGGCTGTAGTAATGCAGGCGGCTCTGTCACAAATGAATCGAATGCTTCCAGGTTCCAGCGGGTGGACAGAGGGGATCCCACTGTGACCCAGATCCATTTTAAACGCCTCGCTCTGGGGAAGCTGATGGACAGACGCTGGCTACGGCGAGGGCCCATGCTATGTCATTATGCTGGCAGAGTGTGAAGTACCATGTGGACCTGGTGGGACAGATCACCTCGTTTTGCCCTTGTGCATATGGATGTGTGTGATGGAGAGGCAAAGTAATACCAAAAGAGAAAGATGAGAGCTTGCGTCTGTCACCTTCAAACTACTCAGGACTTTAATGGAGCTGTGATAGGCAGCAAACCTCAGCGGGGACGTGAACAACTGAAACTGCAAAATCTGAGGAAGTTGCAGTGGAATCAAAACAATTTACAATCTGATGATCTGAGGAAATGACATCGTTATCTGACAAATAGGCAGTTTAATCTGTTCAGATTCAGTGCAGTTGGCAACAGCTACAATTTATCATCATTACAGTGAAGTGACGCCTCACCCAAAACCTTTTTTTAGACCCAAGCACATTTATTTGAACAAACTGACCCTCAGAGACTAAGTCAGGGCTTACTCATGAAATTAAAAGTTCCTCCGATGTGTTTGTTTTTGAACTCCCACTGCATCTGCAGAGCGGTGAGGATTAAACAAATCAGACCGAACTGAAGAGATCATATGCACAGTTTTGTTTGTTTTTGTCTCTTCATGTGCTATAATGGGGTCTCAGTCATTGTGTTGCTCTTGGATGTTTGAGAGAAGAGGTTATTCCAGCTCATTCCAATACCTCTAAACTGCTGCATTTGTTTCAGCAGCTCATACGGTCTGTTGCTCTTGATGGCTGTTTTTTCCCAGCTGGAGAAACAACTCGCCATGGGTTGGGTGACATAGATGACATTTTCTATCGCAGCATTTTTTACGACGATTTAATATTGCGATATTGTAATAGTATATATTTTAATTCTAAGTCCAGTGTTTGATCAGTGCTCCAATGATGACAGTTCAGCAGGCTTGGTACCGGGTCAATTTTCTCCTTTCCTGTTTCCTGTAATTGTATGCTCTGTGCGAGGCTTGCATATGTTGAAAAGAAAAGCAAAAGATTTTAAAGAAGACAATACTAGGGGATCTGTGAAAGTGACATATATTCACAATTTGGCCCCATTTAGACAAACCATGGCCAATGGTCTCAAGTGCATTTAGGACATGTCCAACTCCACTTGAAATGAAACAAAAAGCAACTCAGTCAGATTATGACGTTATTGGGGTAGAAGGAAATGTAAAAATACCAGAAAAGTGAGATGCTTGTGTGCAAAGTGGTGACAATTATAATGTTAGGTCTACCTGATTAAAAAAAACATAAGCTGGACCCAAGCATCAAATACAACGCAATTAGGAGCTGGAAATGTACTTAATAATTAAAAAGAAATTCCCTACAAATGGCTAATAATTGCTACAAGCAAGACCAAGTGCATAAGTGGCAATTTTGTGCATGTTTTATGTTTGTTTTAGACATCAAGTAGCAAAGAGCTGCACTCCTAAAGCGAAATAACGAAAAGTGAAAATATGTCATGCGTGCGGATGATAATTTAATCTATTGGCCTGCATTCATCCTTTATGACTCGTTGGCTTCTTGTTGACGCCTCATCTGCATCTTTTCTTCAATGAAAAAAAGCCTTGAGCCTCTTAATGGCACATCTCAGTGTAATGTGTATTTAAAAATTGACACTTTCCCAGTTGCCTTTTCCACTTTATGCACTCAACTCAATTATGGTATTTCTCTCTGCACATGGATGAATCTCAACTCTGTCTACAAGTGAAGCTCGTCTTCCCGAAATCATCAAAAAAACAAAACAAAACTGGGGAACATCCTCTGCTGATGACAAATCAGTTAATTTTCCATTTCACAAGCTGCAGCACTGGAAACACAGTTACTCTGTGCTGCTTATTTTACTGCTGGGAAAGCATTTTCTTACATTAGCACAACAGAAAGCATCGGTCCACACAAAGTCTCTCAGCCTTACCCGTGCAGCGTCACGAGCTTGACCGACGGCATCTCGAGGAGCTTCTTGGAGTCTGTGAATTACTAACAAGGATAAGCACAGATTTATCTGATGTCTTCTTCGATATGTCAGAAGTAACATCACACAAAGCTGCCGTTATCCTTGCCGTGGATAATTGGACTCCATGAAGTAAGAAACTGAAGGATCCAAGTTCACAGCTGAGGCTGAATGATGTCTCAAGAGAGAAATCTGACCTGTGACAAAAAACTACTTCTAAAACAAACAGAAAAGATTTTAAACTGCTTGCCTCATTTACTGACCAGTTACTTCTAGCATCTTCTAGCGTTGTCCTTTTCCTTTTTTGAAAAGTGTTATTTTATTTCAAACCATCATCGTTCCCTAAAGCTAACCAACCTGCGACCATTTCACAATGTTGATCACGTGTTCAGCTTTTTGGCGGCATCTTGCAGCCACCAAAGGATACTTTGGGCATCAGTATCAGTGACAAAGCAGCATTGAGGGCTGGGATGACACTGTGTTATGCAGTCCAGTGGGAAATTTTAAGTAAAAAGAAAGCGACAAACTTCATTTAATCCATGTGACGAAAAAAAAAAAAAAAAAATCATAACAACCCACTGTATCAGCGTGTTATGAAGTAGTTAAAGAAAACTTGTCTTCTTTTCTTTTTGTTGAACACTTATGACAAAGAATGAAATTAGTTTTTAGTTCATCTGTTCTTCTTGAACATCTACAGAATACAGTTCTGGTTGGAAACAGTTTCATGATGAAACTTTGATAGCTCAAAGCTGAAAAGCAGAATTTAATAAGACTCATGGAACAAATACAAAAGCACATATAGCAGAAGTAATTAAGTGAAGACACACCAAGCATTTTCAAACTTTCTTATCATTCCTGTTGTAAAGGAAAGGCAGCAGAGTATTCCAAAAATGAATTATCCAGTAAGTTATTTTCCATAATTACGCTCCGTGTTTCCTGTAATTATATTGGTATTTTGGCACAAAGCAACTGTTGATAAGCTGCATGATGAAAAGATTAAATAAAGGAGAAAAGACACTCTTTGTGAGGGCACCACAAACTGGAAAATTACAGCTGAGATCTTTTAATGACTTTGCAATTATGAGCCAAGCTTGGATGCTTGTTGGCATTTAACAGAGAGTGTACAGAATGCTAATTCTAAATGTTTACATCTTTCGCTTCAATTTGTGAAAGCGTTTCACTTGAGACGCAGCTAATTTGAGTTCACGCCAGTTCACACTTTGATCAGACACGATTGCGCAGTCGTGCATCATGTAAAATTCATACTGAACTAGAAATTCACCCTGAACAAATGAAGAATACTCCTTGTTTAGCTTCCGATGTGCACGTCAACACTGCCGACATTGAGGACAATCCAAGTGCTCTATTTGTGTCTGTCACCATTTTTTTGCTATTCTTTCAATCCATCATCTATAATTCTGACAGATCAGTGTGTCTGTGCGGTTCAGACAGGCCTCTCAAAAAGAACAGAGACAGGACAACCGAGGCGACCGGCTTGGCATTACACATGACGACTTCCCACTCGGGGCCCCTGAGGCCAAGGATCTTTGTTTCTCCTTTATCGATTAGGGATTGTGTGTCACAGCTCCTGGGCACATCATGTGCTCCTGACATGCTTTTTCCAGTCAAGAGAAGGCACAGCTTGTTGTTTTTGCCCCCTCAGGCTGACCTTGTGACTTAACAAAATACGAAATTCCCACAGACGAACTCTTGAGCTGTCCAGGACATGCAGGTCAAATGGGCAGCGATAAATGAGCAGAGAGGGGAAAGGAAACAAAGACGTGTTTTTGGGAAATATCCACTGTGAAAAATCTCCACATCATCCAGAGCTGCAATTACCAACAGGACCTTTGTATTTTGTAATCTGTGGGTTTTAGTAACCTGGGCATCAGTGAATAAGGAAACTGTTCTTGCATCTCCATTTTAAAACACCATTGAACTTTAATATTGGAAAATGAAAAAAGTAAATTGAAAGGAAACCTTTTGGAGACCTTTCTTAGAGTGCTGGGAGGTGTGTTTTGCAACTTCTGTAACTGTAACTTCTTATCAAATCTTTATTAAATCCTAGAAAAGTTTTTACTCTCCTGCTTCATATTTGGGAAATTCATCTTGTTCAGGTCTTTAATGGTGATCTGATGTTCTGCTGTTTGTGGCTGAGCAAGTCATATGCGGTGGGTTTTGAGAGCCTTTTTGCTGAAAACAGGCGCCTGTTGCTGCTGGAAACAAGCTTGATGAGAGAGCAGAGGGTTCATCACTTCGAGCCATTTCACTGTTAATGTAAAAATATTGATCAATGCAACGTAATTCTTTTTATTTTAATATATTCATGTATGGTTTGTGTCTATAACCACCAAATGTTGGCTACATGGGGTTATGGGGAATGTAGGCAGGAGATGCTAAGAAATTGTAGGTGCACAAAAATATCGCAAAAACTATCAATTCTTGTCCAATGTTGCTTTAAAGATTGAGTGCCAGAACATATCAGAATATGCCTTAAAACACCAAATGCAAGGTAGACTTCCAGCCTGTAACTTACGTTATTTTTTGTCCGTTTCACAGTAATTTGGGTTTAAAATAATGCCGAATATTCACTGAAGTGTCTGTTTATAAGCTGTAAGGAATCCTTTAGAAGGAGCAGATGTTTATAACAGTTAAATTGAGCAACAAGTTAATAGAGGCTGGCAGGCAGTGAGACAGACAGTCACTAAACTCAACTCCACTGTGTGTATTTTTGGAGCGGTGGGATTTTGTTTTCAGGATTACCTGCTTGGCTTTACATTGACTGACTGTTAATAAACAGCTGATCAACTTACAGTGGAGGACTTTTTTTTTTTTCTTGTTATTGTTATGATGTTGCACTTGTCTTGCACTCCTGCATTGTTTGTGCAACTTGCCTGACCTTTCTTGAGCTGTACTCATTTTTTGGACATGCAATTGTTACACATTGCTCCTTTAAGAAAAATGGCAGTGCTGTTGACAAAATACCCGAAACCTCAGATTTGTTTCATTAACGTTGAAGCTGCTGACTGAGTCCTATGAATCCATAGCAGGACGCTTTTTCTATGCAGATGTGTGAGTTTTCTTCCCACATCTGGCTAACCTAACCTTGGTGCTCCTAGAGAGACACAAGAAAGAAATAGCATCAGTGTCTCGCCATTTACTGACTACTCAGAGAATCTTTTATCAGGAAGCCTTGGAGCGAGCGGGTGTTATTTTACAGCCGTTTCCGTCAGTGGAGCATTTCTTGGCTCGGTGCTGCATGTCTTTGAGTGGCTTTGTCTCCTTCACACTTCTGCCACTTTCACAGAATTAAAAGCAACAAGCGCCCTTCTCTTCCCTGCCTCATGAGTAATGTGTGATGATTAGACCAGATAATTGCATCTATTTACATATAAATGTGATTGATACTTGTCCTACGGAGTTAAGCTTTCTTAAGCCGCTGCAGGAGCCGTTTGCCACTGATCTTGTTATAATCTATCCATAATATTTGGATCCTCCATCTGAAGTTACCTAATTAAATGATCATTCGCGACAAGTAAACAATTGGGGATGATGATGCTAATTAATGGTGGCTGAACACTGTGAGCCTGTACATGTAGAGATGCTACTATTGCATTCGCCTAATGGTGTTTATTAGGAGAGTTATGATTGATACAAGTTCATGAAGAGATGGAGTGAGATCTGTTATTCTTCAGTAGCAGAGATGGAGCGACAGCGGCACCGCACACTGTCTGAGAAAGAGGCCGCAGGCCTAATTGATTAGGTGCTGTCATCCAGAATATCGACCGCCCTCATAAGAATCTCAAATGAGCACTCGAGTGATAATGCCAGCACTCGTTAAAATCTGAGCACAGTGGGACTTTTGGAAATGTCAAGGCGAACCCAAACGGTTCTAAAACAGGAGGACCTTTTTAAATAGATGCCACAAATTCCATTTTCATAACAACCAGCAACAATGTCTTGATTATGTGTTTAAAAATCTAAGATATAATCAAGTTTCTGTTGCTTTGCCCTGCTGTGCTATTTAATTTTTATGTACCCTGCCTGAAGCTCCTGGGTGAAGGTGTTAAGAACATTTGCTCACCCTGTGTAGCCTCGTGTCAAACATGCCCTGCAGTCAGGTTGCACCTCAACAGGTACACGCTCTGACTGCTTATTAAAACTTTGGCTTCAAGCCCAAAGAGCCTCTGGCTTCTTTTGAACCGGAGCTTGCTGGTGGGCTGCAGGTGCAAAGTGTTTGCCAAGAGGTTTGTGGTTTTAGGTTTGACCCCGGGTCAGGCTGTGCCTCCATTTCCTTTGACATACTGTAATAATCCTGCCGCACTTGGGAACTTTGACTCACACCTGTTCCATGTGGCGTGACAGCACAACCTTTCAAGAAGTGCAGCATGTCACGCTGCAACACTGTCTCAGAGAAATTACCTTTGTGTGTTCCTGTTTTCCCACTTATGATGTGTTGACAAAGGCAGCCATTCACTCATTTTACCATATTTCGGTTACTGACTGGAAGCGTGGGGCAACGCATACATGAGCAACATTAAGACATTGTTTAGATTTCAGAAAAGAGCCATAAGAATTGTTCATAAAGTTAATTCAAGAAAACAAACCAACCGAATGTTTATTAAGTCAGCATTATTACATGGCTTTGTTAAATACTCAATTCTGATTGGTCTTTTTCTAAATTCTATTTATTTTTCTATTTCTATTTCTTTATAGCAGACTGTTGCTATGAAGAATGGGATATAAAATGATTTCTAAATCAAGAAAATCACTATTTTTATGTCTAATTTTAGGAAAAATCATAGTATAAAGAACATGCCACCACATGCATAAAATCTTGGTTTAAAAAAAGTTTGCTTCTTTATGCAATCAGAACCGTAAAGATGGATGACAAAAAATGCTAATGGTCAGGGTTTTAAACTCACAATGAAGTACTGCCATAAATCCTTATCATGACATCACAATACAGTATTTTGGAGAATCGATACAGTATCACAAAACATAATATTGTGATACTTATGTGTATCGTTATTTTCCTACACCCCTAATGTTGAACTGCCATGATTCTACAGTAGCCCAGAATAGACAAACCAAACACTGGCTCCGGAAAGGTCCTCTCACATTTTTTTGCAGCCACTGTAGTTTCTCTTACACACTTGCTGTTTGTTGATATTAAATGTAGTCCAGTCTGCATTATGTTTCCTCTAAAATGTATTTGCTGTTGCCAAGTAGCATAGAAACATAATTTCTAGGTGACAGTATTGCATGGTGACATTATTTTTGTACTTTATTTGAAGTGGTGTGCAAAAGACTATAGAAATAACATAATATATATATATATATATATATATATATATATATATATATATATATATATATATATATATATATATATATATGAATTTCAACAAGGCCAATAAAACCTGTAGTCTGTCAAGGTCTTCCAAAATGAGCCATATGGCCGTTTAATAAATCTGATCATTTTCTCATGTGCCAACTTTAAGACTGAGGTTTGTTTAAGCACCTTGTTCAAGGTCAGTGAAAGATGACCTGGTTTAAACAAACCGGTGATGGCTTCTAGCAGTGCACGCCAAGTGGCCAACACTCTTTAGTGAAAAAGTCACATTATATAACGATGTCGCACAACCCAAAGAGGTTGCTTGTCAGGAAAATGAATTTGGTTTTTAAATGAATGCTGTCATCTTCCTGAGTGCAGCTGCAGCAGCAACTAAACATCTGAAAACAAGAGCATCACACAGACGCTGTCCTAGTTTAAGAAGTAATGACCTTCTCCTCACTTCTGATGAACTGGGTTGGACATCAACCCCACAGTGGGTCCAGTAACACTATTCTAACAGGAGGTGGACACCTGCTGTCCTGCAGGGGTTAGTTCCCTTCACGCTGTTAAAGGCCTTTCTATCACCCTCTTGTTTAATTTTTATTATCCTTAGTGGAAAAAGGAGTCAGTAAGTTAACACTATTACATTTTATTCAGTATAATTCATCATCTACCCAACACCACAGTCATCCTCACTCTTATCTCCAACATGAGTCCATCAGTGTGATCAATTACAATGTAAGAAATTATTTCAGTAAAGTACGGATAATGTTTCTGTTCAGGGGAACTGGATTACACCTGGCAGATATCTTCATGTCTACAGAGTCATCGTGTTATAAAGAAGGACAATGTATAGATTTTAATCTGAGCTGAAAGATGAATCCACAATGTCCACAGATCACCGTCTCTGTCCTTACGCCGATGACAGATTGATTGTAAAAGCACTCAAGTTAAACATAATGACTAATAACCAGGATTTTAATGTTTCTAAAGATGTAAACGTCTGCAAATTAATGCGCTCTGATAGGCGCTTTGACACATCATTAAACTTCCTCATTCGATATCAGAGAGCTCCGTCAGGCTCCGCAGGAAGGGAGGAGTCAGAGAGAAATGCCGAGTTTGTTGAAGGAAACCTCACGGAGTTAGTTGCCATGGTTACTGACCCAGAGTTCAACTTCTCTCTCTTTTTGAAACAGAAAGCGCAGAATTGCCCTCATCTCAGGTTTAACAATCTCAGATTTGCATCTAAGCTGTTATGGAGCCACCTGTCACTGGCCAAGGTCACAGCTCTGGGAGGCGCTAATGCTCGGATGTAAACCGGTGAGGTGAAAAGTGGGATAAAGGGAGTAAAATGAGTGCAGGTTGGCAGTATTTTGAGCTATAAAATGAAAGAGGTTGCACTTACATTCAGCACAGACATGTGGATGCTAACCTGCAAGGAGAGCAGGCGGCTAGTGCTAACACTGCTAACAACACTGCATACAGGCTTGTTCCATCTGATTCAAGGAGAATCCAACCAACCAGCCAATAAGAATATTTAGAAAAATAACCATTCTCCTGTTGAATTATTTTGTTTGCTTATATAGGTCATATAGAGGCATCAGTATTACATTTATTATTGTTAGGAACATCTGCACCCATTGTTTCCCAAGATGGCATTTAGAAACAGATCATCACACTACATGCACCAGGGTTTTACCTCCCAGCATCAACACACATCCACAATAGCAGCAATTTTATGGCATTCACTTGCTTGATTGACATGTCAGTTATGGGCATCATATGATGCAACGCCCGCCAACCAGTCAGGTGTGTTGCAACTCAGCTCCTAAATGTCCCAGCATTTCTCCCAGTGAAACTCTC
This sequence comes from Lutjanus erythropterus, assembly GCF_056507025.1. Lineage (NCBI taxonomy): Eukaryota > Metazoa > Chordata > Actinopteri > Lutjaniformes > Lutjanidae > Lutjanus > Lutjanus erythropterus. Next base: position 5,204,495 of record NC_139335.1, read on the forward strand.
ATTACAATGCCATTACACACGGACTTAACTTGCATGCAAATACACAGCAGTCCTTTTAGGAAGCAAGTTAATTGACTTGTTTCTCAGGGAGGTCTTTTTGTACTCGCCGTGTGTCCACAGTTGTTGGTTGTCTACCCGGAGCTCAAAGCACCCCCCATGGTCCTGACTGCAGGAGTGATTACTAATTATACAACAGCAGGGAGGCACGCTGTGAAAAGGTAACACACTCGGTATAAATTGGAAAATGTACTTTTTAAAAATGCTTTGAGTTGTTTTTCTCTTGCTTAAAATATGATATTGACTTGAGGCAGGTGGGCGCGGAAGATATGAAAGAGATGAATCCCGACCTGATGCTGTGTTGTTTCATGTAGCTTACCGACAAAGAGGTGACGTGAAATCAGATTATCGCAACAGGAGAAAGGATTTATTTTTTTATGAATACAAGTGAGCAAATGTTTTGGAGGCTACACGAGGAATCAAGAAAATACTTTGCTTCCAAAATCTGAATGGTTGGGATCAGATAGGAAGCAAAGGAAACAAGAGGGAGATAAGGAGCAGGTGAGAGGCGGGAGATGAAAGAGAGAACTGAAAGAGAATGAATGTGTATGAAACAGTGAAGTGATTGTCGGGCTTTTGTATCGGAGCTTTTGAAGAGCTGTCTGGTTTGTACAAAAGAAGAGGTCAGTGAACAGATAAGGGCAGAATAGGTGGTCTGTCATAGGCGCAGGTGAAGAAATCCCACCCTGCGAAACAAAGAGAATGAGAAGCACAGGTGAGAGTAGAGGATAGATGCAACCCTCCAAGGGATGCCAGACATTTTCTGACCTAGGCAACATCAAAGGGGTGAAGATGATGAAGAGCAAGAAAGAGCGAAAGACAAACCTGTTCTATAAGATGAGGTCTTGGCTTCTGAAGCATGTCGTAGTCCGTGTGATTCATAAGTCATGTCTTACTTTCTAAACCTACTGTACCCAGCGAGCAGCTTTTACATTGAAAAAACATTGAAAAGATGAGTATAGTTACTGATGTTCAAGATAGATTCAAAAGTGAAAGTTTCTTCATGAACTTTTTAAAGTTGTTGATTTTATGTTCATGTTCAGACCATATTTTACTAGGATTTGCAATAGTGACATTTTGCATCTTTTACAATGTGCAAATGAATGTCGATCATCGCTTTTTTTTTTTTTTAAGAACTACATCACAATTACAAATTTAAAAGCCAGAAAAAAATATTTGCAATACAGATCTCATGCCCTTGTCATCAGGGTGAAAGTCAACCACTACTTCTTCCTGTAATTAAAGTGTCTATCCACACCTATGCACTGGCGCATGCTTATAACGCTACAGCATGAAGCACAGTTTCTTTATTATACATTGAGATTTTCTCCTCTACAGTGTCCTAAAAGCCTCTTCTTGGCAGCACACAGCCTATATTGTTCATTTTTTTGACATTTTATATGAAACAAATTCAGATGTGGGTAAGAAAGAGGTGATACTGATTAGTGTGAAGACATTTCTTCAAATTATCAAAATTATTAAAGAATTTTGTGTTTTGTGACACATTCACTTTAAAAGAGGGTCAAAAGAGAGGTCTTAGATGATTATCAACCAGTTTTCAACTAAATCAGTGTTGAAATCCCAGTTGATACTCACTGGTTACCATTACAGCCACTTCATGCAGAGATTTGATCTCTATTTAGCATCTTAGAAGCTTCAGAACAATAACTGTCTGTAGAGAAATGAGACAATCTCAGGCAAAATTCCATATTAACATGCTATTTAGTATGCTAAAACGGTAGCGTGTGAGATTTAATAGTATATCCAAAACCTTAGTATGAAATCAATAGTGCATGAGGTGCATAGTATTTCTGGGGGAATATTACAGTATACAAGTACTGGACACTTCACCAGCATCAATATTTCACAATGTGATGCAGTAAGGGACTACAACAACATAACAGACAATGGTGGCCAGTGACCAAGGCATCGCTGGCGTAACATTAACAATGCTTCACTTTAAACGTAAGGCTCGGTCATACACAAGCACGGATGGTGTGAGGTTCACCACTTTGTGAAAAACTCTAAGTAGTCCAGCAGCTTAAGAACAACCGTTCAAGACAAAACTGCAGGAATTTAGAGATTTCACCATCTATAATCCCTAATATCATTAAAAGACCGACAGACCTCTCAGATGGTATTGCGCTAAAACCCATATGATGATATTACTAAATGTGTGGAAAGCTGTTGTTGGTCAACAGAGTTCATTTCTGCCTCTATGAATTCAATTTAAGACTCTTCCATTCAAAAGGAAAACCATATATCAACATCATGCAGAAACACACAACCAACCTCTCTGAGCATGAGCTCACCTAAGATGGACTGATGGAGCATCGAGAAGTGCACTGCAGTCCGATGAGTCCACATTTCAAATTGTTTTCAGAAGTCATGGACATTTTGTCCTCCAGGCTAAAGAGAAAAAGGACCATCCAGATTGTTACCAGTGCAAAGTTCATAAGGAAGCATCTGTGATGGTATAAGGATGTGTGTGTGCCCGTGGCATCATGGGTAACTTGCACACTTATGAAGGCACTAGTGCTGAAAGGTACACAGGTTTTTGCAAGCATGGCTGTGCTCATTTTCTGTACAAAACTGATATTCTATTTCATAGTTTTTTTGACCCAACTCCCTCAAAAGGCCACCTGTGTTAACTCAGAACTTAACATTATAATACAGGCTGCTTTTTATTTGCTTTATTCACCAACAAATGCAAAAAATCAAAACAAAGTGTGGTTTCTTTTAACTGTCTCAATAAAATTTCCACTTTTAGTCACTCCGACATTGTGCATAAAATCAATAAAGCACCTCTGTGAAGGTTTCCTGAGCAGTAGTGAATAACATTTACACCTCCTGCTGTAATGACATTTGTAATGCCATTACCAAGTCCTGCTACCTTCACTCCTCTCACCTTAGAAAAGCTGCTTTCTTTCTCGAATTTAAATATCTGATGCGTGGAGTCAATATTGAAGTTTCAGCCTTAAAAAGCAGTGAAAACACTGTGGATATCCCCAGCTATCGCTGCACGAGATCAGACATCCTGCAGGCATCATACAGTCACACTAAAGCCTCACATTCTGACAAAAGCTGCACGAAAAGCAAAGACAGGAATAGAGCTGCTCATGATTTGCATTCCTCGGTATATAGAGGATGTACACTGGGAGACCTCAGGGCGTTCATTTACAGTTGGAGATGAAGAAGAGAAATCAAACAACAATTTGAGAGATTGATTTGCTCGGAGCCGCGTCGTGCCTTCAAGTGTCTCACATGGTAGAGTAAATGAAGTTCCTGCTACCTCTTGTCTTCCATCTGAAGACTCCTGCTGTCACCGAGCCACCACCAGTCACATTTTGATCTCTGCTTTCATGTCTCTTACTCCTTTCTCCCCCTCTAACCAAACATATTTCGCTTTTTAATTAGATCCAGGAAGAGGCTGCTTCACTCTTCGTGCGCATGGTCTTTTTTTTTTTTTTTTTTTTAGATTTGAACCTAAAATACATTATTCAATCTGAAAGGAGATTGCATTAACCGGGGCAAGAATTCTCAGTGTGTTTACTGCAAATATGGGCCTGTGGCTATTACACTGACAATCACACAGACAGCACTTTATATATATATTAAAAAAAACAGGATATTGCACTTTTACGACCCTGATAGATGAAAACTAAATAAAAACTGAGCCTGGCAAAAGTGAGAGATGAAAAGGCAGGAGGAATCGGGGTGGAAGGGAGTTAAAAAACACACCTCTGTGACTTAGGGAACAAACAACATCCAGACACTTCTCACAAGACAGAGTGACGCACTAACAAGCCCTCGGAGTGGCTCGTTTTTCCACCTCTCGCTGTTTCTGTTCATTTCGGGTGCCAGACACATCAGTCTGTGGATTCGCAGGGGTTGCAACTGCTTGGAGATGAAATCCTAGTGGACATTGTATGACTGGAATCCATGTAGTGATTCAGGCTGCTGTCTGTGTCGGCTGTTGCTCCTGACAAGACAACATGATGTCAAAACAGGGGCTTTTGACGACAGCAAACAGTAGCTGAAGATGAGCAAGCTAGTGCTTCTAAATTGGACAGGAGGTACCAGTGAACTGCACTGCAGAACAAAATATATAGACACAAATGCAACCCCAATTCCAAAAAAAGTTTACATTGTTTAAACCGTAAATAAAAACTGAATGAAATGTCCTGCAAATCCTTCTCAACCTATATTCAATTGAGTACATTAGAAGGACAAACATGCAGTTCAAATGTTTTAGTTTTTTGTAAATATGCACTCATTGTGAATTTGATGTCTGCAACACGTTGAGACAGCTACAAGAAAACTCAACAAAAAATCCAGATAGATTTGCAAAGGCAAGTGTGCTAGTGCCCATGGCATCACGGGAGACTGTCACATCTGTGAAGGCCCAACTAATGCTGAAAGGTAAATACAGGATTTGGAGTGACATATGCTGCCATCCAGACAAATCTTTCTCAGGATGTCCCTGCTTCTTTCAGTGAGACACGTTCTGCATGTTCCAACAGAGTTCAGGTACTAGATAGGTCTGGGCTGCAGGCAGGTCAGCCTCCAACTGAAAATGTGTGGTGCATTATGAAGCACAAAATACGACAACAGAGACCCCGGACTGTTGAGCACCTGAAGTCGTATATCAGGCAAGAATGAGAAAGAATTTCACTTTCAAAACTTCAACAATCAGTGTCCTCCGCTCACAAACACTGACTGAGTGTTGTTAAAAGAAAAGGTGATGTATCACATTGATAAACATGCTGCTGTTAACTTTTTTGGAACGTGCTGCAGACATAAAATAAAGTAATAAAGTTCACCAGTTTGATAAACATTTTTTTTGGAACTGCGGTTGGAAGTCTGATTCTAATGATCCCCTGCCAACATTTTTAAATGGTCACTGATGAATGGCAGTGCTACGAGTGAGAAGAATGCTGCTCTATTTCAACCATAAAGACAAACTATATACAACCAAAAGAGCTGCTGCTAAATGGCCATCTGTGTATCTCTGTATGTCTACAGTCTTTTGCATTGGTTGGCAGTTTCCTTCTTATCCTTGTACATGCAGAAAAACACTATCAAAGTCTGTGTTTGACTTCTGCCCCAAGCAGACTTTGTTGCTCGTATGCTACTTTCGTCCTTTCCTCCTGTCATTATCGCCCCCTGCTGGTACTGCACCTTCATACTTTTGACTCCTAGGCGAGGCAAAACGACACTGACACATGCTTTAGTTTTTTTTTTTATTCTCTACTGTTGGATCTGTGCTGCATTTCTATCAGGTGGCTGTGTCAGAGATGCTGTAATTAGTAATTGTAGAGGTCGATGGAGGTCACAGATTAACTTTAAATTGATCTAGTTGACAAATCATCAAGATTGAAGCTCTTCAAATAATTGAAGGAGGAGGAGATTTAAATCCAATTACAAAACGTCTCCACCAACTTCCCAGAAACGCTGATCAGGAGTTGTGTGAAGTAATGAGGCTCCGTTATGAACTGGCGGGCACCTCCGTTCCTGCTGACACTGTTAGAAACCTATCATCACGTTGGCAGATTAAAACAATCGAGCACAAACATTTCAAATTCATAATTCATTTCCGGTGTGCAGAGTTTGATGAATGAAACCAGACTGGTGATAGTCGCTTGAGAGAAGCCAGTCTGAGGAAGGAGTCCTCGTCGGGTCATAGATAGAAGCACAAATAACAAAGCGCAGCGGGAAAGACGATTTCAAACAATATCCTGCTAATTAAATTTCTCCAAAAGTCGGGCAAAAGCCATTAAAATAACTCCAGTGCAGTTTGAGTGGAGCATTATTGAAATTGCATTCATCTGAAGCACATCAAAAGATAAAAATGGTGATAAGAGAAAAGAAATAACTATGAGCCACTGCTGGGTCACATCATTAACTTAATGTTCCACTGTTCTCCTCCACAGAACTGAAGGTAACACTTTTCACACATTATACGGTCTAAGAGATGTTGTGTCCATAGGTGCCTGTTCATAAAGCCCTCACACACAACTTCACACGATACAATCACAAATACATTTACCAGAAACACAGATGATCCACAGTAGAGAGAAATAGTAGTAGACAGTAGTAAAAATAAGGATTTCAAAAGGGTTCTTCCTGAAAGACTAAGGTTCTACCCAGAACAATTTGCTTCTGAAGAACACTTTTTTTTTCAAGGACTCTTTGTACCATAATATAACAGGGTTCTCAGTAAAACCCCCTGGGTAGGTTCTAGAGAACACCTTGAAATGTAAAAACTTTCCTGGAAGAAATCCGTGAGTATGCTCTATATTAAACCTGGGAAATATAAGAGGGTTCTTGATAGAACCCCGTGGGTAATTTCTAAACAGAATGCTTAGGATCTAAAAATGTTCTCAGCAGAACTCCCTGGGTGGGATCTAGTTAAAACCCTTGGAATGTAAAATGATTCTCAACAGAATCCCCACCATAGAAGGGCTCTTTGTAGAACCTCTCATGGGGGGATCATTGTGAAACCTTTCACAGGTGTTTTTTTAGGTAGAACTCGTAATGTTGGGTTCTAGGTAGAACTATCTGAAAAGCTGAAAAACTGGCCAGAGACCAAATGTGCTGTTTCTCTTTTGGGCCGTTAGTCCTCCCAGTGATTTTTGCAGTGTAGCAATTGAAATTATAGTTGTCAAATGTGCAGAGTAAAGTGGTTTTTATGGGCAATTGTGTGCTCAGTTTTATTATCCGTTTTATGTATTCTGCTTTTGGCCTTTCCTTTGTTTCATAATTTCCTCTGTAATCATTTTATCTATTATTGTGAAGCACTTTGTCAAGTCTCTTTTAATATCAGAACAATAAACTGAATAGATGCTCCTCCTAACTTTTAATGGCAATAAGACAGATTCAGCATCACTCTTAGCGATAGTTTACAGGTTAATGTGAATCAGTCCATGAATTTTTGTGTTATAAATAGCTGTAGCCACAGCATCCCACCACCTAACGACCTTTTCAACACGACTGTGATCCTCCCACAAACTTACCCAAGGTGTTTTTAGCACCATGACTCCAGAGACAGCGGTCAGTTGGTTCACCACTTTGGTCCAGACCACTGACATGCAGAAATGGACAACATGACAGTTCCTCGAAAGTGAAATCACAGCATTTTGATTGTCCCTCTTTAACATTGAATAATGCAGAATGTTCATCGAATGAGTGAATTTCTGTTTATGAGTCATTAGAAATCATTAATAATCTTGTAGAAGGCGTAGACATTTATAACAAGCAATATGTTATTGGAGTCTGGCGGACAGTAAGACAGGCAGCCACTTAACTCGAAGTCCAGAGTGTGTATTTCAGAGCAGTGGGCTTTTGTTGTCAGGAAAATGAGTTTAGCTTTACACTGACAGACAATTGACAGTTATAAATAGCTGATCAGCTTACAATGAGGGACTTGTTGTCACTTGTTATTGTCAGTTTATGATGCTGCGCACGTCCTGCAGATCTCCTGCAGCCTGCAGAGCTTCTCTGAGTCTGGGGAGGAGACGACTCACTTCAACCATAGATACTGTATTAAAAAGGATTTCAACCTGCAGTCTCTGGCTCTAACTCATTATTTGGACTGCAATAATTATCTTTGCACACGCAGTTGCTATATTTTGCTCTTTTAATAAGATTAATTAGTTAAAAGCAGTACCTGGATCTTGTCCAACCAGAATTTGTAACCTAATTGATAACCTACTGATAATTAATTTATAAGAGTAGTGCTATTGTAAAGTGGTACCCATCTTTTATATATTTAATATCATTTTGCCATGCAGAGCTTAATTCACGGTAACAAGACGGTGGTTTAACAATAGTCTTGGGCTCCTGCCTCTGGTTTGACACTGAAGGATGCTTCAGAAGGAAAAAGGCTGAACTTCAGAAGGAGACGAGGGCAAATGAACCCGTGTGGGAACTCTTAAAATACCCCTTTAACTAGGGCAGCACACGGGGCTCGGGGTGTAGCACGCTGCATGGCAAACCTGTCCACGCAGGGGGGGGAGACACGAGTTACATAAAGCAACACGAGACACCGCAGGATCCCGCTAACTGGAGCTCCTGATAACAAAACAGGCGTGGTGAAGGCCTGCGAGTGATCAGGATTGAAATGTCATCATCTCACCTGCTGCACGGCGACTCGGATGACTGAGCAGGTACAGCACACAGACTTGGGTATTAACTCCGGAGCTCCCACTTTTGAATTTTAACACTGCAAGCGAAGCAACTTCTGCAACTGGGGTGTTTTAAAACAAGCGAATGGAGCGGCGGTGGTTAAAGATTCATAGGTTCCATATTCACAGCCATTCGTTCCACTGATGAGGTCTATAGCGAGGGATTAAGGGGAGCCTTGCATATTGTTAAAAGTAAATTGGTGCCTTTCAATTCTTGCAGCATTACCCAGTCTGTCCTGCACATATAATGAATTCCAGTAATGAACTGGCCTTATACAGGAGAGCACAATATAAGCTGTAAAGTGTTGTACTATGCAGGCTGCATTTGTCACCATTACAGTCAATATTTGGTGACTGCCACAAGATTTATGTGGCCCTGGGGAACAATGAAAGAAGCCTGGTCTAATCTAATGTGAGTCATGATAGTCTCTGTGGCTCTGATAGGCCCAGGTAATGGTCTGCATTATACAATACAACAGCAGCTATTCTCTGCCGCTTCACCTTTGATGCTCTGCTGTATGCATCACACCACTAAAGCATTAATATTATTTTGAGAGGATAAAAGTACGAAGGCAATAATAGAACAAAAAGATGCTTTTGTGCTCAAACGGAGTTGTTGCTAAGTTTTCTTTCTCAGCCGAGGCTGACCCAAATATTAAAAGACGAAATCACCTCCTTTTCTATTTGTGCTGGTTGTCTCTGGTGACTGAGCTTAACATGGAATCAATTCAAACTAATTGGGAGACTTTAAATGGAATTGTTCTTGCTCAGTAACTGAATCGTTGCCAAAGCTGCAGTCTTGTTCAGCCAGTGGAAAACAAATGATGGTTTCATGTCTATTAGCTCCGTCTTCAATTAACTTCTTCAACTTTTGATTTTCTCTTTAAATTTCGCCAGTTAATTTTCTTCAGATTTAGTGGGGGGAAACATTTGGTTACATAGTAACCTTAATTCTCAGAGTGAAGAGACAATCCCTCCCAGGGCCGGCTCCAGAATTTTTACTCTCATGGTGCAAAAGTGGGGGCTTGACCAATATGTGGAGTGCTAAGGGAATGACTGCTGATTGCTGCTGATTTGCTTTAAAAAAAATTACCTCCAGAACATCTTAGAATTCATAGAAAAGACTCTTCTTATAATTCCAGAGCACTTGTGATTGAACTACAAACAGAAGCTGCTAATACTTTTAATTATGCTAATTTGCCAAGATTTTAGCAAATGCAGACTAAAAAAAACCCAATGCTCCTCACTAAATCCATGGCAGCAGAGGATGTTGGGTGTGCAGTTGGGCTTGAAGAGCCCTGTGATAGAGGACATATTTCTACATATTGTCTGACATTATCAGGGTGTATCAGCTTACTTTCTCTCTTATCTCCTCACTGAAGCTGTACACTGTGATATTTTAAATGCAAAATTGTTGTACCAGTCCATCAGATATCAGAAAATATTCTGGATATCTTGTGCAACACAAACCATTTCTCTGGTATTTACGTTTGTTCTAACACTGGGATCTCCATTTGATTTAAAACAAAGTTCTGTGAGGTCCATGAATGCAACTTTTTGGAGGTTGACGTGTATTATTTGGGCAAATGTTGTCATATCTGGCTTGTAAAATACACCTTTGTTTTGTAGCAAAAACTCCACACACTTGATCTTGACCATACAACATTCTCAGATTACAGGAGTATCAAAAGAGTCGGGTCAAAGGTTTCAGTTAATCAGTTAAGTTGGTCCACGCGGCTGCTCTCTGGCATGGGATCACCAAATTTGTAGCTCAAAGCAGCTCCAATTAGCAGCAGGTTTGGACCACTTTTGGCACCCAGATTCAGATCAGTGCACTTGGGGAGATTTTAGTCATTTATCATGAGTCTGGCAACAAAGTGGCAGATTCAGGTATTGAAAAGTCAAGATCATTTAATGCCCCTTTAACCCAGAGATAATGAGAATATTTTTCACACTCTAAACCCTTTTATCCAGCCAGAGTCTCCTCAGAGAACAAGAGCTTGCTCAGCGTTTCGCACTGTATGCTTTGATTTTTCTTCCCTGACCAGGTAAATCCAGCCACAAACAAGCTAAAACCACCTGACCGTAAAGCATTTTATTTTCTCCAGCGGTGTTAAGGGAGCTGTCCTCGCCTCCCCACCTCCCTTTTCCTTCCCACACTTGAATCCTTCGGCTTCATAAGACTCTGACAGCCACTCCTGACAAGAAGCTTGTCAACACGCTGAAGAAGAGAAACGCCTCGGGGCTGCTTAGCATCTGCAGCCCTGGTCGGACATTAGCATGCACAGAGAGTCCGAGGCTTATGTCCACATCACACCATGTGTGTGCATCATATCTAACCTCCCTCCGGTCCTACACACTACAGGCTACTCCATTTACAAAAAGGTGGGTTGCCATGGTTACCACATACAGACTGGCATGACAGCCCATCGCTTGAAGTGTAGAGCTGCATTTGATTTTTGACATAACAGTTCTTGTGTTGCACATTCATTCTTCTGCACACATTTGACAGATATTTTTAAAGCTTAACTTCACAATATTTTTCAATTAACAAAAGATAAAATGACTGCAAACCTCCCCCAGGTCACATGATCTATCTCGCAATGTTAATGAAGTGAAAAATAATCAGTGTCCCTTCTCTTGAGCCATGCTACACTCTTCCACCAAGTTTCATGAAATTACCTCCTGACTCTGCAGTTCCCTTCAACTCGAGGGAGTGGTTTAGTTTCTTTTAGCTCAGTGTTTTGGTTTTACAGCCCCTGTCTCTTCTGTTTTGGTTAACTTTCCCCGCACTCATGTATCTTGCCCAGCAAGACTGTGGTCAACAGAGAACGTTAGCAACCAGCTGCTGAGCATAATGAGGGATTCACCTGCTGTAAAGACAGGAGTTGGTTGAGACCAAAACAGAGCTAAAAGGAGAATTAATATTGCTATTGGTTTCCAGTGGTATAAAGTCCCGCTGGTCTGGCATTTCTCTGTTCCAAAACTAAGCTAAAAGGAGAATGAATATTGACTTTATCATGAATATGAATATTGACTTTATCTCAGATGGTTGCACAGCAAAGCATGTTGGGATTTCTTTGAGTCAGCCAGCTCAACAAAACCTCAAACACCAGTCAGAGTCAGGTATCACAACGGTGATTATTAACTTTGTTTGATAACCAGGTTTTCTTCATCAGGCTGTGTGTTTTCCCATAAAAAAAAGGGCGACTGACGCATCTTTTATCTCTCATGCACAAAATGGACTGATTGCACGCTGCCTATTTCTGTCAAGAGGAACAGTTTCTATTCATTTTGCCACTTAGCCTTCTCTCAGCATTCCCCATTTATTTGATCGACAATACAAACCATTAAACTACTTCTCAAACTCCCAAAACAGTGATCAAACAAACTGAACTATCATTTTCCTGGATTACACCCTCAAAACTTTGGAAGACAACTACTTTAACAGACTGTGTATCATTTCCCTCCACAGAAACAACCAAGGCGAGACTGAAGAAGCAGACGACAGAGTCACCACCACTGAGGTCAGTGTACTCGAATCAATAAACAACCAACTGTCAATTCTGGAACAACTTCACGAGGACATGAAAGATCTTACGGGAAGTCTTGAGTACAGCCAATCACAGATCGAAACACTACAGCTAGAAAACAGGGGGCTAAGACTGACATTCAACACACTCTCAACACCATCTCCTCTGAAAACACACACCTGAAAGAAACCATCCTAGACATTCAGTGCCACAGTATGCACAACTGATATTCATAGGAATGACTGAACAAAGACCAAAAAACAATTCATGCACATTCATGGCATAAAAAACATGTTTGCAAAGGTTTGAAGAGGAAAGCAACTGAAAGGGTCAAATCTGGTCCCTGATAGGGTGCGTCCCTTCAATTATTTTTGAATTCATGATGAAAATAAATTGATTCACACTAGTTGTTTTTTTATTTTTTTGTTTGACCCTCGGCTCTTACTTTGGAAGCTGCATATTAGCCTACACATGCTAAAAGAGCTTAAATATGCCCTGGTAGGAGGAGTTTCTGGTTTATGTTTATTAATCCAGCATCTGAGTGACTGCATGATGGAAGAGATTCCAGCTTTTTATTAGAGCCAGATACAAATCGGTTAGCTGGATTTCATTGGCCTGATATTAGCACAGCCATATTAGTATTGGTGTATAAGTTGTCCCATTTCCTCTTTTTTAGTTTTATAGGCCATATTTTATGTATATTTAGCCCTTTCTCTTTATTTAAATTGTTCTGTTTAGGTTTTTATAATCATTAGTGCCAGTGAAACTTTGTTGTTTCAGTACCCTGATAACATTTTAGATTTTATATATAAATAAAGAATCCCATCAAATATATCTATCTGCATCTATTTTACTTCCCTGTATTGTTATTGACCCCCTATTAATAATTGCAGCAAATTATCTGATTTATCAGCCATACAGGCAGAATGTCAATCCTTGTACCAAGTTAATTTATTTAGGTTAAATTAATGTGTCAGTTAATTTGGCCTTTTATTTATTTTTTGTCATATTGTTGTTAAATATTATTAATGTTTGTGCATTAATCAGCCCCTGTCTGCCTGTCATTTTGCACAAGTGGCCTCCAGGCAGCCGAAATAGCCTGATATTGCAAGTTTTACATAATTTCAGACTACACCAAAACATGAAAATAGTCCAGCTAAAGGCATTTATTAGTTTCTGATTCTGGGAAAAACAGCAAACTTTAACCAAATCACACACAATTAGTTAATTATTTTATCCATGTGATCTCCTTCAGATGCAAACTTTTTTTTCATTGAGCCTCCCCTGAACTGTTTGAAGTCCTCATGCATAGGAAGGCCCTCCTCCCACTTATAAAACCTCTGTGTTAAACTTTAAACATTCAAGTCTTAGTTTTAAAACTTCCAAGTCCTAATTTTAGTTTTCAAAACCTTATTAAAAGCTTAGTTTCAATTTTATGAACTGTGACTGATTATTTTTCATAAAGAAGGGAAGATATTTTAACTAATGTTCATGATTTTTTTTCTTTATATTTTTAAAAAATATCTCTCCTGCTCAGGTGATCAGCGAGTTTATACTTTTACCCTGGAGTTGAGGGCACATTATGAAACAGAAAGGAATATAACACTGGAAAAGAAAGATTTAATATAGGAGAAGGCGGAGAGTTGGAGAGTAGCGATATAATAAGTATTCGAGTTATTAATTCAGCGTCTGATCTCGACAGTGTGGATATCACAGCAGAAAGTAGGCCATGAATCCCGACCAAAGATCATGTAATTTTCTGAAATGAACATCGTCAGTGCAAAGGCCAATAAAGCAGAGACACACCTCTGTGCCCACTCTCCATAATGGGGTCAAGTGTTAAATATGCCGCCTTTCAGACTGAATTTCATTTCCTCTCTTCCTCTCTCTGATCTGCTGAAGTCTTTTTTTCCCCCCCTCTCTCTTTCTGTGACATTTTAATTGCTGCAAGAGCTGCTGTGTGAAAATATTGCCAGTGCAACATCAGAAGATCATCATAAGTCATTTTAATCATGACGCAAGAACATCAAAGAGGTCTGTAAACAAAATATGAATGAGTGGTGACGTTACAGCAGCGGAGGGTTTATCGTCAAACAGTGGGGGATTGAAATAAGGAGGCCAGTTAAAAGCTGCACATGGAGGACATTTTTCTTCCTGACAACATGTGAGTCTCTAATACAGAACGAAGTGTCGGGCTGATCCTGGAAAACCCAGCAGAGCATCTGTTAACCTGCTCTAATCCCTCGTCAAATGTGTTTTAATCACTCAGTGCCAGTTTTGTTTTGTTAAGCTCCATGTACGCCAGTTGTTTGCAGACGGGTTCCTCTGTCATCGCGACGCGTTCCCCTGAAATCTAATGAACTCATCAGAAACTGACTTTTCATTTGAGATCCCTGCTGACTGCACAGTTAATTGCATTTCCCTCCATGGAAACACATCTCCTACAATACTGGAAATCTTTTGGAGTGACATGAGTGTCCAGGTTAAGTAAACCTCTGGAAATGCCGTTTTCAGCCTCTCAAATATGGAGATTCCCTGCTCTTCTTAATTTCTTATCATACTAAACTGAATATCTTTTGATTTTAGGCTGACAAAATGAGACATCTCATTTTGTCTTTTCTTTTCTGACATTTTATAGACTGTTAAAAGTCATCATACACCAAAGAATTAATCAGGGCTGTTCCCATATGTGAATAGAGCGATGTTAATGCAGCACATGCTTCAATTCCTTATGCGTATGCAGTATTCTAAGCAGACTGGACGGCATGCAGGAAGTGACTGAATGCTCATTACAGCCATTTAAGACTTGAGACTTGTCTCAAGCCTTTAGTCCTAAGTCTTGACTTGGACTTGCAAAAAATGACTTGTGTGCATCTCTGCAAAAATGGCCATCCAATTGTGATCATAAAGACAGACAGAAACGATTTAACCACATAGCTTGCTTATTTGTGGTAGAAGCATTAAGAGCAAAGAAAAAGGACCTCATCAACAAAATCTGAGCAAGTAAACATAATCAGGTGGGCAAAATGCTTTGAAGCTGAAACGCCTCTGAAACGCTGCTGAGCGGAGAACAGATCAGAACAATGGGGCAGATGTGCCGTGCTCGGTGGAATCAGCTGTTTACACTGTTTGGGAAAAGCTGCAACTAAACCAGACCTTATCTACTCACCATGAGTGTGAGTAGATAATGACTGAATTTTCATTTTTGGGTGCACTATCCCTTTAAGCCCTAGTAAGAGTCAATCTGAAAATCTTCTTGTGATAAAATTCCATTCATAAGATTTCTGGTGACACGTCTTTAAATTTGAACGTGATTGGCCTTTGTCAGACTTATCGGCTGGCGTGAAATTGAGGGGCTGATAATTTTTAATCTTTGGTAAATATATCAAGTCATTCCAAGTCTACGGGCAAAAGTCCAAGTGAAGTCACCGAGTATCAGTCAATTTTTAACTTGAGTCAAAGCCATGTGACGCACATGGTGAGAGTAGTGTTCCCTTGATCAAAGTAATTATGACAACCTTTAAATGAAAGAAATGAGCAAACATACCACACACAGTCCCACTACAACTACTGAGAAGAAAACAAAGCAGAGGAAATGTTCAATTCTCTCAAGTGTAATAATCACAAACACATACATTCAAATAGCATTTATGATGATTGATTGGGCCTTAAGAGGAGAAACTCCTGTTCAGATGGCTGCTGGGAAAACTGAACCTTCATCAGCTCCTGTAGAGAGTAACATACCTGACAGAAAGTAATCACACTCTGAAGACTGTGAGAATCAAAGCCTTAATGCATCATTCTGCTGCTTTTTCAATTATCTCATCTATTGCATTACTGGAAAATAATTTCCTCAGTGTAAAATCGGGATAATGGAGCCTCTCCTCTTGTGTCTCTCCATCTGTTGTTTGTTTCTTTTCTCCTACCTGTGTGGAGCTATAATTTTGTGTATAATAACCATCATTAATAAATGGTAAGATGAAGTTAATTAAACTTAAGTTAATGTTATTTTACTGTTAAACCTTGAAGAAATCATTAGAGTTTGTTAATCGTCTATAAATATTGTTTGAATGGAAATTTTAAAGTTGCAACTGATGATTATAAAACCTTACATGCTTTCATATGTAACTTATGTACTTGTACTATGAAGTGTGGACTGACAGGAACAGGACGGGAATCATTCTTCTAGGACTGGGACAGGAAAGGAATGAAAATCCACTCCTGTGTCTATTAGGAATTAATAGACAACGTGTTGCCTCTGGAGTCCATTACATTCTGACTGTGGACACCTAAAGGCATTATCCCGTTAACAATTTATATTTTCATGCTTCTGCAATCAGAATCGATGGCTTTTTCACAAGCCAAAAAATTTGTTTTCCTGCTAATGCCTGAGGGTTTGACTAATACCTGGAACAATCATTACCATCCTAGAGGATTAGATGAGACTTGACAAGCGAGAGATATTTCTAGTCCTCTCAGCTCATTGAACTCAGCTAAGAAAGCCAAAAACGTTATGCTAGCGGGATTCAAAGTTGATCACACTGTGTGCCATTAACAAACAGTAAATGTAATCTAACAGTGAAGATTTTCACAAAACAAATGACAGTTGACTGTTGGCCGCTCACAACGCTACAACGAAGTGTGGCAATAGGTTTGGCTATGTGAGACTAGCCGCAGCCTGAAGTAGCGAGTTGAGTGGCGAACATGATGTGAGATGATGCTTATGTGATGCAAAGTATCAGTAAGTTCAGAGTGGTACAAAAAAAGTTCAGAGGGGTGGTGTATATTCTTGCAGCTTGTGTGTCAGTCGCCATCTTGTGGCGATCAAAGGATGCGGCAATTAATTTTCTTGGGGTTTCAATGTGTTGGGGGCTTCAAGCGTGAACATGAACCCTATTTTCCCTAAAAATCATGCTCACTTTTTGACAGTTTCAACAAGATTGATAGAATCATTGAGTTAAAATTGTTTTAAGTCTAAAATCTTTTTTCTGGACTTCAGGACTTTTCAGTTTGATCCAAACCAAAATTACAGATGTGAAACCAAACAACTGAACCTTGCTCTGGGTAAAGCAGATGGTCTCAGTCAGGATCAAATTAAACCATAGTTCAGTTTGTTTCTGGTGTGGAAAGGAAGTTACGACAGGTTCTTGGCAGAACTGGAAAAAAGGAAAGACAACACAACAAAGCAAAATGAGCTGCGGACGCACATGGGGAGAGAAGTCATCAGTGTTTAATTGACATTTGATTTATTAGGAGTCAGTTGGAAAAACTTTCACAAATTCCTTCACTTTTCAATTATTTTCCAAGAAAAGTGAAGGAGAGGAATTGAATTGACAAAACACTGACGTCATACATCTAAGCTGTGAAAAGACTTTGGGTTTTTCTTGTGCGCTGCTTAGTTTTCAGCTCTCAGTGTTCGCAACCAGTTGAACTTTATCTCGTCACTCAAGTTCCTACACGCCACCAGAAAAGTTTATAAAATCACTTCATGCTTCTTTTAAAAACACTCATTAGCCAGTGTGCTGCCCCTCATCAGCCCAGTTTTCTCCCCCTTCATGACCAAAGAGAATTTAATACCCGAGGTTAATAAAGGAGCCACAGTGTTTGTCTGCATCCAACCAGCCAGGCTGCAGCAGAGAGAAAAGGTGGGACGTATATTTTCAGCCATCAAACAAAAACACCTGTTTTTCAAGCCAACAAAAATCCCCGATGGTGTCAGAGAGGAAACGCCATCTGTGCACAACAGCCTGTAAGAACCTGCTGCAACGTTCAGAGAGACTGTCAGGATTACATTTAGATTCTTTAACCACAACAGAGCACGTAACAGTGTTTTATCTTCGTGTTACAACAGTGTCTGTGTTAGGAAAAAAAAAACACAGTTGCAGGTTGTGCCTTTTTGTAACAGAAAATTTTGAATTAATGCACAGTAATTAAAAGTGATGGCATGTTGTCTTTGTCACCAAAGAGCGCAGTCTCACCAAATGGCGTATGAATAATGCACAAAGGCTATATATAGAAATGGACAACATGACAGCCCCCCAAAAGTGAAGCCAAAACATCTCAAACACACCCAGTTGGCTGGCTGCAGTATAGGTTATGAACCACACCTCCTCCATTTTGGTAGACGGGACGTGTCAAACTAAACTAAACTAAAACTAAAACTGGTTTTGATTAGTTATTTGATTCTATAAAAAGCTGTTTTCATGTCATGATTGGCAGCTGAGCTCCACAACTGACCTCAAACCGCAGCTCCAACTCTGATCACTGCTGAACAGACTCTGGCAGCGCTCGCATCTGGGATATTTTAGCTTCAATTTAGTACAGTGGGGGGAAGTGGATGCACAGGATCCATCAGTCAACGTGACATTATTTATGTCAGTAGTACCAACTTATGCAGGGATGGTGTGTGGACAAAAATGTAGGTGACGCATTGTAGAAGAGAAAGAAGAAAAGAGTGAGAAAGTG
This sequence comes from Lutjanus erythropterus, assembly GCF_056507025.1. Lineage (NCBI taxonomy): Eukaryota > Metazoa > Chordata > Actinopteri > Lutjaniformes > Lutjanidae > Lutjanus > Lutjanus erythropterus. The sequence goes on from NC_139335.1 coordinate 5,222,736, forward strand.
TGCATTTGGAGGAGATGGTGTGGATGGACAGGTCAAACAAACAGGACTTATACCCACGAGACACCAGTTCAGGTCCTGTGTGAAACCAGAAGTCAGTGCTGATTATTTTAACTCAGATTAACATACTTATTTTAACCCAAATCACAATGTTTTCCTAAACCTGACTGAGTAGTTTTGTTTCTTAAACCTAACTGAACCTTGACCATATCACAACATTAACCACAAACAAAGATCACCATGGCGACAAAGATTACCTAACATGCAAAATGCTTGACATGCATAGACATGTCATGCAAACTGTCCTGAAAAGTGGAATGGCATTTATACACCATCCCATTTTGAATAAATAAATTTCCAAACGGTACTCTTAGCAACAAAGCCATTTAAAATCAAACATCTTGTTCAACAATTCATGACAGTCATGAAAATTTCCATAAGTCAAACTATCTGAAATTTTGCACCACAAACACAGGAAGAAAATAAATACAGAAGGCATTTTTCAAAGCACAAACCAGATTAAAAGGTAGAATCAGGAGGATCTGTCCAATCTGTTCATAAACGCCCCAGAAGGATAGATGATTGTTGGTTGGCAAAGCGCTGAGAGCACAGCAAAATAATGAGATATTCAGGCAGAGGGTCTCTGCCACACGCTTCTAGTGGGTCATAAGTGATGATTGAAATGGATTTTATATGTTGTTTTTAGGGAGAATGTTGCATACTATGCCCTTAGTGCAATAATGCCATGCCCTGATTACATGTTTGACAGATTGTGCAGATTTCTGATTGAGGGATTAAACAAAAAGCAGCACACAGCTTCTCCCCGAACAGGGTTGAAAATAAAGTTTGGTTGGTTTGGTTCAGCTGTGCTCACCTCATCATGTGACAAAAACCACCAAATCTCAGTTCAAGTCGTAGCTTGAGCATTTAATAGAGCCGTCCACCCAATAACCACAGACGGTTCAGGTTCCAAACATCCTGTCAGATTCCGGTTCAAACATTTCTCAGGTCAGTCTCTTGTTGATTAAAGGGCTGCGACGAGGTGAAACCCCTCTGAGGGTGAGTTATTGCCGCTGTGTGGAGTGGCAGCTTGCTAACAATCTCAGTGGGGAAACTTGATGAGCTTTAAGCTGTTAACGTGTCGACGCTCTGACGCTGTACCCCTCTGTGACCAGAGGCCACCAAGGTTCCACCTTCTGGCTTCGATCTGCGTCCTGAATGTGCAAACAGTCCACAGGGACGTGCCAGAAACCCGTCCACAAAGTCTCATATCCTGCTGGTTGTCAATAAAGGCCAACAGCGAAGGCAGTAAAGATTATGTTCAGTTCAGAAAAGCAGCATTTTAAAAGGAATTTAAATATTAGCTGATGGTTTTGTTAGCTGATGTGTGGAAACGCATCTTACTTATGGATACTTGCTCGTTGACTTTTCTTTGATCAAAAGTCTTCATCTCATACACTTTCACACTTCTTGCATTTAAATGTTTTTCTGCAAAATTCCACATCTGGCATCTATAAGGCTTCCTTTATTTTTCAGTGCTTAGTTGCATAAATCCATGTCTGTTTCCGCAGGGGAGTCATGAACTACTGTAGATGTAATTATTAAAAAGCTAGACTCAGTAGAATATATCCGAGCAGTTCATAAATGCAGCACAAAAGTTTATTGCATCATTCCCAGGATGTCAAATACTGATGTTTTGCCTTGATGAGCACAGATAAAAAAATGAGGAAATACACTTCTAGTGGGTCATAAGTGATGATTGAAAGGGATATTTATGAGTCTATAGACTGTTTTCTAGGAAAATGATGCATATTTTCCCTTTAAACTGTTTAACAACATTTTGCAGTAGCTTGCTGGAAGTTCATCTACAGTCATATTTACATAATGATTCAAACAATTTTATTTTACCATACCTCCACTGACTGATGGACATGTAATATACTAATCCAAAATTGGCATTCCTGCACTTTCTCATGACTAGTGGGATATTTTATGTTTGTCTTTATGTATGACTTGTGAACAAGTGGGTCCTTTTTGCATTAAACTTAACTGAGTGGAACATTTACTGGCATGTGACTTTATATTTTGTTAGAAGTTTAGCACCACAGTCTGCATGGTCTCCCCCTGCTTGTGAGGTTTTCCTCCAGGTGCTCCTCCAAGTTTCCCCCACCACCAACATGCATGTCATGTCAGTATCTTCTTTAGATAAACTTGAATCTTTGAGTTTGAGATTCCTCCCTGAAAAATGTAAAATTGTTCACAGTGATCTGTGAACTTGGTTTGTCCTTATTTGGGTGTGTTAAATGAAAGGGCTGCAACTGAAAAAAAAATTGAAGTGCTTTTGGTGGGTTTTTAAACCTCAAAGGTTCAAGTTTACCCTTAAGGCAATGAAACAGTATTAGCTGGTAAAACTTTTGCAACACTTAAGAGTTTGAGCTGAGCTCAAGATGCAAAAATCTATATTAAGTTGCACTGAATTTTCTAGTTTTGTCAGCTTTTTTGTTTTTACAGTGAAGTAGTTTTAATTAAGCAAGCTGGATTTCTTCTGAGAGTAACTTTGCTGTAGGTCCAACTTCTTCCACTGTGAAGTTATTGGTGACTTGCAAAGCTCTGCTTCAAGTGGAACTTTACATTATTTTTTCTCCTGAGTAACATTGTGAGACGTCATCATGCCGACACATTGAAACCCTCTGGAGTAAACGTGTGGCTTCAGGTTGTATAAATAAACTTGTCTTGACACAGCAGTTCTGAACTAACTTAAACGAGCTCAATCTCAAACACCTGCCTTGGTCCTCGTTAGTGAAAGCAGGAACACACTGCTCCGTCCTGACCCTGCTGTCACACATAGAAACAAAGAAGTAGAACCAAAATGTTCATTCAAACCTTACCCTAAATCATGCTCATGTGTGACCAGTTAGCAACAGCAACATTTACTGCCACTAAACTCAAAAGCACTAATGTGATCCAAACATTTCCACTAACTCAAGGTGTTTGTAAAGTCCAAAAGTCAGGATTTATTGATGCAACCATTTCCAAAATTCACATGTTTTTGTCTAACAAAATATTCAGCTTCGGTTCATCTTAGTTGATGAATCACGATTTTTTTCATTGAAAAAATTGTGATGAATCACGATTTTTTTCATTTTACAAACCTCAGTGGAAGCTTTGACTGTGAAAAAGAATATTTAGTACAGCCCTGCACATGTTGGGAGGGATTTTTTGCAATGTGTTTAACATGAGGTCTGTGCAGATATGTTCAATATTCATGCCATTGCATTTCCCTCAAAATATTCAGGATTTGCATCATTTCAAATGCATCTAAATGTTAATTATTAAACAAAAAATGGGATCAAAACAACAGTAAATCTGAGCTCCGGCACTGGAAGTTTTCATTGATTCATTTCTGGTGTGTGCTTTAGTTTTTGACGCATGTAAAAGTCTGGATCATCCAAATTCTGAATGTTTGTTTCTCTTAAATTTAATTGTGCAAATAATTCACATTTCTCCTCTGACAGACAACATTATTTAAATCCTCCTTGGCAGTGCTGAGTTTGAGCCGTCATTTAGTCTTGAAGTAACTCCAACATCACATAATTTAACACTATACTAGAACTGCGGCATGTCTGTGAAAATGGGTTTGAATTAATCTGGTTTTAAAGGGCACTTTAGTCTTAGACCAGAACTAACTGGCTCTTTAGGATGACAGAGGACTGGACTGAATACAGAGCTGCGTTTTTTTCTCTCTCTTTTAAATCCTCTGTGTTCTCAGTGCTTTTCACACCTCTGTTTGACATTCAGACTGTCTGTTGGCACGAGAAAATTACAAAAAGCATGAATCGTTTGCCTGTAAAAAGCCTCCAAATCCAAGGCATCCTGAATAGATTTCAGAAAGAGTAATTATTTTATGACACATGCAGCTCATCATTCTTAAGATATATTTTTGTCAGCAGCATTATCGTGCTGAAATCTGGACAGACATTTGAGGGGGGAAAAAAACAAGCCAAGACTCTGAGCTGCACCTTTTTTCAAGGCTTGGCACAAGCCAGAGAGACATCCAATTATCAAATAAAAACAGGACCACTTCCCATTAACAGATAAACCTCACACTGAAACCTTGACGGCAAAGAGAAACCTTGAAAGAAAACAGCACAGGTTGAAAAAGAACACGTCTGAGGCCTTTGAAAAAAGGTCATTTTTTCTTTTTCCTTTTGACACCTGGCTTTGTCAAAAGGTAGCAGAAGATGTTTTCTATGCAGAGGAAGGACATGTGACTTTTCATACACCTTGCAGCCGACCATGGGCAGATAGCGCAGATGCCACATATGGTTGGATGTGTGTTCATGCCTGGAATGACTCAGACTGGTTTCAGTTTCACACAGTGTCTGATTTCTCCGTTGCAGCCTCCCAGTCTCCTCTCGCCATTTGTTTCCTCCTCACTCCAGCCCCTCTAAAGGATAAATTACAAATGATAAAAGTGGGTTTTTTTGCATCCAATCTCCCAAACACAATGCCGACGCCTCCAGTAATGAGGTCATTATTATGCATATCACAGATATCAAGAGGAATGAGCTTAAAAGCTTACACGTTTAATTGATTAAGGCAGGCAGGCAGCCATGGCGCTCGGTAACAAAGGGGGCTGTTTTCTTAAAGGTTGTGATATTTGAACTGCATATTCAAAGAGTTCTAATTAAATATCACTTTACTTTGACTTCTATAAATAAATGAATGTCATGCTGAAGTTCAGCCATGAAAAGCAAACGGTTACATGTTGTTCTATCCGTGTTTGATCAATGCAGCAGCTATATTAGGATTTTAAAACAGCTTTTGATATCAAACTGTGGAAGATTTGTGGCTTTTAGCCGAAAGCTCAAAACATTTGTAAGATGCATTAAATACCTCCCCTTACAGTTTTTGTTACACAAGATTTCTAACCTCTTTGTGTGACTTTCTGTAATCATGATGTTTTCATCCAAAACCTGTTTTTCCTGTATTCACACCATTTGTGGATTTCTGAGTTGTAGACCTGAAGACTCGAGACTTGAAATCAAGCCAGACTTTAGTCACAAAAGCAAAAGTTTGAGACTTGATTGTCACGAGGTTTGATTCAATTTGGACTACACTTAAGTATGAAGCCTTTGGATTGAATGGACTTGCAGTCTTGGCTTTGTGTGTGTTACTTTAAAAGTAAAATGTTCAAATGCTGTTATTTAATGGTCAGCATTCAGGATCCCAAAAGACTTGGAAAAAAATACTTGTAATGTTCTTATGACAAATTGACTAGAGTTGGACTTTGCTAGACAGAAGTGGAGACTTGACTGGACTGAAACACTTTGACCAACAGGCTCTTTGTCACGTACTCCGTGTTTTCCTCCACCTGAGCAGCAGCAGCAGCAGCAGCAGTGGAGTCTTGGAGGCCCTGCTGCACTCTGCGGTGCAATGTGACCTGGATGAGAGCTGGAGGATACTCATCTAATGTGGGGCAGCGCAGATTGCATTGTATCCACGGGGCCGGGGAGCGCCGGGCTGAGGAAACTTCAGGGACACAAACTGCTCAAAGCAGAGATGGCCTACTCTCCTCCTCTCTCCAAGAGCCTCCAGTCTGTTCAGCTCTGCCTCTGGTCGGAGGCCAAAAGGAAAATTAGAGAATGTAATTGATTCTTTTGCTCCCTACTGATTAAATTTCATCAGACAAAGACTGGTAGATGATAACAGTTTGGAGCATGGAGGCACATTATGGGTGGGAGGAATAAATTGATTCTGTTATTTAAGGTATAATAGGCAACATTTTCTTTAAAAACAATCTATAGACTGAAATATATTTCCTTTTAATCATCACTTATGACTGACTAGAAGTGTGTGGTGGGGGCTTTATCTGCAGAGACCCTGCTCTCTGCCTGTATTTCCGTATTTTTCTCATTATTTTCCTGCGCTCAGGAAGCGTCACCAACCCAAAATGTTGGGATTTTGTCCCCTGATGCATTTATGAACAGCTCAGACAAATCCTGCTGATTCTACCTTTAAATATTGGTATTCCTTATTTTACGATTAAATTTTTCCCCAAGGTCTGGTGTTAAAAAAGGAAACAAAAACTGCAATAAATTGTAACATCGAATTACAGTACATATCAAATCAGCACCCAAGTATTTGATCAAGAATTGAGAGATAAGTGTATTGTCCCACCCTTAAGGCGTATGTTTCTTGACCTGCATATTTTCACATTTCCACCAATTTACTTCACCCCTTTGGCAAAGATTGCTATTGGGAGCAAATTAAATCAGGCTTTAATAGTTAATCCTGACTCAGTAGTGGCCTTTAGAGAAACATCATTCATTTCTAAGTTACTTTTTTAGAGTCTGGAGTCCTGAACTAAGTTTAACGAGAATAATTTGCTCCACCTGTGTTGGTCCTGATTATGTGCACATGGCACTGACCCTGAGGCTGCTCATAAGAGCTGGAGCCCAATCATTTGTTGGAATTAGGGGAGAAAGAACAGAAAAACAACACCATTAAAAACCCTTTACATAATTTGCAACAGCAATGCACGTATGCACTCGCAGCAGTGAAATTATCTCATTTACATTTTCCTTGAGTGTGTGGAAGCTGTGGCTTTTACCAGGCGCTTATGGCTTCTGCTGGTGTTTTTGTGAAGTCTTCATTAAAATAGTCCAAATAATTCATGTTGATTCCTCTGGCAGACGACGTTAATCTGAAGTTAAACCTGTCTCCTAGGAGGGTTTCATTCAAGCCTCGATTTCGATCTCTGATCTTCATTGAGGAAATCAGATCACATAAATGAAGATAAGGGATAAACTGAAGGCCTTCAGTATGTTTCAGATGTGTCAGGTCATACAATCACATCTAAAGGCAAAAAATATTCTGCAGCAGCCTCTCCAAATCCGGTCAGACAGGGGATTTTAGCTGCTCCGAAGAGATCCAGCGAGCACTTTGTTTTGTAGCATACTGCAGTCTGTACCAAACTACATGAAGTCCATTCTAGTTCCTGTTTAAAGGATGAATCTCTTTTTATTGCAGCTTCATCTAGATTATCTGAACCACTTTTGTGGAGGTGAAATCTAAAGTGTACACACCTGATATGAAAAAAAAACTTTGATAAAGTACTTTATCATGTGAATGAAAGCATTCCTAAAATAATTCTACCCCATTTTATGCATTAATTTTTACCAAACATCACATGCATGAAATATAGCAATACTTTTATAATGTTTTGGTGACATTTCAGCACACAACACGCACACTGGTTGTAGCTGCAGCAGTAGTGGGCCAATCGCCTGTGCCCTTAAATCATTAAACAACATGCTGTGACTGGCTACAAGCAAAACTATACAAATAGTCTTTTTTTCTAAATCTGAGTACAAAACTGATTGAATGCAGGTATTTTTTGACAGAAGAAGTACCTGGTATGTAGTTATTTTGGTTGATGCCAGGTATTGAGTATGAATACTCATTGCATAGGAAAACTGCACACAACTATGCCAAGTCTGGTAGATTAAAGTTAAAGCATGAAGTATGGAATTTTGTAACTTGTCTGACTGCTTCTGTTTCTCTCCTGACTTCTTTTCGGCAATGTCAGTGCTTTTTTTTTTAAATCATTACAGACATAAATGATGGCTTAAAGTAAGGACCAAGTGTATAGGATTTAATGCCATCTAGTGGTGAGGATTTAGACTGCAACCCGGTGAAAACTTGAAACACATCACACCCTAATAATGACCCTGATTGATGCCTTTGTTTCCCTACTCACACTCCAGGAACTCTGCCTCTGATTGTTGCAGTAGTAGTGTTTGAGTAGGAAACTGGTTGCCTCCATTGTTTAGGTTGGTTAGTTTAGAGGCTATTTTGCTTGGATATAAAGGCATACTGTATGTGCCTTAAGATTTTGACTTGCCCTTTGGTGTGGCTTGGATACAAAGTTTCAAAAACACTTGTCTATATGGTATCAGGTGTGATAACGGCTGGCAAGTTTTTTTTCTATTTATGATAGACTCCAGATGCTGCAAGAAGTCAGGGGTTGAGAGAAAATACTGGGAGAATTGCTTATTGAAATAATTATGGCCCCTATTTTTTAAAACCCATTCTGGATCTTGGCTAACTGGCCTTAAGCCCTGGCCAGAAAACCTGTCCTGAGCACGGGATCATTATCTTTGGACCCATCATCAGTTTGACAAGATGGATTTTGTGGACAAATCCGATTTCTTTCCAAAATAACGCCTCTAACAAGAGCCAACAGCATGACAGCATGTCTCGCACACTCTGCAGCAATGTCACGCAAGTCAAGTGAAGCTCAGCCACGTCCGGAGACATCTTGTCGAGGAAACTGACCACGGATCCGGTCGGCGCCTCTGGGCTCTGCTGTTCTTCTGTCATGAGCGAATGTAAGCGCGGATGCACACTCGCCTCCTCAGGCCGGATGCTGGTCTCTACCCCTCGGATCACAAGTTCAATTAATTTCACAGTTGGCGGCACCCACAGTCATTTCACCAGGGCCTGTTGTCTGGAGCTGGAGAGAAATGGGAAGAATATGATGCACCCCGAGCCGCTCAGCCTCTTCTCCCCTCCTCCTCCTCCTCCTCCATCGCCTCCATCCCCTCCACCCATGAAGGCTCCACTCGCCCGGAGCCACATGTGATCTGATAGGGCCGCGGCTCTGCAGCACATTAAAGCTCACATCATGACGATAAGGGAGAGACGAGACGGCCGCATGCATCATTACGGCTCCATAAAGACATCGCTTTTCCATCCCATTCAACAGAAAATGTTTAGAATTTTATCTGAAACGCAGCTCATTAAAGAGTTGAGTTAATTGACAGTCTGCAGATCAATCCTATCAGTCGGACGTAATCTCGAATGCAAATAAATAAAACAGTAAGCTTTTCAGACATGACCTGAAGTCAAATTCAGCTCCACTTGACTGAGTAGAATGTGGAACATATTCCCTGGACATTGGCTTTCCATTTCACTGAGTTTAATACTGACTTGTGATATGAACATTTCAACACAAACTGGAATAGCAGCACACCAACGGCCCAAAACAACTCAATACTTGGCCTCAGCTTTCATTTTATTTTTGCAGGCTGATGTATTTCTGCAAACAATACTCTTAAGACTGTTATCATGTGGTGAATAGGCAGCTATCTCTGGGTCTGTAGAGGGGATACAGACTTACAACGATCGATTGAATTCAGAGACGCCTTTTGAATATAAAGAGTGCAAGTGCCTTTTATCATTAAACTATTTTTTTCTCTATGGACACTTCAAATATAATATATGCATACCTTTAGAAGTATAAGAGGCTTTTTTTTTTTTTTTTTTTTTTTTTTACACAGTTTATGCTACTGGGAATGGGAGTTTAAAAGATCTGCATTGCTCTGGTTTTCGAGTTACCTTAATTACAGAAAACAGTTTGTCCCTTACAATGATATAAATTTTTCTTTTAGTCAGATCACTTTTGATACCTCAAGGATCAATCCTTGGGCTACTATTAGTAAATTGTTAATGATTTCGTTTTTAACAAATGCTCTAAAATATTATTTGCAGATGAAACAACTGTATTTTAGTCTCTTGAAGGCCCTCAAAATATTTAAAGCTCTAAATCTAAGATAAGTAGTTTAGCTTAAAAAAAAAAGTATATTGTTTTTGGTGTACAGCCAGGGAATGTTGTCCAGTCTCTATAAATAAAAAAATTAACAACAGTTTTAGTGTGGGCAACATGATTTCCTGGTGCACAATTGGATGAGTCCTTATCTTGGAGAAAAGAGAGAGGGGAAAAAAAGAAATGAATTAGTACTGTTCTAAAATTGGAAAAAATGTTGGTACTGTGTGTCATGTATGTTTGTGTACATGAATAGGTTAGGCATCATCACTGTAAATCAAGTCAACCAAGTACAAATTGGATTAATATTTTACACTGCTTTGCACAGGACTCTTATTTTCATCATCTGTTTTCTTCCAATCATCAATCCCATAATTATTCCACTCAAAGTAAATCAAGCCTCGTATCTGACAAACATCTCAGTTACAATGTGCTTTAATTTACTGAGGTTCAGTGATATGAAAGGCTCTCCCATGTCATTTTTTTAAACTTTAACATTTTAAGAACACTGTTAAAATTCTTGTTTTTATCTCCAATGTTATCCTTTACAGACAGCCCTCTAATAATTAGTCATTCTAATTCTATTTAATTACTTTAAATGCTTTCATATATGAACATCTGCTAGTGTGTGCAATCTTATCCTTTTACCTTTCTTTTGTCTTCTGTTTCTGATCGTTTCTAATGGATTTAGGTAGACCTCTGAGGATTTTTTGCACCTCTCAATCACATTTTATGTGATGTTAATGTATAAATCAAGTTGTATTTTTTTTATATGCATGAGGAAAACATGCTGCATGTTGTAGGATGCTTTTTTTTGTCCAGTTTTTCCATCCACGGGGATAAAGTAGTCAGATAAGGTCATGTATTTGATGACTTTAATAGCAGAAACTGGTGGCTAATATTCTTTACAGTGGATCATTTATCAAGCACTGACACCTCACCTCAATTTCTACCAACCCATCAGTCTTTTTCCTCTTTTTTTTTTACTCAGATCTGACAGCCACAGATTTTAGAACTCCAGACACATATGCTCTGGCAAGATGTGGCACAAATGTAGCAACATTACCGACTTGTTGGAAGACAAACATCTTTGAACGAGAAACCACGACTAGAATCGTCCAAATATTCAAACTGCATATGTAATCACTGTCTATGTATCAGCACTAATACTCTGCAAAAAACATTAGCAAGTGTGTGATCAGCTGAAGACTGGAAAGGCGACAGACAGATATGTAAAACAAAAGACCTCGACTGGTGACTGTTTAGACCCTTAAAAAATCATAATCATAAATCTCACACTAAAGGACAAGCCAAAGTCTCAAGAACCATATTCATAACCATCCCAAATAGCATCCACAACCAACAGAGGCAATGAGTTCTAGCCAATCAGAGGCAGAGTTCCTGCAGTGCTGGTGGGGAAAAAGATAAGGTATCAATCAATCAGGGCGTTTGACGTTTCACACCCTAATAATTCCCACCATCTGGCAACAAGTTGTGAACAGAAGCCAAAAGATAATCATAAAATAACATTTCTAGTACTCACAACTCAATTACATTGTTTACTATATGTCACCCAAGGAAGAGCTGTGTGAATTCATTCATCCAATCAGTAATTCGATCTAGTTGGCCACATCACGTCATTGGTTTGTTCAGTGGGGCGGTCGATGAGGTTACGTGAAGTTTGGAAACTTTTGGAAAGTTATGAGGTCATTAAAAACCACAGTTGCTAAAATTTGCCTGAACAGTAGATTGTGGATGCCTATGAGCTCGATCGCAATCTAAACTCGTCAGATTCCTGGCTGTTAGGCCCAGATTATATTATATAAATGTTCAGTCTCTTGACCTTCTTTGCTGCAAGCCTTCGACTTGAGACTGACTTTGTTCCAAGGGTGACCTGGTTCCACTTCTGCTCTGCATACCTTTTACTGCTGCTCGGGGAAAATGTAGATATGGCCTCAAAACTTCTGCTGTCTGTAATCATCCATCTTTTCATTTTCTATTCTGCTGTCCTAGTATGCATTGGGTGAGAGGCAGGATACACCCTGGATAAGACTCCCGGGACAAGAGGCTGAGTCTCTAAGAGGCGGTTTACACCTGGTATCAGCATGGGTCATCCAATCACAAGCGGACAAGATATGAAGATGCACCCAAGACACAAGAGACCAAGATCACTCAGACCGCATTAAAGGACCACCTACTCAACTGACATCTTCAAAGTCCACCATTTGGTCCAGACCCTCTTACAAATCATGCAATTTGAGAACTCTTAAAAGACACTTAATCTTTGTGAAATACAGCAACAGCAAATTCTTATTTATGCCTGATTGTAAATTTAGCATTAAATGAGATTCATTAGGTTGTTACTTTACTTGTTAAAAACATTTTTTGGCAGTAAATATGCGACCACATGTTTTTAAACACGGTTACCAATAACCATTATAGGGTATTTACTTGCCACTTGTGGAGAAAGTCCCCAGACTTCCATTAAAAAATGTCTGACTTTGTGAGTTCTTGTGTTAGAAGTGACTTTATAAACTTTGTGAAACACCATCTAGGACAAATTCTTAGTCCATTGTAGCCCCCTAGTGGGCTGGGATGGATTTGTTAGGTTGAAATTATCATAAAATATTTATGATGAATTATTAAAAAAGGTATCAGAACTAATAAAGCAAAGCCATGGGACTAAAATGACTTATTCTTCATTTTTGTGACCTAGTTTAACATTAGAATGTATCTTAGATCTTGTCACTGGAACGATTAGTCTCGCGTATTGATCAGAATTGTGATTAAATGTTTTGTTGGGCCACAAAAGATTTTCATATTTCAAATTCAGCTACGGCATTCTGAAAATTTGGCAACGGCTGCATTAAGTTATGTGTTTCATTGTGGCCCAGAGTGCTGGCTACAACTGTTTGGCCATCAGTTAAAAATGACATTTCATTCCTAATCAGATCTCATTTCCCTGCTCTATATGCATACATCAAAAATGCACTATTAATTGGTTTCATTTATTATGAGAGACGTCTTTGAAAATCTCACAACAGACACTGTCTGTTGCAATGTGGGTTTGTTTCTTTGGCAAAGGGCTGCAAATCGTTGAGAGGTTTTCAATATAAAACTTGATGGAAAAAGTTCCACTGCATACATCATTATTTTTTGAACATTTTCAGCACATTTTGACAATAATAACTATGATGATTCTATTATCATGACATTTTCATAACGTTTCATCTCTAGATCTGATCACACATTACGTATGTAAAGACATATGTTAACTCCAGGTGTTAACATGCTCTAATGCAATAATTTTCTGCATTTGGGCTATGGAAGTAATATAAAGCACCCAGAGGAAGCCCAGAAGGAACACCGATATTTCACTCCAGGACCTTTTATACTGCGCAGCACCGAGCTCAGTGGTACGCACTTATAATAACACCTAATGCTGATGGCTCTCTGCAAACCACATTACACCCAATGATGAATGAGAGCAAAATGGGTAAATATTATAATGAACCATCATGCATTCCTGCAGGCACGCAGCTGGTGTCGACTCTTAATGAGCGCTAAAGAAAAGTGGCCACACAGCTTGTTGAAACACCTCTGATAGATGTTTCACATTACGGCTAAAAAGGGCCCCATAAGAATATCCAAACCTCAGAATTGAACCTGCTGGCCCTGCAGCATTCGTTCCTTTCTGTTCCTCATCCTCTCTTTGCCACTCCGTCAGGCAGGGCAGTGCCAGGTGGTTGCTTTTCCAGGACAACACACAAGGGAAGGTGCTAATCACAAGCCTATCACTGCTACTCACTCTTACACCTGTGTGTTACTGGATCCAAAGATTTTAGTCGTGAGTCGTCGCAACGTGGTGCTGCACAAATGCTGAATTTTTCATATTTGTTTAAGGTGAGGGCTCCTTCACATCTGTGGTTTTTGTTTAAAGCAGCAGATTTATGAATGAAGCCTGGTGTGTGTGTGTGTGTGTGTGTGTGTGTGTGTGTGTGTGTGTGTGTGTGTGTGTGTGTGTGTGTGTGTGTGTGATGCATCACTCGAGCGACTGCGGGTCTGCCCGACGGGTCAACAGGAAACTGGTGGGCGGCGGCTGGCTGAGGAGCGCTCGGCTTCTCCCATTCACAGAAAACAGCCAGAGGCAGTGACTCACGAAGCATTTACGGGAGAAAACTCTGGTGGTGTCGTCAACCTGCAGATGAGTCGCAGTTGTAATTTCTGGTGCCATTTTACATACAATCACCAGCCATTTGTGCCCGCCGTGAGAGCTCACCGCCACTCGCAATTTGACACTCGAGCAGCAGCAGCACTGTGCGGAGAGGAGTGGCAGAGAGTGGGAGGTTTGATGTGGAACAAAAATCACATCTCTACCCAACTGGGCACTAATTTGTTTGTACGGTGGTTTTCTGTCTCTCTGATGAGCTCATTGTGCTTTCACCAAGTCCTTTGTGTGATGAGTGGATTCTGAACGTAGACGTTTGAGCTCTCCAGATTGGATCATTGTCTTTGTATACACACCGCAGTCAACAAAAGTCACTTTTTGTCACTGTGAAATAGAAACACAGCTGTTTTTTTTGTTTGTTTTTTTTTAAGCTCTGTGACAAATAATTTTTAAGAACTCACAAGATTGTCAGAAAAAAAAAAATAGGCCACCAGTATACTGATTTTAAACTACAGCAGTATCCTATTAATACCCTATTCATCTACAGACAGTTCATGCTGGAGAAAGGTTTAATCCCAATAAGAAATAGAGATGGGACCAATCCAATATTGGAATCAAGTGCTATTGGAATCCACCCAGTCCTCTGTCTGCCCCGTGATGCCCTGTGGTTAACATACATGTATTTAACTCTCATTTTTAACAGTCTGAGAGTCTAAGAGAGAAAGCGGGGTGGTAGTGTCAGCAGTTGTGGTGGTGGTGGTGTTAGAGAAGCATGTGTATTCAAGGTATGTTAAGTTTACTTTTAAAAATTATTATTATTTTTTTTCTGTTTGGATGTATTCTAACCGGATTTAGATTTTAAGAATAAATTCTATGGGTAAAATTTTAGTGTGTGTGTGTGTGTGTGTGTGTGTGTGTGTGTGTGTGTGTGTGAGTAAGTCTTCCGGTTGTGTATTCAAGAGAGTGCAAGTCTGTTGATTTGTTTTCCAAATGAGGACATTGTCCTTCAGCACACAGCCGTTAACACTCAGCCTCTTCTCATCACACCAAGGCTTTTTTCCGTCCTTGGTTGTCAGCTTTTTTTTTTTCTTGAATTATTCTATCGTCCTGGCAGCCTCCTGGTTTGAATGCAGTCCCTCCTCATTGTAAAGGGAAAATAATTTCCCTGTGATAAAACAACGCTGTCTCGGGCTGGCCTGCCCACTGTATCAGAGCTAATTCTTTGCATACCAATACGAGCCGTCCTCTTTTAAGCGTTGGTATTTGGTGGTGGCCGCTGTGCTGACAGAAGCGTTTCCATGTCCAGCACTGGCCTGTCCTTGCCCTCCACCCATAATAGATATTGACAGGTGCGGCGCAGATAACGCTAATCTGCATCCTAACAGGATTTCACGTGTCATATAGTGCTTCCTCATCGCTGCCGCTTTCAATTCACAACTTTTGTTATGCTGCTAATAGTATTTCACGGTGGCACAGCCCCTGGTCTTCAGAGGGGGGGACGTGGAAGTGGAGCCCGATTCATTTACAGGTCTGCTGTCTGAGTTGTGGCTGAGCAGGTGAACTAATGCCTGTTAGACTCGGCACATGGCACATTGTCCCATTAACATACATCATGATATGCACTCTTAGAAATCAAGCTGCTAATTATAACCCTAAAGAGATCTTTGGCTCGTCCCCATTGGAGAACCCTTTCTCGTTCCTGGTACAACCTTTTATAAAAGTTCCACTCTGCAACCTTTCAGAAAGTTCTACCTAGAGCCCAACATGAAGAATTCTGTGCAGCATCCCTTATGGGCATTTTTCCACCAAATATGCTCTGGTTCTTGAACTGGTTCCGTTCAAAATCACTGGAACCTTGGTGCTACCTAGTAAACCAGCCTGTACTTCCATCAGTTCTGAGTAGAACCATTGTAATCAAGAATGTCATCAAGAGGGGGCGCTGCACAAGATACAATGTGACACGCCCACTTTAATTCTCAAGGAAACCCTGTTATTTTATTTTTTTTTGGTTCCAGTTCAGAACCAGCTTCTTAGGTTCTGAATGAGTTTCTATTTGGCAGAAATTCTCTGAACAATTCAAGATGACATGCCTAAACTGGAACAGGACTGATTCCATGTTGTTGGAAAAGGGCCCTATGAGAGGTTCTTAAAGGAGAACCTTTCTATGATACAATGGTTCCATCCAGAATCCTCTCTGGGGGTTCTATCCAGAACTTTTCCACTTTCTAAGGGCGCTAATAAGAATCCACCCAGGGGGTTTTACCGCAAACCCTTTTGTATTCCAAGGATTTTATCTAGAACCCACCCCACTGGTTCCATCACAAACCATTTTATATTGCAATTCCACCTACCAGAAACCCCTTTATAATGCATTCTAACCGTTCAATCTAGAAACTACACAGGGAGTTCTACCAAGAAGATGAAGGTGAACGCCCACAAACAGCTGATTAGAGGGAATAGGAAGAGAGAGACAGAGTAAAGGAAAGTTATAAATGAAGGCAGCGTAATAGAAGGTCTTCCTGATTGAACTTACGCTGAGCTTCATGACTACAGGTTAGGGTGGTGATACATGTTAACATGGGCGCAATGCATCCTGGTACTGCTTGTAGAAGGACTCAGATTTGTTGGATAATAAAGCACGCACTGAGGACTTTATTGCTTCATTTGACTATCTTTACCATCATCACTGAGTTTGGACCCCGTCCAAGAATCTACAATAGGGCTGAGTTTAAAAAACTGATCGATTTTCCTTTGCATCGTCCAATTCATTTACATGTATGTAAAACACTTGAAACTGCTTTGTGTTTGAATTGTGCAATATCAATAAATGGACTTTGCTTTTTCTGTTTTGTATTTGTTTTTTTAAGCTGTGTCAGCAAGATGCTGGTTCATTGAAGGGTAAAATACAATCTAATGTAACATTAGTCAATTACAGCTTCAAAATATGAGGATGAAGACAGTTCTGGCCAGACTAAGAAGCGAACTCTGCAGTAAAACACACACAAGGATCTTGCAGACCAACACTGACATTCAAGAAATTTCTACATCACTGGCTGAGAGGGCTTCTTCTGGTTCATTCTGGAGTCACATCACTTCCATAAATAAAAATGCTGACCTATCAGATCTAACCTTGACTTTTGAATTAACAGAAATATTCTGAAATGCCTGACACAAATATATACAGTCAGATATGTGTCAGCCTTGATATGAAAATGGAACGGGGACAATATATATTTCCAATTTGAGATAAAGGCTGTTTGGATGAGGTAAGCGGTGCTTTAATGCGAGATAGCGCAGGTTGACGTCTGGTCAGCTCTTGAGATTTGACTTCAGTGTACAAACATGCACTACATAATGCATGAGAAGAGGCTGGATCAGAAGAGGTGTTAAGAGCCTATCTGTGTGTGTGTGTGTGTGTGTGTGTGTGTGTGTGTGTGTGTGTGTGTGTGAATCTCAATGTTCACTCTTGGCCATGTTGTAGGAATGCTTGTCGGACTCTCAGAGTGTGAGTTTCATCTCACCAACCTAATCAGGGTCATTAGCCTCCTATTTAATGGACAGGCTACATAAGGAGAGGAATCAATTCATATTGTGCTTTTGGCGGTGGCAGATCTGTGCACTGTGAGAGAGAACCGTCTCCCCGCTGTTCTGAATCACGCTCATTGAGAAAGAAGCGGAAATTACTGGTTCAGTGGTCGCAGCGCTGACTTGAAATGACCTGATGAAGACCAGTCAGACTCTCGATGCTGCTCAGTGACAGAATGAAGGTTTGCATGGATTTTCACACATCGGGTTAAACTTATTGCTTGTTTTGAGTCTCAGGGATGTTGAACCTCTGAGTTTACATGAAGCATAAATTATATCACTGGAGGCAGTGTGGACTCAGAGGCAGGGGTAAAAAAATAAAGGCCAGTGGGCCAAAAGTTGTGATATCATGTTTTCTACTGGAAGAAAAGGTGTGCAGCAGATACAAACCTTAAATCTTAAATAGCCCTTCATTTACTTGGGGACCTAAATAGAATCTCCCATGATCCACCCGTGGGACATGACCCAGTCTCTGGGAATGACTGATCTAGGGGACACTTTCTCATATTGTCTTGGACATCAGGTCACATTTGCAACAAAACCCAGTAGACCACAAGCCGACCATCCTTAAAGGGAAGGCTCAGCCGGTAAAATCATGTAAGTGTAGATAACCGTCCAAATCCCTGTTGATTTTAATCTACGTTTTTATAGGCCTACATTTTCCAATTTGGACAAGTAAGTTTGGCTGTGGGGTAAGATAACATTTATTTGTCTGAAGGAGAAGTGGCTTAATTGAAAAGCTTAAATTTCCTGCTGAATGGACGAGCCAAAACCGAGCCCCGCCCAAAGTCGTCAGTACTGCACAAGTTGCGGTTTCAAAAAAAAGAGATGGCGACCCAGTAATGGCTTCAGAATGGTAGTCCACAAACCACTGGGTGACGTCATGGTGTCTCTGTCCTCGGTGGCTTTCTTCCAAAACGTTTCCCTCAGTGCTTTTATAAAAACCAAAACATACTACTGTGCGTTTGCAAGACTGTGGCTCACTCTAATGGTGCGAGACAGTGTTTACAGTGAGGTTTCTATTAATAAAAGAATTAGAAACAGTAATACTAACACTCAAGAATGTCACAGTGCTATATCATTTTTATGATTAATCATTTCATCACTACAGGAAGTGCGCTTGAGACATGCTTCAGGATAACTTGAGCACAAGGGAATACCACAGCTCTTTTTCTTTGTTTTCTCTGGTCATGTAGCACTAATTGAAATTTGTCTTTAAACCAAAGTATCTTTCCATGATTAAATGTCTAAAGGTGCAGTTTGAAATTTACTCAGGTATTGCGACAGAACACTTTATGGGCAGGGGCTCTGAGCTAACAAATGCTCTCCACAAGTTAGTTTCAGCAGTATCATTAACGTCTACATAAACATGACTTTCTGGCTTTCAATTATTCTTGACCCGAATTCGACCCCTGATTAATTTTTCATTCCTTTTTCCAACACTTAACTGCAGCAAAGAGATGCATTTATTCATTAAGTGTGGTGTTTATCAGAGGAAACATAATTCACTGTTCAAAGCTGTTTCTAGCAATATTTTGGCAGGGTGGAGGAAAGGAGCAAGTTTTGCTTAGAGACAAACGTTTTTAATGGGTTCATCTTTTAAAACCGGATTTTCTGAGAAAATGTTATTCCAGCTTTATGCAAATAAACCAATTACTGTTTGGAATAAATATACATTTATGTGCAGTGGCAAAAAATGCACAAAGTGTCTCATTTAACCTTGTCGTCACCTGCTCCTTTAATCTCTGCAAACAGCTGCACAAATGGCTCCTCCAAATGCTGCGCGACCCCGACAACTTTATAAATATTTCAGTGTCGGCTCCTTGTTTTTCACCCTTTCTGTTTCTGTAGTTACATCTGAGAGTTGAGAGGTAAGTCATTCGGTCAAAATGCTCAGTTTTACACGACTTCTGTACGTCTGGGCTCGGATCTGGCGCTAGCGTGGGCCGTGACGAGCTCCTACCGCCACACAAATCTCCAGGATGAAAAGTTCACAGCTCTGTGACAGGAAGCTGCAGGGGTAAAGCTTTCACTCGATCTGATGTGTTGTCTTTTCAGTCACAGCTTTGATCGTCTCAACTTAAAGCTGCGGTTTTCTGTCCAAGTCTGCTATTTTCCTGAGTGTTCTGGTTTGTGCTGTATGGGTGTGGCCGGCTGTGAGATCAGCTGTGTGGTTTTGTAAGTAGTGACAGTGCAGCAGAGAAAAACGTGGAAGACAAAAACCGTTCAGAACAAAATGACAGCAGCAGGATTTGTTTTCAATACAGCAGATTTTTCTGCCTCACCAATAGATTTTCTGTAGTATTTTTATTGAAATACAGGATTGGATTTAAAGAGTGTTTGTTTGCATGGAGTCACAGGGCAAAGGATGGAAAAGAGGCACGAGTTCAAGCATCAGTGAACCGCAATCACCTCAGTTCTTGTTCTGCCTGGAACATTTCATGTCATGTTTTGGACTGTTTGGACAAAAGAAGCAATTTATGGCGTCACTTTGGGCACTGGGAAATTAATAAACTTTGATCATTGCAGTATACAAAATGGCAAATGTTAATTGTAGGTCTGTGATTTGATGCAAATTCTGGTCACCTGCACGAAAGTCTACACTCCTACACACCCATCCATCACCTCTGATCTCTGAGGCACTCTACCTCCTGCACTGGTACTGGACAGAAATGTTGAGATGCAAAATGGACACAGCAAGAAGCAGCCCTAGACGACAAGATTAAAACAGTGCTAATGTCAGGCAAATAATGGCAAGCAGCCAACAAAAAGACTAAAAGGATATATACTTCCCTCTTGAGAGTAAATCAGCAGTGTGGAATTATTTTGCATTTCAGAGAAAAGACGGGTCATCAGACAAAGCACCATATGCAAACAATGCCCTTGAGATAAAGATAAAATACTCAAACACAACAAACCCGGCCAGACACCTTGATTCTTGTGCTCGCGTTAATATGTCAGACACTGCCTGCTAGCCAGCTTTGACCATTTTTTTTTCCACAGAAAGTGAGTCACAACTCTAAAGAGGAATGAGTATCAGGTCTCTATTTCAAGATTTTTATTTGTGATATCAATATCACCTCCCTGAGTTAAATGGAAACTGTATCATGACATTTTGTGTCAGCAAATATTGTATCCTCAAAAGAATCAATGAATCAACTCAAGATGAATCTTAACTCACATTAAGTCCATCTACATTCATTAGCCAGTCAACCAATCAACTTTACCCACTGGAGAACATACTATCCATCGAGTAAGTGTGAAATAATGCACAGGTGGAATTAATGTAATGTCTGGGCTGTGGTTTGGAGATGCAGAAAAATGTGTAGGTTGTTTTGTATTGTAAGAAATCATGTGAACATCAAGACACCATCTCCACATCTGTTGCCCTTTCTCAAAAGGTAAAAATCCATTAAATAAACATCCAAATTATGTGTATTGCACAGAATCTTGACCTGGCTGCACCTGCTGCACCCCTGAGAGAGAATGTGCTCAGCCATGTCTGAAAAGTTTCTGTTTTGTTTTGTTTCCTGTCCTTAGGTGGCATTTCCTTTGCTTTCTTTTCTGAGTTTGTCACCTGTCAAATGTTAGCTGCCCATTACTTTGTGGTTTGCACACGGCACTTAACTCTGCTCCCCTTTTATAGATTTATTGGGGCGTTCCTATGTGCTGATTGCAGAGTTCCTGGCACGCACGTTCAATTGAAGACCAAATGCAATTCATCAACATACTCAGTTAGTGAGAACAGACTTTGCTTTCAGCGCACGTTTCATGAATCCCACGTAGGATTTTCTTATTTTCCTCGCGGCTTTAATGTGGCAGTAGCTCAGTCTATACGGACTTGGCTTAGAAACCAGAGGATGGCTGGTCCAAGCCCAGCACAGACTGCCATACAGGGTGTGGACTGGAGCATGAAGAGGTGCCAGTTCATCTTCTGTGGCAGCCCTTTCATTCTTACATCGCTCCATGCATATCTATAGGCCAAAAAATAACGGTAAAAAAGAATGCATGCACGACGCCCAGTGAATGCACAAGGAATCTGTGCGAAATCAGATATTAAAAGTCAGCTCAGATTATGAAGAGCTGCTGCAACAGAAAAGGACTTGTTAGCAGATACTTCTGAGTCCACACACAGTTACACACTGAAACTTTCGAGTGGATTTGAAGCAGCAGCAGCAGTGAACGAGCACTCGATCCACAAAAAGCTTGACTCACCATTACCGCTCGATCTCTTTGAATCAATATAAAGCATCATAGTCAGGCTGGTAAACATGAGTGTGCAGCGGGTTGATGATGTCACATTACATGATTTATCGATCTGTGATTCTCAAGTTCAAAGTTTTCGGTTACCGCCTGCTCCGGTTCAGAGCCACTAACAGCTTTAAAGACGGAGACATAAGGACTCGGTAATGGAGGCAAACTGGGCAAGTGATACCTACTTGGCACACTACAACTCCCCTCCATTTGCACTCACACTCAGCTACACAGCCGGGCACATACCCATGCACAGACACACTGTAGGCCTGGAGGGATTACAGCGCGGGGAGGTGGGAGTGCTGCAGCAGCGCGTCCCAATAAGACAAGGTCACCTTAAGTGGATTGGGATGAGGGGGGAGAGCAATTCCCTCGGGATGAAAACAGGGAGCAACTCATGAAAAAGTAATTAAGCAGGATGCACATCAGTGGATGCCACAGGCGGAGAAGGCAAGGAGAGAGATGAATAAGCCCCGAGGACGAGGGGAATGTTTGTACACAAGATATCTGGGAGCCGTTCGCTAAACATACAGAACAGGATCATTTAACCTCGGACGTTTGTGGGCATATGGCGTGTTTGTTTTTAAAAAATATGAAAAGTGGTGATTAAGATGACGAAAAAGTTTTCGCTCTATGAATCAACAACTGGCACCAACGTCGTGTGTGAGAATCTGATTGTAAATTGGAACATTTTAGATTGTTGGTCAGAAAACAATCTCTTATTTAAGAGATGAACTGACACGTCCAAAGACAAACGTGATTTTAGTTGATTTAGAAGAAGCTTTGAACTGGTTATGAACGTCTCAAGTTAATACCGATCCTTCTATATGACCTACATAAGCAAATGAGACCATCTGCAAGAAGATCGACTATTTCTATTCAGCCACCAGGCTGGAGTCTCCTTGAAATCAGATTAAACAACCTGAGTTGCAGATCAATGTGAGCTCATAAAAGTCCACCAAAGTTAAACCTCTCTAAATAAGGTATTTGCAAATGAAGGATAGGTTTATGAGAAAATGTCACGTTTGAGACTGGGTAGTTGTGATGCATTTTATGACTGACCTTTCCTAAATCCCACTTCTTCTTGCTCTGAGCTCCAACATGGCATTGCATGGTTTTTTACACAGAACCATCTGAGAAGTCATCCTTGGAAATTGTTTTCTAAAACACTTTGATGATCAGATAAATCATCTATCACCATCTATCATGAGCTATTATAACCAATTAGACATGATATAGTAAATCAAACTAAGGTCTGCTAAAGCTAAGCTGCTAAACCTCATCCACACATGCAAAATATATAGATTTATATATAAGTGAATCTTGCACATTGTTATCCTAGATTATTTTGCAGATAAATCTAGTAACCCCAGCATCCTAAAAAAAAAAAGAGCAGCAGTGGCCTAAAGGTTTGAAAAGCAAGCTTGTGACAGTGAGATCGCTGGTTCAGTCCCTCAATCGGTGCAATAAATCTGGGTCAGGAAAGTGACAGAGCAGCACTTGCCCCTCCCTCCTTGCCACCCCTGAAGAGCCTTTGAGCATGGCCTTTAACCCTGAGCGCTCCAGCGGAGCTGCTCAGTGGCCGACAGATAAGACAGTACCGAGCAGCTTCCAGCTCTGATTTTGTGAATGTGTGAATCAGGGTGATCCTAAAAAAGAGAGCGTTGCTGTCTGTGAAACTCCCCTGAATAAACAAAGAATAAAAAAAGAAAAAAAGAGGAAGGAAGAGCTGTAATCACTAAACTGAACTACACTTGTTGGTTTTTGTCTCATACTTTGATTTGTTGCCAGTAAGAAAAAATACAGAATGAGTCCAGGCTGATCTCTAACTTAAAACATCTCAAACATTTTTAATAAATGTAGTTTTTCATTCAGTTTGAACATCTCCTGTGTGACAGCTGCTCGCCTCCCTTCAGAATAAACTCGCTGCGGTTCAGAGCTGTTAAGTGGCCACAATCCATCAGACGGAGGAGAGATGGACAGACAGGGCCAGTGAACGCACCACTCTTCCTCAGCACTCACTGACATCAGAAATCCATCTCTCATAGCCTTGGCATTAGCTTCACACACTCACTTTACTACGCGAGTCAAAAACCTCAGGCAGGTAGACCAGCGGTGCCCATGCGTCTGTGTTGTGTTACATCACGGCTGCATGAATATTAATGACAACATTACTCTGAGCTTTGTTTAGCAGCTTGTTAGCCCTGACGTACATTTGTATTTGCACTGTTTGTACTGTTCCTTTCACTATGACGTGCCCACGCAAACAATGAAATGTTACACACACAGATGAGTTCATGCTCAGACGTGGTTTGTCTTAGAAAGCAGTGGGTTTTGAATGAATTATTGTAAACATTTTGTTTGTCCAAAGCACCAAGCATTTGAAATGCAAATAAAAGCAGCCAGAAGAGGCTGTAAGTAAATGTGCCACAATATAAAAAGACTCCTTTACAAACTCAAGTCATGAATTCAAATATTTAATCAACAAATACCAGCAGTAAAATGTGCTCTTGTACCCAGTGTTCAAGTACTGTTTATCAAGAGTGCAGTCTGTTTCTACTTTTTGTTTGTTTAATAAATAAAAGAAAAAGAGAAGAAAATGAGGAAAGCAGAAACGACAGAAGCAAAGAAAGGAGGGAGAAAGGATGAAGAGAAGTAGGGAAAGGTAGGAATACATAACAAATAGGAAAATTGCTAATTTAAAATGAAGGAAGAAAGGCTGGACATGAAGGAAAGGAGAAAACAAAGGAAAAGTGAAGGAAGGAAAGAAGGATGCAGAGCACAAAGGAAAAGGGAAGGGAGCAAAAGACAAAATTAAATATAAAATAAAGGAAAAGGGAAGCAATGAAAGAAGAAAGGAAGGTACTAGAATGCAAAAGAAAGGGGAAGGAACAAGGAAATAGAGAAGAAATAAAGAAAAGGTGAAGCAAAAAAGAAAGACGTAAAGATAAAAGTTGTCAGCCATCACATGAATGTAGTCGAGAGTAAGGTGTAAATATTTAAAAGACTAAAGGACAAAAAAAGAAGGGGAAAAAAGAGGAAAGACAAGATGAAGGAAGACAAACAGGAAAAGAAAATTCCTTTATATTACATTATATTATGATTTTAGAGAAGTGCAGAACAAATATTTGCCCAAAACTGAAAATACTCAAGTATAAGTACCTGCCTAACTACAGCACAGTACTTGAGTAAAGGTACCTCCTCTTCACATCAAACCCTGGTTATAAACCCGGGGGGACAGGTGAATCAGCTGACCTGTACAGATATGTTAGCTATAGATGTTATCTCCTACAGGAATGAGATATGAGGTGTTTGTACAGCAGCGGGGGCAGGATGCAGTCAGCGGTGAGACAGTGCACATCTGTCAGTCTGCCGCCTCCTGACAGGAGGTCTGGAGGGGAGGGGGGAGAGCCTGCCGACAGCCAGCTGTTAAACTAAGACATGTACGACGGCGGCTGACAGGACCTCCTCTTTGAAGTGACAGCTACCGCCATCAGGCCGCTAAAGCGTGTCACCTAATAGGTGTGGGGAGAGGGTGATGGGTGCAGTCAGGGGAGGGTCGCTGCCTCAGACACCTTTTAAAATATTAGTCTTCTGAAGCTGTTGAAAGTCTGTGTAAAGAAATAACAAATATGTTCTGAGTTTATCACACCACAGAAATGTGTTATTAAACACACAGCCAAATGTGAATGATTACGGTTTTTCTTTTTTCAGTTGCTTTCAGGCAACTTCTCAAAATGATTCATACAGTCTGCATTACCAGGGTTTTGTAGTAATGCAGTACATCATGTAATTAAGGTTACATAATCAGATTACAAAAATAAGTATCAGTCTGGATTACATTTGAAAAAAGTAATTCAAATTTATGGAAGTTTTTGTCATGATGCTCTGAAAAGTGTGTCTGACATTCAGGAGACAAGTGCTCCACTCTGTGGTGCAAAAATTAATGTTATTTGAAAATGTAAAAGTTTTTGAGGTGTTTAAAGAGAAAAAAAAAAGAATATTGGTGCAACTGAAATAGGCTGTGTCCAATTTTAAAAGTGCAATATTTTCAATGCATGATTTTGAGGTAATCCAAAAGATTGCCAAAGACTAACTACATGGGAAATAAATCTGACTGAACCCTGGCATTTACAACATGCATCTTGGCCAAACAGCTTAAATCACCTCCATATACACACTAAAACCACCAAAACACATCTCAGAATAATAATAATAATACTTATTTGACCAAAGCACTGCAGCAAGTCTCAGAAAGCACAAACACTAACAGCAGGGAGCGTTACATAAATGATGAATTTCTATCTTTGAACTTTGAATGATTTCTCAGATAATTCAGTGTTTCATTATTGAAGAATACTTTAAAAACTTTATTGACTGTACTAAAGTGTGTGTGAATCTGAAATGCAGTTATTTGCTTCAGTGTTCTCTGTTCTTTCTGTATGTTTGCAGAGTAATTCACTTGAGCAAAAATAGAAAGTTGAAGCAAATAAATCTCTGAAATTCCAGGACTACAGTAACAATGTAATTACCCAAAATACAGTAATATGTGCTGCTTCCTTCTCCTACTACTTCTCTAAAATAATACAAGAGTGAGTCATGGTACAGTTCATGAAAGTAGACAAGTGCTGTTTTCAAACCAGCTGTTGAGTATTTGCTTCCAGCTGTTGTGTCAAAAGTTAGGTGTGCGTGTGGATGAGTGTGGGTGTGTGTTCCTTGCTGCCTTTCCAAGTCGTATATTTTGTTTTATTAATTCTTGGGATTAATCCAGCAGAAAATGTTTTATTTGAGTTACTGTGTGTTTTATTTTGGGAATAAAATACGTAGATGTTTCAGTTATGCCTTCTTCAGTGTACCATAGTTGTTTGAGTTGAGTCATTTTCACCTGTCACAAACAATAAAAGTAAAAATAAAAGTTTGTGGCATGTCCTTTGTTAACTCTTAACACATATGCATTTTGGTAACTGAAATGCTGTTGAATGGTTATGTGTTTTTGGATCTAAATAGCTTAATTTCATCCAAATCTAATCTAAATTTACAGAAAGTTTAATGGTGTTCTCACCTGTTAAAAATGAATAAATAAATGGAAAGAACACAAAAGCAATCTCAAATAGGTTATAGGTGATGGTACAGATCACTGATTGGAGACTGGAGAAAGGCTCAAATCTTTTCCTTTTCAGTAACATCAGACATATTTTATGATCTGGCAAACCCATTTCTACTGCAAAACTTCTGCTCACAATCGTGGCTCTATATTACGAAGTCTCTAAAATAAAGCTGTCAGGTTACAGTCATCAGTGCAATAAAATACGCAGCCTGCCACAACATTTTCCTACGGAGAAAAAGCTTTTGGCTCAGCGTTCTCTGGATATTTATGTCACTTATAGCAGCATCACTTCAGTGGATTGTGTCCAACAAACTAGATGTTTTTCAGGGGGCCAAAATAGTTGACCGGATCCGAAACGGAAGCTAGACAAAAACTTTTGAAAAAGACACCAGAGAGAAGTCAGAACAGGTCAGAAGTATTGTGTGGCTTCTCATCGACTGACCCCAAGCCCCTCCTCCAAACATCTACTGTCTAATCACAGACTAGCAACCGTAACTAGGCACTGCAATACAAATTAGCTTCTTCTTACCAAAATTAACAACATAATCTTTGAATCCAAAATCGGCTATTTTTGGATTGGCCTCCTCCATGACAGCTGCCCTGTGTGTTGAGGAGTGGGCAGTATGCAGGGGTGGAGGTAACTAATTACAAATACTCAAATTACTGTAATTAAGTAGTTTTTTGAATGGGGTACTTGTACTTTTAAGAGTAGATTTACAAGTCTGTCTGTCTGACTGCAACAGGTTGAAGGGATTGTGCACATTGCACTGAAAATTATTAAATCATGATTCAAAAACAAAATGCAAAAATGCAAATGCTTAATTAAAAAAAGTCTAGTCCCTTCATGCCATCTGTCTAAGGTCTAAGTCAAGTCTTGATTCATGAATACCAGTTCAGAGTCAAGTAAAGTCTTTTAACACTAATTTGCAAATAAATCTGCAATTCAAGTGAAGCTGCATGGCTCGAGACGCCACCGCTGGTTTTTGTAGTTGTACAGAGCGATGAATCTCCTCTAGAAAACTGATCAGATCATTGCATCATGACAATTTCAGCTGTCATGTCAGATTCCATAAAATGTTTTCTAACTGCAACCCCAGAGGAGACAACAAACAGGAGGGTTCAGTGGTGAGCATAAGCAGCAGTGACACCATGACTAAACAGAAGAGATATAAGCTCAAATATCATCAAGGAAACAGACTTCAAACTTAATGCATAATCCAGAGCAAAAGCCACCGTAAACGAATAAATAAAATTCAATCAGATGGTCGCCCCCCATCAGAGAAAAACACCACAACTTCACTGTCTTTAAAAGACTTTCACTTACCTTGCAGACACCTAACAAGTGTTTATCAGCTCTCTGGGCTCACAGCAGCCATGTTAACGTCTGACACTCTCACCTGTCCATCAAGTCACATAATAAACCTCAACAGCGCAGCCATCGCATTTATTCAAACCACCAGTAGAAATGTTTTGGCTCAGAAACAAAAAAATAAATCAAATATTACAACTCTGGCACTCTGCACCGAATGACTCCGCTGTGATTATCGGCCAAGTGCACTCGACTGGCCCGTGTGTGTGTGCGTGTGAAGTGCGAGGGACTTTTCTTATCAGGTGCGCGCAGAAAGGAGGCCGTGTGGCAGAACTTTCGGAGGACGTACCGTAGGAGATGGGCATGTCCAGATCACCCTGCCAGGACATCTGCCCCGATTCGTCTATGGAGTGCTGCGCTGTAAAAACACAACAACAGGCCTCTTGTTTACAGCTCATTCTCACTCCAACACGGCTTCTGATTTATTCAAACTCCAAAGGAAGACAATAGAGGGGAAATCTACTGCTGTGCCATGCTGCACTCGCTCTGGCTGCCTACCAAGTGCGAAAGTGTTACTTTGTCATTGGAAGTGTGGATTTAATCACAGATAATAAATGTGTGTGTCTGTGTGTGCGGACTTTGCAAGATGTCACTTCAAGCCATTATGTCTCGTAATGCCCAACTTCCACTGAGCTGAAACAAAAGTCACAGTCGCATTATTTGATTTCTTGGCAGAGGGAGAACGACAGCATGACACAGTAGCTTTGTGGGTGAAATGATTATTATTCTGATCCTGGTTTTCAGGGTGCAGTGCAGAGCAAAAACCGATAATGAGGATGGACTTTACCTTTCAAGTGGCTTCGTCCGAGTGTCACAAACCCAGAGGAGATGAAGTTGTGCATGTCTTGGCCTCCGCTCCGCAGGTTTTCTTTCCCATAGTGCCCTGGTGGGACAAAAAGAATCGCAGATGATAAATATTTGAGGGGAATGGAGTTTGTTGTTATCACACTGATATGTGTCCTTGCAAAATCAGTGGTTCTAGAGGCTTAGAGACTAAATTTGAATTTATACTTACGCAACAGGAAAATTAGTCGTGAGGAACATTTCTAGACTAGTCTACTAGTTGGTTCACTGCTGACAAATGTAAATGTAATGAACTGGTTACTTTCTAACCATTACAAAATCTGCTTCAACTGCAGTATGATCTCTAAGGCCCGACCCTGTTCTCCGTCTGTGTTCTCTGCCTGTTCTTCTGTTGCCTGTTGTCACAGGCAGTTTCAGAGCAAAAGAGACACAGAGAGTCTCCACCAGCTCAAAAGCTCACTGCTGCTGCTGCAAGAGGAGCGCTGACTGAGATTACAGCATTCATGGGAGTAAATTAAAATATAACAGATTTGTGTATATTTCTCACTTTCCCCCAGATGGTCTGAAAAACAAAGGCATTTGGGGGCGTAAACTTTCCAAAGATGCTTTATTTCAATACTGAATATGCTCATAACACATATCCTCATAATGAAAAGGACTAAAATCTTTATCGTTGCTTGGCAACACCTCTTTCACCTCCGTACTGACATAATAATCTAGATTATGACTCGTAAATATAAAACATGTTTGAGGATTATCAGGGCAGCCTCAGTTATTGTAGGAGCCGTTTGCAGGGGTTAAGATTGCATCTGTAAATTCTTCAAATTACTGGGCCAGATTTCAGGCGGTCATGTATTAGTGTTGCCAAAAACTATTTGAAAGACTTTCAATACTCATTTTTTGCATCAATATTCTGGTACCATCTGCACTTTCTTGCTCTTTCTTCCCTCTGACAGCGAATTGACATAGTCCCGCCTCCTCTCACTCATTAACTTAATAAAAATCTAAAACTTTATGCCCTCGATGTTGAGTCAAGTTTTCCCCGTAATATATCGAATATCAATATTTTTCAGGGTATTGTAACGAGATTAGAAATTCCAATATCATGACAACGCTATACCGTATTCAGCCCAGATTTGTCCTCTCCTCGATTCTTGTGAGAGGTTGAATTTGATGTAAATCAGCTCTAAACTCCTGTAGTGTAAGGCCTGCAACATAATGCATAAATAATGTGAAACTGGATCAAATTTTCAGTATAAAATGCAACAAAAATATTAACCTTAGTTCGGACTTTGAGGTGTGAAAAGGCCCACTGTCAAGGCACTGTGCTGTTGATCAAATCCACTGATCGTGGCTGTTTCACTGAGATGCATTCACTGCCAAATTTCAGCATTTTAAATTCCGGCCCTTAATACTGAGGAGACTCAATTCCCCAGTCATCGCCTGTCTTTTATAAAGGAGTTGCCACAGATGACAAGAATACTAAACAGGACTAAAATGGCATAACTGACAAAACTGACTGTCAGGTGGGATCAGCTCGTCAATAAGTATCGCTTAAGGATGCCAGAGATGCAATCTGCAGGTTTCGGGGCTTTCATATCAGCCACTTATCAAACACATCTTCTCTTTCCGCACAGAAAGTGAAATATTAAATCTAATTGGAAAATACTCTTGGCTCCTCAGAAGAGAGACGATTGGGGTTTGATACGCTTGATTTTAGAGTAGATTGAAGCCTACTTCTCTGAGGACGCCGGCGCACAACAGGTACACACCCTTTTGGATTTTCCTTCTCTTAAAAGATCGCTCCGTAATGCAATTTGTACCACATCACTGTTAACTCTGCTCCGAACCAGTGCTGTAATTGAGACTGTGGCCTGAGCACAAAGGAGCAAGACAAGGTGCCTGCTAGCACCCTGACAACGTTCAATTGTCCCGTCAATCACAGACAAGTCTTACAAAGAAATAAAGGAATGTAGTATTGACAAAAAAGGGAAAAAGAACAAAAAATCCTAAATCTGGAGAGTCGGTTTATCAAACCACTTCTCCTTTCTTTCCTCCCCACTCTCTTTCTGTTAGTCCCTCTCTACATTAACCAGCGAACAGTTAAATGCCTCTTTCTCCAAGGATCCACTTCAAAGTCAATAACATCACTCAGACCTCTGGGCCTCGGGAAGCCGAGATCGAACAGCATTTCAAATTATCATAATGAGAAGAAACACCTGGGACCATTAGGCCTGGTCTTCATCACACCGAAGTTTGGCACTCGAGCATCAGCAACACAGCTCGTTAGTTTCTTTTTATCAAGCCCAGAGGAGGACTATAAACTGATTACTGACGCACTCTGACCGTCCCTGTTAATTTGGGACCTTTGAAGAAATCCGTAAGCATCCAAAGAAAAGGATTTCACATAATTCCCTGCACCTAGTGACTTTTGTTTCAACAGCGCAGTGCTGTATCTATGTAGACGATACAGTCGAGTATATCTGTGTGATGTCTCCCAGGGTGAAACGCTGATGATTCATAACCTCCACATGCTCCAAGGACGACACCGTGGAGCCGAAATCAGGGAGCCGGAGATGCTGACTGTGATATAAATTGCTCCCATGTGGCAGCACAAACCTATAGCCCCTTATTATCTCTGGAAATGTTCCTCAAAATTGCCTTATCTACACCGGATAATGAAACAAGATCTAACCTGTCTTTTAGAATAACCATCATACATTCATGAATGAAGGACAAACTGGTTTAGTTCAGAGATGAAAACCCAAATCTCCTGATAAGTTTTTTTTTTTTAATATTTGATCTGACCTTTTAGGGTAAACAGTCATCAAATTAGTGCCTCAAGCGTGCACATCTCTGCACTCCAGTCATGCAGAATAAGGGGTGAAGTGAATGATCTCTCATGTCTTCTGGGGAAATGTTGAACAATCTGTCTAACGGATAACCAGTCTGTCCTCACCAGACAAACATGGTCAAATATGCAAGCAGCTTATTCTGACTGATATGTCAGTTTACTTTCGGGCGTTGCCTCATGATGGGAGAAGTACAAGGAGTGACAAAGTCCAAATGTGGAGGAAGTGGGGCGAATGGTTTAAAACAAGCACAGGACTTTCAACTGGCAGACTGGTTATGGACGTGATGTCCGTCACATCACCTCCACCACATGAGTGACGTCACTTTTGCCACAAGACATACGTAATAGTTTTATTGCCTTATTGAGACACGAAAATGTACTCAGAGACTAATCCCTATGAGCAGATATTTGCATACGCAAGCAGATAATAAAAAGGAAATTCATCAGATGATAGCCGCTGGGTTCTGAGAGTTGCATTCAAACAACGCATTTAACCTCTTGTGCTCTCCGTACAAACTGTTTCAACCAAGACCTGGTCAAATGTGTCAAATGTCAATTAGTCTATGCTATTTGGACTACAAGCGCACAAAGTCTGATGGTAACAAAATAGTCCAATGGTAACAAAATCCACCTACCAGCACCTCTGAATGTGAATCTTAAGTTTGTGCCAGCATCACACGATCTTTCCATTGACTTCATATTGACTTGTGCCACTTTTCTATCTGTGTGAAAACTGTGTAACTGACATGTTTTGGTTTTATGTGTGAGACTGGTTGTAGGACAGAAGCAGGGACTTTCTTTCCGATGATAAATGGGACACAGCATGTTCATTGGTGAGCTTTAGATGTGGTGAGCAGATTTTGTCACTCCTGTCTGTAGCTTCATATTTACCCTACGGACATGAAAGTGGTATTGATCTTCTTCCTGTAATACTATATTATTAAATATTATTGTAGGCTACACGATTAGACAGTCGTGCTCTCCCAACTTTATGGCAACAGCTCGTGTTTGTCCCTTTTCCTTTTTAACCGGTCTGCACAGAGCCCTGACCTTAACCTGATCCGGCACCTTTGAGATGAAGTAGAACGCCGACTGCGAGCCAGATCTTGCCTCCCCCTGAGCCAGACCTTATCTCCCAACATCAGTGTCAGACCTGACTCATGCTCTTGTGGCTGAATGAGTGCAAATCCCCTCAGTCAGGTCCCAGAGACCGGTGGAAAGTGGAAAGAGTGGAGGCTGTTATACCAGCAGATTAATGCACTTTGTTTTGGATTGACATGTTCAGCAATTGCGTATGTGTATAACGGTTGGTGTCTGCATACTTATGGCCATATAGAGTGAATTCTCAGTGTCAGGAAAGCAATGGAGCACATTTACAGCTTTCACACAAACAGCCTCTAATCTACAGGCCCAGCTGACACATCCAGGCTCATTATTATAAGCAACACAACGTCATCCCCTGAAAACATCACTTCAAGCTTGGTCTCATGTCATTTTTTTTTGTTGTTGACTTCTGCAGCCTTTTAAAAGTCAAACTGAGCCCAGTCGCCGTGAGAGACAGAGATGATTTCATTCTGTCTGCAAAGTGTGGAAGACATTTGTCGCCTCTTTTCACAGCACCATCCAAACTTTAGAGCACGAAATGAGACAAAAGAACAGAACTCTGGGAAATTGAAGCGATAATGCTCATTCTGGGAAAAATGCTGGAGAAGTGCTATCCACACCGCCAAGACACACTTCATCAGCATCACATCCAGGTATAATATCTCTCCTGGAACATCGAGTGGTATGAGTTCACACCATATAGGTGCCGGTGCTTCGCGTTTAAATCCAGAAATTCACCACTTCGGGATATCATCATCTTCTTTTTATTGTTGCTCTATACTGTATGTGTTAGACTTTATGTGGCCTGAGAGGCAAGTATCCACCAACCCTATCATTAACATACGCTCATGTGAGATGACTTAGAGTTTATGTGAAATTGACACAAGGACAAGCATAAGAAAAGAAAAATCTAGCTATACTTATAGTAGACTGTTAGGCTGGTAAGGCCAAAGAAAATATCATTAGGATGCAGCTTTTATAGGCAGTCTGTATGGAAAATATTGATTGGTTAGAAGAAGTGATTTCAGGGCTTGTTTAATCTTCTGTGGAGACACATTCACAAAATATGATGGTTGAAAAAAATCCATATTTTGGACCTTGTTACAAAACACTAATCTGAGATAGTGAAGTACGGGAATGAGGGGGTCTGAGACGACAAGAACTGCATGTGGAATAATTATGAAATTGATAATTATATGCAATCATGTCATGAATAAAAGAGTGATTCTTTTTTAGGGAACTATGAACAAATAAACTGATCTGGAGATCGTTCACTTGATGAACAATAAAATAACAATCATGCAGAGGCAGTTATGTAATATGATACCAAGTAGATGCATTTACAGCCGGCGCCAAGAGGGCAACCATAATTCTGATGTGACCCTGGATGAAGATGAGTTTGACGCCCCTGCTCTAGACGATGTATAGGCCAGCTACACTTTTATGGTAAAAGAGTGCTCTCTTTGGCTTAAAGAATTCTTATTTTCATGTCAGTTTTGATCACATACACAGTTAAAGAAGTGATGAAAAGACTGAAAGAAATGAGCTACACCAGTATATTTTAGCCTCTTTCACGCTGTTACATCAGTGTCCCACAAAAATCTATTGAAATCTTTATTTTCAGATTTGACCCTGGAGACGTATTTGAACCAAAGAACTGCCGCAGCCGCTGGCCTCATAAGGACCGTCTTATAAACCTGAAGTGGACCATTTTCTTTTCCCAGCTACTTATCCTTGACCGCAGTGGAACACATGATGAGGTCAAAGAATGGCGTAAAGAAGAATTTGCGAGAAAAAGACATCCACTTTTGCCAGATACCCAAACTGCACCTTTCAAAAGGGGACTTGGACAGGCGGCATTGACTGTAAATATATTTTTTTTTTTTTACTGAAGACCTCAAGGGCAAATTAAACACTGAAGCCTGAAAACTCAAATTAACCTTAAATTACAAAAGTTCATGTCTATTTTTCTCAGTACTAACTCAACCATCTAGCTTACATGTATTTAAATAAAGACAGCCTGATATAAATCCAAAATTAAATGATCATCAGTTGTTCTCCATTACAAAGCCCTTAAATTGCTATTTATGTATTCAACTGAACTTATGTAAAGACAAAGATGTCATCTGCAAATTGTAATTTTCAAGGGAGGGTGATTTATGAAAAAGCTCTCAAATGACAAAAACCTTACTGGAAGCTATTTTTCTTTTGTCATGAACCCTTGACTTAACCTAAATCTAATTATAAACTTACAAGTTTTAACCCTAAATCAGCCCTCTTAAGAAAAAAAAACATCCAAAGAATGTTCTCGAGGTCTAAAATCTAATTTGTACTCATAAAAGCACAACATAGACACAAACAAAGTGGCATGCCTGATTTCAAATGCATGTGTATATGTCAGAAATAGGGGAGCAGGTTTGACTTGACACTCCTCAAAAGACTTGAGACTCCACTCACACTCAAGATTTCTCATGAGTAATCTTTTGTCTTTTTTTTCCCTCCCTTATTATCATACATAAAGCAGAGCTCATGGCTGCAGCGGGCAAATACAACATCTGCTGTATCAAAATAAAGGATGCTGGATTGACCACATCAAACTTTATAAGTTTCTTTTTGGTTGGGTTTTTTGGGTGCCTGATAGAGACTGTGTCATATTTCCAAAAACATCACATGTCAGTCTGTCTTTCAGTTTTATTTCTGCAGCATAGCTTCTATACTGCATATAAGAGTGGAAAATAAAATACTCTTTGAAGTAAACTTCTCTGTTTCTGCTCGACCCAGTGCTAATTTCTGTTATCATGGTAATAGGAATTCCCATTGTGTGTTAGCATCAAGCTGAAAGACTAAGTGCTAGTTATTTTAAAAAAGAATGATTCAGCAATCAAAACATCAATTCAGGAATCAGAAGAAAAGAAGAAAATAAGAATTGATTTTTCTCCCATCCCTACTAATGATGTAAGCACTAGTTCTCTGTTGTCCTGAGTCACAGTAGCCTATATCCATTTATTTAGCTACCGCTCTTATACTCAGAAAAGAAGCTTGATATAAACAAGTCAACTAATCAATGCTGATCTTGCATGCTCATAAATAAAGGAGTGATGATAAAGCAGTTCATGCTTTGAATTCCGCAGTTAGTTGTAATCAGACTGGAGGACATGCAGCAAATGATAGAACGCTCACTACAACCATAAGAGACTTGAAACTTGATTTGGGCTCCAGCTCAAAGACCTGAGACTTAACTTGCAAAAAATGACTTACGTGCATCTCTAATATAATGTCCAGATAAATCTAATTATATTCTAAAAATATAATTTTTCTTGTTTTCTAAATTCACATCAGTGTTGGTCATAAAATCTGAGTCATGTCTTCCCTGGAGAGCCTCCATCCCTGCTTGGACTCCCTCCACCCTGCTCTTTGAAGCCGTCTCCATTCAAAAGCATTCCCCCCTCGCAACGTGATGTTGTGATACTGTTCATCCACCGAAACAATAGGAGGCCAATATGACACAGGATGGACAATTAGGACATCTTTTCTGTGGGCGTTATCATATAATGAACAAAATACCAATGTGTGGCTTTGTGAATCACACAGAGGAATAATCTTTGCTCCATGTTTGCACTTACAGACAGAAGCACCGTAGCCTACAGTGTGCACTGTGTGTTGAAGAATGAGTGCGCAGCGATTAGCACAAAGCCAAACTCTTATTAGCTTCGACTGTTACATTTTTCAGTTGTCTTCTTGTGAAAGTGCTGTTTACAAAAGGCCATGTAATAAGTTTGAATGAGGAAACCTGTTGTGTTCATGAGTCAGACATTTTTCTGGAGGGCAAATTTGGGTTTCATGTGGCTGAAAGGGTGGAATTTACAAACTGTGGCATTTAATTTGGTGCTGGTACTGATTTTGCTTTGGTGTTCATGGGCTACTTTTCCAAATGACTGACTATTGATCAGTTTGGCCAATATGGCGACATTAACTGTTTCCATTAATGCATTTTGCACGCATTTTGAAGCATCACATCAGAAAAGGTTGATGGAAACTGCATGTATTTTTAAATTCTCAATTTCTTAAACTCAATAACTCTCTCTTTAGGTGTTTTTGCTTGTTTATCAAAAATGACTTAACAAGCTAAATAGGAGATGTGATCACTTTTTACACAAGCCAGGGGATGATGTGATTGCTTGCTTGCGTGTGCATGAGTGAGTGAGTGACTAACAGACCTGAGGCTTGTCCACAGCTAACGTCTCATACTACCGGACCCATCAGCCTAATTTTTTTCGTGCATATGCACGACTGTATGCTGACAGACCTCTGTGATTCACAACTTTTGAAAAACCTCAAAAACATATTTCATGCCCCCATGCTGCTGAAATCCATGGCCACAGGCGTTATGTTTCTGGGTCATCCCATTCTTCTGAATATCTCAGAAATGCTTGGAAATATCATCAAATATGGTACAAAAGTCAACTTGGACTGAAGGATGAACCAACTAGATTTTGGAATTCAAGGGTCAAAGGTCATTCTGACCTCACAAAATGTGTTTTTGGCCCTATCTCAACTCACATCAGGAAAAAATGAATGAAAGGCAAACTTTACTGTCTACTAGCAATGGAGAAATGGTCAATTGCTTATTTTTTTGGTGTGAAACAGGATAATAGAGAGTAGAAAAGGGTACATAATTGAATATGAAAATTATGATACTTAAAATACTTCAAACGTAAGACAAGAGACAAAATTCTGTGACCATCCAGATTGGTGACCACGTGCAGTGTAGCCTAATTTTCTTTTGCAGAACAGGAACTTACAGAATATATTAATTTAAAA
Source organism: Lutjanus erythropterus (assembly GCF_056507025.1). Lineage (NCBI taxonomy): Eukaryota > Metazoa > Chordata > Actinopteri > Lutjaniformes > Lutjanidae > Lutjanus > Lutjanus erythropterus. Next base: position 5,260,409 of record NC_139335.1, read on the forward strand.
AGTCATTCTGCTGCACAGAAGTGAGAAAAGCAGCTCCCATCCTGCAGCTCAGAACAGTCTGTATCAGCTCTCCTCTGACACGTTCCCTCCATGTTGGGTGGTGGTGGTGGTGGTGGAGAGACGGGTGGAGGCAGGGTGACACGAGAGTGAAACATAACACTGTTGAATCTGGGACACCATACTAGGGCACTTAGCAAACGAGCTGATCCCTGGAGCAGGGATCTGGAGACCGACCGGATAAAAGTAGGAGGAACAGCGTTGCACGACAGAATTATCTCTGGACAAAAAGCTTGCGTCTCCCGCAGAAGATGATAATTTGCATCTCAATTTTGAGCCAGTGCTGAGTAGGCTTATGGGACAGCAGCGTGAGGGAGATGAGAACTCAGCCAGGGCCTTGCATTTCATTCGCTATACGTTCCCTTATATGTTCCCTTTTAAGAAAGATTGAGGGGAAAAGCTTAAGATTCACAGCCCGTCCATCTATTTCAGTGGATGTCAATCAAAGGAGGCAGATTTAGGAAAGCGTAGGGGGTCTTTCTTTACAACACTTAAGCTTCACACCATCGTATTAAGATATATCAAGTTGGATTTTTAAATGGACATGCACAGAAAGCAACACATAATTTATTTGGCCTTCACATATGCTATTCATCCATCTAAAAGCATTGCAGCGTCACCTACCGTGATTTGATGCCTTGGCGTGAACAGGTGTGTAATGATTCTTTGAGGTTCTGACCGGTGTTTCATCTTTGGGCGACCCATCAATCGCTGCGATGTTTTCGTGTTCGTACTGAGATATCGGAACGGGTCCTTGTTGCCTCAGAATGTCTGCCAGGGCTCTGAAAAGCACAATTTTAAAAAAGAAATGCTTAAACTGATAGGTTTCCCTTTTTCCCATTTACAAACATTTTCTAATTTTTTTTCTCCTCGCTATTCCTCCTGAAGGTCTTCCTAATGTATTTAGCTACAGCTCCCATTTGAATCATAGAGGTTTAGAGGAAAGCAGACAGGAAATCCTAATTACACCCAGAGTCACAAGGGAGTTTCAATAGCACGGTACACAAGGTACAGACAAGTCCTATTATGTGTGCCGGACTCAAGCTCAAGGCCTATTTATTAAGAGTTAAGTCAGTGTCTCCTCTTTGAAGCCACAAAATAAAAGCAATATTTCTCCAATTCAATCTTTTGGAGGAACAGTGACATTCTGTGAGACCGACTGCCGGCGCTGTGTTTTCTTAAAGGAAATGAAAGGGCAACTTAATTGTGTCAATGTCAACCTACAGCAACCACACAGTCCACTTTTCCATAACTCCGTGACTTTGGGAGATATACGGTATATTAATAGCATTTCCCTTCCAGGATGAGCACACTTTAGCCGCTTCTTTTTCGCAGACAGAGGCGACCTGATTTTGCATTGTCCCAGTTGGCGGATACGTCGTGTGCTGCAGGAGCTACAGTAGTTTGCAGGAACAGGCCCCACTTTTAACATTTGTTGTTACAAGAAAGAACAGCATTTTGCCTTGGAAATGAAACCACAGAAGTACAAAAGACTTTTGATCATCAAGTCATATGGAAACTGCAAAAGCATTTGTCACAGACTGATCCTAAAAGAGCCCAATCTATATTGTATTTTTTGGGTCAAAAACACATCGGCCAGTGCTCATTTTTAACACACTTTTTATCCTAAAACCTATAATGTGTATTGTATAAATTCAATTATTAAAGAATTGTGCAAATTGTGACTATATGCAAAGCTATGTACTGATATGGATACTTTTTCAGTTGAGAATTTCAGTTTCCTCAGTTTAAATTAGGTTGAAGGCGGAGCCAGTTTGATATCAACAGGTCTGACATAATAAGTCTGGAGGCTCTGGTTTCAAACTTTTGGTCATCCTAGTGTCATGACTCGACACTACGAATAAGCAGATGAGCTACATCTACTTCAGCAATAAGATTTTAAAATTAATGCAAAACCAAAGAGGTATGAAGAGGCTGCAGGGGAGCATAAAGTGAAAACAATGATGGGCCAAGAATTGATCCTTGGGGAACGCCACAGTTAAATTGATGTGGGCGAATAGTAAGTAGGTGATGTTCCATATTTTTCATCCTGTGAACAAATCCCATGAAAATACAAAAGTCAGCAATAAAATCAGCTGTTTGTCTGTGTATCTAGAGCCTGATATGTATTTTAAGTCTGTTCCACAAAACTCCATTGTCGTCCATGCACTATTTCCTCCTGTTCAAGATTTGCTAAAAACTAAAGCACACTGCTAGTAAAAAAAATTAAATAAAAAATGAAACTGCAGACAGGGTATGGAAGTCAAAATATTGAAAAACAGACTTATACATTATAGGTCTGGTTCTTATCATAGGATTTATTGACAGTAACAAAATTGAACAACACCAGCTTTATTATTTAAAATGAGGCGGACTTTCTAGATGTTGCAGGAGAAAACAGTGATCAGAATCATTGATATAGATATGCAGATACTCAGTTCACGATTTGACATGCATCTGCCTGTCTGCCATATTGGGGGCGGGGTCAAGATTCCCTAATAAACAATACAAGATGCAGATTTCACTGCAAAATCGAATGTAACATTCTTACTTGTTTGAATCAATTACTGGAGGTGAGCTAATCAGTTCATTTATATGCCAAAACATGAACCTTCATGAACGACCACAACTTCCACTGGGACATGCAGGCTCCGACCTCTGAACAGGCAAGATCAAGTGTTATAATGTTACAGTGAATAAATGAAAATGAAAATTGACAAACACTTTGCTTCATTTCAAAGAGGTGGATAAACCTAAACCTAAGAGTTTACTTGAGTTTATCCCACACTACGCCCCTGGTCTTGGGGTGTATGGATGAACCATGAACGATGTTCAGCAGCAGCCAATGAGGTTTCTACCTTTCTGTATCTATGGTATCAGTATTTCTGTGACGAGTTAAATCTGGCTGATAATATTGGCTCCAAACCTGAAGAGCAGACTTCTTATCCAAACTTTGGGCTTTTTCTGTCCCTTTCACATTGAACTTTAAGCTATTCTGCTGCTATTTTTGCCCATTCACAGTCGTCTTGCCTTTTAACTCAGTTTCTCGGTCTTGCAATCGGAGAACAAGAGCATTATTCTCACCACCTAGCCGGCATAAATTGCATCTTGGTTTGCTCTGCAGAGGGTTGATCAATACAGCCTGTTCAAACCACTGGCTTTAGCTCTCGCTCTGCATTTCTTGTGTTTCGGTGAAGGTCACCGACCGAACAGCAAAGGTCTGCCAACAGCTCAGTATTCTGCTCACAGTCCTCCCTCAGTCGCAGAGGTAGGAGTATAAATTACATTAGAGAGGCACCGGAAATTATCGGAGAGGCTCCCACTTTTTAGGAGCAGACCCTTGCCAAATATAAGGCTAATCCCATGTTCCACCACTTCTTTTTGGTCACGGCTGTCGGCATGAATGCCTGCTGCCAGCTTCTGAGGTCTATTCCAGCAGACATCATTACGACAGCTCTATGTGCCAAAACGTTCGGCGAAAATAATCATAAAAAGAAAAAAAAAAACACTATTGAGCACCAAGTAAGACACATCTCCTCATTTAATCGACCTCTCTCTAAACTCTCGCGGCAGCCGCTCATATTGAAGTAGTGGTGTTAAGCAGATCCACTTGAAAGTACGCCCCATGGCTAGGATAGAAGTGCAGTAAGAAGACATAAACTTCACCATCTCTTCATTTCTCAGAGCAGAGATGGAAAAAGTGCTGCATCATGGGCTTTTGTTGTTCCTTTTGTGTCTGTTGTTTCAAATAAAACGCTGTATTAAAAAGTCTCATGAGTCCATATGGATATTAAAAAGCTGACTGTGCCAACTTTCGAAAAGACACTTACGGCGATCACTGAAGCTTAAATTTAATCTATAACTGATCTACTGAAAGAGCTCCTTTGTGTTGTTGTCAGGGCTAGAATTTGGACTTTTTTTTTTTCATCAGGAATGTGTCAGTGTGTTTGTCTGAGCAAGAAAGCTGAGTAATCTCTCTTGACATTTTCAAAGCAGCAGGCACCAAAGTTTAATGACCAAGGCATAACAATGCTCAATTATATTCATATCTTTAAATCAGTGCAAGATGTCCTCCTCTATTCTGGCCACAATGGACTCTGGGTAATGGCAGGTGACTCAGGTGCCTCTTGGGTAAGAGCAGTGATTAACTGACGATTATTTTGTCTTTACCAGTGGGTGGAAAACATGCAATTTTATTGAGACCTAACCCCAATTAAAAACCCATTTATCCTTTTATGGATTTTCAATACCTGTGTCAGCCAGGATGGGGAGTATCCCAGCATGCATCACACAGAAGACACTTTTGGCATTTATATTCCAGTCTTGTTACACATTCAATTCCGTGTTTCCTCGTGGAGAGCAAATCTAAAGTCAGGTGACCTTCATTGTTGTAGTAACAAATATAAAGGCATTAAGGTTGTGAAATGGTTTGGTTTAGGCAACAACACAACTTTGTTAGGTTTAGGAAAACAACTGTTTTGATTGTGTTCTATTCCGTTCCCTACTTTCAAAATAAAACTTGCTGAGATATCAAGTGACACAAGTGGCACAACTGCTTGGTTTGGGTTTGGCAAAGATGGAGATTTGGGTTAAAATAACGACCTTCTTGATACAGTCAACACTGACTACACATGAGATCCAAGCTCTACCAATCCACACTGACCTCCTGTGTTTGTTTAATCCATCAACCCCAACCTCCACCCTACTACATCACATTTTATCTGTGTTATTTGGATGCATCTGTTAGTTATTGGGAAGGACTGGTGAATCACCTGCACACAAAGCCTGACTTTGGTGTGAGCATGGCACACTAATTCAAAGTATAAAATCATGATAATTGTATGCAGACTGACTTAAGAGACTTCATGGCTTTGAACTGTGGGAGGAACCCCAACTGAGCAGGACAAAATTATGCATCCAACAACTGAGCCACCCCGAAAATGAGAGAGAGAGACTCAGTCTCTCCTAAATCTAAAAAATAAGGGTAAAAAACAAACTTATATCCTGCCGAAGGTTTTTCACACAGTACACTAACCTTGACCTTATGCAAAGAACATTGCAGCCAGCAATTATTTTTAATATCAATCATTTGCTCTATAAGATCTGAAAAGAACTGTGCCCATAACAGACTCACCCAGCCTGACATCTTCAGATTGCTTGGTTTGAGCCCAAATACTCAGAGACTTTCTGTTTACTGTAATGAAAGCCAAGGTAAGGGAGAAAAAGTAGGACTTCTGGTAAAAATTACAACTGGTTGATTACTAGAATAGTTCAGATTAAGTTCCTGTCACTTAATCAATCGTCAAGTCAATTCGTCCACCTTTAAGGACCCTGATAACTTATTTTTCTGAGTTAGCTTCTGTCTGGGAACAAAGGACCGCTGGTGTTCAAACAGTTCAACACATGACACATTTCTTGTGGGTGGGGCTCAGTTGCAAAGACATGAATCTGATCTGATCAGACCTCAGCCACACAGTCCTAAAGAAGCCGTTATCAGGATTAAGATTAATAATTAAGATTATGACGAATTTAAAGGGGCAGTGTGTAAGATTTAGGGTGTCTATGTTGAAAAGCTGGTGTCTGTGGCAACTCAAGATTTATTGTCCACTGCAAAGTGAACTCAGGCTTTCCTAAATTTGTGCACAATTATGTCATTCATCATCAGGCCATATACTTGAAGGTTATGGGATTTGATTGTCATGGCAGCATAGGATCTTAAAGCTGTTCCTGGAGGAATGTTCTGCTGACTATAAGGATCTCCTTCTCCAAACTGAAATCCAGTAGCTAAGCAGGAGTAAGATACACCAGCTCTTGCTGAGTGAAATCAAGGCTTTCATGGAATCAAGAGAGAAGCAAACAACCTGTTACTTGATCTTGCTTTTCTGACGGATGTAGCTGAGACTCTGAGTCACTTGAGCCTACAGTTGCAGTGTAAAGATAAAAACTTATGTGATATGATCGTTGCTGTTGAGGCGCTCAAAGCAAAACTGTCATTTCCATTCAGCAAGTGAAAAGTAAATGATGCAGCACTCGCTGTCAGCCTCAAAGATGATGGAAAGCCACGCAGGGGCAGCAAACTAATTTCCAAGCAGGGGCAGGAATTTGCAGACAGATTCAGTGACTTTGAGAAACGTAAGCCCTTTGTGATATTTATCGCCAACCCTGTCATGAATGTGGACATGGGTGAGATTCATTTCAGTGAAAGATGGCCACCTCTTCTCACTCCCAACGTGGTCATGGCCCCTGTGCTTCATACCACAATGTTATAGGTTACCCCTAGTGTCATTTCTGGAGGCGCCCATCTAGCAAAATGTTTTGACACGCTGTCGGAGAGAAGAAGAAGAAAAGCCATCTATAGACCCATGTGACCCATGTGAAACCAATAGTCAGCTTGACTTTTATTTAACTACTTATTTCAACTCAAACCACAATCTTTTTCTAAACATAACCAAGTAGGTTTAGTGCCTAAACCTAACCAAAGTACAAGACACAATGTTAAACATGGTTTATGTTTCTCAGCAAGCTTGATTTTGAAAGTGTAACTGCACACAGGTCACGGTGACCTTTGTCCACCAAAATCAAATCAGTTCATCCTTGAGTCCAAGCGAACGTTTGTGCCAAATTTAAAAGTCCCGTCAAGGCGTTCTTGAGGTATTGCATTCACAAGCATGGGACAGATGGATGGACATACAACCCAAAAACATTACGGCTCTGGCCATGGCATGAAACTGTCAAGCGATGGACTATAAGGAGTGACTGTATGGAGGAGAAAGCAGCCCAGTCAAACACAGGACTTTCATCCTGGGGACTCCCATGGTCAGTGCTTCTCAGCAAGTTTTATTTTGAAAGACCAACCAGATGTAAAACAGATGCTAGAGGTCATAGTTTAGTCACAGTCAGAGTTGGGAGTGAGAACTTGTTGGAGATGGAGGTTGAAAACCCTCAAAATGATGTGTAGTTCAAATCCTCCTCCTTCACCAAGCAGCTCTGAAAATGTCTGCTTTGTTTGGATCTACATACCTTTGTGAAGCAAAGCATCAAATGGCATATGAATAATACATCTATGTCAGAAGTCATTTACTGTGTTATAACGCCTTTTTTCTTTTCATGTTATCATTTCACGCCACGTAGTCTGCACATTGTTATGCAGAGACAGCGTCTCATTTTACATGTGAAAGTCAGAGAGAAAAGAAAAAAAATCAAGCGATAAAGTATAAAGAGCGACAAACTCTGTGCATGCAGGAGGTCTGGGTGGATGGATGAGTCAAGCAAACGCAGGTGTTTTCACCCAGGAGGCCACAGTTTGTGTCTCCATCTGGTAGAGACAAGCATGTAAGCTAGCTAACATTTCCTCAGATGTAGTGACACAAAATGTGAGGTGGTCCTCATCAGAAGTTGGCCTTAAGTTACAAAAGGTTTGACGTACACAACTTATGTATCTGACATACATATTTAATGCAAACTTAATCTTTTTCTAAACCTTAACAAGTAGCATCAAACTGGGATCAAGATCACCATGACGACGAAGGTCACGTGGCTATTGTTACTGCATCCAAAACGAAAATCCATCAGACTAAACGGCGTTACATAACACGCAAAAAGTGGCATGATATTAACACACCATCCCCTGAGATCACGTTGCTCTCTTGTTGACTCCATGCAGCGCCAGTTCATCTGTCATCTCACTAACTGTGGAAAAAACTAGATGCATCTGAAGCACAGATGATGAGGAGAATGTGAAGGGAAGTGTCGTGATGCAGAGACTTGTGGACAGACAGAAGATAAGGACAAGAAAAATAAGCAATAACCCTGTTTTGTTTTATGTGACATTACAGAAAAAACACGCACATGCTGTTGAATTTAAGATATCTGATACAAAATTGGATATTGACATTGTGCGAATGTTCCCACAAAAGAAGCTTATTCAGCTGCTTTAGGTGAGGATCAGTTGCGTGAATAAATGTATTAATAATATAAAACATGAGCAGCTCACGGCCACTTTCATTTTGTCAAATTGGCTGTCAGATTAGAAAAGGTTGGAGACCCCTGACCTTAACACACTTGACGCTTAATACCCACTCAGTTTATGTCACTCTGAAGCTATGAAGGGGGCAACAGAGCAGACGCAGCGTAAATCTATCTATCATTAGATGCACATCACGTAGGTGCAAGACTGTCAGACAACGGAACGAAAAATGTCTGCTCACTTATTCCACACGACAAAAGTTTTACAACATTTTGATCTCACTTGGATCTCTCTCAGATCAAAATATTTGAAAATAGAATCAAGTTAAATATATTGTGTGTGTATGTGTGTGTTGTATAGATCCTGACACATCATGTTTGTAAAAATGTTGAGTTTGATCTAGCTTACTTTTTATACACCGCTGTTGCTCCCATTTTTCTATACGTGAATTTAAATTTAATAAAATATGTTTTGAACATAAGCAATTAAGATTCTATCCGATATAATGTTTATATATAAGATAGACAGGGGCAGCCCAAGCCTTTATGGGGCCCTTGGCAGAGTTTGATTTGGGGGCCCGCACTGCCCTAGTGCCTTGGCTGTTGTTACTGCATGATCATTCACACAGATCCTGACCCATATATTGTTTGACCAATTTTATTGGCCTGATATCACAGCTCTCGATCTTTCTTTTTCAACAGATCATTATGCAGATTGTTTGTATTTATTAACTTTATAGGCAGAATTTTATGTATATTTATATTTTTTCTCAATTCAGGTTTAATATGGATATATATTTTGCTCTACTTGTATTTTTTTCCATTTGTAGTTATTTATAAATATTTAAAATACCAGTTTTACAAGTTCACTGTTTAAGTGCCCTGATATAATTTTGGATGATGATATTTATTGTTAAATATTGTGCCTCCTATAACAACTATAAATTGTTATTTTGCACTTAAACATTCAAAATAATAGGCCTTTACAGTGTGCATGAACGCAGTTGAAGCTCTGACACAGGCAGCTGGGATTAAATAAACCAGTAGTATTAGTTAGCCAGTCTGTTAGTATGATCTTGTGTTTGTAATTGACAATAGTACGTCACAAAAATACCAATGTTAAGCTCTCTTTGAGGCCCACTGGTGGACATGGGGGCTGGGTTAGCAGGCACTTCGTCCCTTATGACTCGGGCAGGAACTGGCTTCATAGACCTTGTCAGCCTTTGGGGGTGCATGATGTGTAAATATGGGCGTGTTTTTCCTTTTTCACACATTCTGACCTGAGAAAATCTAGGATTATCACAAGGTCAATTCAGTTTTTGTGGCATGAAGTCAGTGTGTAGGTTTGTTTCAGGACACAAGTGAAAATAACAACAGCTCCTTGTATGAAACCATTACGAAAAAAGTATTAATTGGAGACATTAAAAAACCATTGGGTGGTCTGATGATGAGAAAAATGTTTCTTTAAGTCTGTTACATCCCTGGACAGCAATTTGTTCAGCTGGAATGGCCACAGGATATGTTTTTATGTCCGCTCTCATGCTCATTGAGCAACTCAGTGACCACTATCGGTGCCTTGAGGATTTAGAAATATTGTCACTGTAGAAGAGACCACTCCCGTCAGGGTGAACGTGATCACTCATAATGGCTTTCAGTGGCATTTACTTCATCCCCCCTGGGGTTGACCGGACACAAAATACCACCCACTCCCCCCTCCTGAGACTGACGCGGAGTGGGATGTGTACCATAGAAAGGTATACAGAGCTGACATTCTTTGACAGGGGGACTCTGGGGACAAGAGTAATGGCATGTGTTAAAGGGCATGAGCTTGATTGAACCCGTGATATTGAGGCTGTAAGTTATGTAGGCTGCTATAAGACAGCTGAGTCACCACATTTTCATTTTAAAGGGACAGTACCATAAAAATGCATATTTTTCCCCTTACCTGTAGTGCCGTTTTTCCATCTAAATAGTTTTGTTTGAGTTGCTGAGTTTTGGAGATATTGGCTTTAGAGTTGTCTGTCTTTTATCCAGTATAATGAAACTACATGACACTCAGCTTGTGGTGCTCAAAGCATCAAAGGAACTATTTTATTTCTACCGATCTACATCCACCAAATGATTCACCATGCTATCTAGATCATCCATGAGTCGATGCATGCTTCATTCCGCACAATGATATGGTTGGCGGTTGGCCCGACAAATGCTGGATTTTTGTGGCCGGTGCCAATTTTAGGGAGTAGAAAAAACATTACGATATTGATATATTAGCAAATAGTCTTTGAACAGAACATAGAATTTATACATAAATGCATTTTTTGCAGCGATCCTTCAAAATTGCGACAAAAGCGCATACTGGACAACACATACGCCAGTAATGTTGTAGACAGATATATCTGTGACAGGCCGATATCGGGCTGATTTTATCAGTCGAACACTATATCAAAATTCTATAATTAATAAATCGAGTTAAGTTAATAGTGCTGTGTTGATCACAAAAGTATCTAAGTTACTTTACTTCTGACCATAGCCAGAGGAGGCGGGGCTATGTGGGCACTGAAGCGTGTGTGTGTGAACTTGCTGTCAGTGAGAACAACAAAGCGTGGCTGTTACCAGTGGATCAATACTGAGGAAAATGAGTATTGAAAGCATTTCAAATATTCAGAATCAAATGTATTGATATGTTGATATTTTTGACATCGCTGATGTACGTGATTGATTTTTTTATCCCTCTGACTACTGACTACTTTTAAAGCATAGTATAGGCTATTTGCAATTATTCTAATTTTAAAAAATGACGAATTTGTTTCTGTCAACGTTCATTAATAAAATGTTAGTAAGTTTAATCTAGTTAGACACAACTTGCATACAGTGTGGCTCTTATTCAAGTACTTCCACAGCCTCGCTTTTAAGCCATGGGGTGCCAAAGAGATTGCATCCAACTGAAGTTGCTCAGCCAGCTAGCCTAGTTCAGAACTTAAACACTTACGTCACACGTTACATTTCACCAGTTAGTTCATCTAATTTTTTTTCCCCCATCCCTACATCAAACTGCTCACAACAAGTTCTGTGGGTTATCTTGAGTGTCTGGCTCATGATTTCTGGACAGAGACACTGTTGTTGAGTATCATCTAGTTTTATTATATTGGAAGGAAGGCGGTCATCTCTATGACCAATATCTCCAAAACTCTGCAATTCTCACCAAAAAGATCTAGATGGATAAATAAAACCAAAGGTCAGTGGAAAGATACATACTTTTGATTTTGGGGTGAACTGCCCCTTTAAGACTAATGGAGGTAAGTGACACAGAAAAGATTTGGAAAATAGGTCCAAATGTACTGGAACACTCTTATTTTGGGCTCAAAGGAGCACGAAAACAGTAGATATGTGCAGCGTTATGTGACGGCATGAGCTCTTTCTCTCCAGTTTAAAGCAGTCTGATTTAAAGTGAAATTCAACATTAATTCAACATGTGTCTTCACTAAAATGATAAGCCAGTAATGCAGCGAGCACACCAGAAACACACCTCAAGTGATACATGGGTAGGTGTAGCCCCAAATCCCATTTACCCACTTGAGGCTGGAACCTTTATGGTGCTCTGCAGGGGAGAGCAGGGACTAGGGTATTACTTTTTTTTTTTGGTTTTTTACTCTTTTGCACACAGATGCATTTATTTAGCGTAACTGCATTTCATGGTGAACAACATACATATGTTCTCTACCAATACCAACCCTTTTCTAGAATTTTGGATGAATGAGTTGGACACAATAAGACCAAAAACTGACATTGTGCACTGTTACTTTTGTCTCTCTTTGTAGGGACAAAAGTAATGGTCAGATAATTAACCACAACACATGTAAGTACTTAATATTTCCGCCCTATAATGCTCAATAATGCTTTAGTTATGCCGTCAAGCAGATAATATTACTCTCAAATCAGTTCATTATATTAAAGGCATTATATGCAACATTTTCCAGTGTATAGACTCAGACCCACTAGAAGTGTGTCTGTATCTGCAGAGACCCTGCCCTTTGACTGGATTTCTCATTATTTGTCTGTGCTCTGGACACTTTACAAAACCAAAATGTGGGTATTAGACATCCTGTTAATGAGACTCAACAATAAACTATCCTTCTGGTGTGTTTACGAATTAACACCTCGGACAAACCCCACTGATTCTACCTTTTAAAAGTTGCATTTGTCTGTCCAATGTCCAATGCGTCAAACTCACCTAACAGCATCACCTCTGAAGGAGCTGTGCCTCACATAAAACAGCCTGACGTGCTCCAGCACACACATATAGAGTGGTGAGACCTCGCCTGGTCTTCACCACAGCCTAACCCTGCTCATTTCCAGCAAAGAAATATAACAGCAGGACAAAAGTCACACCCTGTTATTTTCATCCCTCCCAGGTCTCTGTCAGCTTTACCTGAGCTGCAATGATAGCTTAGCATGATAAATTAAACCGTCACTGATACTTAGCCTACGGAAAGGTCTATGGATGATATATATTTGCAGTCCTCAGCTGATCAAAAATTACCTTAAAGGGACGGTTCACCCCAAAATCAAAATACATATTTTACTGCCTACTTGTAGTGCTATTTATCCATTTAGATTGTTTTAGTGTGAGTTGCTGAGCTTTAGAGATATCGACCATAGAGATGTCTGTCTTCTCTCCAGTATAATGGGGCTAAATGGAACTCGGCTTGTGGTGCTCAAAGCACCAAAATAATGCATTAGAAAAACTCACCAGCAATATTTCTTTCCAGAAATTATGACCCGGTGACTCAAGATACTCCGCAGTCCTTGCTGTGAGCAGTCCCTTGTAGGAACTACTTTCTGTCTAGTCAAAAGAAAGTAGTTCCAGTAGATTGTACTTCAGAAAGAAAGTAGTTCAAGTAGAGTTGACCAGTGAAAAGAAAATGGTTTCTGCATGAAACTGTTCACGACAACGTCTGTGGATGTCATGATTTCTGGAAAGGGACATTGTTGTTGATTTTTATAATATAGTTTTGGCACTTTGAGGACCACATGGCAAGTGCCATTTAGTCCCATCAGGCAGACATCTGTTCGGCCGATATCTCCAAAACTTCTTAACTCACATCAAAAAAGATCTAGATGGATAAAGAGCACTACACATAAGATGTAAAATAATTAGATTTTGGGGTGAACTGTCCCTTTAAAAACAGAAAACATTTCCGTTTTGTATGTTTTACTTCACACGTGAAAAATCAGTTTTTCTAGTTTAAAACTGATCTGACTGGGACAATTTTCACATCCATGTTACAAAAGAAATGGTCCATGTTGCAACGGTCCCATTTATATTTGGCCCCTGCTCTCCCCTACTTATTCTAAAATGTTTTTTCAGCTTTTTGACTGCTCATCCTCTATGAAAAAATGTAAGCAAACTCTTACCTGTGCACATTCATTTCCTGAGGCGGCTTGGTGGCTTTATCATAGGCAACTTTAGCAGAAATCCCAATGGCGATGATGAGCGCCACGACCCCGCAGCTGATGTACACGGTGGTGTTGGTCTGGTCCAGCTCCGGGTCGTACGTATCACCTGTTGGCGCCGGTGACGGGGGCTGCGTTTTGATCCAGTCCGGCGTGTTGTAGTTGGTGCAGGTCTTCTGCTCCAGCCGCTTCCCCCGGTCCGCGCAGCAGAAGCGCAGGAAGCAGCTGCCGCAGCAGAAGCGGTGGTCGGTGTTGTTGCACGCGAACTCTTTGTCGTACTGGCCGCTCACGTCGTAGTAGCCCAGGCAGGTGTCGTGCTGCACCGAGGAGGGAGCCTGGACCTGGGTGATCCTCCCCGGGACGACCGCGGCCAGCGGGACCGCAGTGGTGCTGCCGTTGACCTCCTTCACCCTTTGGTTCCTCCGCGGCGGGGTTTTGTTCTTTTTATTGGGGGTGGCGGCGCACAGGACATTCAGCGGGTCTAAGTAAATCAAAAGAAGCAGAAGGTGCTTTATCCCCATCATTTGAGGACGCGCTGGTGTTTGTTCTTTGGCCTCCACTCTCTTCTGTCTTCTCTTTCTCTCCGGGTGTCACTCTTCTTTACCGAGTGGAGCCTCTTGCGCCTTTCTTCATCGCAGGTACTCCTTCATGTGCCAAGCTCTCACTCACGGACTTTTGGCAGATTTTGCGCTCATCACACTCACAGCGCATCTTCTGACTTTGTTGTCTTCCGATACAGAGCGCGTTTTCTCATAAAAGTTCGCTCCTCTTTGATTTCTTCTGCAGAGACGTGCGAAAAGACCCGATGTCCTCCAGGGAAATCTGTCTTTTCTTTACCATGAGCAGCTGATCCAGAGTATGCTGAAGCTTACACTGTGAAAAGGAGCGGCATTTAATTGGTAAAATGGGACTTTATAACCATAAGCATGTAGTATAAAAGAAAGTGTTCAGATCGACAATTGGTGAAAACTGTACTGATTGGACAGCTGAGAACACTTTCAGCACCACGGACAGCGCCCAAGTTTCCATTTAGCTATTTGGAGCTTTTCAGCAGCAAAAAGTGAACAAATTTGACTTTTTTTTTGTATTTTAATTGCACTTAAAACAAACAAATTGTGATATTTAACTGAAGAATCGGTTTTTCTGAGCTGCACAGGTTTTCAAATTTCAAAGAAAACTCGCCTCAATTTTACGCATATAAACTTTCTTTCATACGACTTCCTGAGTGGAGACGGAGCATTCACTTATCTTTTTTTCTGGGGAGAGAGGAAATTGAAAAGACTTGGTTTTAAAAAAGAAAGAGAGAGTAGATGGTGGTGAGGACTTACCGGGTTTATGGTGGCCGGTAACGGGGTTGTCTCAGCCACTGCCACTGAATCAAAGAGCCTCAGCAAGACAAGAGGCAAGACCTCTCTCTCCTCTCCTCTCCGGCCCGCCTCCCTCTCTTCTCCTCACTCTCTCTCTCTCTCTCCCTCCCCCTCCCCCCAACCCCTCCACCCACGTCACCGATTCAGGTACCTCAGTTAATTATCAATCGGCATCTCCCCCCCACACCGCTGCGGTCATACGCCTCCAGGCTTCACTGGATAACTCGCGGAGGTGGAGAGAAAAAAAAAACAGAAAGATAACTGTATTAGAAAGTGTGTGTAAGAGGCGAGGCGCTGCTGTTGGTGTACATTCACGCATCAGTGCGCACACAAGCTGCATCCACTCACAAGTCACCAATCACGTCCTGCCTGTGTGTGTGTGTGTGTGTGTGTGTGTGTGTGTGTGTGTGTGTGTGTGTGTGCAGGCAAATGTGAAAATATGCCCGAGCTGGTTTACTTTGGAATTATAAATCAAATGCCAGAGCAGGAGGGAGGTTGGAGGTGGAAAGGATTTGGATGCTGTCTGGTACCAAGTGGGCAGAGGTGCCAAAAGTACACACGTTATTTATTCAAGTAGAAATACAGATACTTGTGAGAAAAACGACTCTGATAAAAGTAGAAATACTGATTCAACTTCTTCGCTGAAAAAAGTCTCTCTGTGAAGGATATTTCTACTTGCTGTGTCTGTGCAGAGCTAACTGAACCTCACCTTTCCTCAGCATTTCAGTTTCATCTTGTTTTGTCTTATACGTCATTTTCATCATTCTCTTCTTGTTACAACTTTTTTTTGGTCATTTTTGTCTTGTTTTGTCTTTTACATCACTTTTGTCTCATTACACATTGAAGTCGTTTTCATCTTGTCTTGTCTTTTACTTCATTTCTGAACTTATGTCTTCTAAATAATTTTCGTAATTTTCATCTTGTTACATGTTTTACATCATTGTAGTTGTATTCATCTTATTACGTCTTATGTAGTTCTCATCTTGTTCCATCTTTTATATCAGTTTCTTGTCATGTCTTTGTCATTTTTGTCTTGTTGCACCTTTAAGTTGTTTTCATCTTGTCTTTTAAGTCATTTTCAGCCTTTTTGTCTTATTTGCCTTTTTACATCCTGGACACCGTTTTTTTCTTTTCATCTTATCACATCTTTTTGCATTGTTTTTGTCATTTTTGTCCTGTTTCATCTTTTTGATCATTTTTGTTTTTTTGTGGATGATATGCAGCGTTGGACACACAAAGAAAAACATATTGTCTCTGTGTTGTCCTCCAGGCATTTAGGCTGAAATTGGTCTGTTGGGAAGACCAGTAAACTAGAGGAGGTCAGTGAATAGAGTGCAAATCTAAATCAGGCTTGAATTTATAATCACATCACCAACACTTGGATTTGTAACTGTAATTTAGTTACATATTTTAAACTGTATCAGATTACAATCCACATTTATTTTATAATTGAAATACATGTAACTAGAATGCTATAAGTAGTTACTCTTCAGCATTACTAGTATCCTAGTAGACATTTGTGTTAAATTTTGTCATAATTAATGAATGAATTCTTGAGTTATGGCCACAGATGTGTTTTGTGAGATCACAGTGAACTCAGACCAACAAATTCAATCAGTCCAAGTGATCATTTGTGCCAAGTTTGACTTAATTCTTTGAAGGTATTCTTGAGATATTGCATTCACAAGAAAGTGATGACCCCAAAACACAACGTCTGCGATCACAGCTGTTGCCAGAATGGAAGCAAAGAAAAAGGTTTTTCAGGTTCTTTTTTTTTTTTTTTTTAAATCTGAGTCAGCATACAGTCATGACTGTGCACACACACAAAAAGTAATTAAACTTTAAATCAAATGAATCAATTAAATGAAGAGCAGCTGGAACTTTTAGCCTGAAATTTGACTTTAAAATTCTGAATTGATCATCTGTTATCTTTAATTCATCTTTCTCTCAAAATCGAGAATTTTCATTTTTAATGTAAATTCAATATAGGAACAATAATTTTGTTTTAAGATGTTATAGTCTCAGAAACTTTTTCACACCTGGAAAGTCAAACTTTATCAAACCAAGTCTGATTGCAGGAGTCATCCGTCTGTGATTCCATCTTTTTCCACAGGTTGGGTTTCTTCTCTTCTTTCGTCCAGGATCAACAGCATTTTGAACCTATGCCGAATTCATTTACAGATCAATTTTTCTGTGCTCTCAATAATGCAACAGTCCATCTCCACAAAGGCATTACAAGGAGAAATAATCATATTCACAAATGTGTTTCAGTCTGGTAAAATCTGGTTGTACCAGATGGTGAAATTGACCACATTAAAAACATCCCAGACAGGTGATCTGACACCGAAAGGAAATCATATCAAATTGACTTTCAAATACTTTGCTGTCATTGCCTGAACTCCATCGTCCTCATTCACTCAGTTATTATCCGACGTGTCAAAGCTCATCCATCTGGTGTGCAGACTAAAACCACTGCCAGGATTTATTTGTCTTAGCCAGCTTGAGTGCTATTTGATCAAGGTGAATGCTGTTTGACCAAGGTCTGCTGTTATTACCTTTATAGCAGAGAGGCTCCATGAAGCCCCCAGTGGGGCCAGGTGATTATATTCATCTGAGCCCTCTGCAACATTTAACTACACTGAAGTTATTACACTGGTCCTAAATAGCCACAAACCACCAGTCTTTATCAAAGTATTCACTTTATTATTCAGCACGGCCTGTTAGGCTCCACACAACACTGTTTTTACCACTTCTTTTATGTGTTTGATCTCTTAAACTTTGTTTTTTTCCCCCTAATCCTAAGAATTGAACCGTAAACCTTACAGTTACCTCATCAAAGCTGTCATGAGTAAAATAAGCCAAGGGTTTATCTGCTCAAATTTTAAGATGTTACACTTTCTACAAGACAAAAAGCAATAACAATTACAGAAGTCAATATTATGTTGTATGAAACAGAAGAATAACTTTTCTTCCTGGACCTCAAACCCATTTGTAAATGAATTCAGAAAACAGTTAAATCTGTGTTTGTCATCTGAACACATTCATAGAACATACATGTAGTTTCTCTCTGTAAGTGAGACTCTGGGGATAATGTGTCTAAAATGAGACATAAAAAATCTAGAAAATGTCCAGATGCTTTCAGTGTGAATCGGAGCTGCACTTAAATTTAAAGTAATGTTTTTAGAGTTGATGGCTTGTCCACAAACAGGTCTCCTGTTGCTTCAGTGGACAAGATAGAAACTGGAATATATAAGCAAAAACAGAAACAGTGAAAACAGTAATTTCTCAAAATTGTGTAAGATCCTACAGGAGACAAAGGTAATTTTGTGGAAAGCACCAAAAGGAAATGGAAAACAGAACTGGCACGAACAGCTCTGGAAGAAGACTGGACACTTTTGAAAACAACCCAATCAAAATATTGGAAAGTATTTGCCTGGAAAAAGCAACACGAGGCCCTTCACAACACCAGATATCATGTACAAATACGGTTGAATGCTGCAGGAGAAAGCCACAAACATTTTTCATTCAAAGAGGCCTTTACAACCGTCTAATAATAATCGATTGTTATCCCTGCCAGGCGTCAACCAGGAGGGGAGTATCTGTGCTTTTACTCAAGTATATGATGTGTGTACTTCTGCCACCTCTGGTAGTGAAATATTTTAGACATTACAGATTCTTGAGTGGGTCTGTAAAACACATCATATCACAGGTTTCTGCACACTTTGCACCACACAGATGAATTCAAGAGACATCTCAATGATGATTTCTGTTGGATTCATACTTTTACTTCCAGACTTCAGTTATACTTAATCTCACATAGCTAATTTCACACTCCAGACAGAGGAGGAAGTGGACCTTAATTGCCCACCCATACTTTACACCAGTCATTGGATCTCCTCATGCAGGCCTTAGAAATAACGTGTGATCAACTCCACCGCGCCCCCAGACAGCGCTGTACAGATAATATGACAAGGAGACAAGAAAAAGGGCATGGAGCTTTTGATGAATGTCTTTCCACACTGGATGCTCTGGAAGTCAGCATTTGCAAATTGGCCCTCCATTCTTCTGTCAGTCAAAATGGCACATCAGATGGCATGTTGAGCACAAAGGGAAGAGGAATTGTCCATTAGTGTTAAACAGCTCCGAGTGCGCGAAGCTGGCCTCAGCAAAAAGCACTGACAGGTAACGACGGGGTCGACATTGGCTGAAGAATAATGAGACCATATTTCCACAGAAGAATGAAATAATGAATGACACCAAAGAGATCCGGGGCTCAGAGTCGGCTTTCCACGCCAACAGCACAAAACAATCACACAGGGAAAGTAATACAGCTCTTTACACCGCAGTGGGAAGGCTCTTGAAAGCACTCGCCATGTAATTGTCACGTTGATTAGTATCACGGATATTTGCCCCACATTCTCTCTCTAGTATCTAGTTGGTCTATATTTTGTCTTTCAATCAGGGATTTTTATGTGGGTCTTGATTTGGTTTAGCTCAGAGCACCAACCAAAATGTCTGCCCCAGTTCTGGTGCAGAGGGGAATTGCTCTCCTCTGACACCGGCCCTGTTCAAGGGTCCGCTCTGTCGCCTTTGTTAATGAGCCAGGCAGCCTCAACATGTTTCAAAAGCTCAACACTCGATGCAAAGTGAATCTTAACACCATTTTGGTATGACTGTGCATCGCTAAAGGGGCCACGTGGCTCGTATCCTGTCGACCTTGTGCGTGTTTGATCCTCCATACTGTGCCTCTCGACTTTAAGTGGTGCCATTATAATCTTTACGTTGCATCAAGTGCAGGGGCCTGCAGAGATCTCCAACATTTTGAAGTCATCAGCATATAAAGTGTATGATGAGATATGACCACCAAGCAAAGAGGATGGTAAGTGTGAGATACATTTTGGAACAAATAGATCCCAAAGTGTTCAATATCAAGTAAATAAATACATAAATTGTGTAACATTTTTATAGGAAATCATTTTAATTCTATACTAATAGAAAAAAAAATCGGAATCCACTTTTCAAAAGTGAGTTTTAATTCCCAGTAACGCATCATTTTATGCCAATTTATATTTCATAATATCACTTTTCATGACATTAGTGTTGTCATACTGCTGCCATATTCCATTATTGACTAACCTGGTGCTTTTCTGCCAACCACTCTGCTAAAGGTTTGAGAAACATTTTCATTACTGTTAAATATAAATAAATAAATCTCGTATTTCAAGGCTCTACTGACTTTTTGAATAATGCTCTAGTCACTAACATAAGATGATTTATTGCAAGATGTTCTGTATCAATATTTTTGCTATTTTATGAGGTACATTAATTAACTAGAAGAGGTCACTCAGTAGAGTGCAGCTCTCTAACAGGCAGCAGATGATGAAGCACCTACTGCAATGTCACCACAACTGCCAGACTGCGACCAGTAGAGATCAAATCAAGATTTGCAAAATTTTGCTAACATTAACATGAACACAAGCAGGATTTCAGACTGAAGCAGTTGCTGATCACTTGTGACCCCTAGTGGCCGGTAAAGACGAGCGAGAAGTCAGCTGTTAATGGTCGTATGAAACAGAGCAGTCAAAAAATAGAATTACTGCCTCACGGTTGTTTGTCTCCACCAACCAGTCAAGTTACAGTTTACATTCATGTCTGTCCACACTCATATAATGTCTGTAGTGAAGACATGAGGTCATAGTGACCTTTGACCATTAACCACCAAAATCTTATCAGTTCATCTTTGAGTCAAAGTGAACATTTGTACCAAGTTTGAAGAAATTCCCTCTAAGCATTCTGGAGATAGCGCCTTCACGAGAATGAGATAACCTGAAAACATACCATAAAAAATAAAGTTTTCAAGGTTTGTGAAAAATTGTGAATCACAGAGGTCCTATAGCAAACTCCTCTGATTGTACACACAAAAAAGATTAGCTGCAGGTCCGATGATCACACACACTCACACACGCACATACACAAGCAATCACATGATCCCCTATTACATACATATACATATTTTGGTCAGTTTTACGTTCCCTCAAAATGTATTTGCAAATTAGTTTTATATAAACATAACAGCGCTGATGAAGGGGGTGGGTGATTAACTGAAACGTCAGAGGGCGGAGACAACACCATTAAAGATGACACTGAAATAAAAACATACTTTTTTAAAATAAAAATGAATCTATGCAATCCAAATCATAAAATACAGTAAAATTCCATAAAAATGATCTGAGGAAATGATTTCTTTAATCATTTCACAAAATGTTTGTTCATTTTTTAAAACAATTTATTCATATGTTTCTTTATTTCATGAACACTTTTATTCTATAAAAAGGAAGCAGAGACACATTTTAAGTCAGCGATGGCTTCTATCATGAAATTTGCACAAATAATAAACCAGGGTCTTACTCAGCGGTGAGAAAAGAAAAGTTTTGATTGACAATTTTGCTTGCAAAATGTTATTTATTAATTAGAAGACTCTCTTGAGGCAGAAGAAAACATTACAGTTAATGGATAATATTTTATGTGATGACAGGGTGCCGGTGCACTCTGACTGAGCTTGTTCTAGTCTGCCAACCCACCTGTCACCAAGACTTTTATTCCCATGTGGAAGAGATCCTGATGATCTGATGAATTATTTACAAAATATTATGTTAATGATGAAAATCTTAGTCTCCCCTTTTTTCATGGAGACTGCTCCTCACACCCTGCTGGGAATATGTCAATATGAGGAAACTGAACCAAAACAAGTTACACAAAGAGAAGTTTTCTTGGTGTTGCTGGTATATATGCCATATAAACACATAAATTAACCGTTTATATTTGTTTCCAATTAGTTTTTACTTTGGTGAACTACATAGTGTACTAAATATTAGTACAGTAATAAGAAAAAAAGAGTAAACGTTTGAGACAGTCAAGTTTTTTAATAGTAAATATACATTTTTTTCAACTGCTTACACATGTTTTCTGAAAGCATGGCTCATTTTCTCAAAACTCTTAACACAGACACACCAATCCCATACCTCCACAAATATCCTGCAAAAGCAAACACTGCATTCAAAGCCAGCAATTGTACGTCTTCTCAAACTGAAATGTTGCCTTCAAGTGAAACACAAACAGCACCAAATGAGACATTTGAGAACTGTCCGACCAACACTGATGTGCTTAATGAAAAACATGAGCCGAAAGCACGGCTGTGATGATCTTATCAGTCGGCCTCTTTGCCTTTTCTGTGTTACACTACAGCCTGTTGTAAACTGTGTTTTTTTTACAGTCAGTTATACAGTTGTTCTTCAGTGCACACACACACACACACACACACACAAGTGATGGAACCACACACACACAAGTCTGAAAACCTGAAGCTCATGTATGAAAAGCAAAACTCCAAGCACAAACCCTTTGTTTTCACTCAGGTACAAATTTGTAAATCGCATTTTTGCAAACACTGTTCACCTGGAAAAGACTTCAAAATGCCACATCCCAATTAATACTTGGTCTCACTCACATCTCACCTGTCCACACTTTTTCAGTCCTGTTTGCACAAGACTCCAGTCAGGTGTCGGAGATTACAAAACAAGACCCCAGCTGACATCTACTGTGTTGGGGGAAAATGAAGCAGCATGGAGAACAGAGAGGATGAAGCCAATATTTCTAATGAAATCTGAGCATCTTTGGTTGATCATGTACTGAATCATATTTGTGCACTGATTTTATCATTATATCCTCGGAAAAACAGTGTAAACATTCTATAACTGTAGGTTTTCTCATTTAACCTATCTGTGCAAATGCTGTCAGTTTTGCTAAAATATGGAAATTTGTGTCTCAGAACCCTAACATTGTTGCAATATCAACTATACGTTTTAGTTTACAGTATGATTCTGGTAAGCTGGGCTGCAAGTTTGCAATTTGCAGTTTAGCATTTACAGTTTCATTTAGCAGACGCTTTTATCCAAAGTGACATACATCTAAGACCTCATGCAACACAAGCAAGGATCTAACCCAACTGTAGCACAGTGCAGAGACAAATGTGGATTGCATCTCATGCAATACTGTATATTCTAGGGCTGCTTCTTGAAAGTCAAAGATCCTAATCATTAGTCAGAGACCTCTCAGTTGATGAGATTCTTCCAGTCGGGCAGTTGTTTTTTCCCCTTTCACAGTTACAGGAGTGATTTTTGGAGCTTGATTTGACAGAGACAGATGAAGTGAGAGGGGATGACATGCAGCAAAGGCCCACTTGCAGGAGTCGAACCGGCAGCCGCTGCAGAGGACTGATAGCCTCGGTACATGGGGCGCACACTCTATAAACTGAGCTGCAGTTGTGCCCCATAAATATATATTTTGTATAAACTGGCATGCTTATTAAAAAAAAATCCTTGTGGAAAGGAAAGGCTCACTAAAGTGAAAGTTTAAAGAGTCAGATACATTTGGTTCAACCAGAAACAGCCATTTTATTGGTTTCCCCAAACTAACCAGACTCCCTTTGCAAAACTGTAATTCTAACGTGATTATTGTCAGCTTCATTCAAACTTGAGAGAATCAGCCGCTGTGGTTTGGTCCAAAGATGGCATGAAGGAGGCAGAGCATGCAGGGCCAACATGACAAGGGTGTAATCTCTAATTACAATCCATTTTCATAGTATTTGTTGTAGTACTCGCAGTGTGTGAATGTCATACCTAGCAATAGTGTCCTGTGGGTGGAACAGTGGTTGATAAAATGTTAAAAGGCCCTGTTACTGTATGATGAATGAATGTCAAAAGTTTCAGAAGCCCGTCTCTTTCTTTTAGTCAAACTTGATAAACCCGAGCAGCCACAGAGACCTGTTGTTGTGTTCATTCCTGTAATTTCTATTTGACACGCCTCACTGCTCTTTGATGCATAGGAGGAGGATTATAAACTGCACTTACACTTCTATTTTGGACCTAAGTGGTTGGATGAATCGCACCTTAAAGAATACTTGATGAATTTGTGGGGAAAAAATGCAAAGAAGGGTCAGGGGAAATTAAAACTTCCAGCATCTTTGTTTGCTTAAATGTGTGTAATTGAGATGTTACACTAAAACAGGGCATGAACTTAACGTACAGAAGCACAGCGCAGGAGGGAGGCAGTGCAGAAAACCTGCAGAGATTTTCTCAGAGGAGAGCAGTGATTGCAAAGTAAATATCAAAACAGAAAGTCGAGGAGCAGACTGTGTGTGTGTGTGTGTGTGTGTGTGTTTGAGTGTGTGTGTGAGTTTGAGTGCATCACACCATCACAGGTGTTTTGTGACGAACAAACACGCATTTATGAGAAGACATCTGGCCGTCAGACTTGGTGGGAAAATAAAGTGCAGTTTTAAGAGCAAACACTCCACTCAGTAAGAGGGACGTTATAGCAAACTGAAATATTTCTGCTCTCCATGCAAAATGAAAAGTATTTAAAATTAATAATTTATTTCACGCACTATTTGCATTGTGCACAAGTTACTTCCAAAACACTTGATTTGAAGACTATTAATTATGTTGTAGTATCTTCTGATACTTCATGTGTAGTTTGCTATAATACTTTTTTTTTTTTTAATTAAGTAATTTATTTAACAGGGACAACGCACAGCTACTTAGCTGCACCAGAGTTAGCAATAAGCTCATTTTCATTTTCTGTGGTCCCTGAGCAGGAAACAGATAATAACTTCTATGCTAAAAGATGCTATTATATAAAAACACAATTACAAGACAGGACATATTCATGATACAAGACCACACAGCATCAAGACACCACAACAATAACAACAACAGAAATACAATTTCACCGCATGGCAAAAAAAAACAACAGCTACATCATTAAGATACAACAAGATTTTGGGTTGAGCTCTAACAGAGAAGACTTATCTGCCAAACTCAGTAGTTCTGTGTTGTGCTGCACACTGACCTCTGTTGTCCTAGTTGTCCTCCCGGTGTCTGAACGTAGTTGTATGAACTCTATTCATGGAGGAGCAGCCAGATCATTAATCACTAACATTAGCGAGACACGCAAAGCTGTTAAAGGTCAGGAGGTTACGCCTTTGAGTGATGCTACAGTGGTGATAACGTGATGGGTTTTTTTTGCGTTTGCAGCGGGGCAAGTGTTGTTTTTCCAGCTTGCGATGTGTGAGATTTGTGAAAAAAAAAAAATCATTGAATGCATGTGTAGTTTTGTTGCATCTAAGGGGAGCTGATTTCGAATATACCTGAAGTCCCTTAAGTTGAATTTTACAGTTTTACACACCTGCTTCACGTGTTTCTTAAAGGTCAAAGGTCACTGTTACCTAACCAAACACATTTTTGGCCATAACCCAAGAATTCATACAATAACAAATAATAGTAACTACTCACACATACAGTAGATCTATAATATATGTTGTATGTACATGTAAAAACCTGTAATTAAATTGCAGTTACTAATCATAATATTGATGATTACGAAGGGGTTACAGCCAGATGTTGTGTTTGTGTTGCCTGGCAGATATCTGCACTCTGCTATTGTGTATATTGTGCTTATTATTATTTTTTTTTTTACATGTTTTACCTTCTCCATCTTAGCTGTATATCAATTTAAGCACTGTCAGGGACCAAGCAGTGAGGCAAAGAGGAGAACAGGAATTTGTTGAAAAAAGAGGGTTTTTATTTACCCCAAAAAATGCCAAACAATACAAACCAAGAACTTAATAACTAGGCGTATAAAAGAGGTCAACAGAATGTAACTAGACTCAAAATGACAGCAACAAAACAAGGTGTTAACTGAACAAACTGACCTAACAAAATGAAACATGAGGGAACATATATACTGGCTTGGCCAAACCAACTAACACAAAAGGGGAAACAAAATGGGTATCCACTAAAACTAATACACAGGAAAAACTAACTAAACCCAAAACCCCCCTCTGACATGGCTGGAGATGGTATGGCCCGATGAGCTGGCCACAGGATTTAACAGGTTGCACCCCTTGGCCACACCTTTTTATCTGTCTAGGAGGAAACCACCCCCACCAGCATGGTAACTCAAAAGAAGACAAAGAAAAATGATTAATACAGAAACAAAACAGAAAATTACTAAATTTAACCTTACAGTGTGAAAATGTGTGCACTCCATTTAAACAGTGTAAAGCTAAAGGAAAAAAAGGAAATTATAACTCAAATAAACTGTAGTGTGGACCTGAATTGTTTGGGGTGTGGTTGACTGCAAATTAAACTAACCTGTGCATTGAACAAAGAAGTGAGGTGAGTGTGTGCATGGTTTTACCCTCAACTGTCCATTTGTGTGGCCTTGGCCATCATGAGCACAATTAACTGATTACTGGTCAACTGTCAAATTAGTATCCAACTATTTTGATAACCTAATTGGTTTGGGTACATTTTTAAGAAAGTAAACTTAAAAGTTTCTGATTTCATCTTCTTAAATGTGAATATTTTCTGCTTTCTTTAGTCTTCTGTGACAGTAAACTGAATATCTTTAAGTTGTGGACAGAACATTTTCTCCACTTTTAGAACAAATAATTTATCGATTAACCAAGAAAATAATCGACAGCTTAATCAACAGTGAAAATAATTGTTAGTTGCAGCCTGCGTGTCTATTTCTGTGTAAGAACATTGAGAGCAATGAACAACCAGTGTTAAATTCCTTGTATGTGTACAGAAAAGATGATTCTTGGTAAGAGCTGTCATGATTGTTCATCTCTATCATGCTGGATTGCATGATTCCCAGAGAGATTGGAGTGTAATGAAAGATGCCAGAGGAAACAGAGGCCTTACAGCTGAGAGAGCTGATGATTTCCTCCTTTTCATCGAATGTGCAACACTAATGATTGGGGGGGGGGGGGCACTAGATAGGAGGGTGTAAACCACAGAACACAGTGCATTTGTCTTGTTTAGCTAAGACTGCGGCGCTAAACTCGTTTCACCTCTGCTCCGGCCTCAACTTCAAATTGAATGCCGGGGTGATTGTTTGTTTTTCCAGAGAAGCTGTGGATTGCTGTAATGAACGGAGTAATCCTCCGGCGGTGCGATTGCTCTTTTTCTTTTTTTTTTTGGTGTGTTTTTTGTTAATAGCGGCTTTCATGATAAGTGATTACCTTCATCGGTGTTAGCAGCTGTTGAAAGAAAACACACATTACGGACGTACAATGAACCCTGTCGGCAGTCGCTAGAGGTCACATTATACGGCCAATCATCGCTTCATTTGTTCTCCTTAAGTGTGTCATAATTGTAACGGTCCATGGCCAGTGCTCACGAGCGCTAATCATGAGTGACAACTCTGGCAATTTTGCGGGCCGAGCATGCAGTCAGCACGTTGGATGTGATGCCATTATTTTTGTTCAGCAGGCCTGACGGTATCTGGGGAGGATTACCGCAGCTTCTCGGCCCCTCATGATGTTGTTGTTGTTGTTGTTGTTGTTGTTGTTGTTGCTGTTGTTGTTGTTGTCGCCGCCGTCTGCGGCGGTGTCGGTGCCTCGGCTTAGCAGGTAAGACGCACCAGTAAACACAGCCCGCGGCAGCCTGAGCGGAGAGTACTGGCTGTGACAAAGTCCATTCAGTCAGTGGCATCCAATCAATAACAGCCTCAGCGGCATCCCACTGCATGTGTGTGTGTGTGTGTGTGTGTGTGTGTGTGTGTGTGTGTGTCTGTGTGTGTGCTGGGGAGCAAAACGTGGAAAACAAGCCACCTCTTTTTTTCCAATCTTTTCTCCCATCTCGAGGGGGGGTCTGCCTTAAACACTGAAAACAACAACACACAAAAAAAAGACTTGTCTCCTTTGCAGGGCTTGATCTCTCCTCCTCCCCCCCAAGAGGAGAGTTGTTAAATTGTAGCTGCATACTAACAGCCTCCTCTGAATCAATTACCATTTGGATATAAATGTCACAGCTTTGGAAACTGTCACTGGGCAGAGACTGAGAGGAACCAGTGGTTTATTAAGGATGGAATACATGCTGAGGGTTTCATAAACACACAAACAGACATATTTCCAATTTAACTATCATCTTTTCTTGCATGTGTTGTGCGAAGGCAGAAAATAGGAAATGGAAAAAAAAAATCCACCGCAGATTATTTTCCCCGGAGACTCTAAAGTGTTGGTTCTATAAGTTATCATGAAAATCTAATTATGCAGAGTGAACGCAGCCTACGAAAGCATTCAGAGACTCTACAGTATAGATGACCTTTGCTCTGGCAACATAAGCTTTGCATGTAAGTGAAAACAGAAGTCCGAAGGAAATTTCATCAGATACAAGCGGTCACTGTCAGCGTCTTGAAGAAAGCAATAAGGCTGAGTGATTGAAATGTCAATATCACGTTTACTTTTAATAACCCGGAGGCAATAAGGACTTGACGTGTATTATGAGAAGAGGATTCTCTCAAGCCTTCTCTCTCCTCGCATGGTTAGTGGACAGCGTTTGTTAAAAAAAAAAGAGAGAGAGGAAGAGAAACAAGATTGGAGCCGCTGCTTTGACTTCATTCAGAGATATTGTATCCAGGCTCAGGCTGCAAAACACTGGAGCTGTGTAACTTGGTTTTTAGGATATTGTCTCACCATAATGTGAGTCTAGATGCAGGCAGACGACAGACCTGCCGGTTAAATTTTGATGATTTTTTCTCCTGTCGTCATCCCCACTAACTCAGATCACAAGGAGCTTCTTAATTTTTGTCTTCACAGGTGAAGTCTGTAATATATTTACAGCCATTTATCATAAAATCACCGTGATGTCTGATTAGAGATTAAAGAAACAAGCTGAAATACTCACTTCTCTGACAACAGTGCTACAGCTGAGGAATCACCCTTTTAAATTTCTATTCTACGCCAGAATAGCAATTTTAGTTTACTAGTTTTACACTGGGTTCAAATGAATGTCGCAGAATGAGTTGCTGTCTGTTTATGAGTTATAAGAAATCATTAATAATCTTTTAGAGACTTCCCAGAGGCCTGTCGAGGGGCGGCACTCAGAGCTTGTGATCACCGCAACGACAGACACTGCAGTGCTGCCAGATTGGGCAGTTTTCCGCCCAGTTGGGCTGTTTTTGGGTTGCATTGTGCAGGTTAAAATGGGCTCAGGTGAGTGGCCAGAATTAAGGCTGGTTTATGAAGTGGTGGGCTACGTTTTAAATACCTTCAAATTTGTTATGCAAACACATCCAGTCACTCAGCAGAAATTCAATATGACATAATTTTTATTTACTCTGCTGAGAGGAGAGCAGCGGCTATCAAATCTGTGCATTCAGAAACCGCTTGCAGCACAACAATTTTATGGATTATGGAGAAAATTACTGGTCTTCCCTGTGATGTCCTCTGGTTTTCTGATAGACAGACAGTTTGACTAGTGGCTACTTCAGCCACAAGTGGGCTAGTTAGCTCAGAGACTGGCTATGTAAGACTACATCTCCCAGTGCCGCTGAGCATCATCTTAGCATAGAGATACAGGCACTGAATTTGATTAATTTGCTGTCTGTCAGACGCAGCCGGAGCAGAGAGTTTCTGGTGGCCGGGTATAACTGATTACTGTACACAAGCAAACAATTTTATGAGTTTATGCACCGGTTTTGGTGAAACTGGATCATATTCTAAGGAGAAAATATTTTCTGGCTTGTCGTCTCCTGCAGTGAGGTCTGTGTATTCTGCATCATATCATATTGATATGAATCATAGATGTTTTGTGGACTGTTCAACAAATATACAACCTGTGAGTCACTGTGATGGTCAGCGCTCACTGTTTGGTCCTTCTGTCCTTCTGCTCCGCCTCTTATTTGCAAGTTCTGCTTTAACACCACTGCAAACACTGGCTGCTGACACCGCTGCTGCTCACGTCGCGTTTTCTGTTTCCGTTCCCGAGTCTCTGCTGTGTGAGTTTCTCTTCACTTAATAAACTTTTTCACATGAGTTTGCCGACTAAACTCAATATTCAACAAATGAGCTGAATGGAAAAAAAGCATCCTTATTCTGATTTAACATGATGCTCACTGTTCAAGTGTCATTTCCACTTGTCTTTACCGACAAATCCAGTTTTATGCAGTTGAAGGGTGAGGATTAGCATTAAATTTCTCTGCAGTTATGGTGTTCTCTTTTCCAGGCACACGATGCCTCCTCCTTACTCAGTGCAAATGACCTAATTCCTTATCAAGACTAATGTCCCAAAATTACACAGAAAGGCTGACAGTGCTCAGGCATGAGCCTTTAACCAAAATATGTCCCTTGTGCTTAACAGTGTGCATATTTGCTTTTTTGTGTATCTGCAGAGTTTTTTGGGATGTTGGGACACATCTCTCAGAGCTAAAGAACACAAAACAGCCAAACATCACCAGAACTGAAAGAAAAAAAATCTTCTTTTTCTGTGGTTTGTAAATTCATTTACAGCACACGCCCTGCAGAGCTACATGGCGCCTTTGCTCTTTCCTTTCCCAAGTTATTGTTTTTAAACTAAATTGTAACTTGTTGGTGTGCCTCCGAAGGAAAATGAAATCTAATCAGCTTATTATACAGTAATTGTGCATATTGTGGGTAAAGGTGCAGGGACAATATTTGGGTCCAGCAGCACAAACACAAGAGAATGAAAAAGAATGAGATGATTAAGCATTGTCTGGGGGAGAAAATGTGAAACTCTTGAAGCAGAAATGTTCCTGCCTCTGCCCTTGCTTTTGTTCACACTTGCAGCATGTGTCAGTCTATGAATGGCTGCAGCAGGAAGATGCATGGAGCCGGCGCTGGCATGAGATGATGACTGATATGGTCACATCTCAGTGCCCACAGAGGACAAAATATAAGACGGGATATGCATCCAGCCTGGAGTGAACTTTGCTTCATTTTGCCCGCTTAATGATCCAGCCCCACCTGCCAGTCGGCCTTTATCACCTCCATCACTCCTGAAGACCTGCTACCACCAAATTTGTAAGCCACTGAAATGTTGCAGGCACACTGCAGAGACCGAAACTTAGAACTGTATATTCCAGTGCCAGTGCCCCTTTAATAAGACAAATTTTCTGACGAATTTAGCTGAACCTCGGTTTGCCATGATTGGATTCCTCTTTGCAGATTGTGTGACCAAGTACAATGCTGTTTAATTCTGTGAGGTTTTGTTGGTGAAAAGTATTTGACATTCAGTATTTTATTGCAACAAAGCACTTGTGTAGAACTGCTATTTTGGACTGGTGGCCAGGTCTGACTTGAGTGTAGAGCTGAGCGTCATCAGCATAACAGTGAATCATTATATTGACATTATTGGCTTTCTGTTTGTGAATGATATCACTGAGAGAGAACAACTAGACGGAGAATCAAAGTTGACCCAGAATTGAACCCTGGAGGACACCATAGCAGGTGTGTGGGAGATAAAAGTGAGCCGGCCATAATGATGGGGGAACATCTATTAGGTATAGGTAGGATCTGAAGAATCTTAAGGCCACATCCATGATTCCTGCACATCTTTCCAGTCAGTCAGTGAGTATATAGTGATCAACTGTTTTCCTCTGCTTTTTTTAGTTTGATGTAGTCAGATAAATAGACTTTTTCACTTGAGTTTG
This sequence comes from Lutjanus erythropterus, assembly GCF_056507025.1. Taxonomy (NCBI): domain Eukaryota; kingdom Metazoa; phylum Chordata; class Actinopteri; order Lutjaniformes; family Lutjanidae; genus Lutjanus; species Lutjanus erythropterus. The sequence continues at coordinate 5,291,770 of NC_139335.1, forward strand.
CTGATTAAACTTGGTATTCAACAAATAAACTAAATGAACAAAAATGCAAAAAGGGGCAGTTCGACACAAAAAAAACGCTGCTTAGGTGTGATTCTGTCCCCTATGTCAATATCGTCCCTGATGAGATTTGAGCGCAGAGGCACATCACCAAACGGCAGCGGAAACTTCCCTGCCAAGCTGAGTTCTCTGTGAAGCAAACAGATGACTTAGCAAACTCTCCAACCAACCAACCCAAGGACTTACAATTTTTTAGCCTGCCGCACACGACAAGATCATGTGGCACTTTAACATCTCTCACACCGTCCAACCCCACCTCTGGGACACCAAGATCTGATAGCATAGAATCAATCGTCAATGCGGAGCCAACATTCACTTCCTGAGCCACAGAGGCGGTTCCAACAACTCTGTTATGAGACGGAGTTGGCAGTAAATAAGCACAAACCTGAGCCTTTATTTGACTATTTATTTTTCCGGCGACTTTTTACTTCTGCTTACTACATATTAACACAAATATCTGTAGTTTCTCATCCTTACATTTTCAAACACTGCCTTCCCGACACAAAGACCAGTTTCAACCTAAGTGGATGAGAATAACATATATACAAAATATTTCCTTGGTAGACCTTATAGAGTTAAACACTTATCAGGCACGACAGATGTAACATGACTAAAAGGATGTAATGATGAAAAAGACGTAACAAGATGAAAAGCAACATAACTAAAGGAAAAATGAAGTAATGGCTCAATTAAAATAGTGTAACAAGACGAAAAATGACACAACAAGATGTAACAGGATGAAAAAGACATAACAGGATGAGAGAAAAAATAAGACAAAAATTACGTTAAAGACATAACAGGACTAAATAGAAAGAGTCTTGACCACAGAGAAAAGGTGAGGTTCAGTTAGCTTTGTGCAGAAACAGCCAGTAGAAATGTCCTCCAGACATTTCAGAGACTGTACTTTTATTTGAGCAAAGAAGTTGAGTCAGTGTTTCTACTTTTACCAGGCTTTTTTTTTTACACAAGTATATGTACTTCTACTTGAGTAAAGGATGTGTGGACTTTTGCTACCTCTGGTCACGGGCATAGTATTGCTTGAGCAAGTTAACATGATGAAAATGTGAAACCCTTGAAGCAGAAACGTTCCTGCCTCTGCCCTTGCTTTTGTTCACACTCGCAGCATGTTTCAGTCCATGAACTGCTGCAGCAGGAAGATGCACGGAGCCGGATCTGGCAGAAGATGATGACTGATATGGTCACATCTCAGTGCTCGTAGAGGACAAAATATAAGACGGGATCCCCGTCCAGCCTGGAGTGAACTTTGCTTCATTTTGCCCACTTAATGGTCCAACACCACCTGCCAGTCGGCCTTTATCACCTCCATCACTCCACTTAATCAGAAGTGCTGGCTTAGGAGTCCCTCTAATCAGACCAATTAGACTTTAAGGCCTTGTCTTTCTGCCGGTTGTCCTCTTAGTTCAGGAATCTCTTTGGCTTCCTCCTGCATGGCTGGCACAGGCCCAGCCAAGCTTTCAGAGAACAACCTTGAGCTTTATTTTCTTTTTATATTCTGCATAACCTTTATTTAACAATGGAGGTCAATTAAGAACAAATTGTTACTCAGGATGACAGTTGAGATAAATTTCTCTCGGGGGTCTAGAAGAGGACTTGGGTTAAAACAAAAGAGACAACAAACAACAGAGGTGTATGCCAAGAAGATAATTAAATAACTGCATTCTGCAATTCTTCATCGCTTTTCTCCATTTTGTTTCCTTCATAGACAATGACAGATGACTCCACATCACTGGGTTTGTCATCATGTCTCTAAAGCATCCGTCACGGCTCTGGCAGGCTTCAGTCAGTCAGATAAGCCCGCATGTGAAACCTGCCTGACTAAACATCGGATGAGTGTATTTTCACACTCTGCGGTGTGACAGCCATGCTTAGAGATTTAATCATCATAAACAAGGCGCACATGGTTTATAAAGTACACACTGTCCGATTTCATGGCACATGGAACAATACTGTTAACAAACATCACGTGATCTAGATCAAGGATACTCAACTTGCTTTGCCTGGAGGACACACAGTTAATAAACAAACAGCAACAATAATGTTACTTATCAGATAAAATGGATAAAAATTAAAAGTAATGCCCAACTGATATTATTGGCTTGATGTCACAGCTGTATCGGCCTATATGCAGTTCAACATGTGCAAATATGAAAACTTCTTTCTTTAACAGAACATAATGCAGATGTTTCTTAAACTGGTGATTCTTAATTTACCTTTAATCCCTACAAACACAGCAAGTCCCTGCAAAGTTGCGATTGTTACGTATCATTTGTGAAGTATCGATGTGACTGCAACATTACAGTTATGTTGCTGTTACATTGTTGAAATGTTACAACACAACAGGAATCCTGGTACTTTTGTAATATCTTTTTTGATGTCCTTTGCATGATGTTTCCGGTTCTTTATATAATGATGCTGCTGCAGCGCTGATAAAACATTACAACATCTCTAAAAAGTCGTGGAAACATTGGGGCGACATACCGGCAACATTTAACATGATGAGGTAGCAATGACACTCGCTTGATTTCATTTGGTAGGTTGCTACATATCGCAGAAGTTACGGGTCAAGTACATTCCTGCAACAACTTGGTGTTAGTAGGTACATATATTTTGCTCGATTTGTGTTCTTTATTCATAGTTTCTTCTAATTATTACACATATTAGTAAATGCATCATTGCAAAAATGTGTGTTTATATTTAGATTTTATATTCTGTCTATTCTGCACAAAGAATATTGGCTGATATATCTATATTGGAATTTGAAATGAAATGGCTCAGTCACTAAATTAACTTGGTACAAGTATTTACTTATACATCAGATATTTTACAGCATTTAATAGTTGCACCTCTGTCATCATGCAATTACTGAAATAATGGAAACACAAACCATAAACAAACTCATCAAGTTCATAAATGATATACACATTTATGGGATCAGAATTATCTGAATTTCTGTGTTAATTTTGTTTTTCTTCAGCTAATACTTGTCTTCTCCTGCAGAGCTCACTGTCTAATCCTCCTGCACTTTGCTCAGCTTGAGAGCCCATCACACGAAGATCAACCTTTTCTCTGTTACAAACAGCCTCATTTATTCCATTACACAAAACTGACATATCTGTCTCCCCTTCCTTGGAAAAAAAACCAAAAACAGTGGGAATCAATTTGTTTTCTCTGTGAATTAGAAAATGGTCACAGGGCCAAGCGGCACCCTATCGGGGACCAGATTTGGTCCTTGAGCCACAAGTTGAACATTGCTGATCTTTAAATTCATATGCTCCTGGTTAGGACTGCAGTTGTATCATTTCAAATAAATTATAATGTGAAGAAGCGGAGAACCAACTCTTCCGGTGACCTTGTAATAGTTTTTGACATTTGGAATTTCTGAAACATGTTTAATCTCAGGATAATCATGGTAAATCGGACAGCACTATCCATCATAGCCAATTGTAATTACCTGCATATAGATCACTGTCACATGAAAAGGGCCATTAAGGGGAGTTCTATGTGTGAATAGAAAACATTCAATCAAAATGCCACAGGCAACACGAGCAGCAGCCAAGAGCAGTGATTGAACAAGAATCCTAACCAGGACATCCCACGCTGATGGCATCGCTCCCAGGTGGGCTGGCTACGTGTGACAATCTCATAAACAGGTCTGTCAGCAGGGGGAGGGATTTTTTTCCCTCTGTGTTTGACCAGCTTGGTTCAGCTGAGCTAACAGCCCTGGTGGTAAATCACCAGACCAACAAACTGCTCAGGCAGGGCTAGCCAAAACACCTGACTTCTATATTAACCCTCTAGACCAGCCGCTCCCAAACTTAGGAACGCCACGGTCCCAATCTGAAATCTGAAAATCTTCTGAGGCTCCCCCACACCTTTAATCACAACTCTCATCAACACAAGAGACCAAAGAGACCAAAGACAAGATATAAGATGTAACAGGTCACCAAATACGGAGCAACACCTGTTAAATTAGATCAGATAGATGAAGAATACCACATCATTTAAACCTCATGGCTTTGTTTTATTATATCTCATTACTTTTCTAAAATTAGTCATAAACATTTATTAATTTTTAGTGCCCCAGAGCACCCATTCTGCATTTCACTATAACATTCATCATTTTAAAATCATTCCTAGTATTTTAAAACATGGAAAAAAGTTTGGAGCTTTGAGTCATAGATACTTAAAGTTGTCATCAATAACCAGAACAAAAAAAGAACCCAACATAATGTTGAGATCTGGTAAGAGAGGGGCTGGCAGAGAGATGGGCGCTGTTGTCCACAGGGAAGCGCAATAAAGCGTCGGTAGGGAGGACTTACCGGGGTCATGCCCCTCCCACATACCCCTTTCATGTGTTTTTGCAGTCCTTCTTTTCAAATGAATGACAGGTCACCACACAGTAACTACTGCATAATATTAAAAATTAAAAAAAGTCATTTTTTTGGCCCCTTTTTTCCGTAAATTTACAGTGGGAGTCAGTGTGCCTTTTTTTAATGGTCGTCCTGTAGCTAGTGCTAGTAGCCCAATCCTATTTAGCTACTGGACATTTTAAAAAGCACCAAAATGAGACTCCAAAATAACTAGCTCATATCGGATTCTGCTCTGATCCGATGTACTTCACTTGCGCAAGTACAACTGCAGTTACCACAACACAAAGGTCACAAACGACAAGTCACAGAAAACCAAAAGTGTAGCCAAATGCAATACACTGAAATGTGCATCCATGCAGGATCACCACCAAAAATAGGAAAGACAAAACAAGAAAGTGTCAGGCTCTTCCCGAGTTTCTAGTAACGACCTAATCAGTGTACTCAAAACTGAAACTACTACCTATGAAACAGTTACACAGTCAAAGACAGCTAAACAAACAGCAGCAACCACAAGTAAGATGACCATCATTCAAACAAAAGCCTCTCACCTCATGGACATTTTCTCCCAGATTAATCCTAATTTATCACACTCCACCCGTAGGCGGTCCTGTAGGGGCAAACAACACTCTGACACTGACCCAAAATGACCAAATATGTGGGATTTATTCACATGAAGTGCAAATAACAAAGATACGAAATCAAGATGATGCTGAAGTAAGACAAGCAGAAATGCACATAGCAAAACAGGTTTACAGGAACAAAAACAATCCCATGCTGAGAGGCAGCAACACCAGCAGCTCCATCCCAGAAGCCTCTACCTTCTGCTGCTGACGCAGGTGCGGGTGCTCGTCCAGGACGAAGCCAGGAGCTCCTGCACACAGATGTGCAGAGAAGGAGAGGGAAAAGAAGAGAGAATAGAGGGACACAAGAGAAAGAACCAGAGTCTCCTGAGTGTGCAGTTCAGTCAGAGACTGGATCTCTTCCCCACTCGCTCCTCCTTAAAATTTTCATCTTGATTTTACTTTTTCATGCAAATGTCAGTCGATTTCAACATAGTTTTAGTTAGTCTTGCTTTCGTTGGTGAAAAAGTGTCATTAAAAGGTATTATGAAACTGGTCGATGAAAGGTCGGAGAGCACTGCTTTAGAGTCTGTGCTTGAAATGAGACTCGAGAGTTGATAAAAACTTGTTTAACTGCCTGTGTTGCTTCCTGGATGTGTGGTGGTTACAGTCAGCGGAGATTGAAGGTTATTGTGCAGGTTGAATAGATTGAACTGTGAATAAAATGAGTTCATAAAAAGTTATTTCACAGCTATTTCAGAGACTGTAATACCGCAGACCATAAATTAGTGACGGAAAAACCATCTGTATGTGCAGTGGGAGAAAGAAACCGAGAGTGAAACATCCAGGAGATTAAAACAACTCACTGCTTTGGAAAGGCACAGAGGGCGGTTCGTTTAGAACTAATTGATTTAGATCTTATGATAGTAAAAGATTAAGATGGCTATCAGCTGCTGTCATAAAATCCACCTTTAAAATGTTTGGTAAATTATAAATGTGTAGAATAAAGTGTGTGATAACTACGAAAACATTGTTTTATATGAATACTGTTTTCAAATTCATGCAAATGTCATGTTCACCTGTCACTTCACAGGTGATTGCTGCCTCTCCAGTGAAATTCTAGTTTGTTAAAGTGTAAAGAATGGGAATATAACATGTGGATGCTGTGCACCGATTATATCAAAGCATAAATATGGCACAGTTGGCAGTAGAGGTGAGACAGAGATATATTCACCATATCTAAGAGCAGATGCATACTCTTTTTGCCTCTATTAGCGCCCGACAGGCAAATAAGTGGTGTAAACTCAAACTGTATTGATTATGAGTTTGTTATTGCCCCTAGCAAAAATACCCAGGAGGATGTTCTTGCCTGGGATTATGGCTATGATGTTGGTGCAGCACCAAAGCACCCATAATCACTGAGAACGTCCTGAAGGTTATTGCAGCTTTAATACAATGGCTGCTAAAGTCTGTGTGCACTTTGAAAAGTTTTCTCCCAAGTGGTAAACATTAAGTATAAAGTTTAAAGTAAATGTCGTATAGATCTGGGTTAGCGAGGAGTCAGAGAGTGCACACCCCAAAGGTCACACAATCCTCTAAATATGATGATTAAACATGAAATATTTAAAAGTTTAAATTTTTAATCTGATGGGCATCAAAATACAGATTGAAACAAGTTGATTTCTTACTTACCGTGACTGTCACTAATTTATTTGAGGATGAATTGCCAAAAATTTTAACCAAGACAGACCCATCACCATCATCTTTAAAGGCACAGTTCATCCCAAAATCAAAAATTCATAGGCTATTTCCCTTCCGGCCCGTAGTGCTATTTATCTATCTAGATTGTTTTGGTGTGGGCGGAGTTCTGGAGATACCTGCCGTGGAGATTTCTGCCTTCTCTCCAATACAATTGGAAATGATAAAAATAAAAAGTGCATTTGAAAAACTCAGCAGTAACATCTCTTTATGGAAATAATGACCCAATTACTCAAGATAATCCTCAGAATGTTGTAAGAAGTTTGTAGGAACTATTTTTTTTTTTTGTAGAAACTACCAGAACTACTTTTTTTTCTATTAGAAAGAAAAAGAAGTTCCTACATGAAACTGTTCAGAACAAGATCTAAAGTTTATCTTGAGCTAAAATGTTGCAGCTTTTAGTGCATACAGTTGAGTGCAATTTAGTTGATATCTCGGCAAATAATTCTAGTATGTATTTTTGATTTTGGAGTAAACTGTGCCTTTAAGTAGATTACATACATATACATGTTGTAAGTGTTTTTTCTGTTACACAAATACCTAATTTGATGAAGAGTACATGTGGTACAAAAACAGTTCTGCAAAGAAAATTTGTTTACTGATGTGGACTTAAATGTCCTCTTAATCGGTGAAGATTTAAAGCATCAATCAAGCGTGGTATTTCATGCATAAAGCAACAGTCTGCAAGTAAGAACTTGTGATTTTCCTCTGGTTTCTTTACATGTGTTGTCTGTAGTGGCTGTATCCTGTTTTTGAGTCCGTTGGTCTGGTGCCTATTCAGTCGCCACTCCCTGCCAGCATTCCCTGCTGGGTCCCCACTGCCCCGAGCCTGAAAAATGACTGAATAGTACTTAATATGACAATGGGTAAAGTCTGGAAAATCATTTCATCCAGATTTCCCATCAACCAGTCTTTGTTGGAGACTTTTTGAGTCTGCTCTCCTCGCTTTGGGCTTCCTGCGGCACTGACTGCAAGAGCCTGTGAAAATTTTGGATTTCAGTGATGGCAAACATTTTATCATTCCGGTCAGGCAGACATCCATCGGACCACAGAGGTTGTCTGAAGATGCACGCTGCTGCTTGATAACATGTACGAAAAATAATGATTTTTCTCTTGAGGTTTTTGCGGAGTAACATATGGAGTGCTGAGGTCACACAACGGGGGCAGTAATGCCATGCAACCTCAAATGACCCCTTTTTCATGAAGCGTTCACATTATTTTGTGTGCCCGATGTGAGCATCAGCATGCTAGTCCTAGCGGAGAAGCAGGACCGAGGTTCTGGAGTAGCAGGGCGGTGTGAGCCTTGCCCGGCGGCTTCGGTTTCCTTGCAGGATTTCTGTGCCCCCCGCTGAGGCCGTTGTGGTGAAAAAGTCTCTGAACTGGGTCACAGCTGTGCTGCACACAGTGGCACCATGGCACATTTCTCTGTGAGAGAGGACTATATGGAGGCCGGGGGAAGAAAACGAGTGCGCTTGTTAAACTGCCCCCCCTCCACGTAAGATGAGAAGAGCGAGAAGTTGGAGCAATAAATCATTAATCCACCATAAAGGGGCTGGGGGAGGAAAGGCATCGTCTCGCTGTCTTTTAATGTGAGGCGTGTGTACGGCACCGCAGCTCGTACCTCTGCCACCTCGGTATGGCCCTCTGGAGATGGAGAGAAAGTGGAGAGAAGCTCAGAAGAACAGAGAGTAGAGATGCAAAACAAAAAGTAACGTCTTTGAAATGTCCTGGATGGCTCTCCAGGAGAGGGCAAAGGCGAAACTCAGCTGGGTGTTAGCGGGTCCTGACCCTGCTTTTCTCCTCATTCATCACAGGAAAATCAAATGCGGCAGTGTAGACTTCTCTTGCACATCAACTCAACTCTCACTGGTGATCTCATTTGTAACTGAGATGTATTTGCTGTTCAAGGAGCAACATGTAGCAACTGGTTGGATTCCTATATAAGAGGACAGTTCACCCCAAATCCTTGGTCTATAGCGCTATTAACCAGATTTTTTGCGTGTGAGTTGCAGAATTTTGCGCTTTTCTAATAGAAAAGAAAGTAGTTCCAGTAGATTCTACTGCAGATTAGATTGTTAGATTATTATTATATTGGAGACAAGGTAGACTCATCTACAACTGATATCTCCAAAACTCTGCAACTCATACCAAAAAAATCTGAATGAATAAATAGCACAACAGGCCAGGGCAAAAATATGTATTTTTGATTTTTTGGATGAACTGTCCTGGTCCTGCAGGAGCACAAGACAAGTGATGACGAGTCTGTAAATTGATCAGCTGTTTATAAATGTCAAGTTTCCGTCAATTGAAAGTTAAAGTGCATTATCCTGCATACAAAAGCCCATTCCTCTGAAAATACACACTCTGGAGTTGATCATTTTATATTAAATTACAGCAAATATATTACAGATTTCTCCTTTAAAGGAGAAAAACATAAAAAATATGTGATGCAAAGTAACCAACTACAAAGTGAACTTAACCATTTAATAATTTATGTATGCAAAGCTAATAGATTTAATTCCCCTCCAGCCTCGACTCTGGTGAGTTAGAGGTCTGGCATTAAATGACTTTGTCTTGCCCTCAATTACCGTGGAGAATAAAGATCACCCAATCAGAGCCGAAGTGACACAGATGCCCAGGTTATAAATTTGTATAATCTATAACTCTGTTGGCCCAGATTGTCATTAAGACACGCTCTTATGCACTCATTGTATTAATGGCTAAATCGAAAGCGTGACCACCTACCTGAAAAGGTTTTTTAAGCAATCTTCATGATCAGCATTAATGCGGGGGGTCTGAGGAGGTCAGGTCCAAAAGGTCTTAAAAGCCACGCTGAAGGTTTGAGAAGAGGGGATTCAGTTTCCTTCCCTGCTGACAGGGAGGTAGCTGCCTGCTGCGACACCCGTCTGCCCTCCAACTTTGATTTAAAAAAGGAAGAAAAAGCAGCTGAAACAGATGGATTCCTATTTCTTTTTCTTGCTCATGTTTTCTCTTTTAACCTGGTGTGTCCTTTCCCTCAGTTTCTCTTCTTCACTCACTTGCAGGTCCTGATTTTATTCACATACTGTTTATTTATGTTTGGAAGTGTAGGTGTTACAAGCCACTGGGGTTCTTAATAAACAAACACATACAGTACAAGCTCGCATAAACCAAGAGACTTGAAGGCATTAAAAAACAGAAGTTTCTTCAGGAAATAAATTTTATTGGTGTGAAGGAGAAATGAGGTTAATGCAGCAGAACCAGCAAATTTATCAGTGTTGGCTGTAGTTCCACCACTTTTGGACTCATTGCTCATTACTTTTGTCTTGCCTGAAACTGTGGCGGACAGCAAACGTAGCAGACAAACAGCTGTTCATCATTTAATTATTAACTTCTGTAGCAACGGTCAGTTAACATATCCAGTTTCCTGTGGGTCTTCTACTAATTTATGCTGTGGTCTAACCCAAAAGCAATAACAGGGGGCTTACTAACAGATGCTAGTTGTTGCTATTCTCTGGTGGTTGGGAGAATTAATAACTTTTAATTGATTGATAAAAAAGATATAATATAGCTACACTAAAATAATACACTTACAATAAAATCATATAGCTTTGTTTGCATTGATAAAGACAATAAAATCAGAATGCAAAAGTTACTTTCCCACGTAATTAGTAACTATAACTGTCTATAACTAATTACTAAGTTTCAGTAACTTGCCCAAAACTGATATATACATTCACAGGTAGTTCTTGGTATGACCCGCATTAGCGAAAAAGTTATTACTGCTGAAAAACATGACATTAAGGATGTTGTATATCAGAATTTTTATTTAAAACGTTCAAAAATTTACTGCACGTAACATGTTTCAGCAATACAACAGAAAAAATAACAGTTCAAAACAAAAATGTTGCATAATTTGAAGGAGCTAACAGCCACAGCATCTGCATCCTGCCGCTGCCATGGAGATGTGATTATAGAGCAATGGGCACATTTCTTCCATACTCTATAGAAATAAAATCTCTAAATAAAAAATCTTTCTATTTCTGATTCTAAATGTTTACAGTGCATTGAACAACCGGGCTCAGAGCAACTTCTCCACTTCCCTGAACATTTTATTCTTTTTCTCCGTCACTCATCAAACGGAACTTGTGTGGAACTCGTACAGAAATGTTGAAGAAGTGCAGTAATGTGGGATGAGCTAGGATGACTTCAAAAAAAAAAACCTCCAGGAGGCTGCTATTTTTACACGCTGTTCTATTGCAAGGGCTTACATGATGTCCTTTTGAATAGAGGTCAGGTCCTCTGCTCACAGTCAGGTTCTTTGTTTAACTGCTGCATTAAAAGGGCTCGATGGGCGAGAATTATGTGACAGGTCTGGAAATGAACAGCCATTTCTTTATTGCTATACACACACAAACAAAACAAACTTGAGATCATAGTGCACTTAGTGTGCAGCCTTTGTTGGCTGGCTGTTGTATTCAGAGGAGACAAAAGTACACACATTCTTTACTAAAGTAGAAGACTCTGGTCAAAGTGGAAGTACTGCCTCAACTTCTTTACTCAACCAAAAGAGTTGAGAGTACATCATTTTCAACATATGTCTTTCATGTCGTTTTCACTTTCTTATGTAATTTTTGTCCCATTACATCATTTTTATCTTACTACATCTTATGTCATTGTCTTGTTATGTCTCTGACATTGTTTTCGATGTGTTACGACCCAGTATGTTGTGTTAAGTCGTGCTACTTTGTGGTACGTCATTTTCACCTTATGTCAGCTTTGTCTTGTTACGTCATTTTTGTCATTTTCAACTTTTTGGGTCAATTTTGTCTTCGTCTTGTTACATAGTTTTCATCTTAATATGTGTTGTTATGTTGTTTTTGTCATGTTATGTCTTTTATGTTATTTTGTCATGTTGCGTCTTTTCGTTTTTGTCTTGTTACAGCTGTCGTGATGAATAGACCAAGGAATCGTGTCATTGTTACTGTTCCATCCATTTAGGTTGAAATCTCAGTGTTGGGTAGGTTGTGTGCAATGATGCAAAATAAGATTAATCAATAAATTCCCAAGAAACAAGGAGTAGAGAGTATATTTGTGTAAAAGTAAGAAAATTAAATACTCAAGTAAAGTACAGATACCTAAAAAGATCTAATTAAGTGTGTAACAAAGTATTTTAGTTACTTGCCACCTCTGCTTGTATTCTATAAAATGATCTTGTTTCTAGGCATCAAAGTTGTTCATATAGAGAAATCCAGACAAAAGAGATCACAGATGTACTATTAGCAAATTCTACCTTGGGCTGTATTTGCTTTCAAATTGGGGAGAGCATTGCATTTTGAACAAAACAGTCTTTAAAAATATTTTCTCATAAAGCAAAAGTCTCAATCCTCCTCTGAAGAAACCCAGTGTCTCTCAGCTGTTGCCTGCAATCACCAGCTAATTGTAGCACAACCTCGCCGCTATTAGCCCTCCTTGGCCAGGCTTTGCCATTAGCTGATTACTGCACACCCACTATCTTATTAATGTAAATCCCTGAAAGAAACTATGGCTGAGGCACAATATTTATTTTGCAGGCTATTCACATGGTACACAGTCTCAACTGGCACCAAAGCTTTATAGAGATTTTTAATGAGTCTTAACAAACCACCAAAGAGGACGATTTATTATTCCATCCTGCTGCCTGCTTAAATGAGAAAATAAATAAATAAATAAGCAAATAAATTAAAGGGGAAAAAAAGTTTTTGCAGCAGGAGGAGGCGCCTGCTGAGGTGAATATGCTGCATTTTAATTTACTGTTTGGGAAGAGAGGTAATCCATCTACGTTTGTATCGCAACAAATATAATTTAGACCCTGTACTTATCTTGTCTGCACCTGGTGATATACAGTGCTCTTTCCTTTGTTGACTCTTTTGTTATAAATTAATCAGTGAGCTTGTCCCATCTCTCATTATGTGGCCGAGGCGGGGTTGTTTGACTGCAGCTATACTGCATCCTTAGCAAAAAGAATTATAATTGATAACAGGCCAACTTTATTGATTTATACAGGAAAAATGTCTTGTTATCATATTTGAACAGGAATATTTCTACATGACAGTCCTTGTTTATCATTTGTATTTCTACAGTGGCTGTTTTTCAGGGCCTTGTTTTTGTTTCTAATTGAAATGCATCCAGCGTGCAGTTTAGCGACAATGCAGTGAATGCAAATGTCTGCAAACATAGACTACATTTACTGACTTCACATCTTTTCCCCACCAACTCTGAACCTGTTTCCCACATTTAGGGGAAACACTGCAGGTGATCAAGGTAAAAGATTTGAACTAATAAAGATCACAATAACTTACATTAAGACATGAAATTGTACTGAAGACAGTGAGATGTATGTTTGAATATGCAATGATATATTCTGATTATCTGAGTGCCCACTGCCCCTAATGGGTTGAATCTCATTGTATAATAGTACAAAGTGATTATGTGACAATAAAGTTGGCCTTTACCCTCAAATTAGTGCTAATTTACATACATTTTCAGAGCAGGAATCTGGATGAAGCCAGGTTCAACATTTTTGGTTCATTTTGTCATCATATCAGAGTCAAAGGTTTTAACAGAGGGGATTTTGAAAATCTCTTTTTATCACTCCACAAATACGAGACTGTCATCATAAATAAATCCCTCTGTAGAAACCTCCAGCATATAGACAGGAACAAAACTGGAAAGTTTGGGGTGTATAAGTGCTAAAGTACTGGAGATTTCTGGCTCAGACAATAAAAACTATAAAAACTCATTTTGAAATATGTCTTGCAAAATCAAACACATTTTGCATGACACTACAGGTGATTATGGTAAAAGATTTTAACTAATAAATATCATCATAAAAATTCCCCAGTTGATTACTTACTTTATGAGTTGTTTTTTTTTTGTATTACAAGTTGTTGTTGTTGTTGTTGTTTTAATTTAAAGTTTAAATACTCAAATGATGCATAATCTAACTGAAAAATTCAGATTAACTAACTGCCCGCTGCTCCTGATTCCAGGATGGGTTAAATGCAGAGACTAAATCTCACTGTGTGACTGTACTCCGTATGATTGTAGTTGAAGTTGATCTTTACCTTTAAATTTACAGTAATTTTCATGCATTTAAATTTGGCTGACATATTAGAGTCAAAGTTCTTCACAGAGGGAATTTTAGAAATCTCTTTTCATTGCTCCATAAATCAGAAAATACTGTCAACAGCCATAAGAAAAATCAGTTTTTGCCATATTTTTAAGGAAGAAATTAGTATGAATGATATGAAAGTAAACTACTCTGCAAAAAGTGTTAAGTCTGGTGTACAAGTGCTACTGAAGTGGAGATGTAATATATCAACATCAAACTTCCCCAGTTGATTACTTACGACAAATATGCAAATGATGCATTATCTAATTGAATATTGTGATTATCAAACTGCCCACTGCTCCTGATTCCAGGATAAGTTAAATGCAGAGACTCACTCTGATTGTGTAATAATTCTGTGTGATTGTATGTGAGACAAGAAAGTTGACCCTCATATGAAATAAAATGGCTATGATTGATATATAATTAAATCCCTCTGCATAATCTCCAGAATAGAGGAATGGGAATAAAATTGGGACATTTGGTGTTTTAAAGTGCTATAAAGAAAAACTCAAATCGAAACATGTATATTGTAAAATCCCACATATTTTGCGAGGCATTACATGTGAAAAGATTTTAAGTAATAGACATGATGATGAAACCCCCCTGTTTTTGCTGATTACTTACATTACACTTTTTTTTTTTTTTTTTTTTTTTTTACGTTTAAATATGCAAATGGGGCATTATTTAATACTTATGGTGGAAAGGGTAGTAAAACAAACACCTAAATGTGTATTTTGGATGTTTTCTTTCAGCTAGTATGAAAGAGGGATGGGCAATGGAAACAAAATAGACTCAAATGTCAAAATTGACTAGTGCATGAAAAAAGGATGCTCTTGGCTGGCTTTAAAACCAGAGAAGATGTCCGCTATCACCTCAGCACTCTTGGCTGCAGCAGACGTGAAGCCCTCATCCCATCCCGTCTCATGCTGCTTGGCCACCTGCCAATATGTCCTCATTTAAGAAATCGCCTGGACTGATAAATTGCCGCACTCTCTGTCACCATAACTAACAGAGTGCCGGCCGCCCATCGGGTCGACGGAGAGGTGCTCAATCTGGTGTGACAAAATTACATCTTGTATCGGCCAGTGGGATGAGAGCGGTGGCCTGCAGATGAGAGCCAAATCACAGCATCGCCAGTGCAAAATCCTCCCCTACCGCATCCTAACGGGGTAATCCTTTCGTCTCACTCTCTAACAATGTTATGTGATTTGCTGCAATGCTCTCCCCTCAAAAAAAAGAGTACTAAGGGGGGAGATCTTTCTGTGTCTTGAAGCAATACCAAATCAATACAGCAAGCTCCTTTGTCTCCCTGTGTGAAAAGAGGCTGTTTTCTGCAGAGGTGTCTGGGCCTCATGTGCCTGCAGCGATCAGCCAGTCAAACAAGGAGCTATAATAGATTAATGTCTGTTTAATTAGCTTTTCATAATAAATTAATATGACCTTACTAAATTAGTACATGCTCAGCAATATATTTCAATTCTAGTGCCAGAGTCAAATTATTCTTTATATTACCTTAACCTTTCACATTACTGAAGGATTTCTTCACTTCTTCACAGAGACAGAGAGGGATATTTGGGACAGGGTATTCCTGCGGAGGGGAAAGTGGGCTAAATTTGGTGACATGTTAATTTTGGACTCTCCCCTTGTCTGCTGGATGGGGTTGATTAATGTGGCTCCTTGTCACAGTGAGCTGGCAGAACCAGGACAGGCACAGAGTTCCACCCCGCCCTCCCCTCTCCATTGATTGGAAATGTATGGTTTTATGGTTCCGCAGTCACCATGACAACACAAACAGAGTTTTATCGACACGTTTATAAAGCTACTACAGGGAACTTTAATATTTGGTTAATTTTGGAGGCTCCTGTGGACAAAAGTGGTCATGTTTCCACCACCATAACCACAAAATATAACATCATAGAAGTAGCCAAATTAAAATCTCCTCCCGCTGAATTAATTTTAACAGGTTAATATACTACTCACTGTAACTTCCCTGAGAAAATGTAAACATAGGCTTGTTTTGTCTAATTTCATGGAGAATGTGACCCAGTGGCATGAATTAAGAATAAATAGAAATAACCAATCTTCTTGCAGATCACCTGGTTTTGCTTATGTGGGTCAAATAGAGGCATCAGTATTAAATTCTTTTACCCAGTTTGTAGAGGTTTAAGTATCTCATTATAAGGTTGATTGAAACAGCAAAATTAAAATAAAAAACTCTCTTTTGAAAAAGAGTCAATGCAGTTAACATCTAACAGTGTCATAATCACTCCCATGACTCTATAATACTGTCTTTTTCTGCAATAGTTTAATTGTTTTATGACTGGAGAACTGGTGCCACCAACTGCTTATCTCGATGAACCAACTCCTTATAATCACATAATGGTAGGGATGTAAACAAGCACACTGATTTATTCAAAATTGGGTTAAAATTTGCAATACTTTTGGATGTATGCAGCTCATGAATATCTACAATCTGTACTGTGTGATCGGATGTAGAGAAACATTAAATGATGTGTCACCGAAAGAGCTGGAAAAGATAAAACTCTGCATATTGTAATGTCAATCAATGTTTTATTGACAAAAAATCTTCTGTAAATACACAATCATATGATTATTGCTATATTAAATTATAACAGAGAACAGAGAGCTGAGGTAGCTCGAAATGCCCTGATGCCTCAACTGGTTAACTGGTGTTAGTTATTTTGTCTCTTGACTAGTCAGTTTTTTTTTTAAAAAGAAACTGACAGACAGTGGTTTAATTGTTAATTCTAATCCAGGGGATGTTCTCAACTAGACTCCATATAAAATGATTGTGTGAAAGCTGCTGTAGCTCTGAGTGCCATGATAACTCAGCTCATTAATAATCAGGGTTGGTCACAGAAAGGTTGTTTGCTTGATTCTATTTATTAAGTCCACTCTAATTAGATTTAGTGCTACTAGTTGTTCAAAGTTCAACAAGACAAGGGTTTGTACTAGGATTAACAGAGAAGGTATTTCTATGTTTAATCGAGCTGGGATTTGATCTGTTTTTTGGTTTTTTTTTTTTTGCATGTTCACTTTGGACTCCAAAGACTACAGACTTTACCACTGAACTTTCTTTGTCGCTGAACAATCACACACTACCAGAACGATGGGTGCTTGCATTGTTGATTCTGTTCCAGCAGACTCAACCTGCGCTCCATATTATATGATTGTAGTGCGAGAGCTGATGTAGCTCAGAAAACCATAGCCCTTCTTTTTAAGATAGACCTTTGTTAAAAATAAAAAAAGGTTGTTGGCTCAGCTCTGTATCCATTTATATTATTAAAGCATGGGTGTTTATTAAATGCATTATTGCTAAATAATGCTCAGACATGAAGCACAAATATTAAATTTTTTTTAAGTATCAAAACAAGTCAAACCAAAAAACAATGTTTAGCTGTTCAAGGATTCAGCTTCTCCATCAGACCGACCTTGCTTACTGTTCAAGTGTGTTATAGTCTGAAAACCTTTGCTGTGCATCATCACTTACAAACACAGTAAATACAACATTGTCTGAAGGCCACAGTACTACACATTGTGCAACTGCAGCCTTCTTAACTAATGTCATGAAGTACTACAGGTGGACCTATTTTTTTTTCCATTTGTAAGATCATATGTACAAAGTTTGTTTTAAGGTAAAATTAACTCCTGATCTGAGGTTTAAATCAAGCTTCTCTGCACTTAAATATACTACATGCTCTAACGTACTACATTCCTGCAGAGGAGACCAAAACTAGCAACATTTCACTGGTCCCTTTTCTTGTGTGTCTCAAGTACTGGTCTGTAATTCTGCTTGCTCCAGAGTGCCACAGTGCAGTATACACAGTGCATTATGTGAGGAGAATAAACATTGCTCCCCTAAGACAGCAGTTAGATGACTAGCACAATGCTAACAAACCAAAGGTAAACACAGACCTGCCTGTGTGAGCACCTGCTCATAGAGATTAATGTGGGCACTGGGGCCAGTAAAAACATCATTATCATTCAGTCTTATTTAGTTGGCTCTGCAATACAAGGTCGGGCCAGATGTTCTGTGGACAGAAAGCAGCTTATCAATACTGTTGTATTCTCATTATTAGCCTGGAATGTGTTGTATACGCACAGATACACACGTATACAAAGCCATTCACAGCAAGCCAGCTCGTCAAGTATTGTTCGGTTTATATGTCCCTGAAAACGATTAAATCATCTCCACCACTTGTACAGTATTTATTTAAAAAAAATAAACACCTTTGATAAATCATCTAAATCCAATTAGCAAACTTTACTTCTCAATTCACAGAAAACAGCTGCTCGGGTCATTGTGGATGATTGCTTTTGTCATAACAAAGTGAGATGAATAATTGGTAACACTTTGTAATGAGAGTACAAATCATATAGGCTACTGTACAAATCATATAAGCCTCCTGTGGGCAGGTGTTGTAAATTAGTGTTTCACTACAAACACTAAATACACTGCATCTGGTGCTTGTGCATGATTGCATGTTGCTGCTCTGATACTTATGTTATGTCCATGTTAAATAAAATAAACGTAACACTTAAGTAATGCTTGAAGGAGAAATATGTAATATATTTATTGTACTAAATCATAGACCTAATATGTCATCAGACATTAAGGAAATATGTTACATCTTAGAATGAAAAATATGTTAAATAATAGTAGTTTGTTATTTTAATAAAGTCAGTGTTGCAGTTAACATCTTAGAATGAAAAATGCAACATTGCCTCTATTAAAACAACAACCTACTATCATCTACAAAGGTGCATTGTTTTTTCTTCTTTCTTCTTGTTTCTTTTCCAATTGCAATAACTAATAAAATTTTAGAAAAAAGAAACAGGGTTATACACAATTAAATTCCTAACTTTACAGGCCAGACATAGTAAATTTAAATGTCTGGCCTCTTGTTAGTTTTTTTGTTTGTTTTTTTGTTTTGTGTTTTCCAAATCTGGCCCTTTTAAAAATTAATTGAACACTCCTGCTATAGATCATTTCATGCTCTGCTTGGTGCCAGATTTTGGTGCCAGTTCTAATGAAGCCTGTGGGAGATGCCTGGAGAAGTAAACTAAAGCCCAACATATCTACACTGTGCAAACTTCGATGAAGAAATGCCTCTAAAACAGGAAAGAGAACAACATACTGATTGATATTACCTAATGTGCACATTTGTTTATTTGCTGCAGGTCTCCACATAGCATCATTGACATCGCATCTCCCATAAGCTTCAATAGAGCCGGTACCAAAGTCTGCAGCACAAAATGTTCTATGGTGATGTAATGACTCTTCCTCCCTTTTTAGATTCCTTGGTTCATTGTAATAGATAGCTCATTTTGTCTCTGCAACTTGAGTTACATATCATAGCTGGAGGGACAAAAAGCACTTTTAAAAAGCAAGCCACCTATGAAAATAGTGTGTTCAATTACAGCTGCAATAGGCCAGATGTTTATGTGAAATTATGCTCAAATTGGAGCTGCATCAGGGAGGTAGCTCTCATTTTCTGCATTGAGATGATGGAGATTCGCCTTATGAGCCTTTAGTGCCTAAAAATCCTTAAAAAGGGACTAAATTACATCATATTACTGGTGGCCACTGTGGTAAACGAAGTGCCAATTTACCAGCACACCCAACATTTAGACCTTTTGCATCAAAGAGCAGCTACATACTGATGTCAGCCTGGTAAAAGATCCATATGGAGAACAGAGGGAGTAAACACACCTGTATGATACAGGCAGCACTCCTATCTTCTTCAACAAGCTCTCCATCAGCGTCACTCCGACTTGTGATATGGCTGGCTGGGATCTTGCGCGGCAAGCTCATCCATCTTTATCGCTGCTCCAGGAAGCATGCGGTGATGGGCGTCAGATGACAGGCGCAATAGAGCCGCCGGCTTTATCCAGCGGCATGTCTTCTCAGCTTCACCCTCTGAGAGCTTTGAAGGGCAGCCTTCTCAGACTGATAGCAGAGAGATGGATGCCGGGATGAGGCCCAGAGGCCGCTTCCGTCCTCCTACACTATTATCCCGTCCCAACTTCATTCATAGTATTCATGCACAGGGCTGCCGCTACGTCTGGGCTGGGAAAGAGCCTCTGTGGTGTGACTTTGCAGGTAGTTGCACAAGCGTTGGATAAATTTTTAAGCAGACCGGGGAATGAAGTGGGAGGTCTCAAACATCTCAAGTTTACAATGGAGGTTTTGTTTTAAAGCGCCGCACAGCACCCAGAGCACCAGGCAGGAAAACACCTTGATTTATTTAACAGCCGTCTATGTTCCACTGACAGGAGGAAGATTTCATGACAGCTCTTGTTTTGGATAAAATGATTTATTTTATATTATAAAATGCACATTTTCTTAAATCTATCAGCCTAGCAGCTTAATTTTTCATCCGCTACCACAGTAAGTCATCAAACATGCAAATATTGATGAAGCATAAAGGAAGACCCACTCAACCTCCACCTCCCCCCAGTAAAGAAATCCACATAGAAAAGTGAGACAATTCAACTGGAGCTATTAAGATATGCAGCCTAATTATGAATGAACTATGTGTGGGCGTATAGGCATGGCTAACACAATGGCTCTTTGCACAATATGTGCCTCAGTGTATAAATTAGTGCCAGTTTAAAAAGAAAAGGGGAAAACACACCACATTACACTTTAATTATGAAGCAGTAATTACATTATATTGCTGCAGGTCAAAGGTTGGTCTTTCACTGGTTTAAGTTATGAAAACAGTCAGTGTGCTTCAGTATGAGCAACTGTAGACACTGAGAGTTTGGAGTTCACATACATATCAAATATGTATCCATATACAGTCAATGAAATTAAGGTTAAGTTTGACAAACAATAATACTGTATATTCTTGAACCCGAGAGATTAATGCATCTATTCTGTTAAAAAATCAAAAAACACAAAATTTTGTAACTTTTAATTATATATTTATCAATATGCATATCATTGCATAAAGTAAACCATAAAGATTGCATATATCCAAAGTGCTTTTCTGTAGAATAATAACAATCAGGAATCAATATTGAATCAATATTCAAGGCTAGAAATTAGTAAAAATGGTAAAGTACTAAAGTAAATTCAAGGAGTTATAGGTGTTGGGACAAAAAGTGTCACAGCCATCCCCAGTCTCCCCTAATTTATGTTCAAAATTCTTAAAATACTCTAAAACAGTGGTGGGTAATTATTTTTCATGGGGTGCCACATGACAAAGTGATCAGGCCGCCGTGGGCCAGACAAAAATGATATAAGGTCTTAATAATGGCCAGATCTCTAATAATGGAATGGTCAGAAGTGCTCTATAAAGGGCACTTCTACTGTTGGTCACCTCTTCTGAGTTGCTATGTTATGAATTATGGGCTAATATTTTGTAGAAAATGTCCAAAACTTGATGTTTTACAGTGTACCATGCATGCTGCATACAGGCTGCAAGAATAGTAGCAGCAAAAGTAGAAGAACAACAACATAAACAACATGGATGTGCAGCACTGAGTGAATAAAGTTACAGTTTAATATAAAAGATGCAGGTTGTTATCATTACCAGTGAACACAGCACTGATGCCTTTCAAAATAAAGGTCTGATAACAGTTTAATAGTAAGCAAAATGCAACTGACTGTCTTTGCAAGACAGTATTTTTGGCATGTCCATGATGGCCTCGCGGGCCACATGACACATTTCAACGGGGCGCATCCAGCCTCTGTGCCAAATTTGGCCCAGGTCTGCTCTAGGACAATTCAGTCTGATAATTTTTATTTTAATGTAGGCAAATGAATGTAAGACCACTTGCAAAGTCTCACTGACAGGGCCAGTGACAGCTGCTAAACCACCAAGATGCATCTCTAACTCATGCAAAAAAGTAACAATATAATAGCGACAACTTCTGTGCAGTCAGTATAACCGCCTAAGGCCAAAATAGGTAGAACTAAATGTAGAACAAAGAGTTCATCCGCACCATCCTCCATTTATAAGTGTCACTGTGGATAAGGAAAACTAAACATGATGTTGATTCCAGGAAGTTGAACTAATTCTTAATGGCTGATGTTGAAGGCGTGGTTGTTTATGTTTGCTTAAACAAAATACATGAGTTTAAGGGACCACTGACTGTATAAAGATGGACGAAGCTTTTCTACTTACTGTACAAAAATGAAGCCAAAGGCCATCCATGGCCTTGTCTTGAAGTCACCTGTAAAGCCTGGTGTGTTGCTTTTAGCCGCAAACACACAGCATCTGCATCTGTATGAGTTGCCAAGGTGCGGTGACAAATTGTTGGTAGCTGAGGAGTTTGTGTCTAAACCTAACTGAAGTTTTGCAGCATAAATCACGTGGTAAAAAGGCTTTCTGGCCGTGTCAGCTCCAGCCTTGTGCCTCGGTATCAGACACAGGCGGAGAGGCAGTGATAAACCGTCGTTATGCGATGAGTTTGGATGAGAATGTGTTAGAACTGCCACTGCTGCTATTAAGGTTAAACTGCGTGGTTAAAAATTGGTACAGATAATGGTTAAAAGAAACTTAAAATGTGTCAAAGTCAGACACTTTACATCCCACAAGTACAAAGGTACAAAACTTGAAATAGATATGTGAAATCTATCCGGTTTTTTACATTTCAAATGTAGCGAACAAATTTAAATAAAAGTAACCCTCCATTAAACCAGAAACACAGAGGCATTTGCCCACATAATAAATCACCAAACTCCTGAACAGCTGTTATCTGTGTCCTAATATTTGCACTAAAGTGTTTCGGATGCCTGAAAGGGACTGAAAGGTAATTCCATTAACTTGTAATATTTTTACTCGCTAGCGGCCTATTAAGAAATTCACCGGGTTAATTTTCTGAGCCATTTGATGCCGGCTATCTGTACGCTTGTCAGCAAGAATTAATGTGCAAATTAAGCTTTGAGAAGTCGCTGTAGGCCTCTTTCACAGGTCTAATGCATAATGGTCTCGAGTGCATTGTAACAGAAGCTCCATGTCCACAAGGAGCACAATCACACTGCAGCCGGAGCTCATCATGCCTTCAGCCTAAACGTCTTTGTTATCACAGCCGGCCTGTGGAAGATTAAGGCTGTGTCAAAATAAAGGCCATTTTTTTTTCTTTACTTCAGTAAACAAACTTAAATGTGGAGGTTGCTGTGCTTTCGTGTTCAACAACTGGACATTTTGATAAAGTCGCTTTCTGTTGCCTTCTGTAAGTGTCTTTTCAAATGCCAAACAAAGTTTTAGAACTAAAGTTCACGAACAAGACTGCACCGCTCTATCACAAACCCAATCACCTGCGTCTTGTTAATTCAACCACCCATGTTTCTCACAAACCCAAATCTGTGTCTTGTTAATTAACCACCTGTGCCTCTCTGATCCAATCCTCTGTGTATATCTATATAAGAAAGTCTAACCCTCTCCTGTTTGTCAGCACGGTGGCCTCACAGCAAGAAGGCCACATGTTCGAGCTAAAACATTTACATACAACATAATGTTACGCACTTGATGTCATTCACCAAATAAATGATATTACAATAACATAAGTTTTACATACACAAGTTTATTTACTCTTTGTCCTCTCCAGTTCGAACTTTAAATGAGAACTATTTCATGTTTAAAAATGTACAAAGCCTGCACAGAATTCTGGGTTACTTCAGTTACTGCAGTTGGAAATGCACAATACTTCTGCGAGGTAAAATGCACACAAAAAAGTTAATAAGTTGGCAAAGTGTCAGGACAGCAAGTACGTGAGAAGCGAGAAACGGCAAACAAACACAAAAGCAGGTTTCAGGAGTGAAAACAGAGAGAAGTAGAAAGCGAGAAAGAAAAAGCAAAGCTTATAAAAATTAGCTTCTTTCAGAAATCTGAACTTTTGCAGAGCATACCTGCCAACACTCGTTTTTCCCAGATTTCGTCCATATTTCAATCAATCAGACCTTATTTATATAGCACTTTTCATACAAACATCCCAGACTCCCCCGTCTCTTCACACACACCCAAAGCAATGACTCTGTAATTAAATAAAAAAGTAACATAAGAACACTGAGAAACTGAACTGAGAAAACACCACCATAAGTGAGGAAACAGTAGAGGCAGGATAAAACTCAAAATAAAAAGATGAGCTAAACAAATTAAAAATCAATCACCTAAACAGTCGGTAATAAGTAAATTAACAGTAAATTGTATACCAACTAACACCAAACAGACTAAATGTATAAATGAAAAGGCAACAGATTGAGTTTGATTAAATGGCAGATTATAAAGGTAGGTTTTGAGTTTGCTTTTTAAAATTATCAACACTCTGCAGCCATAAGTTTTGCAAGTTTGTCTGAAACAATGACATTTAAATAATAATAATAATAATAATATAAAGGCCAGTCGCAAGGTGATAGGTCTGACAAACAGACTGTGCACATCTGTAGCATCACAGTTAAATGTGACAACAACAGCTCTGCAAATGGAAAGCTTTACCTCAGGAAATATCCAACATCTGGATGGCTTGTAATGGAGTATTTTTATATTTTTGTATATACTTTTAACAAGCTAAAGATATTTGTTCCACCATTGTTCAATACAGATTGTCTAAAGCTGCCATCTTTTAAAAATTAAAGGTAGACTATGTATTTAGAGAAAGAGAAACTGCAGTGTACAACCAGTAAATAAAAGACCTCAGTAGGAAATCCAAAGAATATTTTTTTCCAGGATATTCGATGTTCTGGATTTGTCATCATTTGTCTTCCATGCCTTACTGAGACATCCATCCCTGTCAAAACTGTGAACAATGAGGAAAACAAAACTTTTGGGCCATGATAAGCTGTCAGCCGTGGTCATCGAGAGGTAGTGCACTGTCTGAGCCTCCCGAAGAAAGAGAATTTATCCACCCTGTAACAAATCGAAGCAAGCGTCTAGGCAGAACATTTGGAAAGCAATTAGTCATGTGACGTCAAGGAGAATTGCACGGACGCGGCTTCATGTGTGACAGTCTGCAGGTAACTGGAACCCCACTGGCTCTTACAAACAGGCTGTTAGTGGACACATGAAACTCACACAGATCGGTGGCGGTGCCAAATCAATGACAGCTCGAGTTTGAACGGTGACCTCCGCCTGTCACCGAGTCGTGTGAAAAAAAAGTACAACTTTCCCGGCAAAGTTTTCTCATTTCCACAACAGGTTTAGCCAGGGAGAGAGCTGTCCGTCGACTGCTTTCTTTGCCCTTTATGAAATTAAGAGAGGGGGGAAAAACAATTCCATCAGTAATTCCATTTTCCCCTTCGCAAACTGCATATTGCTCATTAAATATTAACTGACAGGCCTGAGCTTCCTTGCATTTTGATTATTGTTTTTTATATAATTATTTATGGCCGACAGGTCTGCAGAATGTCAATAAGAGCATTTCAATCGATGGAAATTAAAAAGCAGGAAAACAGCCAATTAGATGTTTTCTGAATAACAATTGCTTTATAATTCACCTGAAATTAGTGGTTTCTGGGACAGAATTAAGCTTTACCTCCAAGTGACAACAGGGATGACGAGTCGTATGGCGTCCCAGAGGCGACACCGACGGCCAGTCTGATTAGTCACACGTATAATTGAATGCATAAATAAGTAAATACTTAATAAGACAGCAATTAATCATTTATTTGGATTGTTGTATGTTTTCCTCTCATCTCTTCTTATTGTTTTTGTCTTTTTGTCACCATTGATGAATACAGACTACATCAGACTCGAGTCTAATGACTTTACTCTAGTCAGACTTAGTCAAGCAAGTCTCAAGTGACTTTTTTTGGTGCAATACATTTGCACAAATAATAATATTTTTCTATCTTGTATGCAGTTAATGCAAGGTCTCATTTCAATGGAATTTCACTGAACAGTATTGCACCTTTAATTTGTACGGAACAAGGCTGATTTTTTTTTTTTTTTTTTTTTTTTCCACTTGTTGAGAAAATTAAATTCAAAACATTCAACATGGCAGATCGCTTGTTTCATGTTTCACAGAACTCAAGTTTATGCCACAATTTTGTCATAAAGAGTTAGACTGAGTAAAATTTAGTTCAAAATGATTGCAGTTGATCCTGGGATCCATCCTTTAGTGTTGATGAATCAGAAATGTCAACCTTCCAAGCGAAAGCTGGATTAAAGGTACACCAGAGTAACTACGATTCATCATGTAGTAACCAAGAATGTCTGTAGAGGGCAGTAGAAACTCACCACCAATTTGATATCCTGAAATTTTTTGAACAGTTGCTCATTTACATATATAGGTTATGGAGCCATATTATCTTGTATTTGAAAGTAAGGTCAATATCCACTTTCTTTTAGCTCAGTTTTTGGTCCCTACCATCTCCTTCCAAGAGAAATATCTGCCTCTTTGTCTGCTAAATGCTCCAGTACGTTCACCTGCTGGTCCAGTACCATTTTAAGGATTAAAATGAAACTAAATATTAACCACCGATGAACAGAAACACCCTACAACATCAGAAAAACTCATATATGCAACAGCGAAATGAAAAATGTCAGGAGGAAAATGGACGTTTTTGAAATGCATTTGAATTATTTAATTCTGTCTTCTATATTACACTAAGACGTGACACGATGTAGTGAAGGTTGGTGGGGTTTGAGCGCTCAGGCGTTGTATCAAACCGTAGATGAGTGTATTGTTGGCATTATAGCCTTTTTGCCTCAGTTGTCCCCAGACACAAACGTTTGCACTGATCATAACGTACCCCAAGACATGCTCGCTGGCGAGATTTGATTATCAATAAGCCGGCTGAATTGAGAATGTACTTGCCATAGCTTG
Organism: Lutjanus erythropterus; assembly: GCF_056507025.1. NCBI lineage: Eukaryota > Metazoa > Chordata > Actinopteri > Lutjaniformes > Lutjanidae > Lutjanus > Lutjanus erythropterus. The sequence goes on from NC_139335.1 coordinate 5,318,466, forward strand.
CTTGACAAGCTCTGACTAGCACCCGTCCACCAGGCTAGTGAATTATGAAAACCATTGATGGATGAAATATGAACATCAATCTTTCTCAGCTCCTGTCTGCTGAATAAATTACTTTTAAAGTTCACTGCCATGTTTGCAGACATGTGCTTCAGAGAATGCTCATGCCTCTCTGGTTCCCCCCCCCCACCACAAGTTATCTTCCGAGAGGTGGCAAATAATCTCTGTGAAAAAAGAGACGGTGAGAACATGAGGATATTTTGGATTGATGAGGGGTTTGTCCTATTGAGTACACGAGGCATGAAGGCGGCACAAAGTCAGGATGATTGCCTAATGATTGGCCTTATTGTAAATCAATAAAACAAGATACAGTGCCTTGAAAATGCCCCATGTGAGAAACAGTCCGCTTCTCATTCTGACAATGCCTCGTAAGTATTTCTTCTGTGTGGCAGGGACATTGCTCAAGTTTTACAGGTAACGAATGGGGTTGTATATCTTCTCTCCTGCCATGAGTATCCATAAATAACACACTTCTACACAATAGAGGAAAAAGGTGGTGTGTGACATTTTCTGGATCATCCTAACGACACTCTCTTGACGCTCCTGACTCTGAATCCACTGTTTCAAATTTGGCCCTTATTCCCTTATTAAAAGATGAGAAATGTGGACAAAATGTCTGGGACTATAATTCAGCGAGTGCTGGTCTGGGACAAAGTCCTCCTGAATTCTGTGTGAATAGCCAGTCTGGACTCATGAATTTTTTATGGCATAAGCACGTCTTAAAATGCAAATACATGTTCCATCCACAGAAAGTGAGAGAAAGCACAGCCAGACAGGTAGTAGTTTGGCATGGAAACAGCACGGTGGAGAATGAGACTGTGGAAACCTTGGGTTAGAGGGCTGTGCAGCATGCAGATTTTATGCTTGCTTTAAACCCTCATAGTGGGAAAGGTTTACTGACAAATAATAAACAAACTGACTAATAAATAATATCTTAATGATAAACATAAATATTACAATGTGAAACACAAATCATAAAATACATAAATAAATCAGAACATCACAGTTTCTTGGTTTCTAATACTGAAAAATATCAAATTGTAGATTTTTTTTGTTTGTTTGTTTGTTTATTTTTTTACAGATGCAAACAGCATTTTACCCACAATCCTCTCCTACTTTTTAACCAGTTGCCATATCAGGGGGTCCTGAGCTACATCAGCTCTCACACATAATACACAGATGTGAATTTCAGGTAAGAACTTTATCACATGGTTACTTTATTTACACAAATATTGATTTTATGAAGGATTTTCTTCATTTAAAATTAATTTTATTGTTCCTCCAGAGTCTCTGATCGAATCTGTGTCTATAGTAATGGCCTGTTCTTCATAGCAATGGTCTGCTATAAAGAAAAAACAGACCTTACAATCAACTTTTTAACAAAGCCATGTAATAATGTAAGGGACACAGAAAGTCTGGGTGTTTTTAATTACACCGAATTAAGCTTCCTCGTCTCCTCTCTCCACCCAAAAGTCCTTCCCCGTCTGCCATTATGACGGATCTTCCAGTTCCTTAAATGCACCTGGAGGAGCTCAGAGTGAGAGCATGCCGGTTTATCCTACGTAGATGTTTTATTAAGTGGCGCAGTGTTGATTGGACAGTTTTGCCGATTGTCATCCTGCATCACTGGGACCCACGCAGGGAAATCTAATTCTGACTGAAGAAGTTTCTGCAGCACTTTAATGCTTCTGACGTGGTTATTCACATCCTTTGGTGTCACAAACTGCTCACAAAAAATAGCTGATTATAAGTATTATTAGACTGCAAATCGCTCCATGTTAAAAAAAAAAAAAAAAGGATGATGCAAGCAGAGACAGAACAAAAAGAAGGCATATGGCACAGTAATGACTCGGAGCTTATGACTGTGGGATCACTGTCACACACCTTTTAATGAGCTAAAAGACGTGCTTCCTATGTAGTGTCGCATGTAGGGTTTTACAGATAAAATAATAGAACACAGTTACATGGTGAGATGCGATATAATGAGCTGTCACCTTGTCTGTGATGAATCTGACACTGTATAATGTACAGGGTGCTTTAATTGTAAAGACTTGTGGCGTCACACAAAGCAGCAGTTTGTTTTTATTTCACAATAAACTGACATCCACAGTTTCTAACAGCCGTGTGGTGTATTATTGTGCAGATAACAATAATGCAAGTAAATAAATAGCCTCATTACAAACAACACTGATCCAATTGTTCTTAGATAAGAGGTTCTGTGAACATTTGTATCAGTCTGTTTACGGCTGTGCAGCTCTTCATCAGCAGCTGATGATGTCCTTACATCTCTTCATCCATGCATCCTTCTCTCACTAAAGCCGCGAGGAGAGGAAGCGAGTGACGGAGACGAGGAGATGAATTTGGCAAATGAAAAGCAGCTCTTTATAGTACTTCACCTGACTTTCTCCTTTGCTCCCTTCATAATTACTATGGCCAAGGTCGCTGCTTAACAGGCGATGTAAATATGGGTCATAATAAGCTTCTTGTACAGACAGAAAGTGAGGACTGGAGATGAATATTTTTCCTTGAAAGGAAAGGGAAGAGAAATGCCCTTGTTTTTAAGTTGTAATTTCAGCTACTGTCATAATATACTGGTCATATTTCAAGCAGCACTATGATAAAGAGAAATGAGGTTTCCAAACTTTGAACACTTTCGTATATTACTCCATTTAAGTTAATCAACATTATAATGAACATAATATGAACTGAGCATATAGCCTGACCTTTGTTACAGCTGTAAGGATGAAATGCTGAGTTTATTGCCTGTGATCTGTCACTGTCTGTCTCATCACAATCATGGAAGTGACATTTTACGATTCTTCATATCATAAATAAACAAAATTTGTTAAAGCAAGTCATTTCAGGTCTTCAGTGCCATTCTTTTAAGCTGAGACAGGCTGCTGGTGTGGCTCCAACAGAAGGCTTTCACCGTGTGCGCCGCCAGATTTAGTGTCAGATGGAGTCAGCCTAATAAACTCAGTGATCACTCAAAGTTAAAAAGCAAAGCTCTAAAAAAAGTTCAGGAGATATTAAGCGTCTTTCGTCAGAGGCGCATTTCACCAACTATTGCCTAAATCCGTCATATGTTGCAATTTCTACCGGTATTTCACGCAGAACTTTTTTGGATAAAGTATGAATCCAGAGTTCTTGCATGTTTTTGGCATCACTTGGAGTTTTGACTGAGGTTTTAAATATTAAAGCAAACTGCTCATTTGACCTCGGTTTAGCACATTTGAGGCCACGTTCACAGAGCGCATGCAGTGCACACTTTGCATCTTCATTTAGTATTTCCATGCAAAGCTGGTGGCAGAAATCATGTTGTGTTGCCCTAATTTTGATGGTGGAGCCACAAGTTACTGCACTAACTGCATTAACTGTCAGAAGTGTTTAAATTCATGACACTTTGTGCTTGTTAATTAATAAATTAAAGCGCTCGATCTGCTCCATCAGAGCACGCACACAGCTGTTTCACCAGCACACATACACACACACACACACACACACACACACACACACACAGCTGGTCAATATGTTGCAGTAGAAAGAAAGAAAGTAAACTGGGTGAACATATTCTCTAAATATATTCCCATATTTTCTGAAAGTTTCCATTTTATATTTCCCTGGAAACGGGAAATGGTTTCGAGTGACATTCCTGGGAATCACGTTCCCAGTTTGAAATCCTAGTGAGGCTGTCTCTAGTTGTTGCGTCCATAATTATTATATTATTAATTTTTCAATTTAACCTTTGTTTTAATGTACAATCAATAACTGTACATCATACAGTTATTTATTCTGAATGACACGTTTGGCATTTCATTGTTTCAGTCTTTCAGTCAACAGTAGTGAAAAGAGACTGAACTGAATCAAATCAGTTGTGAATAAAACCAGGCTGTTATTGTACAGAAATTTTGTGCAAAATTGATGTATTCTGAACTTGGCTCTTGGCCTGCCAAACTATTGTCCTCTAGGATCATAATAAAGTTTGAACTTGAACACACAAGGGCAAGAATTATTCGAACGCCATTTGTGAAGCAAGACTGTTGAAGGATGTACCATGCAGTCTAATATTAACAGTCCAAAAGTATTTAAAGCTAAAACTATGTGTTTGCAGCATATTAAGGTTGCCTTAAATCAGCAGGATCATATAGACAAAGATAGATATATCACTGCCATAGTTGCTGTACTGCAGTCTATTAACATAACCTCATTATGATATGAAGGCCATTATAATACCTTGTCAGCCAGCAGTATGGCTAATCATCTACAGATTTACATTTTCATTACTCTGTGAGGTGTCAAGGGCTTCTTCTGCCAATCTCCAGTTATAAACAGACGACGCTGGGCGGCATAAATCCATCACACATCGAAGCATCAGTCAGCATCATTATAAATAAACTGGTGAACCGCAGCGCATGGACAGATCGGCCGTTCTGCTGTTAGTAAACCGAAGAGCATCCTGACAAATTCTGGTCAAACGGATAACGTACCTCTGCTTTGAAATCTGCTGCATGAAAAGTGGTCGTGTTATAGGTTTCTCCCAGACCACTGCAACATAAAACTCCCATGAAATCCCACTTCTTCTATTACAGTAATTGAATTTTCCATTTATACGTTTTGCAAATTAAATCCAGAGTTAAAGGTAGCAGTTGATCCCCAGAGAATTCCTGCCATTGAAGAGGGTGGCGGGGGGTCACCGTGTCTTTAAGAGCGGCTCATACAGAAAGAGATTCATTAGTCTGGGCTTCAGCGGAGATGGTGAAAAGGATGAATCACATGTCCACAATGGAAAGGTTTCATTCTCTGGGAAACTTGAATGTGTGCGGTGAATTTCAATTTACCTGTTTTATTATGTCAGAAAAAGAAAATGTCAGAGGGTCAACAAAAACATATGAACATGATTAATCCTCCGGGGACCATAAATAGACTAGAAATCTGGTCATTTCATTTGCAAAGGGATATTTTGACTCGACAGTGTCACTCGCCTGTTCATGCTGTGCCAACACAATCATGGCATGATAAATGATAATATTAAAGCAACATTATGGTATTTGTTGTATCAGAATGCAGTTATTTATTCACCATGGTCATAAATCTGGACAGCTGTACAGTGTTTGGTTTGCCCATTCTGGGATACTGTAGAGCTTCTCCATAGAGGAGGACCCTCCATTGATATAAATGGCTCGATCTAAGGTGACAAAAACACAACAGTTCGTTTCAGAACTGACAGATGTGGTTGGGTAAACCACTTGGATTAAATATTATAAGACCAGTTTGACAGAGTACAGTACCAAAATATTTTAATTTACTGCTGTCTGCTGTAGCCATTATTAACTGGTGTTAGCTCCTTCAAATAAATGTTACCAGTATCACGTACTAGTCCAGTTCAGCATCTGTCTGTCCTGTTTTCAGAAAGCTCTTGCCGTCTAAAAGTCTAAAGGCCAGTCCAATATTTACTCTTGTTTCTCGCGTCTTGCTCAGTCAGTCTCTTCGTTTTTCTTCCTCCATTTTTTCACCTATACCATGATAGAAAACCGCAGACGCTGCTGAGCCATGGTTCCACTGCCTGAAAAATCTGAAAAGCTCCTGTGCTAGTGATATAAACACTAGCTGCATGGCTAACTGAGCTTGTTGACGGCAGCTAAAGCTAGCAACGCAATCGCTATCTATCAGGAAACTCTCACAGAGTTTGCAGAGAGTTGAGGCGGAACAACCGGAGGACATCAGAGGGAAACCAGAAAACGTTTGCTCAATAAAATATGATCCAGTTTTACAAAAGTCAGTGAGTTTTTTGGTGTGTGAGTGAGAACATGCATTCAGGGTGCAGAATGAGACTGACAGAGGCACAAGTCTTTCCCTAATACAAGTCAGAACACCATCAAAATGATTTTAAAGCTGTTACTTTAAGACAGTGGTTCTCAACCTTTTTTGGGCCAGCACTCCTCTATCCATTATCTGTGTCCCTTACGGCCCCCCATCAAATAAAATGTAGGCTAACTGTCTTCCCTGAATATTAATCTTGATTATTATCCTGTGTTATATCATTAAAAAGAATGTAATTGAATGCCAAATAGAAGATTTAATTTCACTGGACAGTTGGAATATCATTATCATTAGTTTCAGAGTGAATGAAAAAGCCCTGTGAGTAGAATGAGTGTTAAACAAATGCAACGGTTAGAAATCTGACATTCAGTCTTTAATTAGGTCTCATTATTGATCATAAACAGCAGCTAATCAGAATGCCAAACAAGAGGCGTTCTTATTAATCGTTCCAACAGAAAACAAGAGCAGCCAGCTAAGGGAAAAGTCGGAGACCACTGTAAGAAGCAGAAGAAAATGTAGGCTATCCTATATTCAGAGCTGGGTACTTTTACTTTTACTCAAGTAAAAGTACTGTTACTTTGCAAAAACACTTCTCAGGTAGAAGTAAAAGTGGTCATCGAAATAAGTATTTGAGTTACAAAGTAGTACAAATGTATATCCTGAGAAAGTGATCAAGTAGTATCAGGACTTTTATTTGATGTGGGGATATGAGTGGAATTATTTCACAAATGTTCCTCAGGGTACAGTAAAGAAGTGAACAAACACCCGGTGTTTATTTGTGATGCAATGACAAGACATCATTTCCTGATTAGATAACCTGTCACAATATTCCCAGTCTGTATCTCTCAAGTGTATATCACAAAATACTGCATCAATATACTCTAAATTGCATTATTTACTTGTTGTCTCCTGAATTAGCAACTAAATCAGCAAATCACATACTTGCATCACACACCAAATAGAAGTGGTCAAATCTGTCTGAAAATGTTTCATGTCAGATGACGCATTTAGGCTCATTAGCAGATAATAATGTCACGTTTCATGATTAATTGTCTATTAAATATGGGTGTGTTCACATCTTCATTTTGAACTGAGGAAGACCATCTAGGATTAAAAAAAATTCAATGTGAAAATAACACCGTTATATAAACATGACTGCAGAAAAAGCAGGAGGAGTGGTTTTGAAGCATGATATACTGTGTGTATTAGCACTAACACAACAGACACACTTACTGCTCTCTGTCAGCTCGCTGACTACAGCCTGTACGCTGTTAATTCATCTCTAAATACTAGCACTGTTAGAATCACTAGTACAGAGTTGAACCCAAAAGCACGACAATGACCGTGGTGTTTTAGACAAAGCTCTCTTTACTGGAAAAAGCAAGTGGAGTCAAAAACCAGGAAATCAGTTTAGGAGGCAAACAAATCCGACAAAGAGCAGGCAGGTAATCCGGAGTTCAAAACAGGCAGGCAGGGTCAAAAAAAAAGAGGTGATAAGGGAAAAAGGGGGAAAACGCTGGAAAGCTCGGCAAAAGAAAACACAAGACAATCTGGCAAAGAGCAGGACAAAATGGACCGGTATAAAAACACTGAGGGACTGATGGGAGAATGGGCCACAGGTGTGGAGATGGGCGGGTGCAGGCAATGAACAACTGCATGGGCTGAGAGGGAGGCGTGATCTGAAATGACAGGAGAGTTAATGATGAGACAAGAACATAAAACCAGATGAAAAACAACTAAGAGTTGGAATTCCTGACAAGCAACTAGTGCCATTTGAAAGCCAAACTCCTGCTTTAGCTTAACGTATCCTCAGATGAAATGGATGCTTTCAAGAAGAGGAAATACCAAGGAAGAGTTATCACTGAAAATGCTGTGGTGGTCAAATTTTATAGATCTTTCTCTGATGTCCCACGCCCCTGAAGGCAACATGGAGCTGTGCTGCAGATACACTGGAGTTACTTGTGTGAACTAGCGGGTTTTTAAATGTTGCAGACAACATTACATTGCACTTGGTTTAACGTTTCAGCTCGCCTCATTATGAATCACGGGTGTAACCCTAACTGCCACAGATTTTGCTTCCAGCGCCCCAAAAACACCAAACACCCCTTGGAAAACAGCACCGCCCCTGCTGAGAAATGCTATTGTAAGGTTAAATAGTGACATGATGTTGCTTTGGCTCTGATGACTGACATGTCGAAGGTTTTCCTGCTGTCTGACTCTGCAGCTCTTCAGTGGAACAGCAGCGTATGAATCATTCTCTGGGGATCATGAACACAAATACCACATTTTTCTTAAATCTTTTCTCGATCCACTGACTTGGAGAGCTGTCAAAAAAACATAGAAATCAGACTATAAATACAATCACTTTTGATACTATATGCTGTGTGATTCCTCAGAATTTAATTCAAAGTAACTCAGACGTTTTCATCTGATGTGCAGGCTGCAAATGGAAGCTAATTATTAACTCAGTTTGAGCCAAATAATCAAACATATTTAAAGCAATCAAATGATATTCCTGTGCTGCTCACAGTCCCTTTCATGCAGCCTGAATGTTAGGTAGAATTATATAAAATAACAAAAACACAAACCAAAAACCCCCCATTTATTGTCCGACCATTGTCTCCTGACTGAAAGCATGGCTTTTGCCTCCATAATACCGCCTCTCCCTCAGTGCAGAAGCAGTAAATATGGAGGCCCGGGCTCTCAGTGTGATCAATAATTCCTTCAGCCCCAGATTCCACACTGATAAGGCACTTTGATGTGGACCGAAGTGCAGGAGAGGGAGGCCATCCTGGGGGAGAAAATGTGAGGAAAAGAGGCTTCATTATTTCAGACAGCTGTCAGCGGGTCACATTCAATTAGCTCTAATACGTTTGAAACAAAGCAACAGAATGGAAGAAAGGCCGGATAAATAAATAAATAAATGAAACCTCTCTTGTAATTTTGGGACCCTCTCTCAGTGACACCAAATCAGAGCCCAGCAGGCGGCCCGAGAAACATCAGAACGGGAGCATGTTGTGAAACCAAAAAACAGAGATGCAATCAGCTGAAGGGCGGCGAATCCCAAATATCTCTGACGCCGGCAGACCTTTTTAGCTGCACTGAAACATGTTTTTGTGGCTCAGTTTTGAAACATGAATCACGGACTGGAACCCACAACAGAAAACACAAAAAAGTTTACTGGATGACCGCAGAGGAGTAAAAGTTAATTTTTGAATCTCTTTTTAATTTTACTAGATTGAATAATTTGATAATAAATAGTTTGCCAGCCGCTCTGTGAGGAGTGAAAGCGGTTGTGATGTTTGCTAATTAACTTTGTGATGAATGGCTATTCCTAAAAGCTCATTTAGTTTGATTATTAGAGATTTTTAAATGGGGCTCATGTTATTTCAACAGGGTTGGGGATTTCTAAAAGCAACTAAAGCCGAAGAGGCTCCGTTATTGAATTTGCATCAATTTAATTTGCTTCTTTCTCATTTGAATTAAATCATCAGTGATTTTACTCAATAAAGAGCAGTTTCAGTCTCAACATGTGTAAATAAACACCATAGTGTTCTTCTTTTAAAGCTGCTCAGCTGGAGTTCTCCACCAAATTAAAGGAGCAACTGCGGATCCAAAAATGAGTGTTGCAGTTCAAACAGCAAGTTGGAGCCACAAACAGTATATTAAATAGGCTGAATCCATATTTAATGTAAAATCTATGGTTGAAATTAGATGTTTTCGCCACCTCTTCCCCAGACTCGAGGAAACTCAGGCAGGCTGCAGGAACACTGCAGGAGTGCAAGATGAGTGTAACATTGTAATCTGACAATAACAAGCAGTTATGTCTTTTTTGTCTTGTATCTCTTCTTTGGAACAGTGTTACTGTCCCTTCCATTTAGGCTGAAATCAGCACACAGTGACACAAAATAAAAATAACCATTAATTCCACTCAAATGCATTAAAAGTAACAAGCCTGTAAGGATATAAGGAGTAGAAAGTACATATATCTGTGTTCAAATGTAAAGAGTAAATGTTGTCAGAAAAATAAATACTCAAGCTTTTTACTTGAGTATTTATTTTTCTGACAACAATCTACTCTGAATCTCTTACAACTCATATTTCTCACAACACTCATTTGACAGACATTCAGAATTGATGTTGACTCAAAGAAACATGAAATGGCCAAGAAGAAGACCAGATTGTTGTCAGAGACGTGAGTATTTCAACTAAGCATGTGTCCTTCATCTTATTGTGCTCAACTGCAGTAAATATATTACAGACTTCTCCTTTTAAATATGTCTGCTGTCTTTAAGAACTTACCGTGTGAAGCAATAAAGACGAGGACTAAAGTGGTGAAAATGCATAATGAATAAATCATAGAGAAAATAATCAAGCGATTTGTTAAACAAAAAACATACACATTCATCACCTCCTACATGCAGCAGATCTACTGTATGTAATTAGTGTTTGTTTCTAAAGTGTGTCAAAAGAGCCCATTACAGCTGGAGAGGCAGTCTGCGTTGGAGCAGTCATTATTTCTTGGACCTCGCGGAGCAATTAGCTCCTCAGAATTTACTTACTTGCTCTTCAGTGTACTTGTGGAATAAAAACGCAGCATCCGCGCACTTCATCTTCTCTACTGTTGTTGTGGAAGTCAATGAAGAGACAGATAAGATAAAAACAGTCTGAGAAGTGCACTTAGAAAACTTTATGGATACAAGAAGAGTGTTTTTATTTAAAACTGCAGCACATTTGAACCATAAGTGTCTGTGCTCCAAACAGTAGAGGTGCATTTATGGGGAGGCACCCTCGCCGGTATGAAGGATGTCTTCTCCTGAAGTACGCTTTGTGAGTGAAAAGACTTCACGAAATTGCCACAAAGTGGCTAAAAGCATAAAGGCTACGATAAAAGGAGAACCTGCAGTGAGAAACTTAAAAAGCAAATGAAATTAAGAACTTAAAGTTACTCTGTGGAGGTTCTGACCAACACTTTAGAGAGATTATTTTGCAAGTTGGTAATTTTGTCACCATTTTGTCTGTATTGTGTACACACACACACACACACACACACACACACACACACACACACACACACATACACACACACACACACACACACACACACACACACACACACACACACACACTGCTTTTCATATGAGTCATAAAATGAGTCGTTTGTATGCTGTATGAAATTACGTGTGTAGCCAATAATTCCTGCTTGTAGTTATTAAAAATGTCCAGTTCATTTCTGTATTAAGTATTATTGATGTGTTTTCACATATGGACTGCTCCTCAACACTGATGCAAAAATAGCTCAACCGCCCCCCTGGTGGCTGGCTGCAGCATATGTCAAAAATCCTGCCTCCTCTATGTTAATAGATAGGACATTAGCCAAACTAAAACATCACAGTACACGTCAAATAAATGTTTGTCCAACATAGTTTCTATCATTATTTGTAGTTTGTATTGTGCTGCTGTGTGTTCAAGTGTTCATTTGTCTGATCAGTTCTGGTTTAATTAGTTATTTGATGCTAAAAAAAAAAATGGGTTTCACGCCACGCTTGCAGCAATTAGTTTTTATTTAGTGACTGTCTTGTTTTCTGTGGTAAAAACATGTTGTTGGCAAAAAGTATTTGTCAACTAAATTAATACTGTTTAATAATGAAAGTTTTCAGATTTATTTGCACTTCTTAAGACTAAACAAGGGAAAAATTTGGAGGAGTTGTTATTTATAGGTTGTTATGTAGTGGTTTTATTGGTCCGGCCCACTTAAGATGAAATTGTGGAACTAAAATGAATTTGACACCCCTGTTCTCAGGTAACAAAAACAATTCTTATTTTCAGGTGATTATACACAAGAATATTATTTTCTGTTCCTACCAATAGATCCCCTTAAATCCCCACATGGAACCTTTAAACACAAATATTTAAGTGCAAAAGAAAAATTTAATATATAGTAACTTTGTGGCATGACAGTATGTGGAAAAAGAAAAGAACTTGGAGGATAGATTTTGGATGTGTTGGATTTTTTCCAAACCTGAACAAGTTGCCTCTCGGTGTCTCCCATCTCTTTTAACCAATCGCTCTGACGGCCTTCTCTGCCTGATTGGTATTCACTGGCCGTGCAGTCGGTAGCTTTCATTTCATGTAAGTTCTGCTCTGCACCCCTGATTCAAATGACTTTCAATCTCTTTGTTCTGGGCAGCGGTCCAGGCCAGAGGGCCGGAGAATGATGCATTGAGGTGGTTTATTAATGTGATATGCTGCACAACCACCGACGACGACATTCATATTTCTGCCCTGCCACCTCTGAGCTGATCTGCCAGAAGTACAAGATCACCCCAAGGTACCACTTCTGTCAAACCATGCTGGTTCCTCCATAAAAGCTGTGCTCACCGCCACCAAATCATCTGTTGGAATACCATATATCACATCAAGTCCTGGGCTCTGGCCATATTTCTCACTAACTGTGATAGAAAGTCGCCAATTGAATGGTAACTTTTTTGCTTCGTCAAACAGATGGTGACAATAGGAGGCTATAGGGAACCTCATATGTCCAAAATGTCATATGTCAGCAGGTCCAAATGGCAAGAGGAAGTTCATGTTTGAAAATCACCCCATTTCTTTAATGAGGCGCAATTTTTACATAAAAACGATGCCTTGTGCAGCTGACTGGGATGTCAAACAATCCACTCCTTATTAAGCAGTGATACAGAACAGAAATAACAAGCAGCACATTCACTCCAAACTGAGGAAAATTATAACAAAAGCAGAAACTTCACATAATGCTAATGCCATCAATGAAAAACAATCTTGCTGATGGAGTTTTTGTGCAGCTTTGTGTTGATATTTTCAATTGTGAAAACATACAACAGATCAGACACAGAAAAGGCAGGGAGAATCCGGTTAATTTTCAAAATAAAAGACCCTGTGCAGACTCACTGCTTATGCATGGTAGAAGCACAAGGAGTCTGAGCAAGTAAACATAAACAGGCAGGAAAAATGGTCCACTGCCGACATGCTCCTGAAACACTGCTGGTGGGGCTTGCAGCCGTGCGGAGGACAGATCAGAACCGTGGCACAGACGTTCTGTGCTCGGTGGAATCAAAGAGTAAAGCACATGACACACTTTGTCCCTTGACAAAGATTAGGAGAAACTCCACAAATGTCATCTTTCATGAGAAAATGAACTTTGAGAAGAGCAGAGGAAGGATCGCACTTCTAGGACAGATTGACATATGATATATCTTGTGTGTACAGAGTAAAATGTTTTTTTTACATATACATATATACCATCAGTCTCTAAAGAGCAAACATATGGTGGATCTGGGAAGACATCAAATAGCTTTCAGTTAACAGGACCTGGACCACAAAAACATCTGTGTCATGAAGCCCTGAAAAGAAGACAGCGTACACATACACAAAAGAGGAAAAACTCAAAGACACCATCATTCAAAGGGAGAGGATGACACAGTTAACAACACATGATGTCCCAAACATCGAAAATTTGGGAACATCTGGTTCTGAACTGTATGGTTTGAGACTATTTATAGCCGAGGAATGCTTAATTGCGACTCATCACAGGTTGAGACGCCAGCTTTGGACATTTTGTTCAAACACTCAAAACAACCTAATTGAAACAATTAAGTTTTAATGGCAATGTGGCTGAATCAACAACAACTGGTGTCTGGTATCAGAAGAGAAGGGCAAGCGTGACGTTGATGCTACAAAACCTCAAAGGAAGAGGTTGGGGTGGACATCCTGGCTCCTGCTAGTCAAGATGGCTGCGTTATAGTTAAGAGAAAACATTGGAGAGATTCAGCCATACATGTTTGAACCTCAATCTGATGCACGCTCAGATGAGGAGACGGTTATATATAACTGACAATGATGAGCTTCAAAACACAGTGGGATGACATTTATCCTTAACCAATTTCAAATTTGATTACAGTGACACAGAAAATGAGTGTTCTACCATTTGTTCTAAGATTATGTTAGTTTGGCTGCTCTCAGAGAAAATGTGCTCTTTTCCATTAAAACTTTCCATATGAAACTGGAACTGAAATTCTTTGCATTATGTCTGAAATTTGCTTTCTTTCTCTCCACCTCTCTCTGAGAAAAATCTTGCTCAAACCCTAATCTTTCTCTAACCGCAAACCAAGGGTTCCATTGCAGCTGGTTCAAGCAGCTCTCTTCCAAGGCACAAAAAGGCATTTGTGTAGCTGTATTGTTGTCTGGGTGGAAACAGGAGAGTTTTAGAGTCGTAAGTCTTATGCACACTGTATAGTGTTGATAATTTGTCATTCATCAAGAGACATTTCGGTGAATTGTGACCCTGGGCACCTTCATGCAACATAAAGTCAATGGAGAGTGATTGTTTTTCCCTTCAGTGTGGGTGAGACTTGCACTTTGTTCTATAACTTTTTATAATTTTGTAGCCTCTCATATTTATCTGCCAAGCCTGAGGAAGGGAACCCCACTCTAAAGTGCTGAGATACACAATTCAACGATAGTATGTCTCCCTCTGCAAGCTGTATCGGGGAGTTTTGCCATCAGATTGCTAAAACAGGAACAGCATCTTCCCCTGGAGGTGTTCCACACTTGGATCAGTCTGCTGGTCTGCGCCTGCTCGACATCAGGAGGCATGAGGAGGTGGTTAACGGCAGCAGCGGAGGCCATTAGTGGCCTGTAGATGCTCAATTAGCAGTGAGATTCACACACAGGTGGTGTTGATCACGATGTCCAAGGTGGAACAAGGTCCAGGGCATCTGTCGACTCCTGCAGCCACTGCCAGGGAAGCTGCGCGTGGACATCTGTTCATCACGGCGCACCAAATGAACAATATCTCCTTCGTACTTAACACGAGTGGCAAGCCCTCGAAACACTGACTCTAATCACTGTCATTAAATATTTTATTATCTGCCATGTTTCTCATCTGTAGCGCCACATCTGCAGTCCAACACACACACTCGAATAATCACCAGAATGTAGGCACCAGTGCAACCCCCAGATAGAACTGGGCTAGAGTACAGTATGTGGCTGCGAGTGTGATCCTCAGCGGAGGAAACCTAGATACACCAGTGATAACCTGTATATCAAGCTCTCAATCTGCCACACGCTGAAGGGGGAAAATAAATAGCCTTCATCTCGGTGAAAGTGTGCTCTCCTCGTCTGCAAAGTGGTAAATCTTGCCCATTGTGAAAGTGGGACATGCTGAAGCACGGAGCGAAAAAGAGACGACGACAAGGGCAGTGGAGCAGGACCACAAAGAGGGAGGAGAGGGGTTGGGGGGGAAAAAAAAGAGGCAAGATGGGTCCCCTCCCTCTGTAGCCATCATTACGTTTCACTTACATTATCTGCATTATTCAGATTCTCCCCTGGGCCGTCCCGCTTGGACGACCTTCCCCTCGCGATGCCACGCCGAGATTACATGTTGACAAAGCAATCAATGGGAACCGGTCCAAGGCTGCAAATGTCATTTTTGTCCCCGCCTCTCCGAGTTGGTGGTTTTCTCTTCGTGCCCTCATCCTGAAAGGAGTCGGTCATCCAGACCAATTCAGAAGTGTCCCATAATTATAGACTTGTCAGTACTGATTTTCATCAACAACTGTGCATGTGATGATCCTGCAGGAATGTTAATGAGTCTTCAATTGGAGTTAATCAGCTGCAGGCGCCGCAGTGGCCGCCTCAGCATTCCCCCATGGTCCTCTGCTGCGGCTGTCAAATGTACACTTTGTGATGGGGCCAGTGGACGATAAGACGTTCCACGACACGACTCTCCTGTTCTGTTTCACCCCTGGGTTTCATAAAAGAAAGTGCTTTCCCAGCAAAATCTTTTATTTTTTAGTCAAAGTTTATGTCCACTCGCTTCACTACTCTTGACTCGGCGTACAATCCCTTCACTTAATTAGGAGAGCTATTTCTTCTTCAGACAGGCCTCCCAGAGGGTCACGGACTCAAAGAAATTCTTCAGCTAATGGGAGTTGGTGAGCACTTTGTTCATTTTAATGTGCCTCGGCTGGGAAATCTTTTGACACTTTGTGAAGGGGGTTCTCTAACAGAAAGGTCTGAGAATGTGAAGAGTCCACGGCACAGCAGGGCAACGTAACCGAAACGGTCAACCTTAAAAGTCACTCCTTTCTTCTGGACGGTGTGTTACTGTAATTAATTATGTGTCTCATTGTGTGTGTGTGTGTGTGTGTGTGTGTGTGTGTGTGTGTGTGTGTGTGTGTGTGTGTGTGTTTGGTGTTATTCATGCAGGTGAAAGAAGCCCAGTTGTAAATGTCATGTGGTTATTGCGTTGGAGATGTATGACAAGTCCTCAGGAGCAGGTTCAGAGGAGACTGGGACTTTAGATCAGGACTGAGGTCATCGCAGGTGGACTTGTCTCTCCATGACTCTTTTTTTATTCTTCCATTACATTGTTAATTAGCATCAGAACCAGATGCTGAAGCACAGTGGTGGAAAGTAACTTAAAGTTCTTTATTGGTTACATGTTTCCTGTAAAACAGGCAGCTGGGGAGGGATTTCTAGCGGATATTGATTAGCATTTACATCTGCAAGTAATGCTGTGCATTACGCCCATTTCCGCCAAGCAGCTATGGCAGTCTATGGCTGTTATGCAAGGAGGGAAAGTGGTTGTATTCGCTGACTCTTCCCCGACTGTGAGCTCCCAGTGAATACAGCCCGACTGGGACTAAAACAGCCTCAGAGACCAACAGAGGCTAGTTTGAGGACAGGGAATATGCTGCAGTTCTGAGGTGGAGTTGTTGCCAGGTTTGGCACCCATTGCCCAGGGGGAGCCGAGCTAAACCCAGTAAAAGCACTCACTCAAAAACTACACTGAGGCCCCCAGAAACACTCCACTCCCCTAATTCTGGTAAATGGATGTATTCTTTCGTACTCTGCTGCGTTATAATCATAAGATGTGTAATCAACAGTTTAAAATCATTTTTCAGAGAAAGATGAACTGTGAAATATCTTAAAGACTGCCTGACAATACCTGTAGTTTTTTTTTTTTTTTTTTTTTTTTTTGGCAATGTTGGATCAGATACTGGCATGTAGGTGTTGTATAGAGCAATAAACATGATAAAAACGTTTAAACGTTGATTTTGACTTCATAGGAATGTTAATGCATTTTCTTAAGTGCAAAAGTAAAGTAACTCTTCTACAATAACCCAAAAGAAAACACAAATTTGCCTCACAGGACATTGCAAAGCCCTGTGTTTGACCCATCCATCCACCCCGACCTCCGTACGAGAGCATTCTCACTGTTAATATATTCGTCCTTCTTAGCTTTAAAACTGTGCAGACTGTCATGAAAAACAAAGGAAATCCCCATGTACACAAATTGATTACATTTCATGACTATTTCACAAACTGCCATGATGCTGGGCTGACACTATTCCCACCAGCCTCATCCTTTTGTTACACTTCTGCATTTCCCGCATTACATTACCCACTTGCTAGCTTGCTTAATTGTTAACCCCAGTGGCTTCAAGGCATCAACCGTGTTGGTGTCCATGTTGCTGTTGTCTCAGACCTGTGTTCTTACAACTTGACCACTTGAACGCCGTGCATGTAGTCTAAGCTACACAACTGACCCAAAGCTCACGAGCTCCATTTGAAGGCAGCATGATGGACCCCTTTCAAATTACACATCCCATTATCTTTGCATTATATGAGCAACAGAATCAGTGTTATCTCAGTGTGAACCCTTTTCGGTCTCAGATCAGTGGCAGCGTAACACAGTATGAGTCCTTAGGTTAAGTCTTTAACCTGGCCGACCTGCATATTTCCCTGTATTCTTGGTGTATTCTCTCCTCATCACAGTTTGTCAGAGATAAATAAGTTTGTGGCATTTAAAAAAAAAAAAGAAGTCACAAATCACCTTTCCTGTGTTTGACATTAATCAGTGAAGCATTTTAATTACCTTTCTGAAAGTTTACAGACTCAAACAGAGCCGCTCCTTGTCTAATCATAAAGCCAAAAAAAGTGCTTCTCTGCTCTCTTGGTTGTAGAAATTCCTTTGAAAATCTTAACTCGGCTTAATCATCAGGCTCAGCCGTTGTTCCACTAATGACTAGCACAGTGTGTGTTTGACGCGCCGGCACCGGATCGGCAGCAGCTGACTGCACACGGAGCCCCGATGCCAGCGGTACTGACAGTGAATTCTAAGTAGGACACCCGGGCTGTACGAACAAGCTCCTGAAAGCTAGTGGAGCTTTTTTTTTTTTTCTTTTTTTTTTTTTTTAACTTCTTCTGCCGGCTCAAAGCAGGGATGAAGTGAGGGCAAGCAATGAATCACAATCCACAGTTTGTCCTTCACCTAATTTCTCAGCACCACTGAGGCTCAGGTGATTTAACCTGTTGCACACACACACATCCTCATTTTTGAGATGGAGAAATGTGTCTACTGTTTTTTCTTATTTTGTGCACCGCATGGAAAATGCATTTTTAAACATATTAGAAGAATAATGAAAAAGAAATCCAGGTATGGCATCAGATGTAGCTGCAGCTTTACACAGGGTTCCCATTGCACGTTCCTAACAGGGTTTCTGCAGTGGAACTTAAAGGGTGGGTTCAGATACTTTACCTGAGTAAAAGTATCACATTGTGAAGTCATGCATTAAAAACCTGACTCAGAGGTCCAGTGTTTAAGATTTACAGGGCTGTATTTGCAGAGTACATTAAGTATGTTTTCATTGGTGCATAATCACCTGATGTCTCTCACTGATGGCTCTCCTACTATAGGGTTGCACATTTTGTGCATTTTCCATAACCGATTACAATGAATCATTAGTAATCAACCCTTGTGTGGTGTTCTGGTCTGTGGGACCCATTTTCAGTGTTTACTAAAGGAAAAATGATACAGCTAATTATTTTTTCAACCTGAGACTCATTGGCCTTTATGTGAAGAACATATAAAAGAACACATTTTCAATGAGCGCACACTGCCCCCCCACCCCATTTCACATTTGTAGTAACGTATGTGGTGTTCGGATCCGCTGGACCTGAGGGTGACAAAAGCCACAGGACTCGCCCTTCAGCAGCCAGCTTCAGTGTTCAGCGATGAAAAACCTTTTTTTCATATCTATGTGTTCAAGATAAGTGTGGTTTCCCACCCATATCTTGATTATATATTGATTATTACATTTTATCAGAACAAACAAATAACACTTCTGTTGAAAAATCTGATCTAGAGGCAAATAGCGATGTCTATATTGCTTGTAACTGAGATAAAGTAAACGTCTGTTGAGTATTTTTACATTAGTTGTTGTGGCTGTATTGATTTAAAAACCAGCCAATGTTTGCGGGTCTGGTGGATCCACTTCATTATCTGAGTAACACAAACATGGACACCACACAAGGGTTAACAAGACACATTTTCATCACATTTTAAGTTAAAACAATGAGCTAATTTAATTTAATAATTAATCATTAACATATCTGTCCAGTCTGACTCACTGAATGCTCTCTGTGTTTATAAGCCTGCCATTGAACGACTGTTTCAATTGAACACTTAAGTGAAATTTTATCAAAATCACAATATGGCTTTCTGCAAATTTCAAATCGCAGGAGGAGCAATATTGGTTAACGACAAAATGTGTGACTTTTAAATGAATGAATGTCATGAAGCAGAGATGTCCTGTCCTACAAATCAGATTGTACAGACTTTTTAAAAAATCTTCGTTTTGTGCAGGTTCCTGCAAAAAAAAACATGTTTTTCAATCAAAATAAGAATAATGATGTAAAAATGACCATCACTTCTAAAATAGCAAATCATATTGCAATTGCAATATCAGTCAAAATAAACACAATTAGATATTTTTTCAAATTGTTCAGCCCTAATGCCGACTCAAACAAGCAATCAATAATGGCAGGCTTGTGTGGACTCGAATCTTTGACTTTCAGGGTGCAGCTGGAGTGAATACACTCAACAGCAAAGAGGACTGACTATGATGTAAAATCTTTACAAATTAACACACTGTTTTCCTGTTCTTACATGACAACACACACTTTTAGTATTTAATCAAAAGCCAATATCGTGAACGTTTAGAATTAACACTTGAGGTGTCATTTATCATGAAAAACAAACACACTTAAGTCTGAAACCGCTGTGAGCATGTCTGGATTTTAGGACGACACACTGTCAGGTTGTGTTGAACCCTGAGCTTTCTTGTCTGTTTTTTTCTTGTCCATCTTGACGATTGGGATTCTTGAGGATTTTATTTGTTTGAGGAGGATTTGGGAGGATATTTGTTCTCCTTCTAACACAGCTGAATAGTCTTTTTTTTAAAGCCAGAAATCTTGGTACCCTGGTAAGAATCATTGCTACTAATCAATGGTGCCAACTACATATTGATGATTTTATCACATGAGGTGAAAAAGTAACTTTTCCTCTCAATAATAAGGCTTTTGTCTGTCATCTGAGAGAGCAGTTATATGTTACAGGATGCATGGGAAAAGTCTGGTGTGTGAATATAAGTATGAGCACGTAGAAACGAGAGTGCCTTTATCGGTATTTTCCACATTTGCTCTTTCTCTGGCTGAAAGCTCCGTCAGTTGGCAGCTGTCCCTTTCTGCTCAGACATAATCATCCCCGGCAGAATTTGAGGCCTCAATCAAAGAGCCGCATGCACGACGTGCACCGTCAGAGGAGCTATATACAAGACAGATCTACATGAAACACCTGGGGACAGTCATTACAGCCCCGCACCCTATCAGACGCTGAATCCAAGAAATGCCCCCGGAGGAGAGAACGGCCCGGCTCGAGGCTCCGCTGAGGCTGCAGATTGCAGGGAGAAGGAACGCTGGCAGAAATGATTGATGATTTCTTGATGGCTGCTATTGTCAGATGTTGAATTTCGAGAAGAGACGGGATGTCCACTTTGTTCCCTGCACGATTTTTTCCATTTTATCATGTAATTTCTGTTTAGAATTCAGCCTTGAACCTTTTTTTTTTTTTTTTTAAAGGAAAATCTGTTAGTTTCAACTCAACAGGAATCAGACAAATATCAATTATGTACAGCTGCTGACAGGAATATGAAAATGTGTCCAGTGTGATGTGTAATTAAATTTCATTGACTGTTTTATTTAACCAATCCCTGTGTGCATCAAAATAACAGGGATTAATGTGAAATTTGTAGTTGTTTTTGTGCATCTGAAAAAAGCAGAAGGACATGTGTTACATTATTTAGCAGGCATGCATGAGAATTAAAAGCAGAATGCAGTTTGGAAACGCAATCAACAACTGTGAACAAAAATCAGAGCAGTGGTTCACTTAGTTTATCATTTTGAGCCTTGTATAATATTCCTTTAATAAGATTCCAGTCTGCTCTTGGAAGATGTGGGATTTTACAAGTGAGTTTAGGTTGCTTTAAAGAGGAACCCTACTGATGTTACACATCAAAAATCTGTTTACAGGTGTTGTAGGAGTGGAGCACTTCTTCATGTTTTATAAAGCTCTCCATCTCTCCAGAGGGAGCTGTGTGAGGTCTGATAAATGTCTTCAAGTTATGTCTACTGAATCAGCATCAGTTGGAAGCTACAAGTTTGAAAGTAAAAAAAATAATCTGTTGGTGTGGAGCGAGAAAGATGTGAGTTTACCAGATCATCTCTGCTGGAGGCGAATGGCTCCAGGCTACATTAGCCGCTACAGACGTAGTACACCTGAATCTCTTGCTGCCTTTAAATGGAGTCATGTTAACTGGGCGGGACAATAAATCATAATACTTAGGTGTTGATTCGATATGCAATGTGAGTTTTAAGTAATGCAATTCAATATAACATTTTATTTCCATTTTTGTTTGCTTTCTTAGCCCTAGACCATGGGAAAAAGTTGAATCATACAGTTTGAGACTGTATATTATGGTTAATATTTCCAAAAATAACACACATCACATGTAAGTCAGTCTGTCTTTACTACTATTACTATACTGCATATAAAAGTAGTAAATGAAATACTTTTGAAGTAAACCTTCCCCCCTTGTGGGACTAATATAGGAACGTCTTAAATTATTTTGAAAGGACAGAAGATGTATTCTGTAGGTCACGCCCCATGTGTCCTATATCAGTGGAAAGCCAATGGATGTGCTTTCTAGAGGACATCAGGATTCAAATATATACGCATGTTGTTTGAAATAAAGGTCTCAGTCTCATGTCCCTAACAGAAGACAGATATGAACTGCCATGTCTTCAGAGGATAAAAGCAAAAATGCTCAAGAAAAAAAAAAATTTCCAAGACCAAATGATTAATCAGTGAATCAATCATTCATGAATACTGAAGATTCTGATCTTTTATTTTATTGGCCATAAACAACACATCACTGAACAAAGTTTTGCATGAGCTCATTGTGATGTTAGTGACACTCCTCGTCTCACGCCGACCCGACACTAAAACTGTCATGGATTCTCAGAGTGCACTTCAGTAACATATGTGCCCCTGTTCCCAGAGTCCCTCTCATAATTTTAACCCCTGTGTGAACCCTCTCTCTGTGGGCTGTGACATCTGCCTTGCCCCCGGGCCTCCGAGGGGGGGGGGGGGCTGTTTTTGGAGTGACGGCTGATACGGTAGGTTGATCATTTCCCTAACAGGATGTCCTCCGCAAAGTCAAGTCACACTTCAGTTTCCAATTTCCTTCCTCGTAAACAAGTATCTGTGTGAGGCCGGCTGCAGCGAGGTGAGCACCGTGATGCAAATGTGGAGTGATGGCGAGGGCACGAGAATGTTAATTGAAAGTCAGACTGTGTTTCCGGGCTCTGATTTCAGACTAGAAGGAACCGTCTTATTTCTACTTAACCCTCCCGCCGTAACTCAGCCTAACCTCAGTCTCTGTCGAGATGCACACTCTTTCAGGTGACCGTCAGGTGGAAAAAACAACTTCCCTCTGCTGCCTCTCTGCAGCTGCAGGGACACTAACAACTTTATCAGCACTATTAGGCCTCGCAGGTGATTGTAAAGAACACAGCATGTGTTGGACTGTTGGAATGAACAAACAGCACACGGTCAAGTGAGGAATTCAAAATCTGACAAATAATTTAAATGCTGTCCCAAATAAAAAACACAAGGTGACTGCATTTGCCTTTAGAGGGGCATCAGATTATTCTAGTCTGTGACTGGAAGCTTTGACTATTATAACTGTGTTAAGTTAACATTAAGTGTCAATAAAACAAAAATAAATTATTACATATATAATATTTATTAAGTATGTTATGGGAAAATAATATGAGTATTGAATGGTCTCCAGTGGCGACTGGTCATTCGGGGCTCACCAAAAAAGTGCAAACAAATGATGTTATTCTCAAATATTAAAACTACTATAAGGAGCTTTTACATTTTGTTGATTTTGGAGGCCCCTGTGGAAAACAGTGGTAGTGCATTGATTTCCAAAGTGTGGGCCTCAGCCCACTGGTAGGCTGTGAAGGCTCTGCAAATGGGCCTTAAGAGGTCATGGAAAATAAATGAAAGGTTTTTAATTTTATGCAATTTTATGTGAATTGTTCATAAAATACTTTTGATTAATTTATGGCTGCAACCAATGATTATTTTCACAGATGATTACTTTCTCAATTAATCAAGTGATCGAGTTGTTTGCCAATAAAATGTCAGAAAATGGTGAAAAATCACCAAGATGACATCCTCAGATGTCTTGTTTTGCCCACAGCTTAAAGATTTTCAGTTTACTGGTAGAAAGGAGTAAAGAAACCAGAAAATATTCACGTTTACGAAGATGAAATCAGAGAATTTGCACTTTTTTTCTTAGAAAATTACTCAAACTGATTAATTGGTTATTAAATTGGTTGTCGATTAATTTAATATTAGGTTAATAATCAATTACTCACCTACCCATTGCAGCTCCAGATTAATTTTTAAAAAGGTGACCTTTGGTGACCCTTGGTGACACTGATTAAAGGTTTGGCTGGGCAGCAGATGATTTCTAGATTTCAATCTGGGATTTCTCAAGTTTGGGAATGGATTTAACGTTGCAGTGTGTATTGTACTGGGAAAATATGAATATGCATGCTCAGAGTGTTAGTTTGATCAGTTTATGTCGTGCAAACTGCCCCAAAGCCCCTCTACAGCTTCATTTTATATTTCAGAGTTGATTTGCTCTTTGTCTGTCTGTGATGTCTGGTGGCACCAACACCTATATTTACAGGGGAGATTTTCTTAGCTAGCACAGGAGAAGATGGACAAAGAGGATGTCATATTTGAGGACTGAAATTCATTTGCAATTGGAATTGGAATTAAAACGCCTCGTTGTCCACCAGCCTCAGGACACTATCATCACTCAAACTATTGGTAAAATTAACCCTGGGTTTGACCTGTAGTGGTTTTCAAAGAAAAAACGGCTAACAGTTAGCATAAAACCGGAAAACACAAGTGGCCAGTTGGATCATAATGTTAAACTGTGTGGAAAATATGAAACAGCACTGCTCCGACCGGTCAGCCAACTCTCTGAATCCATGAATATTCAGATGCACTTTCTAGATTGGTTCTGAGGGCGAATCAGGGCTTCAGAGGCTTCAGCAACTTTAGCAGCTACATGCAATCATCCTCAAAGTCATCCAGAAGTTTGCTCAGAGGGAGAACTGCCGTGCCGTCGCCTTCTTCCAAATGAGCCCTCAGCTGTTGTGAGCGAAAGCATATTCTATCATCCTGCCTTGGTGGAGCTGGTTTGTGCATTAGCCATGTTGCTGTGCTGGTTCAATTAGTGGATGATGAGTGTCAGTGTGTCCATGCTGATCTATTAAGGCTGTTGTCATAAAATGAATCTTTATCCAAAAAGTTATCTGTGTATTTTGTTGTGGCCTTCAGTCTGTTTGTTTATGCCTCTGTTAGCACATTTGTTCTCAGCTTGCGTCATTTTATGATGATAGAATATTATATTCTTAATTTAAGCTTGTGACAGTGGTGATGTTGTGTGTTACGGCTGTATGTACTTCTGTTAATAAATCCCATGTATTTGATTGTTGGTGTCTCTTTGTGAGTTATTTGGGTCAATTGTGGTGTGTTGGGGCGTAACATGTGTGTAGAG
Organism: Lutjanus erythropterus; assembly: GCF_056507025.1. NCBI lineage: Eukaryota > Metazoa > Chordata > Actinopteri > Lutjaniformes > Lutjanidae > Lutjanus > Lutjanus erythropterus. Next base: position 5,343,368 of record NC_139335.1, read on the forward strand.
GACCTGTCTGAAGCAGCTACTCTCTCATTAAAGGTGACTTGAGTGACATGTCATGCAGGGAACCATAACTTGTTAAAAAAAAATAAAAAAAAAACATCAGTAACAAGAGTCCAGGAGTTTTTTTTCCTAGTATGTTTGTGTATTTAAGTGAAATAGTTGGTGCCGGACTAACTTTTTACAAAAACACCATTGATGGCAACAATTGGTAAATGTGTTCGCCTGGTTGGCCAAATGAGTAAAGATGGCTGGAAGCAAACTCTGTGTTCAGCATCTCCAACATAACAGCCGAAAGTGACGCACTCATTACTTTCACCCAGGAGGCCAGGGTTTGTGTCCCGTGTGACACCAAAAGGTTATTAAAGATTGTAAGGTACAAAACGTTATGTATGTCATGTGACTTTTGTCATTCAGTGATGAAGTTATTGTAGCCCATAAACATGGTTTTAACTTAGACAACAATCTTGTTACATGAGTTGCCAAGTTATTGTCTGTTGTTGACGGTAATTTTCGAGTATTTTCAGAAAAATGTCAATTAAGATTTTTTTTCAGTTACAACTACTACAATCTAGTCTACAACTAGATGAAAATTGTACTTGCTGATTATCAAATATTAACTATTAAATTTAGGGGTAATTTGTGGATAATGTCTAAGAAATTTCAAACATGTTACCTGATATTTACTACCCACTACATGAAAACAGTTCTGGTAATTATTACATAATTAACCATGAAATTTGTGGGTAATTTCTAAGAAATTTAAAGTATATTACTTGGTAATTACAACCTAATTACCATGAAATTTTGAGACCTGGAAATTGAAGCATTATAGCCCTGAAAATGAACAGGACAACTTTGTTGTTTCCATGCACCCGACTGACAATTTGTGTCTCATGTCACTGAAACTAACAAACCATCCAGGCTTTTGAAATTTTCACTTTCCCACTTCAGTTAATACAAAACAATGTACTGCGAGATTAGACTCAGAATGTCAAATATGCACTCCCTGGTTTTGTTATGGTACCTAATGGCCCACACAAATCCCCAGCCTTCCTCCCAGCTCACCGCTGATGTTTTAAAACTCATCACAGTTTGAATTTGGTGGCACTATTACTAAATCTGCAGGTTTGTCTTTAAAGTATCAGCATCCTTACATAAAAGAAGTTATAACAAAGACACAGGGGAGGAATTTGGCTCCAGTTCTCTTGTCATATTTTAGTTAAGGCTCAAAAGCAAAATCCAGCTGGAAAAACATCACTGTGTCTTAGTGTTTTATTTCTAGGCTGCATATAGAGGATTACAAAAACTCCTATGTCAGAGCCCTGCAAGGCATTTAAGGTAGTAATTACCAAAAGGAGGGAAAACAACTGGATAACCTGATTGTCTATTGATTCTGTATGTTCTGCTGTGAACAGATTTAGCATTGCCAGAGGCAGAATGTGCAGTAGGACCAGCTAGCAGCGTGTGGTTACAAGCAGTAAACACAATTGCTAGCATATCATATTCACTGTGTGTCTCAGTCGCACTAAAGCCAAATAAATCCCTCAGAAAAAGAAAAAAAACTTGTGTTGTCCAATAAAAAGGTCCTGTCTGCCCCTCGCTCTCACATAATGAGCTGTGTTTTTCCTCCAAATACAGATTTAACTTCCCCTCCAGTATCAGCCAGACTTTGATGTGATGGCTGGCCCATAATTTCAAAAGAACAATCTTCTTTTTTTTGTTTTGTTTTCAGAAGATGAAACATAAGCCCAGCTATTTATGCTTCATTATTTAATGGTGCATGAGACCAGTCCAGAAGAAACAACATTTGTCTTGGCTGCAGCAGCCTCTTAGTATCTGCTATTGATCTAAGTCCCCATTCCAGCCTTTGGAGAAGATCGGTGTCCCCGTATAGTCACCAAACAGGCTGGCTTTGTTTGAAAACCAGATTGATCACTTGGTTTCTTTTTCTGCTCCAGACAGAAGGCAGCGTCTGATTTTTAAACACTGAGGGAAGACACGGAGCTCAGCAATATTTGCCCCTTTGTTCCTGACCTCGACAGGAGCCAGTGACGCAGATTGATTTTGTTTTGTTGTGAGGCTGCGTGATAAGCAGAGGGAAAATAATGAGCATTGTCTCATTAATGGACAGAGAATGCATTATGGGTCATATATTTCAAATGAATTATGCATAAGGAATAAACAGCCACTGTGGCAGCTGGCTATATATCATCTGAGAGGCCAAATCATTTCGTGTATTCGTAATGTTTGATCGTGTCGTCTCCGCCTGACTGATTCTTAGTGACACTTTATTGACAGCGCTGCATTGGAAAAACATCACACCAAAGTGGGAAGGTGGGATTCTTTGCCTTGTATTGGAGTGTAAAAGTTCTCCTGTGATGAACCTTACACAAGGACTCAGCTGCAGCTTCAATCTCTTTCCTTAAAAGCATCATGTTGTCCTTACCTTTACAAGCATTATGTGGCATTATCAGAAAACCCTTGTTGTTTATGTCACCGGTGGCTGCTAAGTGACCTTCAGTCAGCATCCTGTTGCCCTCCACAGGCACGAGGAAGCATCCTGGTCATCAGCCAAAACAGTGACGTGACATACGCAAAACTGAACATGATTGACGGCATCATGTTGATAGAAGAGGTACGTTAGAAGATTCAGTTTCTAAGCTAACGTTGCACACTGTCCTACATGCCAACTCCGATCCCGACCTGGCGTGCACAAAGGACGGCACAGCCCTGATTGGTGCCACCATAAGGTTTGTGGTGGAGCTGGGACATTCTACAAAGAGAGGCAGAGGATAAAGTTGCACGATACCAACCTGCTGTGTCTCAGGTCACAGTTACGGTGGGTGCACCCAACAAATTATGTAGTTTTGATTCAAATCACAGATGTAAACACAGTTGTGTTTTGCTGAGCAGGGGATTAAGGTCCAAAGCCTTGCCAGTCTCTAGGATCTGCATTACAGAGAACGCAAAAGCCACAGCTTTAGATGACAGATGTACATATAAACAGATCCAACAACCGTACAACTTTTAGAAGGCAAATGGAGAACTTGTTTTGGGGCTAAAGGGGTTGGTGCCAGATGGAAGGGCATTTGGTAATAGAAATTGCAAAGGTTATTCTTCCATTCAGCATGAATATACTCTGCAAATATTCATGCAGTTTGCCTTTTTGACAAATTTTGTGTAAAACATTGACATTTTAGCTAGTCAAGTGGATAATTCTGGGTAGCGTGAATATGCTCAACAAATTTCATATCATTCCAAGCAATTAATTTTGATGTTTCTCTAAAATCTGGCGTGGTGGTTTCATTAAAGAAAAGCTCAGGAGGTGTCCAAAAACTGTGTTAGGTGCTCATTCTCTGCACATCATCCTCTGCCCGTTCTATTCACATGAATTTCAAATGCTGCCGATACTTTCTCTATGCTTACACATGCGCTCATTTTCCACTATTATTCCAGTTATTCCAAATTTGAAACACAATATTCCATTTAAATATTCTGAATTAGGCTCAGGGCTCAACAATAAGGATTGCCTGCTTGATGGGGGCAAATAAAATGCCGTGTTGGGCAAGTAAATCTGGCACCACACATGCCCAGTAATCAGTTAATCAACAAATAAATATTTCATGCACAAGTGGCAGAAAATGGTATCCAGTTTAGAGATTTCCACCTTTTTCCATTTATTATAATATTAAACTAAATATCCTCAGGTTTTAGACTTTTTTTTTTTTTTTTGACAAAATGACACGTTTAAAGATCACCTTCAACTTTGAGAAGCTGAAATAAATACATTTTTTAGATGTTGCAGCCCTGTGCACTCAGCATGGACGACTGGTCGTCCAATCTTCCAATTACTGGATGACCAACTCTACCTTTTGGGCCTTTTATAGTGTATAGGTTGCTAGTTTGGAGGTTGTTATTGGTTCCCATAGGGATTTTGAAAACGCAGATGGTGGATGTCACCTTTAGTGGGTGGCCAATGTCAGACTTTTACCCTCAGTCTGCATCCAGTGAGTCAGACTATTAGGCAGGTAAACTTAGTTGAATATTGTCTTTTTTTTCTGAACAAGGGAAATAATATTCATATTAATAATCGGTGTGTAAACATGCAACTGAAATCATCAAAAGTTCAAGAGTTGTTGACATATTTTTCTTTGGCCAGACCTCATTTCTGTCCATAGACCCTGCAGTTAGTGTGACAAAAATTTTGAGCTCATCTAAAACATGGTTTTGGAGGTTTTCAAACTAATTTTCATGAATGACAATGAAGGAGTAATACTATACCTGCTATTATTATTCAGAAAACGTCTCACTTGTATCAAGCCAGAATTACAAGGAAGGAGTTCATCAAACAATACACTTGTTTCTGTCAGTCCAATAAAGGTTCACCCAGCTGCTCTAAACTATCTGGGCCTTTTACAGCTCAGTTAATTACATTTTCTCGCACGCAAAAAGCACATAATAGTCAGTGAAGCAGCAGTTACAGAGGCTGGGTTAAAGTCCAGGAAATCCATTTCTGAATGCACTGAGGATCAGACTGAGAGAAGCCGTGCTCATTGTTCTTCGCTCTGTGCTTTGACTTTAATCTATATACAGACCAGCAAAAGGAACCAAAAGGACCTTCACACCTTGAACTAAGGAGGTTTTCAAATAAAACATGCATGGTTTACTGTGGCAGATGTTTCCTTGACCTCTGCGTGAACTGTATCTTGGAAATCCATCCATTATCTATAACTGCTTATGCTTTGCGGGATCATGGGGTGCTGGAGCCGATAATAACTGACACTGGGAGGTGAGGAAAGGCAGGGTACACCCTGGACAGGTTGCCAGTTCATCACAGGGATGACGCATAGAGACCAACAACCATTTATGCTCACATTCACACCTACAGGCAACTTAGAGTAGCCAATTAAACTGGCCTGCATGTCTGTGGACTGAGGGTGGTAGCCGGAGTACCCGGAGAACCCATGCAGACATGGGAAGAACATGCATACACCACACATAAAGGAAAGGAAGCAGTGAGGAAGGAAGGGAAAAATGAATAGGATTGTTGACAATAATGACTTCTTTTCGTTAAGAGAATCAATACATTGAAATACTTTACTATCCTTTATTAAAGCAATGCATTGTCAGCTTGTGGTTAGCACTGCTTCAACTGTGTGACAGCCGACCAAAATTTCTGACAAGTCAGAAATCCGTCCTGTTTCCTGACCGTCATTGAGTAGCAGTTGATTGGTCCTCACTCCTTCCTGTATGCTGCACGGCAAACGACGCCCAGTGAGGCTGAAATTTGGTCCAGCTATAATGATTTGTTCGGCTCAAGAACTGCTCAAATCATGCAGTGTATGTCCAGGTTAAAACACTTCAATACTCACCAGGGGATAAACCCAATAACATCACTTTTCCTTCCTCTCCATTTTTCATTCGGCAAAAATTTAGTTTTTGGTGTTTTATGAGCATTACGGCCTTGCAGGACCACTAGCAAGGTTGCAAACCTTTAAATATTTTCTGTTTTTGTCTGCATATCCCAAACTGTTATTTAGGTGAAGTTGAGGAAACAAATCTTGTGTTTTATGATAGATTTTGTTCCTTGATGAACACAAAAATATATATATAAATAGGCAATTTGAAAAACAACCTTGTTCTTTATGACCCTCCATGCTAATCTGATGCTTTCCAATCAGTGCAAAAAAACAAAAAGCACGGTGTCACTTTGTTGTAGCTCTTAAATAAGGATTTTACAGCGCTGCAGTGACAAAAAGTACCTCTTATAAGAGACTAATGCTTTGACATTTTACCAGTTTATCAAAACCCACATTAACCTGGAGGACAATGAAAGGACAGTGAAAAGAGAGGAGCAAAAAGTTAGGCGGAAACAAATATGTTATTATCTAATCACCACCTACTTACAGTGAAATCGGGGACCTGAAAAATGAAGTGTTACCATCTTTTGTTACCGTTAACTCTTCGTAATGTCAGATATGGTTCCATCCCGGACTTTATATCTTCCACAAAAGCAGCAGCGGTTGATGGTCTGCAGAGTAAATGGACCTGAAATCTTTGCACTGCAGAGAAACTGTAGCACTGCAGCAGAAAATAACTAACTTAATGTGACACTTGTGATACAAACATATTGGAATGCAATATTCACACAAGCTGTAACTTAGATTGTGGAGCATAATCTCATCATCCCTGCAGAATTATAAAACTGTCATCCACTGATAATTTGCAGACAGACAGTAGGTGTGTGTTGGTGCAGAGAGTGAGTTTCAGCGAGAAGTTCTTCGGCTGGGCGGGAGGAACGATGCTCATCAGTGCTCGCAACACTTCTGCTTTCTGGTCCAGAGAGCTTTAGTCCATCAAATCCTGTTTACAAGACATTTGAAGGACAGAGATAAGGGGTTTACTCTGTCTTGCCAAAAGAAGAAAAAGTATGCTCTGATACAGGTGGATTTTAAAAAGTGCTGAAAGCGAAACAGGATGAAATGTACAGGTTTTATTCTGGACTTCTGGAGTTCCTGAGAATTGAACATATGCCGTTCATTAAAATGTTTGGAAAGATCCAAAACTGGCAAAGGGTCATGCAGAATTATTCTTATTTCCTGCATTTTTAAACCACCTAACCTCTTGGATTAAATCAATAAACAGCTATCTGCAGTGCATTTACCCTCCATTACATCCCAGATAATAAAATCAAGAGGGCCAATGCAAACTCTTAATAGCCACAATACACTTAAAAAAGCCAACTTTTTGCTTCGGTTCAGTGTCTCTTAAAGGATTTTGTGAGACTGTTGTGAGTGGATCTCAGACCCTCTTAGGTGCTCGTGCTCACCGAAATTTTCGTACATTTCAAAGTTAAAGGCATCAATCATGAAGAGGCTTGATCTATAAAGAACTTTGTGCTCTTGTAAACAATTTAATTTTAAACTCATTGATTGTATTGATATGAATGGCGATGACAAGGCAAAAAGTCACTCCCTAGCATTGTAAATGAGACAAAAAACAAATTAAATTGAACTTAGGCTGAGCTTTATGCACCTGATTGCAGGAACGGTATGGTGAGTTTGAAAAGACAAAAAGTGAGGTAGCAAAACCACAACTCCGCTCCCCCAACTCAAATAATGGGGATGCATTTGTTCCACTTGTTCCATCGCTCATGCGCCCACGCACGTACGATAACTAGGGCTTTTGCCAACTAAGAATTTTTTCAGTCCAATTAGGTTTTGACATTCAGTGCACCACGCTAAATTCCTATATCAGCCCATGTGAGCATGTTTTACCTTTAAGACTCATGTTTTCACGCATTTCTTTGGTCATTTGTGATTTGAAAACATCTGATTTTCACAGTCAGAGAAAGAAAAAGTGTGCATCCTCCTATAGTTCACACTGAGGAGTGTCTCCTCAGGCTGCTGCAGCCGCTGTTGGTGTCACCTGTCCCAAACATGCTTCTTCACACAGAGTTGGAATGGTGGGAAGATGAACCAAGACCTTTTTGATGAGTTTTATTTTGTTTTCTGTCAAATTTGAATGAAGCTGACAACGACGTAATGATGATAAAGTTACAGCTTTGCAAAGGAAGCATGGTGAGTTTGGCAAAAAATAAAACAGCTGTATGTGGTTAAACAAAACATATCTTAATGTTGCGATCTTTTTCATAATGTTGTCAGACACTTAGAAGAACAATCTGAGCCTGTAAGTAGCAAAAGCAAGTACAAGCAAACAAGCAAGCGTCACCTTCCCTGCACGCTCTGCGGTGCGCTGGCGTGAAACTGACACAGTGTCACCTGCGCTCCGTTTCTGTCACTCTTCTCTGCTTCCATCACAGTTAGTTTTGTTGTTGGTGGTGCTTTTGAGACTCGGTTTGTAAAGGTTTGTTTGATGCAGCTAAAAATAAACAAGAAACCCACCAACCACTCGTTTCACCTTCTCTTCAGTAAACATGTCACAAAGATTTCTTTAATAATTTTGCCAGCTGATATAAAATTCGATCTATAATTCCTCGCTGAAGTGTTCTCCCTGTGCATTATTGACTGACAAAAGAACAAACAAACAGCTGCTCGACTTGACAAATCTCAGTCGACTGAAGGGTCTCCAACTGATAACTCAAATTTTCAGCTTTCATTGAGCAGTCCTAATGACAGCTAATCAATACTGATGATAAAACTGCACTATCTCGGAAAAAAAGAAGCAGTACAGACTCATATATACTGCATCATGTGTACAGGAGTGTCCCAGTTGTGTAGCTGTCAATGTAAACACATCATCCTCCTGTCTCCTGCTGGCTGCATGAACCACTTTTTCTCTTTTTTTTTTTTCCCTTTATTCTCTTGTTCCTGATACCCGGAGATTGAGCGCTGATTGCCTGTCCCCTGCTGTCCTGCAGCATGGGAGTGATCTGCAGGCGTGAGGACAGCAGGCCATTATTCAGTCTTTAGATGTGCTGCTTCTTATCAGCGCGCAGGGTTGACTGAGGCAGCTGCTCTTGTCAACATGCCAGCACCCGAGCGTCCTCCGGGGGGACAGGATTTGACGGGGACGCTCAGCAAACTCCTCCAAAATGAAAAAAAAAAAAAAAGAAAGAAAAAAGAAACACACAAACACACAATAACTCCCAGACAGCAAGTGTCGTGCTCTTGAAAGCGCACACGTGTAAACCCACTCCCCATCGACATCATCGCCCATCTCTCCGCCGCAGTGGGGGCTGATGCCAGCGAGGAGGGCGTGGAGGAGGTGTTTGACAGGTGACGGCTGCAGAATGAGGGTGACAATCTTTGGTCACTTCAAATAGAGAGAAGATGACTATCTAAAATGAAAACGTTTCCTGCCGTGTTTCCCTTTTTGGTGCTTTGCCAGCTTGGATTAAAAGATATCGGCTGCGATTCCACAGGGTGTGTTTACCCACAGCGATTAACTCAATGTGTTGTGATGTCCTTATGTTGCCTCGTAAGCTTGTCAATTGTAATAATACTGAACGTTTGGGGCCTCCGAACATGCCACCCCAACAAGGTCAGAGCATGGAAACCTGTTCACCACAAGAAAGTGGAGGAACTCTTTGACAGTATAGAAACAAAAAGCCAATGTTTGGGTTTCTCCACAGACCAGCTCAATAACCATCCTCTGTGCAGCTGTCTCATATTGTCTTTGCCAGAAGCATCATATTTAGTGATGTACTGGTGCAACAACAACTGGCTGGAACATCTTTAACCTACGGATCAATACCAGAGATGTGAGAAAGGTTTTTATGAACATCTTGACATGTTTTTTTTTTCTGACTCTGCTATGACCCCCAACATTATTGGGATTTTTAAAAGAATAAAGCGATAACAATTCATATAAACCCCCGACATGCTGTTCGCTTGCACATGCATACTATCACACCACGCACACCCACTTCAGATGATGTTCAGGGCTCCAAGTGAAGGATCAACAGTGAAGATTTAGGCTAAAAACATGGTTTAAATGGTTTAAACACCAGATGAGCAGAATGGAGGCATTTTGTGTTTTTGTTCTTTTGTTTTTATGTTTGAAAACTGGTCACCATTTGCTTCAATTGTTCGGGAGATTCTGCAACACTGTTTTTATGTGAAACTCCAGCAGTGTTTTATGGACTAAAAACTAAACCCCACCTTCACTCATGCATGAGAGCAAGTAGACAATGAGTAAACTGTCATTTACCCCTTTAACACATCATTGACGTTGTGAAAATGTTTCAGTTTGGGTTGCCACCCATCCTTTATAATATATGACTGTCCCACATTGAAAAATAAAATGCGCTGCACTTTAAAGAATCAATATGGGATGCAATTTTTCCCATATTTTCAGGCACACCCTACTCTAATACAAGACATTGACACACGCTTAGAATCACATGAGTAGTAACAACACCAAAAGAGTTTCACAGGACATAGTGGAGAAATATTAAATAAGAATGACAGGCAGGTCTGTCACTTTCTGTCTTTGTTGCCCTGGTTACAGAGACTGATTGAATGCAGTCAAACTGTGAATACCTCCAGGTCAAGTCCACCTGTAAAAAGAAAGAGGCTACACATTTGTCTGTTTGTCATGGTACTTTCTGTCACTCACTTTGTGTCTTCTTTGTGTCTCCATGTCCCTCACTCTTAAACAGGTTCATCTTCATTTCACTGAGAGCTGTTCTTATCATTTTGTGAAAAAAAAAATAAAAATGAAACTTTAACAAAGACATGTTTTTCAGTGCAGTCATCAATGATACGGTGTTTTAAAACTGAATATAATTGATGCAACTGTGTAACTCTTGTAACAAATTCATCCTTTGCCTTCCACTCTAAATGCTGTTGAACAATGAAACACAAATGTAAAAATCAAGTAAAAAATAAAACATAAAGAATCAGTGCTGATATAAAATATAAAAATACAAGATACATAATAAATATATAAGGAGAGATAAGGGAACGAACATAAGTGACCAAGGGACATTGATTTGATGCATAAAAAACACGAATTGGTACATAAAATCCACCGGGAAGCAGGAAATAAAGTGTCTGACACTTAAAATCTCCTATGGGAGGACCCTCAGACCCCTGCTTGATTTGTGTCCCCTGAACATGGGGCTGTGGCAAGGTGTCCCTTATTTTTCCAAATAGAGGGTGGCAACCATAGTCACAGTTTGCGTAGGTTTAGGACACAAAACAACTTGTTAGGTTTAGGATAAGACCATGTCTGGGGTTGCACAGTAATTTACGTCACGTGACATCACTGAAGCGACTTGCAAGATGTTGTGATGCACAGGACAAAGGTCACATGATGCATGTGCACGTCTGCAGGAGTCAAAGACGACGGGCTGTAAACACATATTTCACATTTAACAAACACTAACACTCCCTCACTTCCTGTCATCTCTCCCCAAAATGCTCATCCATCCAAAAAAAGGAGACAGAGGGACAGATCAACATAGCGGATGTCCATCACACTGGACTGCAGGCTAATAGGATGTCAAAAAGGATTATTTTCCAGTGTCAGGGATTTTTTTTCTGAGAGCATAACTTTAAACCTTCTTCCCAAGTCTCCCTCTTCAGGTGGTCGACCCCTGTAACAGAAGGCTTTAATCATCTCCTTCTCACCACAGCGTTCTCAATTATTCCACATATTCATCAAATTAGAAATACTATGTTACATGATATGTTGAAGTTATTTTTTTATTTTAGCCAGGAGGTAAAAACTGTATCATAATATTCCGAATCCACTCTGGTTAATTCTGTTAAAATCAGCCTATAAAATTTCTGTTCCGTGGAGAAACAGTAAGAAACGGTTACCAGAGCTGCATGGGGACATTTTGCCAAATACAGAACGACTTCCATCAGATTTACTGTGTTTATAAAATCCTGTGGGTGAATTAAAACTGCTCATAGTGAGGCACGCGCACACACTTTCCAGACTAAATTCCTCATTTGGGATATTTGAAATGTTTCATTCTCCGGCAATTAAATCTTTTTTTTAGGCAAAACTTTCTTTTATTGGCTCACTGTCAAATAAGAACTGTCCTGTGAGTATTTTCTTCAGTTCTGCTATTTTCACTTTTATTCAATCTGATGAAAATATCTCATTAGAAGCAGGTCTGGCTAACAGCTTCCCACTAAAGGCTCTGATCAAAGCATGGAGCTGAATCATATCACCAGCTATAATAACTGACTTGTATCTTATTTTTAATAAAGAATAAATGCAATACGTACCTAAAGGACAGAATAGGTTGACACATGTAAAGAACCTTTGTCCTGTTAATGTGAAACAGTAACAGTTTGATTAGGTTTTGTCACCCTGGTAACCAAGAAAGAGAGTTTGCCTGATTTTTTTTTCTGATGTATGCTGTCATGTCTGTGCAGGAGAGCACAGTGAAAGAGGTTTTTAAAAGTGAGCACTTTTGTGGCTTTTCAATGAATCTCTGTGGTCTGAAGTGTAGTTTCTCCTCGGTGTCGCTGTTTGTACTTTCAGGTATCTGCTTTAATTTGGATAGGAGCTGTGTAAAGTTACTGATAATGAAAACCCAACATTTCCTCACCACTCATAATAAAAGTTTTTAGATAACAAAATATCAGGGGGACTTTTATTGGCATGAATTTATAGGAAATGAATGTGGGTAACCAGTACTTTACAGCTGCTAAACTCAAGGTGAGCCCATTCAAGCAGGGAGCCCAGATGCAAATCCGTGCCTCGCTGGGCCGATGTACTGAGCCGAACCAAGCCAGCACATATGCATGGAAAGGAGCGATATGAGAGCAAGCATCCTTCAGCTGGTGCTCATAGTAAAAAAATGTCAAACAGCTCCAAACACACCATGTCTTCAGTCTCTCTAAAGCCAGGGTGCTGAGCCTGGTTCTGTTGCCCTCTCGCCCACGTCCCCGCTGGCATCGCCTGCTAGGTCTCCCCTCACCATGGTTCTGAAAACTAGAGATGCACCAATTGCAATTTTCTTGGCCGATTCCGATGTTTCAAAAGTCTGCCCTGCCAATTTTCTCTCTCTGTAAGAACTATAATTGACAGAACACACAAACATTTTAGAAACTTTTCTTTGATGGGAAAATTAATTTGTATGTCCATAATAAAACACTGACCATTGAATGACTTTTAATGTCTCTCTTCTCTTTATGCTGTACTTATCATGTCTTTTAACACCAGCTTCTTCTGCTAGTGTGTGTTTGTGGCTGTGACCTGCACTGTTGACTGTGGATGTAGTTGAACATAACTGTCTCTGTCGGTATGCACATGACCGTGGCCATGCATGTAAATTTGAATGGTACAGAATCGGACATGTGATGCTGACCGGCTGGTCACCAGTCAGGGTTGGTCAAACTGAAAACCCTCTGGTTCCAGTCTTAGGCCATTCGATTGGTGCAAACTGAAAACTTAATCAAACAGTGTAAACACCAACCCTCCCTCTGTGCTACCGCTACTAGCTGCATGGCTGAGTTAACTAGATAATGGTGACTATAGTTAGCAGCATGTGGTCAAAATCTTGCAATTCTCACATATTGCTTCTTTAATAAAATATAATATGAAGCAATCAGTTTAACCCTCCAGGTGTATTTTTATTCTGATCCCTCCATTGCCTCCTTTCCATTTTTTGTTGGCCTGTAATCCTGAAGATTAATGTTCTGTGGTTTTATATTTTTATAAACCTCAGTGTTTACTATTGTGTCTGAATAATACAGTGGGATAAAGAGATAGTGTCTTATGTGACTCAGGGAAAGAAAACGACAAACTGTAGGTGAGGATAATCAGAAATATGGAGCTAAACAAACTTTTGCATAAGAAGACGTCGTCTCTAAGCCCTCTGCAGATCGTCTGCGTACAGGTGTGCCGACCAAGGCTTTCAGACTGTTTTGTAGCAAATCTAAGCCTCAGGGATTCAACGGTGGGATCTCATTTTCTTTTTCCCTCCTTAGTCAGGAAATCATAAATATGTCAAGTCTCTGACATGCAGAGAAAAGTCAGGAAATCAGAGGTAAGCAGCAGAAATGTGTGAATGTTCTGAGACCACAGAGGGAGCACAGAGTCTCTGCAGCCTGATGATGATGATGGTGATGGTCCACAGACGTTAGTCACAGCGGTTTGTGAGGACCGCTCATCCTTTTATGTTTGTCTCAATAAGAGGACATTTTATGAGGTGATGTAAAAGAAAACTGTGGGAAAATGAGATCTGGGTTGTTGTTATATTGACCTCAACATTTACTTGTTTACACAAATAAATCTGCCGATTGCTTCATTTTTCCTCATCCTTCTTATTGTAGTTTTTTTTATACATGAAGGAAACATTTTGACGTTGAATCACAATGATGAAAGTTTTCCAGCAGCACTGAAAACCTGCCCATATTTACTCAAAAATCAAAGGACTTGTGCTGCTGCTGCAACACTGCATGAAAAGTGGACATAAATATTTCAGTTTCAAAAGGTGTATAATAATGGGTATTTACAGCGCCACAAGTCAACATTTTTACATCAGCAAGCACTTTTTTTAGTATCGGATTCTGATGTCTGAATTTGGAAACCTACTGATACTACACTAATACCAAAGTCATTTTCTTGATGTTTATTATTATTTATTATTATTGTCATTAGTAGTAGTGGTGGTAAGATTGCATGAGGGTTAACCTGAATTTCAGTCTGGAGAGGTTGCGTAGTTTTTGTAATGGCATCCTTTAACCAATGTGCAACCCTGTAGGATTCAGGTTTGTGACATTCATGTGCAGCTGATAGGCTAAGACAGCCCTCATAATTTCCCATGATGCATTGCTGAGAGTTTAAGTTTGCTTTTTAATGTTCCAAAATGCAAATGTTACTGTTTGTAATGTGCTTGTCGTGTGTCTGTAATGTGTCTGTTCACAGCTTTCTTCAGCAAAGAAGCTCTGATAAACCAACTGCAGCTGGTGAACATAATGAAGCTTTTAGCAGCTAAAGACTTGATGGATCACCTGTTAAATCTGACATTTGAACTGCAATAGAATATATAGAATAGAATAGAATATAAAATATTTATGAGAAAAAAAGCCTGTCTGCACATTGTAAACTGTCCCTGGGAGACAAAGACCTCCAGTCTCACATTTTTGAGGTACACGGTTTTAAAAGAAACACCTTCGTCATACTGAACCTTCACTCTGAGCCCTCATCCAGCTTTCACCTTGGGTGTATGTGTGTGTGTGTGTGTGTGTGTGTGTGTGTGTATTCCATTATAGTCAGAGAAAAAAGATGTAATTAGTCTGGTCAGTCTGTGGTTTGAATTGCAACAGTAATCATATATGGTTTTATGTGATCCCTGGGGACATCCAAACAAAATATTAAAATTATAACATAATATAATTAGTAGAAAAACAAATCATAGCATCACACGAAGAAGTGCATATCTGTGCTTCTGAATACTTTTTAAGATTAGGATTAGCTTTAAGATGTTTTTTTCATGAAAATCATGACTCATATCAGCAAATAGATTAAAACCTTTAAGTGGCAATCTCGAAGATTTCAGTCGTGGCTGATTTGGCGACACCTGTGGTTACTGGTGGTAACAAGAAATGGTGTTTAATACCACATGTCCCAGAATTCTAGGGGCAGCAAAGCAAACTATTGTGATTTTAAGAAAGAAGCCAGACAAAGGAGTCAGGCAATAATTGGCTGCAGTCGAGAAAAGTGTTTTTAAAATCTGTGGCATCACCCTGCACACATGTTCCTGCAGGACCTTGTGGGCGGGGCTAATGGGAGAAACACTACTGCACATATTCAGTGAGCCACATACGGTGGAAGTAAACTTGGAAACTTCCTCTATACTTTCAATAGAAATGGAATCCAGACTGAGTCTTAAAAGTTGTACTCGTCACTCATCATGGTTAAGTTGTTTCTGGAATTGACAAAAAAGTCAAAATGTTATTGGATAAAACTGCTAAACTTTTATATATGTAAAACTATAACTTAAAAAAACTAAATGGAATAATGATGAAATAAATGGTTAACATGGACATTTGTTTCCACTCCTTCATGTTCAGCATTCTGGCTTTAATCAATACCCATGTGACGTCAAAGCCCTTAATTTCCCTGCCTGCTCCGGCACGTATTACAGTCTTTTCCATCAGTGTATTTCACAGTGTTGACATGAATATTTACACGTGCTGACGGGTTGATCGATCCTTTTTCCTGCAGCTTAGTCGCTGTTCCCTCGGCATTAGTCACCGCCAGCTCCTCTTAAGGTGACCGTGCCGAGTGCATATTAACCATGTCATTCGCCAGCTGTCCCCATGTCATACATTCCGTCAGTCTGACAGAAGTTGGGCCCTAAAATAGCAAGTACTCTTGTCAGAAAATCCAATCTAAAATTAAGCCCTGCTCAATCATATATAAGTCAAATTTCAAAGGAAGGCAGTTGAATAATAGAAGAAAAGGGAGATTTCCCCCATGCAGCTATTGTATTTTACATTCTCAGAGTTAACCCAGAATACAGCAGCCACCTTCACTTCATATACACGCTTCACACTATATATCTCGCAGCATGCTGCAACATGTAGCTCTGTCTCTTCTTCACTCAGACAAACATGTTGCAGCTCAACAGCATTTCAAAAAAATCATTTATGCTATAAGGAGGGAACGCTGAAGGCTGCAGTTATTCCTCCTTTTTAGTCTCTTTGCATTTTCCCTTCGACCACGGCTGAGGAAATATAACGCACAGGATGTCTATAACTCTTTATAGGATATTTTAAAAAGGTGTGTGTATATGGTGCAGTGTGCACAAGGAGCAGTGAGGATCCTGTTTCATTTTCCAAACCAAAGAGAGCTGCATGAAGTATTAAAATATGGTTATACCCCATTGAAAATCAACCCTTCATGTCAGAAGGTGTAATGAACTGACAGGATGGAGACTTCAGTCAAACTAAATTAACATCAAACTGGCAACGGACAAACCTGACAACCTCGTTTAGACCCTCAATATATTAAAAATGACTGATTTCTGTACATTTGGTTCTGTCAATAATGAAACAGAGAGAGTGCACATGTTATTTTAGTTGCTAAACCAATCAGTTCTAATATGCTGTGCTGATATTCAGTACAACAACACTCCCTCTTGTGTGATATTGTTTTTATATAAATTATTAGTTAACAGTAATAAGCAAAAAAACATAGAGTTCTGCAGGTCCAATGTGGAAATATAAGAGAGGGGACACAAATCAGTGGTCTAGAGATCTTGAGTGTCAAACATTTTATTTCCTGCATTCTGGTGAATTTTTATGCACCAGTGTGTGATTTCTATACATCAGCTTCAAAGTCCTCTGCTATTTTAAACATGAATGTGAAGGAAAATAAGTATACAGTGAGAGTAAATCATTTCTATTATGGATTCAAACATCAGATCATATATAGGGCAAAATGTTTACTGTTTAGGACTGTCAAATATAATTCCACTCCACCAGGGGCCTCTGCACCCTGTAAAGGACAGTGCATTTTATTTTTCGATAAGGGACCATCCTGTATTTTACAGGACAGGAGGGAACCATAACTGTGGTTCCGCACCCTGGTGCGGAGCAACAAAGCAACTGGGCGCTTGACGTCTGCATTTTGTTGCTATTTTCTTTTTCTTTTCTTTCTTTCGTTTTATATTGGATCTGGACAGAGATCATATCTGCCTGCAGAAAAACGATATGCAGAGCACCTGTTTTCTTCAAGAAAGAGAAGCATACAGTTACTTCTACAACTCTCGCTGTTTCCTTCACTGCCACGCTGAGGGCCAGCCCGCCATTAAACCCCCTGACAGCCCCGTCACCATCTGAGCCTGAGGAAACCCCATCAGACACACTGAATGGACAATACACACACTAATCGCTATTGCAATCCCAAGTAAGAGGCTTTTGTCTGCAGAGACAAGATGAACACTGGTGTGTAATTGTGACTCTTGTTGTTGTGTTACCGTACCACTGAGGCCTGTTGTTTGCGCTCGCTGCATGTTTCTGAGTGTCAAACTCAGCATGCTGATAGTGTGGTCCCAAGCTGTTGGGTTTTATTGTGCTCGTGTCCACCACCGTGCACAAAGCCAGTAAGCTGCACTTTATCGGTTTAAGGACCAGACTGACAAACCCGGGTTCAGTCGCCGGCCTCGTGAGTGGCAAAGGGACAGCAACTGTGTCTTTCTGTGGCAGAAGGATCCTTTGTTTTGCTTGTTCCTTCTTCTCTTGCCACAGGAACCTCTTCTGCACAATGCTCGTGATTCCACCAGCAGCTCTCTGCTCTGCTCCGCTTCAAATACGCACCAGGTCTATTTTTGATGGATGTCACGTTAAGCTGCACAGAGCAGATTGAGCGGGCAGGAAGTCAGAAAACAGCAAAGAGAGTCCATTTTCAAAATAAAAAACAAAACGTGCAGACTCTTGATTACATGAACAGACAAAAAAGAAAATATTTGACTATGTAACCAACTTATTCATGGTAGACATAAATCAAGGCATGAGTAAATCTCTGTGATTACTTTTGCATAATGTATTGTGGTAACAGCTGGTTGTGAAGGTCATTACTCAGACTTTATCCTTCATTGTCCACCCATCTAAAATAGTTAGCCTAATATAGTGTTTTAAGGTCTGTAATTATTTTCATCATCAACTAATCAGTTGATTATTTTCTCAATTAAGTAATTGGTTGTTTGGTTCATGAAATGTCAGAAAATGGTGAAAAACGTTGATCAAAGCTCAAGATGACATCCTCAAATGTCTCATATTGTCCATAACTAAAAGATATTCCGTTTACTGTCAGAGAGGACTACAGAAACCAGAAAATATTCACATTTAAGAAGACTTTTTTTTTTTTTTTTTTTTAAATAAAAAAAAATTCCACCCAGTGAAGCATTTTTTCACTAGAGGTCATGTGTCTTAAAATTGTTACCCTACTAATAATCCCCATTTTTACTAAATGTATCTGTAATCTGATTACATAGTTTTTATCTGTAAATGTAATGGAATACAGTTACCTTATTCTGTATAGAGGTTACATAATCCTGCTACATGTAATCCTTGACATTTGTGCATGAGACTGAATCCACGGTTTGGTTCCTGGTCCCTGATCACAGGGCGGTGTCCCATCATTATTAATTTATATTGATCATTTCATTTACATTAATAATTGTATTTATATTATTAATTATTTTTATATCTGCTAATGATTGAACCTGCTCCTCCCAGTTTCCAGCAAAAGCAAACTTAAACATCAAGTCAGTAAATAAAATTACCTTAAGTTAAAGGGTGGTTTAACAAGACAGGTTGTGTTTTTGGGGGTTATGCATCCACTCATAAGATGCCAGAAACTGTTTTCTGGTACACACACACACACACATACACACACACACACACATACACACACACACACACACACACACACACACACACACACACACACACACACACACACACACACGCACACACACGCAGTCTGCAGTAGGACATGTGTCTGGATCTCCGGCTGGTCGTCTGACAGCAGCATCTGCGAGGATGTGAGCGCTGCAGTTGATGACACTCTGCTCTGAACTGTCACGGGAGCAGATGGTTTATCAATTCCAAGTAAAAGAGGGAGAAAAAAAAACAAGAGAATCAAGCTTCAGCAAAACAAACAAACAAACAAACCACTGAACGATCAAAGTATCACTGGCCTTTGGATCCCTTTTTCCTCTTCTCAAGAATGCATGAAAGGAAGATGGTGCTGTCGAAGCAGCAGTGTGGGAATTATACTTGGAAAGAGGAGCAAGTGTAGTGGGAGAAATGTTTTATTCTCTTTTAGATTGATGGTGAGAATATTGCAGTTCAAGCTATCCAGAGAGAAACACTTTAGCTTTTTCTTGTGTGGTAGAAAGAGCTGTAATGGAGGAGCTGTTGAACAATAAAATCCATATTGACATGGCCAAGGATTTTATGGGATGAAATAACAAGCCTCTTCGATGTAAAAACACACAAATGAGTCCGACTTAAGTGCTGAGTTTGAGACAGTCTGTAATTTATAGGAACATTCCCCTCACGTATAGACGAGTTTCTACAACTGGATCAATGTTCAGAGGCCTGAACACGGACGACGGCGTGGCTTCATTTGTGAGAACATTCTGCTGGTCTGAATCTTGAGGCGTAACCAAAATGATAAACTCATTTCGTTTGCCTCAATTTGCATCCGAGTAATGAGTTTACAATCAGTCGGATCTAATGTGATATGTCCCTCATGGTGATGCGGATTCTTCATGGCAAATTGAGTTTTCCACAACCTGCCAAAGCGAATGTACGAAGACGAGGACGGGCGGCCTCGCTTCAGAAATAATCCCCCATATTTCACATTTCACCCTGTGATTTTTGGAGCCCTGAAAGCTCCGAGTTTATCAGTCAGGTACTAACAAGCACAGCTAAAGTCCTTCTTAAAGGTCAGCCATCCATTGAGAGGTGTGGACTTTCTGAATAATTCATCTTCACTGTTATCCTTTGGAAATTGAGAGCAGGAAATCAATTCCACATGCATGGCACCGCCGTCCATATTTACTGCCTCAGTGTCTGAGGCAACATTTACTCTCTAATTAGTGGATAATCAACAAGTATAATGGATTTTACAAGGTGGAGGAGTGTAGTGCAGCGAGCGCCCGAGTTTAGTTTCTCAAGATAAATTGTTTCCAGGTGGTGAAGATACTTTTGATACGACACAGTCATACTTTATGACAGTGTTTACAATGTTGGCAACAAGGTCAAACTCAGTGTTAACCAGCCTGAACGACTGTTTCTGCCCTCTACAGTAAAATGAGCTGAGGTATGTGAGGTAACTTTCAAATGCAGCCTGTAACCAAGAGCACAGGTCTTATTTCAGCTTAGAGGGGAACCTTAAGAATGGAATTTTCTCAAGAGCATTTTCTAGAGAGACATCATTACAGTTTTTCTCAATTGCTAAGACACGCTGAACGAAACTGGGATCCACTTGATCTTCATCATCGCCTTCTCAGCGCAGCAGGAGTCTGCATATGTGTTAAGTAGCAATTGCACATTTCAAAAATGACTCCAGCAGTCCAAAAAGTGAGTTGGAGGGATGGTTACAGTGTTACGATGGTCAGAGAGAAGCTCGGCATTGAAGGAGTCAGCAGAAAAACATATTTTAGCCACATACATAAAGACCAACTGAAAAGAAATCTATATATGTTCAAGTGTACACTATATTTACATTCTGAGTGTATGAAATATATTTATTTGACATGTGAAATGTGGTAAGTCTTTGGCGATTAGACCCCATTGTGACAATGTCATGTATAAGGGGGTAGTGGTGGTGGTGACGGGATGGAGATGGAGATGAAGATCAGGGTGTGATGAAGACTGGACATCTGATGAGCTCAGCCCGGACACTGGATATGAAGAACTGGAGGTGAATGCAGGTGGAGGCAGGACTGAAATGACAGCTGACAGCTGTCGGCAACGACGCGATCAGCAGCTACATCTGGTTGGTTAAATGAAGGGTGAACACTATAAACTAATGCTTCAAAAACACTGTAATCGCAACTCCAAATGGGAACTTTTACAATGCAAAGTGCACATCAGGAGGTGAATAAATCAAGCAGCCATGTTAAAAATGAAGTACAGACAGCTCAATATTTTCTAAGGTGGTACACGGAAAAAGTCTGAGAGACGGTGTTACAAGTTACAAGTCCAATACACTGTTCTATTCATCTTAAAGCACACTGAGACTGTACTATACAAAAAAACTTTATTAAAAACTTTGCAAATATGCATCTGCATCCAACAGTTGTGGTGACATTGCAGCAGGTGCTTCAACATCTGTTACGTGACAGAGATCCTCACTCTGCTAGTGCATTCTTCTAATTTAAGATGACTTGTCTCGTCATTTTCTTTACTTTTCTATTATATTTCTCAGTTGTTTTGTTTGTCTGGGTCAATATTAATTTTCAGATTCCTCTAATGCTTCACCCACAGCCTCTCCATACAGATTTTATCATTTTCATTGTCAACACTGTAAGATAACAGAACGTAAGCTCTGTTTGCTATTAATACACTTTTTTCTTTGCTGTGTCTTATGACTATTTGCAGCTGAAGTGACCCATTTTTCCTCACAGCGATCATTAAAATTCATTAAACTTTCATCTGATCTGCCTCTAATTTAAGACATATGACAAATCACCTACCAGTCTTGCCATATAGGCGTCACTACATCCTCTGGAGACGTGTGGAAATCAGCTTTTTGAAAAGCCTCGCTGCTGCATAGCAACCAGGCAGCCCGGCAGAGCCAATCGCATTCCAGCAATCATCTTTTGGCCCTTGTGGGTGGCATTTTAAAGGAACTGTCGTCACAGTGGAAGGAGAGGGATAATGGTGAGAGAGCACTCCGTCGTGGCCTGTGGCAAATGGAGCAGTGATGTACAGAGGAGTGCGAGCTCCCCGGTTACCTTGGGATGTCCTTGAAAAGACCGTTGATGTCATTTTCTGCCCACGCAACCATCACTTCTCTTATTCCTTTCTTCTCCTCTGCAAAAAGCAGCAGCAGCAGCCACACAAAGCACACAATGGACCTGCAAACTGAAAGGAAAGAGTAAAAATATATCCTGCTGTCAAGCTTTTTCTTTTTCTCAAACCCACAAATAAACGTTCTGAATTAAATTAAGTAACACCAAAGAGTTTTCAGAGTCTGTGTTTGTTTGCAGGACTCCTCCAAGAAAAACATCCATTACAATGAAATTTGTTAGACTGTTGGACACAAACAACTGTTTAGTCTCTGGTGCACACAAACAGTCCTATAAAATCTCTAATAAATTTGATATATTTCAACAACCCTGAATAAAGTAAGTCATTTCCTCTCAATAATTCTTCTGTCCAGCAACTTGTTGCAAAAATCTTGCAGTTGAAGCTCATTCAATAAACACCTACAATTCTTCGACACATTTTGCAAATGCAGCCAAATGTAAATGACAGTTAAATCAAAATTAGTTTTGTGTTGAAATGCCACTACAGAGTAAATTGTCCATTGTGGTGCAGATCGAGTTTTCAATGCCAGCTGGGAAATATTTCTATAGTCACAATAGTAAATTCAGGCCGACGTATGACCTCCCTCTCTGTGCTTTCTAGGAATATTCAAGAGATCTGAAGATTTATTCATTCCATACATAATTGTACGCAGTGCCATGTGCAGTGACAGTTCTCCATAGACGTAAAATAAGGGGAAAAAATGAATATGAATGAAATCAGGAGCATTATGAAAGAGTAATTTTATCCAGAAAAGAAAAGAGCAGGCATGAATGCAGGTAAATGTGATGATATGGAACATATGGGGATGCAAAACAGGGAGTTAATTCTACACCACGTGTCAAACTCATGGCCCACGGGCCAAATCTGTAACAGCACATCATCTTTATCTTATAAACACCTGCTATTAATTAACTATTAAACTGTTTTCATAATTGAGTGATAATTAAAATATTTTTTCAAGCAAAAATGGCAGATTTGGGTTTTGGTGTAACAAAACAAGAAATCTAAAGATATCACCTCGGACTTTCTTGCATTTAATAGACATTGCAAACAAAGATTAAACACAACAATCAACTTTAGTCTTAATTATTTGATAACCAAGAAGACTGTACATGTGCTGTGCTCATGGCGTCGTGCAGGATGGAACACACGACTGTGAAACCAAACAAACACTGAGATTAAAATGTCATAAGTTGTGCGACCTACTTGTGTTTGTTTAATAAATGATCTTCCATTTTGTGATCCGGTAGCACAGCAGGTCACTTATAAAAAGGGCATTTAATTGGGAATTAATTATATCCTAAGAATAATATGTGAAAGGCTAATTCAGCAGTAATTATGACTGTGTCATTTAAATCTAAAGCTGTTCACTAATCAGACGTGTAACGTGTTGCTTTACTGCATCACTTTGATGTTTATTTTATTTATTTCTTTCAGACTTCACTAAAGCCAGACTTTTCTTTATTGTTATGCCGTCACAGTGAAATTTCACCTTTTTTTTTTCATGCAGTCTGGCATGTATCCATATAATTAATTGCTTTACAACCTCTGAGAGTTGAACAACCTCCCCTGGCAGCAGTTTCCTCCACATTCCTGCACAGTTATAGCAGAACACCACTCCGGTTCTCTCGTTCTCCTCCTTGTGTTCCCTCCTGCTCTGACAGCTCGCCCGATGAAGTTAACCTGAGAATCTGGGTAATAAATCACGGCACCTTGGTTGTCCACTTGATAACGGCTCATACTCAGCAATTATCTGCTGAATCAGATTGGTCACCGCAAGTCGAGGGAGCCATAAATCTGCAGCACCTTCTGATCCTCCAGATAAATCCCAGGGAAATGAGAACGGCGACGAAGCTGCTGACCTGTCACTGTTTTTCCACTCCTTCAGGAAACAGCGTGCACTCTTAGAATTATAGGTTCTGACTAGAACCGGCTTGGCCCCATAGGAGAACCATGTTTGATTCCTGGTGTAGTCGTTCCTTTGGTATAATGGTCCTACCCTTTCAGAGGGTTCTACCAAGAACCTGGCAAAAAGAGTTATGCCTAAAACCATCTATGAAAGGTTTCACTCAGGACCACCTATGAGAGGTTCTGTTGAGAACCCCCCTGCAGTGTAATGCTCCACCCAGAACCTTCTCTTGGAGTTCTATCCAGAATCTTTCTACCTCCTAACGGAAACCCACCAAGGGTGTTCTCCTGAGAACCCTTTTATATTCCAAGGGTTTTATCTATAACCCATCAGGGGGGTTCCACCGAGAACCCTATTTATATTCCAAGGATTTTATCTAGAACCCACCCATGGGTTTTACATTCCAATGGTTTTATCTAAAAAACACCCACAGTGTTCTCATGAGAACCCTTTTTATATTGCAAGGCTTTAAACTACACCCAGGGGTTCCATTGAGAACCCTTTTATATTCCAAGGGTTTTATCTAGAACCCACCCAGGGGGCTCTACTGAAAACCTTTTATTTTCCAAGGCATCATCTGTTTTCCTGAGAACCTTTTATATTCCAAGGGTTTTATCTAGAACCCATCCCAAGAAATGGCTTATATGCCAAGGGTTTCTTCTAGAACACACTCAGAGGGTTCTACTGAGAACTTCTTCTTCTTCTTTATCTTTTTTTTTTCTGAGGACGTTTTTATATTCCAAGGCTTTTGTCTAGAACAAACCCAGGGGGTTCTACGAGGAACCCTTTTGTATTATGGTAGAAAGAACCCTTGAAGAAAGAGTTCTTCACAGATTTCAACAACCCTTGCAGAACTCTTTCCTCCAAAAAGAATTCTTGGGATGTAAAGGGTTCTTAATGGAACTCTTAGTCTGACAACAAACTGTGACAAACCCTTTCAACTGCATTGCAACTGGTTCTGGGTAGAACCTTCAGGAAGAACCCTTTTGGAACCCTTCTTTTCTAAGAGTGTGGAGAGATTCGAGAGATATTGTGAAATATATGTTGAAAAAAAGTTAGATTTTAATGCACTGAAGCCACGCGAGGCTGCTGATAATGTTGAAATGAACAGATTATAATAGCTTGTTTTCTGTCATCTGCCACAGAGGGGATTAAGTTTCCATACTGATGACCTCCAGGAAATGCCTTTCACCACCTTCAGCAGCCTTAATTGAAACCAATTCCACTGTGGTGCCGCTCACTGCTGCAAATTGGTTCCACTTAGGAGCACTGACAATGCTACCAAGGTGTTAACTGGGATAAATATGATTATTTTCCTCTACAAGACAAGTTGCCGGTGGAGTGAAATAACAGACCAAAACCGAAAATGACACTGTATCAACTAACAGGGAGTTCTTTAAATTACAGTGACGGCTCAGCCACCTGCTGCACCGCATACCTTCATCCGCACGCCTGACTCATAACCTTCATTTGAATTCCAGCTCACGGCGCGATTCATAGCCGAGCGCCTTTAAGTATCAGTCCGGCGCGGGCAGACTGGAGTTGTTTTTGTGCTCGGTGACAAAGCACTCCCGGGCCCACCTCCTCTATTTCACCGCTGCATGCTTCAGTGGTGCAGTTAGAGGTGATAAATGATTTATTTTCCTCAGTGTTCACCACAGTTGCTCAACTTTGCCCGAGCTGTTTCCACTCATAACACTGTATGATTTATGTGGGAGCATTCAATTCTCTAACTTTGGGCTTTTCTTTAACGCTCTGCCGTGCGGGCCGGAGTGGATGATACAATGTGAATCCGCGAGTTCAGCTGCACAAAACAAGGCAACAGTGAACACACCACTCCTCATGAATAATTCAGCCAATCTGACGAGTGCTGCACCGTGATTTCACATGGAACTGCACCGCATCCCTCAGGACAATCAGTGTGATTATTAGGCGTTAGGTTGCCATGGAGAAGCACATCGTTTCACGACATTTCAACAAAATTGGATCAGCAGAGACGGGTACGTCGTTATGACAAATCAACAAATGAGCAGGAAAAAAGTGAAATACTTCACCGGGGATGATTAGTGTAATTTAATGGTGGAACAGTGAGGTGACGTACTCACAATTAATCTACTGACTAAGGATTAGTGGTGTCTGTTAGATTTTATCCCAAACCACATCATCTGAACCTAAAGAGGTGCCACACACTTACATGTGATTTCTGAGCTGTAAATTAAATCACATCCAGCTTTGGATGATGATGTACTGATCAGACCATGACGACAATTCATCTCTTCACATGCTGGCAGCTAATTTAAGCAAATAACAAACTGTCAGTCTGATTTTTTTCATTTCTAGTACCCACCTTCAGGGGCTTTTCTAGCATCACATTATTGGTGATGTTGTCAAACATTTATTTTTGTTGTAGGCTAGATGTGAAGTGATGAGCAAAAAGTGATGCAAACTCTAGCCCCAAGGAAAACTTTCTTTCTCACAATTGTCTCTTCTTTGTCCTATGAGAAATAAACGAGATTCCTATTAGATCTTTTGCTGAGCTCACAGGAGACCATATGAAGAAACAAGACTTTAATTTGAGCACTGAGTTAAATTTAAGATCTCATTCAAGACATCCAAGTTTTCTTTTAGGTCTCACTCTTATCTCAAGAGCTGATCATTATTATTATTAAGATAAATTTAAGATCAGTGCAGTAAGACAAAAAAAGAACATTTTAAGTTCTTCAATTGGGCTCAAATTAGTCTCAGGCTGAGACGACACTTAGGCAATTATTCAGGAGTCGAACTGAAGAAGTATGAGAAAATGGTCCAAAGTTGAGCTCATTTATGTTGACACAGGCTAGACGAGAGCTTATTTTGAACTTTTCTGGGGTTTTTTTTAATGTTAGAGTTCTGTGTGTACGCGTCTTTCAACTAGACAAGCACAAAGTTTGTGCTTTGGGGTTCAGACGTTGTCCTGTGTGCACAGAATGTCTGATTTAGCTATAATTAGATTTTTCATGAAGGAGTGGCTTTGAGTCTTTGGCTAATTTGCAGCACATTGATTTGAGAGAGATGAGACTTTGATGGCACCCTGTATGTAAGCAAAATGTAAAAATATATAGATTTCAGCATTGTGGTACAGTGAAATTCATTTTGCATGGGCAAAAACTATAAAAATTATGATAAAAGTAATGTGCTGGTCATGGCTCCAGAAGCTGTTACTAGCTTGGTCGTGCAAGTTTCAGAGCGACAGAGACACAGAGCATCCCTGTAACCGTAGAAACTCACTGTCACTCTGTGTGCTCACTGCGATTGGAGAGGAAGAAACGCTGCGTCGAAGAGCCGCTAACTCTGAGTAGCATACAGGGGAATAAATTACAGAATGACAGATTTGTGTACAGAATATTTCTCGCTTTCCAGCTGATGGTCTAAAAACCTGCTGCTGCTGTTCTGTCTGTTTCTCTTTGCGCAGCGACATTATCAGAATTTCTTTTCCACTGCGTGAGAAAATGGGAGCTCCAATGGGAACTCAGATCTTCACTACATCACGCTGAATCCTGCCCTTGGGATGTGTAGGCACTGCTAGACAGACATTATGTATGACTGTAATACCTGTCTTAGACGTTACCACTTTATTACCATAACACCTGAAAGTGGGGAGACAAAAAGTCTCGTTGTCCACCTTGTTCCGGCACCAGTGCAGGAGCCCACCGTTTGGGACTAATTTAGCAAGAAAGTTATATTAAATAAAGAATTTAAAAGCCCTCTAAGGTGGACGGCTCACCTCGCTGAGCAACTCCAGCTATAGTTGTAAGTTCACATTAAAAGTAAAGTAGCGGTGAGTAAATCTTTCATGTTTTCTAAAAACTAAGAAAAAGTTTTGAAAAGTGAATTCTAGATTCCTGGGAGAAAAAAAATCTCAAAAATGCAGACTGAAGTTGATGACTTTCTGCTTTGCTAATGATGAAAACAAACAAGACTTTACTTTTTTACTTTGTCTTTGGATAACATTGAGAACAGCAGAGCTTGTTAAAAATTAACTTTTTGTGTTGTTGTTTGGCTGTTGGGTGTTGTGCTAGGTTCTCTGGAGTCAGCTCACTAGTCTAAATCTTTAACTGGGCACATTTCAGGGTCGTTTTGTGGGCAGAATGTATGTTATAACCCCAGTGACATGTAAAGTCATGCAAAAACTTGTATTTTAAATGACAGATGAATACTCAAGTGCATTTTATTGACCCACAATAACCACCAACACTCATCATGCACTAAGTTGAATGAATGTGATTTAATATTGATTTATTTTTGGGAAATAAACAAGAGTTTGCTGATGCTATCATGCTGACCTTTATTTCATTAAAATTCAACTTGGATCCTTTACAGTTGTCTCCAGTATCATTGGATAAAACTTGTGGCTGTCGGGCATGAACTTTTTTCAGCTTCTGGAGGGAGGGGGGTATGACAGAAAAAGTTGGAGAACCACTGCTCTTCTAGTGACATCACTGAAGCGACTGACAACACGAAAGTCACATGATGCACCTGGAATTACGTACCTTAGAACTTTTAATAAGGTTTTGATTTCACATAGAACATGAGCCCTGGTCTCCTGGGTGAAAGTCCTGTGTTTGTTTCAGTCATCCAACCACCCCACATCCTCCATGTGCAGACTTTCCCTGTTTATACTCGGTCAGCAGCCCGGAGCGTCTCACACAGCTGCAGACAGGTTTATATTGAAGTCATTTGAAAGCTGGTGTGTCTCTTTCAGCTGCTAACGGGTACCGTGTGCATCTGAATCACGAATTCCATTACATTGTTATTAGATTACATTATTATTAGAAAAGCCTACCTTGGCATAGTTACAAAAGAAGAGGTGGCAGTCTAAAAACTGAAGAGATAGATGAAAATTACAGTATGATTAGTGGAAATACAATATTTTGATGCTTTGTAGGCACAACAACTGCATTGCCAAAGAATATTAGGTTAGAAAATAAAACTTTTTTCCCAATTTAATGTAACTTCCGGTATATGCCACGCCCACTTCTGGTTCTCTATCTCAGTGGTTCTTAACCCCTAAAGAAAATAAGGTTTATGTTCACGACTCCCTCCACCAAATGCACTCAGTAAAATTAGGCAAATTATACCACTGGCACAAGCAAACTGATGGTATATAGGAACCGTTACCCAGTCGGAAATAAGCCTTTAATTCCCATCATGCTTGCTGGATTGAGTAGTTTGTTAAATCTGATGATTCATGTTACAAAATGCATGTTCAGATCATGGTGGTTTATACTGGCACTGTCAGCTGTGTGTTGTTTTGTAGTTTTAAATGTATTGAGGTGGATGTTACATTTCTTGTTGTTTCCTCAGCTTTGAGTGCTTGATGTAAAATGTCTAAGTTGCAGACGTATTTTTTTTTTAAAAAAATCAATAATTTGACACAAAATATTAATTTCATGATGATTTTATGGATTTGTTAATGATTTTATTGTTCTGTTTTATCACTATGATCCGAACTGTGTCCATAGCAACAGACTGTTCATCATAGCAACGGTCTGTTATACATAGCAGAAGTCTGCTAGACAGGAATAACAGACCTTAGGAGTCTGTAATTGACAGAAAAGAATCGAGTATTTACCAAAGCCATCAGGTGACCCCCCTTGGGGCTGCAACCCCCAAGCTGAGAACCACTGTTCTATCCAAATATACATACAGATCATTTTGTTGGTTGAACAGATGTATATACAACATCTCTTCTGTCTTCCAGTCTGGAGTCTGTTAAACTGGCGTGTAGCTGAGCTGAAGCAGCAGTTACCTCAGTGTGCTGCTGCTCCGTGTCAGCAGACATCCCGCTGTAACTTTCATCTTCCTGCTCGGGGACACCAGTTCACACGTACAGATCTGATGCAGCGTGTCGCCGGCTCCTAGTGTCATTGTTGTTTTTTGTGTTTTTCCTGAACTGCTCAAATCTTGTTCCTGTCAGCGCCGATGTTCTTTTGGGCGGTGCGAGAAGTCGGTCCCTCTCCTCATTATGCATGACCTCCTCCCTGTTTGTCTGCACCTGTCCTTGCATCCTGCCCTCCGCTGTCTGTCACACGGCATAATCATATTCACACAGTGGAAATCACATTACATATTAACCGCCACTGTGGAAGGGTTCAGGGCAGCGGCTGGACAAGCCTAATGAATGCCTAACCATCAAAATGACAGTGATAATGGCATGAAAGGAGTGTCCCAAAATATCCCCAGCTCCCCCACCCGTTCTCCTTCTCCTCCCGCTCCTCTGGGCGGCAGGTAGCACACGCTCATCTGTCACACTGTTACCTCTGTCCCACATCCACAGTCAAGCGCAATCACAACACTGTCACTGCACTCGTAGGAGTAAGGGTTTTTCCTGAAGGGCTGAGGTTCTACCCAGAACCATTTGCTTTTGAAGAACCCTTTTTTTCGTTCGTCATGGATCCTCTGTGATAGTAAGGGTTCCACTGACAACCTTTTTCATCCAAATAACCGTCTTCAAGGATTACTGAAGAAGGGCTTTCTCGGTAGAACCCTTGGGTGGGTTCTAGATTAAACCCTTGGACTACAGAAAGTTTCTCAGTACAACCCTTATATTGTATTTATTATACTGTCCATGGTTGAAGCGAGTTGATTACCCCTGCCCCCTCCTCCTCACAGACTCGAGGAAGCTCAGGCAGGCTGCAGAAACGCTGCAGGAGCACAAGACGAGAAGAACATGCGATGTGAAGTTAATCCTGTTATCCTGAAAACAAAAGTCGACCGCTGTCACAGCTGTGACTCCAGTTTCTTCCCTTGTGCTTCCCTGTGTCTCCCCCTCCACTGTGCGTGCATGTGTGTGTGTGTGTTGTGGGTGCGGCTACCTCATGTGGCACCTGGTGGAACTCTACACCTGCCTGCAATCACCTCATCAACACTCTGATCAAGAAGCCAGCTCTCCAGAGCCAGATTGCTCAGCCAGCTCCATGGTACACTATTGTGTTTTTCCTCAAGCCACTTTTTACTGAGGTTGTTTTCTCCTGTGCCCCAGGATTCCAGCACCAACGTCTCAAGATCAAGCCAGCTACAAACGCTGCCCCACCTCATTCCCCCACCCGTCCACCCTGCTTGTCTGCCTGCCTGTCCGCTGCAACAACCTGATGTGTCTGTGTCTGCATCTGGGTCCTAAACCAGTCAATTGCTCTGAAAATACACAATTCAGTGACTGCTTGCCAGACTCCATTAATATTTTGCTCATAACATCTAGTCCTTCTAAAAAATGAATGATTTTTTACAACTTACAAACAGACAATGACTAATTTGGCAAACATCCAGCATTAAACTCTAATTAAAGTGAAACAGCAAACAATAACACAAGTTATGGACCGGAATGAAAATTTTATAGAACACAGGCATGTTTCTGTGATCTTTGATGGTTATTTATTATTGTAAATATATTATAGATTTCTCCTTTAAGGCCACTGTCATGGTTTGAAGAGACCAGTGTTGACTAGTGGTACAAGACAGGGTGTGAGGCGCGGTGACCTCTGTCAAAGTCGCACGCTTTAGTGACCCAACCATCCACCCCAAACCCTAGGGATGTTTTGCAGTGGTACAACATCCCACCGTATGTCATTTATGGTGTTTGTCAAGCATTTTTCCCAAACTTGTTTCACCAGGAACATGCCATTTCTTTAACATGTAAAGAATTCAATCCACTGATATTGTGCAAAACATTAATCATTGACATCTTCAAGTCAAAGTTACTGGATATTGGTCTTCAAACACCCCCATTAACTGAAACCAAAGTGTCAGTGTACAGTGCAGATCAATTAAGTCAAAAGGTCTGCGGCGTGTGCTGAGCTGATGAGCAGAGGGAAGGCTCAAGCCTGATGGGGTCAACGTGATAACTAAAGCAAAGCTCACATCACCCAGACGATCCAAAGCCTGGTGAATATTCATTAAATCCTCCACAATAAGAGAGAATTTAATCTGCCAATTTAATTATGAGGCCGGCACACAGGAAGGCTTTGGTCTAGATTCTGTTTCCCCGGGAGATTCGTCCTCCATCCCCGACTCCCACGATGAGAAAGAGACAGAGAGAAAGAGAGCAGCCATTTGACCGGCAATGAAGGGAGACCTGGCCCTTGCTGCACAGATCAGAGAGGGAATAATGAGTGAAGGATGAGAAGAGAAAGAATACAGCTATACGCCAGCGTGGCCATTACTCCTCTGCATGGCCTATTATACCGAGAAAACAAGCAATATCCCCACACCACAAATTAGGACACCAGAGAAACAGGGAGTTATTGAGGATGGGAAATGATATTCCTGAGCAGGATGCAGTGTCAGTAATAGCTCTCAAATAGACTTTTCACAACATGGTGCACCAGCGCCTCTTGGCATCTTCCTCCATAATGTGGAGTTAGTGATTCTACAACAAGGAGGCGGGGCTGGCTCTGAAGAAGACTAAAAGGGGGCTGGAGTAAAGAGTCGTCTCTCATTTGAGAACATGCAGCAAACATGTAGTTTATCAGTTTAAGTGTACTCAAAATTTAGAATATTTTCACCACTTTACCTCGCCATCAGACAGCCTTTTACAATGGGAAACCCCTGTTATACAAGCCAAAGATACCAGACTCAATTGCAAATTCTGTCATTCTATCTTGCAGAACACTGGAATCACTGAACTACTGGTGTCTTAATCTGTTAGTTTGTTTGTGTAATTGTGTGCATCTACATATAGCATACATTTGAACTGATATTTAATTTTATAGGTGGCTAAAATACCTTTTGCTGCCGACCCTGTCCACAGCAGTTCATTGCATACCTTCCATGCTGGGCCAAAGGGCTCAGATACCAGGTAAGTCAAAGCATTTTCCTTTCGCTTTTACTTACTTTTTGACATTTTTGTTCCATTATCAAAGGGCTTGGTCTTCATGTCAATAGCAGAGCGGCAAAAGTCCTACTGAAATCCTGAAAGACTAGCCAACAATCATGGTGCATTTTAACAAACCCTGCACTCCACATCACATACTTTTTCTTTTAACTTTCAGTATCTGCAGCTGCCCTTCAAATGCAACGTCCAGGTGCAGATTCACAGCTACAGCTTCAACAGCTTAACCCACCACAGCCAGCCAGCCAGCCAGCCAGCCAGGCAGAGCAGCTGCAGCTGAGCTCACAGCCAGTGGCTATATATTGTCAGAGCTCGGTGGTTTGAGTAATGAGCAATAAATGCATAATGTTAAGTGTTGCGTTATCTCTTCTTTCTGGTAGTTTATTATAAAAGACCTGGACCAACAGACTAACTGCTCCTGTGGATGCAAAATTCAAACTCCAGCTCTGACGGACTGGATGCATGACTGCTGAACTTTTCTGAAATCGGATGCATCCCAGACAAAAGAAGTGACTAAGTATAAATGAGGTCTCTGAGGCAGAATACAGACACTTTAACCCATCAGTCTGTCACAGCATCACATCACTTCATCTAGTCCTTAGCAATGTATAGAATTAATTTAAAAAAAGTAAAACCAGATGAAAGACTCTGAATGGCTACATGGAGCAAGATATCTTCAGACTTTTATGTGCTGAATGTTTTATGCTCACACCTACACTGCAGACCCAGAGTTGAAACCCTTTAAACATCTCTACTGCCAGTGGGCCAGTTTGAGTACAAACTCATGCTGAGCAGCCAAAACTTTGTTCAAACTAAAAGAACTTTGTTAAATTCTTGTGGAGATCCAAAAGTTTTCAAATATGCCAAGCTGATTAAAAAAAAAAAAAAGTACATAAAATCATGCACATCTACAGTATAATATTTGCTGGAATGGTGTAGCCATAAAAACCAACACATTCTCATCTCACTTTGTCACATACCAATAATTTGTCACTGCCTGTCAGTTGCCTAAAACTGAAGCACATGGTTCCCTTTTGTGGCTGTAACTGTCATGGCCAAAAAGCTTTTATAACACGTGATTACTGCTGTGAAATGGTTTGGTTAGATTTAGACACAATAAATGGATGGGATTATACTCTTACCAGATGATTCCACCAAGCATGACACATCTGCACCACGGTTCTGATCCGTCCTCCACACAGCTGCAAACCAGTTTCAGAGGCATTTTAGCAGCATTTTTCCCACCTGATTATGTTTACTTGCTCAGATTTTGTTGATTAGATCTTCTTTTCTTGCTCTTTGTGCTTCTGCCATGGATAAGCAGGTTTCATGGTTAAATTGTTTTTTTTTTATCTGTCCGTCTTTATGATCATGAGTCTGCACAGGGTCTTTTATTTCGAAAAAGTAATCACATTCTCCCTGCTTTTTCTGTGCCTGACTTCTTGCCCGTTCGATCTGCTCTGTGCTAATTGATGCGGCATCCATCAAAAACAGACTTGTGTATATTTGAGACGGAGAGGAGCGGAAAGCCACTTCTGAGACACGCCAAGGCGCTGCTGGTGGAATCACAAGCACTGTGTAGAATGGCTGCGATCAGCTTTAGCTAATGTGGTGCAGCCGTCACGCGACTCAGGTGTGCCTGGAGGGACTTCCCAGAACCATTTATGTATACCATTAAGAACCATTTTCATCCAAAGAACCAAGGATTCAAGGGTGTCAAGGGTTCTTTTTTATCATAATATAAAACCTCCTTGGAGGGCTCTAGATAAAACTATGTTACTGTGTAACTCTGGAGTAATTACGCAGTACATTGTGGGCTGTAATCTAAAGCATTGTCACATTTGGGTAACGCTTGGGCACAAACACGATCTCCTGAAAGTCTGAAAGTTTGTTTGAGGCATCTATCCACCCCACCTCCCCCATGTGAGGATGTTCTCCCCCTCCTTATACTGTGTCAGCAGGCTGGTGTGTCACTCTCAACCGCAAATGCGTTCAGTCAACATCTGTATGTGTCGCCGAGGGGCGGTGACAAATAATTGGTATGTGACCGAATCATAAAAACAGTCCAGTCTAGCATGTTTTTTTATTTTTTGTAAAAATATTTCCCAACACAAATCTTCACCTCAAGACCAAACTTATCTTTCAACTGCGTGGGGCTGAAATTCTCCCCCCTCCTCTCTTCTTCTTGTGTTTGAACTCAGCTGCAATTTATCTGGAATGTGTCTGTCATATTCAGCCTCCAGTGCACATCCAGGCTTCCTGTGCTTTGAGACAGCTCTGTGATTACACTGGACAGGCAATACTCTGCGTGCGCCGAGCTGTTGATTGTGAGAGGCGAGAAGAAGAGATTTGTAGCAGAGGTGATTTACTTCACTTGTCTGTCTCTGTGGAGTTCTGTGGAAGTTGTTCTTTCACTCGCTCATCCTGATCTATGTGCTCTGCTGGAGGCCAATCAGTAATTTTAATCAAGGGCCCTATACAGCAAAACACAAGCATTATATTGTATACACACAGTCATTACACCTACAGCTGGGGGGTTTATGCCACTGTGAAGATGGAATGCTCATTACGAAACAGGAAACTGCTGGAAAATGGAAACAACTTTGTTCTTCTTGTAGTTTTACCACAAGCGTGACAAAGTTTGGCCTGACACTGGTGCCGGAGGAAAGTTACATCAGGTACATTTATTTATAGAGCAGATTTAAAAACAACACTTCCCTGCTCTTCTGCCTCAACACCACTATCTACATTTCATTTAATTTCATTGCATTGTACTGCAAACATCACTAGAGATGTATTGATTAATCAATTATTGATTGATGCTGTAAAAAAAGTCAAAATTCTCTTATTCCAGCTTCTTAAATGTGGATATTTTATGGTTTCTTTGAGAAATACTTCTTGACCATTTTCTGACCAAACAACTAATCAAGAAAATAACTGACAGATTAATGACAGACAATGAAAATAATTGTTAGTAGCATCCTTAAACATTGCATTTCATTTGGAAATTACAAGAGTGATTTTAAGACAAATGCTTGACATCTGCAGAGCAGCTGGGAATTCTCAGACCTACAGCACCTGTGTTTCACTTGTTGTTTTTTTTACTTTTTGATTCTGCTTTTTCATTTTAATTTCACTGCTGTAATATTTGGCACTTTATGTTGTACAAATAAAATAAACCAGCAGCCCGATGACAGTAGATTGAATTGAAACACTTGTTTTTTTTGTACAACCATTTCAGGAACATCTATTTAAGTGTTTTTACAGTCTCACTTTTGTGTTTCCAGCTCCCACAGTGTATCTTTAAACTCATGTCATCTATGCCTACATGACAAAATCATTATTGCCTTAAACCCAAAGCTGGGAGAGGCATTTGTTCAAACTCGGTACAAATGAGCGCTTGGGCTTGAGGATGAACTGATGAAATTTTGGTGACTGTGACCTCATGTCTGTCCCGTTCTCGTGAAGGTGGTATCTCAGAAATGCTTGAAGGGAATAACTTCAAACTTTGCATAAATGTCCATTTGGACTTAAGGATGAACTGCTTATATTTTGGCAGTACAAGGCATACAGTCATGGTCACTGTAACCTCACTAAACACATTTTTGGTCATAACCCAAGTTAACACTGACGGTTTGAAATCTTTCAGAGGTCATGGTGTGAAATCTAACAGAGGTCATGGTGTGGAGGTCATATTAAAATTTGACGGGACTTTGCAAATGTCTGCTGGTTGCATCTGGCAGCTATGGTGTCATTGCAGTAGGTGCTTCACCATCTGTTCCCTGGTGGGGATCTGCACTCTACTGAGTGACCTCTTCTAGTTAATGATAGGATGGAAAAAAATAATAACAGTTTGGCTTAAACGGTCCAAGATTTGTCTGTAATGTTGTTTGTAGTGTCAAAATCAGACAGTTAAAACTCATTCAAAAGCCGAAGACAGTCAAAATGTAACACCTAATCTGCCCTCTGCCTGTGTGAGAGGTTGGAGTGTTGAGAGATGCACAACGTGTCTATTTCAGCTCATTTTAAGTCTTTACCGAATCTAAGCAGGGCAGCAGAGGAGCTAACGAGAAAAAAGGAGTTCAGATCCCAGGACGCTAATGCTTCAAACTCTGAGCAAGTCAGCATGAAACTGCATCACTGCCCTCGTGTCTCCACGCTGTCATCTCATGATGTACTTGCATGCTGAAGGTGCTCTCTCAGTTGTGGAGGAAGATTTTGACAACCCCCAGTCCAGCCAAATATAAAGATCTGATCCGGGGTTACTCACACAGTTGCATAAATAGAGCAACTCTGAGTTATGTAGGCCTACTGGAGGGAAATTAATGTCTCTGCCCGGACAAGCTCTGGTCCCCCAGGTCTCCCTCCACAGTGGAAAAGACCCGAAATAATTCAAAGAAACTACATCGGACGTACAGTTGTTAGGATTTCAGACTCAGAGTCCAGATTAAAGCAGGTAACAGGATGACCCGCTGTGTCTGCGGGGATTACATAGGTGAATCTCTGCCTACTGTTGTTTTTACTCAATTTTAACAGCGGGGGCTGGATTTTGTTGCCGGCAGCTGCAAACAAACGCACTTAAAGAAGATCATGTGAGGCGGCAGAGAGATGAACAACTGATCATTGCTCTCTCTTCTCCATCCAGCATCCAGTTCATCTCCCTTTGTTGTTGGTTTCTGCTGTTTGGTGAATGTGTGATACACTCCTGCAGGAAAAAAAACAAAAAAACAAAAAAAAAAACAACAACAGCAGCTTGCGGTGTAGAAATATTAAGGGTCTACGATTTGATTTGGATTGTGAGGCAATGAGGCAGAACCATCACATTCACCCTGTGGGCTGCGCAGCCAGGAAATGGAGGATTTTAATCAAATGCATTGAAACTGTTTTTTATGGCCTCTGGTCAGTGAAGAACAAATATTTAGAGAACTGAACTTCCAGTATGGAATATCAGTCCTCTGCATTCAGCATCATTTGTTCCTTAAAAGTATGAACTTTGTTTTGGCATATTTTACGTTACAAAATGATTATAATACTGAAATTCAGCCTCAGTAGCAAAGTTCTTTTCCAGCAAGATTTCTCACATGATTAACACATCTTAAGTCAAGTATGTTTTTTGTCTGTGTCATTTCACAGCATGCAGTCTGTTCTGACTTTTGCAGAGGCGATGTGACATTTTACACACAGATTTAATGGAGAAAAATGTCAGGTGACGTAGCTTAAAGAGCAACAATGTCCACATCTGGAGGAGGTTAAAGTCAATGTTGAGTTATTTTATTAGTATGTAACTTAAAGGGGCAATATGCATCTAAAAATGAGTACAATGATCTAAATAGCAAGTTATTATTATTATTGGTTATTGGTTGAAAACTTTGGTTGAAGCGAGTTGTTTCCTCCTCCCCCAGACTCAAAGAAGCTAAGGCAGCTGCAGGAACACTGAACACTGAAGTTAAGAGATGGCATTTAATTTTACACACAAATTTCAGCGAGAGAGAGAAACATGTCAGGTGACGCATAAAGTGCAGCAAAGGATATGGAGGAGGTCATGGTGGATGGATGGGTCAAACAAACTCAGGAGTTTGACCCAGAAGACATTACATTAGACATAACATTAGACATTTTAACATAAGATAACCTATGTAACTAACACTTTCTTTAACCTAAACCACAGCCTTTTCCAGTTTAAGAAGCATCTGAATAATGTCATCTGATCCCAGGGCTTTATGTTAACACTTGGTACTAATAACCATATTGGCGAAAAGAAAAGTTGTGCTGTGCTGAAAACACTCCTTCACAGGTGAAATAACTGACATAATGTAAGAAGCTGTCAGCTCTGTATCAGTAAATACTGGGCACAAAAACAACCTCCAGCCAATCAAAATGACATTTCAAAATGTCCGACTTCAGAATTCAATCAGGCTTTATGTCAGAAAAACAAATGTTTTGAGCCACAACAAAAATGGAACCTTTTATTTTTATCTACCTGTAATAGGTTTACTCCTTTGAGATGGAGGAAAGTTAATGAAAGTGTGAAACCTCCCATTTTTGTTTTCTATTTGACCATTTGTTCTTTGTCAGCGGATACAACAACGACCCACGCAGAACATGATTCACAGATGTAAGCTGATGTTGGGCAGCATTTTCAGTTCAAGTCACGGCACTTTATCTGGCCCTTAAAGGGCAATTTGAGGCAAGAGGTAATGTGAAAATACAAATATGAAGGCGTTAAAATGCACAGCTGTGTATTGTTGAGTCTCAGGTGGATTAACTGAGTTGGGTTTACCCTCTTCTGCACCCTTCCCAACACAACGTGCAAAAACATTTATGAGTCTATACACAAGGTGAACTTCCCTCTATTTGTTTTACACACAGACGATCTAATGAGCATTTCTTATGGTGACGGTTTAAGACTTGACATGAGTCCTGGTCAGAGTTGTTAATGATCTTAACCCTCTTGGGGTCAATCTGACCCCAGGGATATTTGCCTTCAGAAAATGATTTACAGAAAATTGTTGACCAAGTTTTTGTGTCAGGCACTTTGTTTATTTGTTGAATACATAAATAACCCCTTGATAATGAAACCTTGACCTGTCCTCTAGCGCCACCATCAGGCCAAACTTTTAAATTAGAATTAATTTATCTTGGAAAGTTTTCATCCAAATCTTCTCAATTTTACTGACAACATTTATGACCACAAGAATATGAACCCTATTGATTTTGGTGATGATGTGACCTTTCCTGCAGCGCCACCATCAGGTCAAACTTTCAGTTTTAGAGTTAGTGTATCTTGAAAATCTTTCATCCAAATCTTTTCTAATTTGGGGTGCACATTCATGACTCTCACAGAATGAACCATATTGATTGATGTTGGTGGACCCCCCCCCCCCTTCTCTCATAAACATATTTATTTACTTATTTTTATCTCCTGTTTTCGTAACATATTTGTGGTTAGTCACTATAAAGTCTCACTCTCCCCTCCTCTTTTGTTATCCGGGCTTGGGACCAGCAGTGGCAGAGTTAAAGAGTTTGTTTGTTTTGGGTTTTTTTGGTTGTTTTTTTGTTTTTTTGGTGTGTGTGAAGGGGTTTACATGTTTGAAAATTCACCCATTTGTGAAACAGAAAATCATAATGAGAGCATCAGTCAGATAGTCAGAACATGGAACAGTTCTTTATGCCCACAGTCAAGCTTCTAGTCTGCACTACTTTACACAGGATGTGCTGAGAGTGTGTGCATGCTCCTTGCAGACATATTTCTTGCATAGCGAACAGGTCATGCATTTCAGGTGGGACAAACCTGACACCTGCCAATATTGTTCCCCCTCCCCCATGTCATGTATCAACTCTGCACCTGCAGGTGTGGGGATGTTACGTCACACATGGGTCACACACAGACAGACAAGTTGTACACAGCTAAAACAACTTGGGGTGAAATTGACCCCAGAGGAACACCAATGTGTGCAATATGTGTTCAGCACATTGAAAAAATATCATCATGATATTACGGCAAGTATATCTCCGGCCTAAGACTGCCTTTTTGTCATCTCAGAAATATATAAATAGTTAGATGCTTCTTGTCTCAATCAGACTCCGAAAAGCTGGTTCACATATGTATTTCTAGTTGTCTGGATTACTGAAATTCACCTTTTGCTGGACTGACAAAGCAGATGTTAAATTAACTCCAGCTTATTTAGAATTCGGCAGCCAGAGTTTTAACAAAAACTAAAAGGTCTGACCACATAACTCCTGTTTTATTTTCTCTTCACTGGCTCCCAGTGAAACAATGAATTGATTTTAAAATGCTTCTTATTGTTTTTTAAATGTTTCCTGTGGTGTTGACATGCTCAGTGAATACACACCAGAGAGATCCCTTAGATTATCAAATAAAGGCCTCCTCACTGTACCTACTTTATTTTCAGGCGATAATACACTAATGAAAACATACTTATGAATATTGTATTAAATTTCTGCCATATTCTACCAATAGACTCCCTAAATCCTACACACTGGGCCTTTAAAACTTAAAACAAGTAGATAGAAAAACTCTATAGCCCGTATAACATGCATGTTTAATCAACAGGTCTCTCAGCTGGTCATTTCCACTTTTGCAGTCTTACACAACTTTTGGTTTATGTATAAGCAAACTTATGGTTCCTCTACATGTGTTTACCAGTGACAGTTTTGTCTCAATCTAGAGTCATATCGGTGCTCCACAGCCTTCAATATGCAGATCCAAATCTGAAATCCCACTGCCTGTGGAGGCCATGACACCTGTGTTCCTGTGCTCTCTGCAGACTCCAGTAAACATCTGCCACTCTGCCATGAGTGTACATTTCCAGGGATAATCAGTGGCAGGTTTTCTCCCTTGTGGTGTTTCAGCTGCCGTCTCAGACCCAATTTCCCCTCTCTCTTTTCATGTTTAGAGCACTTAGCATGTTTTCCCAGTACATCACTATCTCCGTCAGCGTGTTCCAGTCTGTACTCATGTCTCCAGTTCGGCTGTGTTGCAAACTAAAAAATTTGTTTTACTCTAATTCGCCCCTTATTCCACGGTGTCGGCCTTTACCTGTCCAAACAGGCGAAGACAAATGCAAACTACGAAAAACAGTTTGACATCCGTCTTAAACAAAACTGCACAGGTCAAGGTTTTTCTCCACACAAGCAACAACCCTCCTTATTCTGTTTAATATAACTTTATGCAGGTTGCTTCTTCTAGGAAGCTGAATCATCTAATTGCTGTTTCAGCAAATATTTTTTTTCATTAATGTGACATGAGATTAAATGCACTCCTCTGTCTGTATTCAGAAAATTGGGGTGGTTTCCATTTGTCTAAATCCTTTAAAGCTCAGAGCTGCTCACAACCACAATTCCTGAGTCTCTAC
Organism: Lutjanus erythropterus; assembly: GCF_056507025.1. Lineage (NCBI taxonomy): Eukaryota > Metazoa > Chordata > Actinopteri > Lutjaniformes > Lutjanidae > Lutjanus > Lutjanus erythropterus. Next base: position 5,384,999 of record NC_139335.1, read on the forward strand.
ATAATCTCACAGTTCCTGTTCTGTTACTGCTGCTGCATTTAAACAGCTCCGGAAGAAACCTGGAGGTTTTCATCCGTTTAGCAGGTTTGTCACGTTTGATCTGGTGAAGTCAGATCCTGTCAATCACACAAACCGGTCATGGCATTATTGTTCCAGTGACAATAAAAAAACAGACTTCCACTGAGAAACTAGTGATGTATTGGTGGGAAAAGCTCTAAGACATCAAAACCTTAAAAATAAAACTACTTACAAAAGTATACGTTTTGATTTTTTTTCTCCAGCAGGAAAGTGGGGAGTGTTTAGTGTTTTATGTGTTGCACTAATGTATCTTCTGAGAACAGATAGATTCTATTATTTCTGCTGATTTCACCTTTGGAAAAATGAAATTTGTCCCTTAAATCAAATCAGTCAAGCCTCTACACACCTGAGGTCCACCTACGCAGGTGGTTTTCACTTATTTTTCAGCACTGTGTCGGAGTGTACAGATTGCCTCCCTTCTTTTCTCCTTGTCCTTTTTTCCACTGTTAGTTAGTTAGGTAGTTTAGTTTTCTTTATTTTCAGCCATGTTTGACCTGGGACACTTCATACATTTATACATAGTTTTTTAAATATTAAGAGCAGCTTGTCCTTTCTTTTTATTTTCTTTATTTTACCAGCTCAGTGTGAAATTTGACTTTTGTATAAAATGTGGAGGAAGTCAAAAGTGTTTTTGTTAATCTAATAGGTGGACATGCTGACACCAATACAGAGGCTTGTTTTGGGGCCAACATGATCAAAGGGAACACAGTTTTTTGAGAATATTATTTGCATAAATCTTGTCAAATTTGCAACATTAAAAATATGTCATCAGCAGTTCATGTTTGCAGTGTACCCATGGACATCTGGAGACAACCACAGCAGACTGTCTGAGGGTCAGGGACAAAAAAGGGGACACCAGCACATCAAAATGATGCACTTCATCACATTTTGTCCACCGGAAGGGCACCCTACAGGAAATTTGTTATGTGTTTCTTCAGGGCATCCAAGAGGGGCACGCTTTTTCCAACATTTGGGCACCAGGAAGGGAAGATTTTAACAGTATCAGTATCGTATCAACTTTAAAAAGTTTGATATCACCTATTCCTAACTAGTGTTTCTGCACAGGTAAGCACATTTCTGTCTTTTGCATGCAAAGGGTTACCTTGCAAGGCAGCAGGATTTGCGAGATCATGTGAGAATCCATCTTGCCAGAGGTGCATCCTAAGAGGGACTACTGGCAGCTACAGGTGGGGTTTTAGGTGCACCGATGGCAGGAAGTGTCCATGAAAATGACTCATCTCAAACAAACCATGGAAGCTCCTGCAGAGCTTAGCGTAGGTCCTGCGTAGCATCACTTATATCTGAGCTGGAGTGTATTTCCCCATTGAAAGAAGAGCAAAGAACAGCACTGAAGAATTTACAGATGCAAAAGATTATATTATGTTAATGTCAACCTGCACAAGTGTTCCATACCTATAGATTTCGTCAAAGGGGTCGGAGCACAGCAATCAATTTTGGAGTTCATCATTTTGCTCAGAGGCACTTGAGAGGTTTTGGATAGTGCAGGTGTAATCATGTTAGTTATCATGTTGTTAGTTATAGTTAAAAGTGGGGGTGATTAATATGACAGGATTTTTTTCATTAACACCTCGAGCCTTCAATCATGACCAATAAAGCTGCCTTTTCACTATAAAGCTCTGTTCATATTGCACTATTATATAAAATATTAGTTCTTCACACTCTGCACACAAAAGGGTAACCATTTACTACATATTGCCATTAGAAGCTGAGTACCATTAGCTGATAATTAGACTGATCAGCCACTATCAGTAATCAATACACACATACATTATTAAAACATTAATCAAACTAATAATTACCAGCAGTCAATGTCAAACAACCTTATCATTTTTTAACAGTTGTGTTTCTGTAGTTGTGACAAGCTAAACCTCCCTGCACTCTCTGGTGGAAATATTACACCAAAGTCCCTTTAAAAAATATGAAATATTTACTATTTTTTTACATGTATGTAAACGCCTAACTCTAGAAACACAAAATGCAAGGCGTCATATGTTGACAGTATTCTTGTCAATTCGGCATCAATATAATCCATAACGATAAACTGTATGTCCATTTTAGTCAAAGAAAACTGTGGGAATGAGAGGCAAACTAGGAGATTAAGATTTCTCACTTGCTGTTTGGTAGATCACACAGATGACTGATTGTGGAACATTTTGTTCAGATTTTTTTTTTTTTTTTTTTTTTTTTTTTTTGTGGCGGCAAAGATTTTGCCTCAAATCTTTTAAATAGCAAAGTTGTCTGGTCAAAAAGTAGATGCAAGAGCACACATCTGCTCCCCCAAGTCTGACAGTGCAGGTGCAGCTACTCATTTGCTCAATTGCACAGGCGCCTGTGGGTGTAATAACCATCCGCCCTTTAGCTAAAGGCCCACAGCTGAAATATACCTGCCAGTCAGCACTGGGGACCAAGAAGCCCTTCGGTTTCTGTTGGCTGGACCTCCAGGCTGTCCTGCAGCACCAGGCAGATTAGAGCCAAACCACCATATTCATAATTAAACAGCTCAGAGGTCCTCATGAATGTGTCTACCCGTTGTAAAGCCTTTATACTTATAGGCTAAATGTTGCAGCACTTGACTCGTACATGCAGAATCCACTCTGAATAAATCCAGCCTGTGTCGCTCTGCTGCAGTAAAAGTTTTTGTAGCATATAGTAAATTTAAACCAAGGACACAGCCAGGGATTTATGGAAAGGCTGAGATTATATCACCCCACTGTACGACGATAATAAGCCTCCACCAATTCATCACCACAGCTAGGAACCCTTACCTCAGCTAAAGTCTCCATTCATTTCTCCTCAATAGAAACAGTCTCACATCCCCGCCTTTTCTTCATTTCTGATTCCTCCTTGTGATAAATGAAAACTTCCCCGGCTCAGAAACAGTTTGCTTCTCTGTGGATTTGTGTGTCTTTTCAGAAGCATTTGACTGGGTTCATTCATTTGTACTGCGCGCTGACGTCTCTCATTCAGCAGACACAAACAGCAAGCCACGCTGTTTGTATTCACTTTAAAAAATGTGATCTGAATGCTGTTATCAGGGAGTCGGCTTCTGTTTATATTGAGTTTGGTGTGGTGAGAGCGGTGCGCTCAGCGAGTGAAAGGTGAGGGCTGAGAGATGGACTTTAGAAATAACCAACCCTCAATTTTCCAATGACTGAGCACTTTCTTGCAGAACAATACCCAAACAAGATAATGTGTTGACACATCATAGCTCAGCAGGAGGACAAATAGGAGACACGTACATAAATTTAATGTTGATTTAACAAAAGATGAACAATGTCAAGGTGAGAATGTCAGTAATTTGCAATGGATGAGTGAGGAAACAGAAGCGCAAAGCCAACCAAGGACTTGCGTCCGCATAGCATTTCTTTTTTTTTCTCAGTTGTTCCCGATGAGAAAAGAGCCTCTGCAGCAGCATGAGGCCGTGCAGAAAATAAAATAATTAATTGATTCCACGGGGGAAACTGGGTTCCGTTACAGTTGCTCCAACCAAGAACGGAAATATGTAAGCATAGAGAATTATAAGAAAATTAGGGCTGCACCAATTAATTGCAATTTGGCCAAGTGCAATCTCCAAATCGCAGAACCAGAAAAAGGAAAAATGTGTGAGAAAACAGCATTAGGACAAAGTACTGAAGTGCTGCAGAGATGACCTGGCCTAAAAATCTTGTTTTTCATATGAAATAAAACACAACATCATGATTTTTATTGTTTTCTGTTTGTTTTTTCAACAATAAAAGTGAAAATTGCAATGCAAAAATTGTCATTCCCAAGATACTGCGATTGCAATATGTGATATAAATGAGAAGTATGAAAAATGTGTGTATGATACTACAACAAACATACAGTGTATAATAAAGAAACAGACAAAGTAGAAATAACAATTATGCACAAATATGTATTATACAATATCACAGCAGAGCACCTTAGCAATAACACTGAAATGGGTCAATAAGTAAGTGTTAAAAAGAGGAAATTTTAGTTTTACAGTAAAATTATAATTATTATTGCACGTTTTATTAATGCACAAGTGCACAGTGGAGTTGCACAGTTGATCATTATTGCAAGGTTGAGAAAAATTCATCATGAACACAAATAAATTATGGGTTATCGTCTTTTTGTGTGGCCGCCTGAGTCCTTCTAGTTAAAAAGTTCTTTCTTTCTTTTCAGAAACCAGCTGGTGTCATCAGTGTGGCTTTTTTTTTTCAGGCCAACCAATCATATACTAGATGGGGACTTGTCACCATGGTAACCAAGTAAATGAAGGAGAGTATGCCTTTTTTTTTTGTTCCTGATGTGCTCCAGAGAGCTGAGGCTCAACTCATGTCAAGAGCAGAGAGGAAGATATTTTTGAAAGTCCCATCTAATGTTCATCTCTCAGTAGCTTCTAACTGAATCTCTGTGGTTTGAAGTTTAGTTTCTCTTCTGTTTGTGTGTTCAGGTATTCGCCTTATTTTGCTTCATGTTCCTTTCAGCTGGATAGGAGTTCTATTAAGTACTGATTTCACTGCTTCATAATAAAATCTTTTAGTTAACAAAATATCAGGGGACTTGTATCGTAAAGAATCTATAATAAATAAAATGTGGTTAAACAGCCTTTTACAGCTGCTAAGTCACAACAAATAGATAATAAAAAGCAAGGGGTGATGTTGGACTGCAACAACAGTGGCCAAGGGAATTTTTAAGATATTGTAGAAACAAAAACCAAATGCAGGTCTCTCTTGTATAAACTTAGTACTACCACACCTCCTGTGGATTTCAATGTCTTTTAAATGTAGCTAAATACACAGTGTCTGTCTCAATCTTCAGTGTCTCATGTGAACCTGTGATTCAAGACTGTTGCAAAGTGAATTTGCATGTATCACAAGTGAATCATGGGCCAGTTTGAAGAAAAAACACTTCATGGTCACTGGATAAACATCAACAGCTTCACTTTAAATGTCATCTTTTCTGCAGCAATCATCATCATTGCACTCTTTGGTTTTAACTTGTCATACAGGCAGTTTTTTTTTTTAAACCCTTTCATGCTTCTGTTTTCACACTTGTCAACTGAAAACACCGCTACGCTATGAAATCCCTGTGGTAATCGTGTTTTGTCTGACAACAGCACTGAATCACAGCCTTTATTCTGAAACGGTGTGTCAGATCAGATTTGCAAACACACTCCATACAACTTCAGCACAGTTGAGGACGATCCAGAACACAGACGTGCCGCTCCACAGTGATTAAGACCTATAAAAGAGTGAATATTCAGGATGTCTGCTCTCAAATACAAACAAAACTCATTTACACTTTCAAATAGCATGCAGAGCACACATCAAAAAAGCAGTTTTACACACAAGTGATAAACCAATCCTTCACATTAATTTCTGTGGAGTCAGGTGACCTACGTCATCATGTGTCACCCCTGCCGTTAGAGGAACAATATAAGTTGCAATATAAGTTAGTTCAGACTAAATGATATTATGTGACATGTAAAAAGCAAAAAAGTCTTTCTGATTACACAAAATGACTCACAACATGTGATTTGTTGTTCAGGAACTGGTAAGTCAAGGTATTGTTACTGGTACTGCTATTGAGAATTTTTAAACGATACCCAGGATCATTCATACATCATTCAGTGAGAACAGGCTGCTTTTCTACAGTGTCCTGTCAGAGGAAAGGGGCTGACATCAGGCTGAGGTCTTAATTATCTCAGGACTTCCTAAATCAACCTCTCACGTATGTCGCTGTTTGAGAAGATAAGACAAATCCGTCTTTGTCTGCCTGCTTTCCCCGAGGGGCCCGTGTTTATCTCCTCACCGCATCTTCACACAGAAGCCACTGCAGAGCGTGATTATCCTTTTCTTTTCTGCTCAGCAGTAAAGAAATGTCGCCGCTCTCTATCCCCGGCTGTACGGACAAGGAGGGTTTGAGCTGCTCACTTCACTGCTGATTAGCATTTGTGAAAGGGAAAAAAAAGAAGAAGAAATGTTCACATTCCTCCTTGTGGAGAGCTTGTTACTGAAGGACAACATTTCATCTTGCTTCATTCACTCTGAAGATCACAGCCCCTCTCACTTCAGAAAGGTGGGACTGTTCCACTAACTTAGCACAACAAGGACACAGCATGATGAAGCACGGGTTTTCCGTCTCCTCATCACAGGTGTGAGGCAACATCAAGAAGCGAGGGAAGCCTGTTTCTGAAGCATGGACGCAGCAGGACGGCACGCCAGCCTGCAGGGAAATCAGGAGTGTGGAGGTGGACGATGCTGAAGGCAAGTGGACTCGAAAACGCTGAGATTTGACATGAAGAGACGTGTAGCGTCAGAGATAGTCTGAGTAATTGGAGCTCCTTAACAATGTGTTGAAGGAAGGATGGTTACATGAGCCTGATGGCGCTGATGACACCAGCAGCACAGGGCTGCTCCTTCAAAAACACTTTCACTGCATTTCATGTTATTTAAAGAAAGATGACTCCAATAAAAAAAGTGACAATTATCTGTTAGCGTATTGCCAAAACAGTAAAATAAAATATGTCAAATGACAATAAATTCAACTCAATTCATTTAAAGAGGTAAGACCTGTGACGGGCTCATAAAGGCTATCAAAGTCGAGAGGAGATGAGAAACGCACTCATGCTGTGCACTTGTTTAACAATATGCCAGAAAACAAAAAAGCAGTTTCTTTGGATTTTTATATCAAAATCGAGTAAAATTTGTTCATTTTTCTTCCTGTGCAGCAAAAGATGAAGGGTGCTTGTGTAAGCTGGAGCTAACCATTTCCAAGCAATCATATCATGACATCCAGCTGACAACCAATATTAAACTTTCAGATGTGACAGACACCAAAACCAATTACCAACAGTATGAAATGTCAGTATGTCTTCCAAGATGTCTCAAGCCTCCAAGACCGACCTGGAATACAACACTGGGGTCATTTACCAAGTTTGCTTTTGCTGCATAGCTGAGCAACACCTGTCGCTAGGTCATTTAGCCATACAGTTAGCACTAAGTTAGCTGATTAAACCCCAGGGTGCCAAGAACCAAACCCCGCAAGAAAACCAGCATTGTAATGAATTCCCTGTCGTCAAACTTCAGGCAGTTTCGGGGGTTTAGTTTGGTCCGGGTGGGGTATGACTGCAAGGTCATAACAACTTTAAACCTTCTAATGATGGCAAAATTAGAGGGGTGTCAAAAAATGTTCACATGTTGGAGCAAAACAGCCATGTCACAAATCTGCATAGCTCCAGTTAAGCCCCTGGAGGCAGGTTACTATTTCCTTTGTTTTAACATAAAGAACCACATGAAGAGTAACTATATAAAAGTTAATAACCAGACATCTCATTTTATACCATGTGTGCACAGTTTGACAGGCATTGGGGTAAATGCACCTGACATTATGATTAACATTTCATTCCTAACATTCTTTTTTTCAGTTGGCTAAATGCTTTGCACTTGTCATTCTGGCTGGACTTCCGACGTTCACATAGCTACTTCATCTGAAATATTATTGGAATAAATGCACTTCTTGTCTGCATGTGAAAGACATTTTTGTCATCACTTTGTGGACGATTGCATTCATCTTATAGCTCTTTTGTTAAATATTCTTTGTCCAAATTCAGTGAAAATTTTGATTTATATTGATTGGATCGTGTGCCATATCTGTTTTTAATGAAAAAAACAAGAACTTCCTTCTAAGTTACTCTGAAATCATGAAAATAGAATATTTCCTTCGCATCCCACATAGCAAATTACTGTTTTGTTTTTGTTTGTTTTTTAATGAAACTATGTATTTGTGAGCCAGTTTTAAGGATTCTTTGGTGGAAACCAGCAGACTGTGCTGAGAGGCACAAACCAGAAAGTATTGACAGACTAACAAATTGTTAGTTGACTTAAAAAAAATCTGGAATAATACCTGTCTTAACTTTTAAACAAGGGTTTCAGCCCCATGGTTACAGTAATTTCTTCTTCTTCACAAAGCACAGGTGTAACTAATAACACTGAGGGGTCTGTTTCATGTAGGTGTGCCAGGAAGTTGTCTCAGAACACCAGTGTGCACAAAAGCAGGACCTTTGTAACTGGGAAAATGTGAATGGAAAGCAGCCGTGATTGTAGTTAATTACACCTGCGCTTTTCCCGCTATGACAAGTCAAAATGCTCACTGTAATAACAGGCCTGTTCTCACACAATGTGTTTTTGTTCTGCAGATGTATTCTCTGTTTTGTCTTCACTGGTGCAGGCTGCTCGTCCCCTCAGGACGGACAGACTGGCACCTTCTCTGTTCAGGACGTCTGGATCGGGTGCAGATGGACTGATTGTTTTGATGCGCAATTTGCTTTTATTCTCCTTCTGTCTGATTTCAGTTCACAGACACGCGTCCACAATGCTCCAGTTAATTGCTACAAGCCAGGAGGTAGTCGGGCGCTGGCAGCTGTGTGCAGCAGCGTCTTCATCCAGGTTTTCAAAGACCACTTTCATGGAATCATAGCACAGAGGGATTTGCAACAAAAAGCAAGTTCATCCATTGTTTGTTTTTACATCCACCTGTTGTTTCTATAGGCTGTAACAAAAGATTTTAAGGAATCTTTTTCTCCTGAACATTGTGTTTTTCCGCCGCAGTGGTCAACTTCTGTTCTCTACAGTTCATCTCAGAGCCAGCAGAGTGTGAAGAAGTTGTCACACATGATGGTACGACCTTCACACATACTCAGTTCTCCTGATTCCTCGCTGATTCTCCTGCAGGACACTTTTCTGTGTGGGTTTACTGCACATTTGCTCGTCTTACTACATTTTCCTATCTCTGTCTTTTGTGTTCTGCAGCCTGACAACTTTGCTGTGCATCTTTACCAGTTTAACACGGTTGATTCTCAAGATCAGATGTCCTCTTGTCTTTACTGTGCATTTAAGTGTTGTACTACATGTGATGCTGTAACAAACACTATAAACTAAAACCATGCAAGCTGTGAAAAGTAAAATATCACCAATAACAGGAAAAGGTAACGTTATTATGGCTTTGACAGGAAATGAACAGCTAGGCTACACTGTGTAAAAAGAGAATACCTGCTAAACATTAACAATAGCATTATTATTTTAGCATGGTGGCATTAGCATTTAGCCCAAAACACAGCCGTGTTTAAGTGCAGTACAGAGAGCTGTTAGCATGGCCATAGATACATAACTGACTTTTTAACAGCCTTCCCTGATCGGTCTTTATCAACAAGGTATCAGGATGTCCAAGCTCTTCTTGAACATCTAGTTATTAAAAATCCATAATACATAAATATGAAAACATAAAGTTATGACTTAAATAGATATTTGGACTTGGGGTGCAGTAAACAAATGATATTCAGAATATTGCTGATTGGCTGCAGAAAAAAACACCTAGAAGTTTATTCAGTGGGATTAAAGATAAATATATCACCAGTCACTATGAGGACCATTATAGATTTTTATGAAGAGATGCAGAGGCATAACTGAAAAGGAAAATCATCCAAATTGGAGTTGAGACATGTTGAGTCACTGTGACCTGCTCCAGATTTGAATGACATTTCACAACACTTTTTTTTATGAATTAGTAGGTGACTGTGGATTCTGACTGAATGGCTTAAACAGACACCTACGCACAATGCTCATTATTGTACCAGTGATTCAATAAATCCATTAAATGAGCCGGCAGCATGTATATAAAGCGTGTTGTGATTCACTTTATTTTGATATGATGGTTAATTTGCGCAACAGGATAAAAATGTAAGATGTGAATTCTGCAGGAAGGCAAACAGGCAGTGGATAATTATTTTAATTAACTGTTAAACTAAAAGTCTGACAGGATAAGAGAGCCTCTTCTCTTTTGTCTGCAGGGCACGAGTGGTCATGATGGTTTAATGATCATGATTAGAAACCTTTTGAAATTGATGGGAGAGGTCCACTGGAGCAAAACAGGGGAGGGTCATGTGTTTTTAATTTTAGTCTAAGGGGGAGTACATTGTTTTTAATTTAAGTCCTGGAGAGGGTCATACTAATTTGAACAGATCCATTTAAAAAAATAAAATGCTTTCTGGAATCCAGAGTTCCTTCAGCGACTCCCCTCCTGACCGAACTGCTGACTATTGACAAACTTGGCCTACGTGGACAGACGGCGTCTACACTATCTGGCAAATGAGTGGCGCTCTGCTGGTGATGACAGAGCAGATTTCCAGCACGTAGAATCTGACAGACATTTCCGTCTCCCAGATCATAATTGTCACATTCGGAGCAGCTCAGGCACCTACTCTTCATCACACCACGCCTGTCCTTCAAGCATGAAAACTTCCATGAGCCAAACTTGGACAGACGAATGGCGACGTGGCGCCATCTAGTGCATAAAATTAATGCCTTTAGCCCAAATACAGAGCGATGGTTCACATTTGTAATATTGTCATATTGTCATGTAAATGTCATGTAAGTTGAGTTTATTGAGATTATTGGCAGGGCTGCCATCATGTGTATTGCAAGTATCCGCAATTAACCAAACCTATTAAAGATTTGTGTTGCGTGACACGATGTTGTAACCGCGTTTTAGCCCGTTGAAAAGAGAGTGAAAAGAGTTCTTAGATGAATATCAACCAGTTTTTAACTAGAAATCAACGTTGAAACCCTGCCTGGTGCAGGTTCCTCCTTTGTGGAGATGCACGAGGTTGTTACATCTTGTTCTTTGTCATTCTCTCCAGAACTACATGTCGTCCTGAGGTGTAGAAAAATCAAATTAAGTATTCCCAACAGAATCGATGACAAACCAAATCTGTGTCAGTCACCAGATCTCGAACACTGAAGTGTGTGATTCTGGAGCAGCAGCTGCAATGTTTTCCTCCAGGAACAAAGCATCACATGAGTTTGACCCAAAAACGCTGCTTTAAAATCCCACAGATCGACATTTTGAGGAGAATTCCGATGATCAGACTCTCATGGGAACTTTTATTTCAGAAGTTGAGAATAATGCATGTCAAGCATCTTTTATAGTTTCTCTGCAGGCTCCTTAATCCTCAGTGAGTCTTTATCTGAATGTCAAAAAAACAAAAAACAAACAAAAGAAAAAGGAAAAATCAATGTTAGTTTATCCGACTCGCCATGTAAAAACACAGCGACCTTTAGGTCGCCAGCCTTTTCTATGAAGCATTGAGCAGGTGTGATTCGTGCGGCGACCGCTTGTGAATATCAGAACAGCTGATTGTTATCTCAGGTGGGGAAGATCTTTACTTTATTCACATGCAGGCCCAGGTGAGAGTCAGTGCTTTCCCAGCCTCCTGAGGTTTCTCTCTCAGACAGTCTGTTAATGCAGCGGCAGCCATGCTGAGGGGGGAGAGAGGCTAACCCAGGCGGAGCTACATGGAATATTAATGGGCTGTGTCGCACTGCCTCCACTTTCCTCGCACAAAAGCTGCTCTTCCACGTTCGAGAAAATCCATTTTCACAGCCTTCTCAAAGTTATCAAAGGTCTGCCTCGGATCTTTGATCTCAATTTTGTAGTCCTTTGCAGCCGATGGGTGAAGGTGTCTGCACTCTTAGGAATAAGGGTTCCAAAGAGGTTCCTCCTGAAGGGTTGAAACCATTTGTTTCTGAAGGACCCTTTTTTTTAGAAAGCATTTGTCAAGAGTTCTTTGTAAGATAAAAGGTTCCATTGAGAACCCTTTTCATCTGAAGAAAGAGAACTCTTTCATCAAGGGTTCTTTATACCATAATATAAAAGGGTTTCTCAGTAAAAGGCCCTGCAATATTAAAAGGATTCTCAATAGAACCTCTAGATGGGTTCTAAATAAAATCCTTGAAATATAAAAGTGTTCTTGGTGGAACTCCCTGGATACGTTCTTGATAAAACCTTTAGAGTTCTCAGTAAACTCCATGTGTGCATCCTAGATAAAAAACTTTTGGAATATAAAAGGGTTCTTGGTAGAACCCCCTGCATGGGTTCAAGCTAAAACCCCTGCAATACAAAGGTATTCTTGCCAGAACAGCCTGGGTGGCATCTGGATAAAACCCTTGGGTTCTAGTTGGAACTCTAGTAGGGTTCTGGGTGGAACCCTCTCTGGACTGTCTGAAAGGGCTCCAAGTGGAATCTTTCTAAAATGATTCTACCCAGAACCAAAGAACATTCTCCAGGGAACAATCTGAATAACCCTTTATGGTTCCAGTCAGAACCTTTGTTTCTCAGGGTGTGCGTGGCCTGGATGGAGCTGTAGATGTGAGGTGACAGCTGACGGACAGTAATGCAGGAGGTTCTGCTCAGATCAGTCGGGATGGATCGTGCGCCCACAATTACCGACCTGTCCATGTGACAGCGCCGTGCCGGCCAGGACTGTGACCTCCAATCTGAGAGGCTCGGGGCCCCGCTGCCTCCATTTTTTTTTCTTTCCACACAAGTCCCCTCAGATTACCTCACACTTTGATTCCTGGCGGAGCAGAACGGGGCTGCTCTCTGAATCAGCAGCCAGGCAGAAAATGTGAAGAGAGGCGAGCAGGCTGCATAATTGACTTTGGATTGAAGCGTAGGATTCAGGTGGAGGAGGTGTATCTGATTGGTGGCGTCCCGCTCTGTTCAGATCTGTCTCCTCTCGTTCCACACCAGATAAACAATGACAAACATGGAGAACGCAGGTGCCACTTAGTTTGATGATCTTATATTTTAATGAATTCCTTCCTTCCTGATTTCCTCCCACCTACTGTTATTTCTGCACTCTGGCAAATAAAGGTGCTAACCAGAACCATAAAGGGTTACTCAGCTTGCTCCCCTTTTGCTTCCTGGTAGAACATCTTATAAAGGTTCCACTTGGAATTCTTTCAGAGAGTTCTACCAAGAACCTAATATAAAGGGTTATACCTAGAACCGTTTGTAAAAGGTTTAACACAAAAACCCCTATGAAAGGTTCTACAGAAACCCTGCCCTAATGGTAGCAGCCAGAACACTTGGTAGGGATTCTATCAAGAACCTTTCCACCTTCTAATGGTGATAACGAGAACCCACCCTTTTATATTCCAAGGGCTTCATAAGGACCCACCCAAGGGTCTGCGGGGAACCACTCTAAAATCTGAGGGTTTTATTTAGAACCCACCCAGGAGTTTTTACTAGGAACCCTTTTATATTGCAGTGGTTTTATCTAGAACCTATGCAGGAGTTTCTACCAAGAACCCTTTTATATTGCAATGGTTTTGTCAAGAACCCACTCAGGGGGTTCTACTTAGAACCCTTCTATAGTCCAAAGGTTTTATTTAGAACCCATGCAGGAAATTCTACTGATAACCCTTTTATATCACAGTGGTTTTTATCTTACCCATCCAAGGTGGTTCTACCAAGAACTATTCTATGTTCCAAAGGTTTTATCTAGAACCTGCATAGGAGATTCTACTGAGAATCCTTTTATACTCCTACAGTTTTATATAGAAGAGCACTGATCTGACACACTGGCCTATTTTGGCAAAGGTTCTAACTTATGTAACAAACTGGCACCGGTAAAAAAAAAAAAAAAAAAAAAACTTTAAAAAATATTTATTTATTTATCCATAATATTTATTTATTAAGCAGCTTTTCATTTTTTTTTTCTTTTTCTGATGACCCATTCAGGTGGTGAATATGCAAGTCACCCAGCTGGTTGATATATAGATTAATACATATAATAATAATAATAATAATAATAATAATAATAATAATAATAATAATAATAATAATAATTTGTAGGTAAAATAAAGGATTAGTGAGCACCAGAGCTCAGTCAGACACAGTGATACAAACTATTGTGTTGCCCATCGTTTCGATTAATTTTCACACCCTATCTCCTCCCTTCCATTCCAGGGCGTTGAACACACCGAATTGCCAAGAGGGGAAGAGATATGAAAGGAAAGATATGGCACAGGGAGCTCTTTTGGATTGACTCTGTAGATAAACTTCAGCCTGCAGGTCTCAACAAGGATTTTGATGTGAGCGTTACGCTGTAATCCAAGATGTTTCCTTTCTTCATTCCTAATGTAGAATTTGAGTTCTATGATTCATGATGGCCCTCGTCTGATACCCCTCCATAACTCTTTGTTCTGTTTTTGTTTTGAGATGCTTATTTTTTTTTTTTTAATAGACCTGGGGATTGCTGAATTATGATGGCTCATGCCTTATACCCAAATCCCAAGAGGTTCTACCACCAGGGTGTGCACAGGTGTGTCGCATGCTGCCAATGATTAGCATGGGATTGGTTATTTTTACCGACCTGTCTAATAGTGATTCATGTAAAATTGATTAACTGCATAAGACTAAAGGTTTTATTCACCCACATTACACAAGCTATCATAATATACACAGTATAAACATAGTTATTTTCTTGTGAGGTAGAGGTGGGATTTCCTATATATCTGAATGCCATCTAAACGCATCACAGCTCCAGGTTTAGCGATATGCTAGCCTTTCATTGAGGCCCGAAGCTGCCATTTGCGCGAGTCCCGTGTCGCGCGAGCCTCCCTGTTGTCATCAATGGAGTTTGTGTCTGACTGATTGGGAGTAAACTAAAGCCAGGTGCTGCATTTCTGCCTCCTACCGATTACAGGTGATGGGTGAGTGTTATTTTTTACTCTGGTTCAGTGAGATAAAGTTGTTGTGGAGTTTTAGTTGATACAGCCTTGTTTATTGTTCCGGTTCTGTCATGTTGGCGTTGCTGGGCAGTGACGCTGTGTTTCGGTGTTGATGACGCACGTTGACGGTGTTGTTTATGCAGCAGTGGTTGATTTGGCTTGACTTAATAACTGTTTTAATTTGCCTGTTTCACGTTAATTAGAGTTACAATTAATGCCGAATGTTCACCGAATGAGTAAGTGTATGTTTATGAGTTGTAAGAATTCATTAACAGTCTTGTTGAAGGAGTAGATGTTTATAACGATTAAATTGAGCGATATGTAAATGGAGTCTGGTGGCAGTGAGAGAGGCAGCAACTGAATTCAGTCAGAACAGTGGGTTTTTGTTTGTAGGATAACAGGCTTGGCTTTCCAGACAGACATTTGACAGTCATAAACAGCTGATCAACTTAAACTGGGGGACTCCTCTCTTCGACTCTTAAATAGGATTTTAATCTAATGTACAGTCTGTGGCTCCAACTTGCTATTTGGACTGCAGTGCCCACTTTTGCATTGCTGCATATTGCTCTTTTAAATGGGAGCTCTTCAGTGTACGGATCTTTCTTTCTCTCTTCAAAAATGCAGTATAAACATAATAAACCAGAATTATCCTTTAAATTTTAGCATGCTCGACCCCAAAAACCTTCAATGTGTTACAACCCGACTCAAGGAATGCAACAAAAAGCGGGAGGCCACACAAGGGATTAAAGAAAAAACAAGAATAATTTATTAACTTAAACCACCACAGAATGTAACACAACCCACAAAGACCACCAGGTCGATGCCAGCTGGAGGAAGGGAGAGACAGAGTGAGCAGAGGGCCCAGCTTTTAAACCCAGAGGCCCAGGTGAGCTCAATCGGCTGATTACCCTCCCATGTCAGCCAATGAGGAGCCTCTCCATTAGCACCTGGAGACAAGAGGGGAGGGGGAGGGGAGAAAGGGCAGACAGGAGGGAAAAACAAGCGCCTTTCCTGACTGGCACGTAACAAATGTAAATTCCTCAGGTGGTCAGACAGGGTAGAAAGCAGGTCAGTGAGTCGCACGCTCATAACTGAAGCCTCAGGTGGCTTTCTTAAATGTAGCATGATAAATACATTTGAATTGTGCCTTCAGGAGTCATTTTCGGTGGTCAACTGCTGGTGAAGTGATGATTAGGTCCATCAATCCATCATTTTCACTCTGCAATGCTTGTGTCAAAACCTATTTCTGCCCCCATCCTGCTTATCATTCATGCCGCCTCTGACAGCAAAGGCCCCTAAATGGACTCCGGGCTCAGGAGCAATGCATCTTCATCTCACTGCTTCTTCACACTCCAGAAAATAGGCTAATCGCCGGCCCACCGCTCAACCCACTAATCTCTAAAAGCTCACATTTGCTTCAGAGTCTTGGCGTCTGTCTTTATGTGAGGGGAGACGGGGATCCTCTCGGTGTAGAAATCTGTTTAT
Organism: Lutjanus erythropterus; assembly: GCF_056507025.1. Lineage (NCBI taxonomy): Eukaryota > Metazoa > Chordata > Actinopteri > Lutjaniformes > Lutjanidae > Lutjanus > Lutjanus erythropterus. Next base: position 5,401,144 of record NC_139335.1, read on the forward strand.
CCTTTGGCCTGCTGCGACCAGACCTCCATAGTAAATTTGACTATTTTAACGTAAGCACGGAGTGCAAATTGTAATGCAAGACAAGTGCTGGAAAACACGGCGGTGGTAAATGTTTTCTCTGAGGGCTGGTTCCTCTCTATAATTGAAAGGTCAGCCTCAGAAATCAAAGTTCACTCCTGCCTGCAGACACTGTACAATATGTGGACGGCATATGTGTCATATGTCAAATCAACAGGCTACGGTAACAAGCTAAATCACACTGAAGAGATGCTTTAACTATCCTCGAACTGAGGTTCTGAACAACTGAGCCAGAGCCAGCTGATTTAAAAACTCAAGCACAAGTACAAAATATTCTCCTCAAAAACTACTCAGAGTATTAGTTACTTTTAAACCGCTGAATGCATCATCAGTAGCAGGTATTCAGTTGAATGCTCTGTCTCTACAGATGTTCAGTCTAAATTAGGACTACAAGATTAATGATTGGTTGATCAAAAGAAAATTGGTTGCCATATTGATAACCAATTAATCGCTTCAAACATACGTCAAACATGCTGGATCCAGATTCTTTAATGTGGGGATTTGCTGCTTGTCTTTGTCATTTACGATGATTTTTAAAAAACAAAACAAAACAAAAAAAAAACATTTTATAGACTAATTATTTATCGATAATTAAAGTAATCTGTAGCTGCAGCCCTAAAAATGCAAATAAACGGTTTGGATATAAATTCAAATTGTACTCAGTACTCAATTATGATTGTAAAAATAACTAAGTAGATTTTGTAATGTACTGCATACTAAAGTACAAGTAAAATTACAGACTGGAAAAAGGACAAGTACCTTGCAAAAAAAAAAGACTTAATTGCAGTAATTTGAGTTGTTGTAATTATTTACTTCCACCCAGTGGTGGACACAATAATCAAGTCCAGTACTTAAGTATAGATACTCTGGTCAAATATTACTCAACTACGAGTGGAAGTTGTTCAGCTGAAATTTTACTTGAGTTAAAGTACTAGAGTACATGCTTTTAAAAATACTTAAGTATTCAAAAGTACAAATTACAAAGTACATTTTCTAATATCAGTACGTTGCTGTATTGTTTTCACGATGCATTTACAGAAGCTTGTAACTCTCTGAAACCACCTAATGATGCACTGACCTGCTTGTTGAACCACTCTGCTACACAAAGTCTATAGAAACGCCTATAAAAACTTCAGCATAGAAATTCAGTCAAAAACAAAAAGGACAGCTGTTGTCATTTTCTGATGTAACTGTATTAAAATCGCTGCATGAAATTAGATTGAAGTCAACTGTAAGGAGTTCTCCAAGTCTGTTAAATAACGGAGATTTCTTTCTGGCTTTAGGGGCAGTATATACATAATTATTTGGTATTTTTTCACCCCTATTGAAAGCCTACCTGGAATTATTCTCTTTTTCTAATTATAATAACATCTAGAGATTTAATTTAGTCTTTTTCCTGCTGTCACCATTACTGAGTTTTGTTTGAATGAAAGAGGGAGCGCTTGTTTGCTCTTGTTACAGACGCCTGGATGACGTTTTTCTGCTTTTACATCAATCCCAGTTGCGAGCGGGTACTGTGATTGGTTTCGTCCTGTGAGGAACACAGCGTGAAGCCAACTGCATTTTGGAAAACAAAAAACAGCAACAGCTGACTTCAAAGCTATGCTTAGCCTAACAGTAACAAGTAACGACAACCTTCCCAGAAATGTAGTGGAGTCAAAAGTATTTCTAGTATTTTGTCATAAGTCATAAGTTTCCAAAAAAAACAAATGCTCAAGTAAAGTACAGATACTCAAAAATGTACTTGAGTACAGTACTCAAATAAATGTACTCCGTTACTGTCCACCACTGCTTCCACTCCTGGTCAATCATAATCATACAAGAACATATAATGGACTGGTTATAGCTAACAGTCCTGGTTTCATTAATCGCTGCTGCCTCAGCCAGAGCTGAGTTCATGCACACTGTAATAAATGTTAATTGCATTTTGATGCAAGTACAGTCGGTGAGACAGGTTACAGTCCTCTCCTCTGCTTTGTTCAAGGGGCCCGCATGTCTGTGGATAAATAGATCATATCTGTGGATGGATTTTGATCGACAGATGCTGCAGTTAGAGCAATTATTGTGCTATTGTGCTACAAGGCTGTTCCTCTGGTGCTGCCCAAAGAAAAATGTAGAAAATAAAGGCAGAGAGCACAGGTCAGGATTCAGGTATTTGCTGAATTCACAGGGCAACAAATAATTAAGAATTTGTCACAGACCACATTTTGCAAAGTTGATAAAGTTTCTCTTAACAACTTACAAAACTTCACCATTTTTTGAGTGAGTCTGGAACGTTTTTTTCTGGGTGACAAAAGATCAAATTGCACTCACTGTCTTTGTGAAATGTGACAGTTTTCCTGTCATTTTAATTCTTGGTGCAAGCGGTGAAATTAGTTGAAACACCGTGTTCAACTTCACACATATCTGCTGCATCTTTGCAAGTTAAACACAGAGGAGCCAGTACAAGCTGATCCTGTTTTTTTTACACAAACAAAAAGATAACTTAATGTATTACTGTGCCAAATTCACAGGAAGGAACAACTGATTAAGAATATGACGTTGTTAGTGTTTCATAAAGTTTGTAAAGTTTCTTCTGACTCAGCAACTCACTAAACTTTGAGATTTTTCAAGGGAGTCTGGTACTTTCACCCAAGGTGACAAAGCAGTGGCTGTACTCTTTAGACTATATTGTTATGTTTATAATAACTAGTTTTATGTAGTTATATAGAGAACATATGGTTTTATTCCATAGTTCTCGTCCCCCACAGAAAATCTGGCTCAGGACCTCCTGTTGTCCAGGGCCAGGCCTGGACTGAGCCAGTATCCTCACAGTTTTGACAGTGACACACACCTGACCCCTGTAATGGCTCCGATCCTCCGTCCCATCCTCACTGTTGCTGTGGACGGAGGAGATTCCTGCAGCCGACGCTCCCTCAAGTGGCAAAAGATAATAAGTCACTCTTCATGGGCATCATTTCCATGTTGGCTGATTTTCTTTTTTCCTTCAGGCCTCAGTAACTGGGTGATATCTTCTCTCATGGCTCACCGAAGCCCCCATGTGGACTGAAGAGGAAATGTTCAACATCAGTGGTGTCACTTGGTCTCTGCTGCATGCTCTTTTGTGCATGCCGGTTCTGTCACTCGATGGAACTGATCCATAATTACTGTTATTAAGTCCATCTGTGTTTTTTTCCTGCTCTGACAAGTCAAAGTGTCTGCTGAGCAACCAGTCCAGTACTGTTGAACGATGGAAAAAACAGAGTGATATGACGAAGGTTCATCGACCAAAACTCTTAAACAGCAGAGAAACGAGCAGTGAGCCAGTAAAGCAAGAACTGCTGACAATCTATGAGTCCTGGTCTCAAGCGGATATCGCTGCCGGAGATCTTTTTGAACCAGAGAAGGCCTCATTAGTTGCCCGTAAACTCATCACTAACCAACCGGGTCACACTCACCAAGTTAACTGCTGAGCATCGCTGAAAATGTTCAAATAAAGAGTGAAGATATTGTCATCCCTAGAGCTGAGCTGCAAGCATGGCTAAGAAATATAACCATGTCTTGTAATAAAATAGTTATACTTTAACAAATATATAACAAATATAATATATACATAAATAATTATATCTAGAAATACATATTTTAAAATATATATTATTTATAATATAATATGTTCTTTAAATCATGGCTGTCTTATTAGTTCTGATTACTTTTAAAAATTAATTATTAATATTTTACAGTAATTTCAAATTTGTATAATTGAAACTTAAAAACATTTTATTTTTCATGACCTCATGGCCCACCTGCAGGGCCAGGTGTGTATAATTCTTATATTTCTTATTTTATAACTCTACTTATATTTTCTATACACACACATACCTTTTTTGTAGGTTTTATATTTTGTTGTAGTTGCTCTATGCCAGTGTTTCCCAACCCTGGTCCTCTGGGCCCACTGTCCTTCATGTTTTAGATGTTTGTCTGCTCCAACACACCTGATTCACATGATCAGCTCGTCATCAAGCCTCTGCAGAAGCCTAACAACCTGATCATTTGAATCAGGTGTGTTGGAGCAGAGAAACATCTAAAACATGCAGGACAGTGGGCCCAGAGGACCAGGATTGGGAAACACTGCTCTATGCAATATATTTTTCTTGAATATTAGCATCTGTAATGTGAACATTTCCCTCTCCTCCCCCCCGGGATCAATACAGTATTTCTGATTCTGATATTGGCAGCTAGCTGGTGACGAGTACTGTTCATCATGTTGATGTTTGATGGATGTTTGAGGAGCTATAATATTGTGTTGGCAAAGGCTCACAGTATGGTGGCCACATGGAACATTTGATAGCCATCATAGGCACCATCTCCAGGGAACACTGGATTTAAGATGGCAGTGCAGTGTCCCCCAGTCCTGAGGCAAATCAGGAAAAAGTGCAGTTGTAGAACCGCCAAAGACTAATAAATTTGACGTTTGACGTTTGAAAGGACCACATTATTATTCTTCATATTGAATTTAAATGGTGAGGCATAGTTGATATTTTGCTGTGGGAAGCATCAGTGAGAGTAACAGCGCACAGCCACAGGGGTAGTTGGGGCTGTTAGAGGTAGTTAAGTGACTTTAGTCACCTGTAAAGTGTGTGAATGAGCTCTGGTTGCAGTACATTACTAACTTAACAACTGTGTGTTGTGTTTGCTGCCACAGGAGAGGGGGGGAAAAAAATCCTACAGTGTCTTCCAGCAGTCTTTAAAGTGGAGTTAGTCAGACTGAGGCTGCACAATTAATCACAATCAAATCGAAAATGCAATATGGCCAAGTTCAATATCCAAATCGCAGAACCAGAGCCAAAAAGCAATTTTTTCAAAAAGGAAAAATGTGTGAGAAAACATTATAATAAATATGAGGTGTTGTAGTGACCTAAAAATCTTGTTTTCCTGATATAACAAAGCATGTTTGTTTGGTACAGACCCCAACAAATGTCACATCGTTATGACATTAATCAGCAAAGCGTTTTTGACGAATAGGATGGACAAACTGAAGACACATCGCCACGGCTGTTGGCGGCGCAGCATCAAAACAGACTGGACATGATCGTATAAAACTACATACTGTGTGGGATTGCTTTATTCCATTTAATGAAAAACAAAAACTAGATTCGTAGCTTATCATTGTAACTATACATCTGTTTTCTTTAATTAAACCACACAACCCAAATAAAAATCTCATTCTCTTAAATAAAATAACTCAGGATGCTCCCAGTTAAAGTCTTTTTCTCTGATCTCGTGTTCGTTCAGCTGGTTTTCAGTCTCTTCATCTCTACGTTGTGTGTCGCCGCCTCCTCCTGGTCTCTTTTGGCGGCTCGGCTCGTGTCCGTCGTCCTCGGCTCGCTGTTCACCTCAGGGCCGCCCCATCTCGTGTGTCTCAGCTCCCTCCTCTCTCTCCTCTCCTCCATCTCGCCGATCTCCTCGGCGAAAAGGGTTTTAAGTGCGGGAATGAGCCTGGGGAGGATTTTAAAGTCTCCAAAGCGAATCTGAAGCACAGAGGAAATGGAGAAAAGTGACTGTAGCAGGTCTGAAATTATAACTCCTGAAGGAGAGAAGTTCATAAGTACTGCGGCAGAGGACACAATCCTATCTTACAACTGACTTCTTCTCAGCAAAATCTTCATGAACTTGCAGTCCTGGGCTCCACTTCCATGTCTCATATTAACAACAGCACAGAAACCTGTCTACCTCTCAGTCATTAATCTCTTGTCAGAACTTCTTTTCACTCAAGGCTTGAAACTTTTCTGTTTGCCCAATATAAATATAATTTTATGTCCTTGCGTTTGTTCGTTTATCTAGTTTTAATGCCCTTTTATGTCACATGTAAAGCACTTTGAAAGGCCTTGTTGTTGAAAAGGTGTTGCACAAATTAACTTACCTCGTCTAAGAATTTATTTTTCAGCTTAAGTGACTCAGAAGCCACTCTTTCACCGAATGACCATGGTCCCTCAGACTAACACTATCAGTGTTTAGAGCAAGTAAATAATTGGATGTAATTAAATTTTCCTCAATAAGAAGGAGACATCTGTAGTACATTTACTGCAGTAAATCATAAAATGACCATGACATGTCACCAGAGATTAATTAAACATGCTCAGTTAAAGTATTCTCTGAGATCAGCGCCGCAGCCGTGGTGTCATCCTTTGAAATTTCTATTCCGGCCTCTAACTTGTGTTATTGTTTTCCCGTTTCCTGTTAATTCGAGTTCAAATTAATTCTGAATGGTCACTGAATGACCAAGTGTCTGTTTATGAGTTATAAGAAATCTTTTTCATAACCTTTTAGAAGGAATAGATGTTTATAACGGTTAAATTGAGCAAACTGTTAATGGAGTCTGGCAGGGAGTCACTGAACTCAAACTCCAGAGCGTGTATTTTCAGAGCAGTGGGCTTTTGTTTTCAGGATAAGAGTCTTAACTTTATGTCGAGAGACACCTGACAGAGTCATAAAAAGCTGATCATCTTATAGCGGAGGACTCATCATCGCTTGTTATAGTCAAATATCAATGTTGCGCTCGTCCTGTGCTCCTGCAGCCTGCCTGAGCTTCCTTGAGTCTGGGGAGGAGGGGGCAGGAGGAAATAACTCGCTTCAACCACAGACTGCATTTTAAATATTTTATATACCCTCTATGGTTCCCCCTTGCTATTTGGACTGGAGTACTCACTATTGGGCATTCAACTGTAACATAACGCTCCTTTAACTGAATGAATAAGGGTTTTTTTTTTTTTTTTTACATTTTAGTTTTTGCTTATCGTTTTTGTGATTCTTACATTCTCCTATTGTAAAAATGTGTAGCCTATACACTGAATTTTGAAATTCTTTTGAAAGAAGTTTAATATTTTATCAACAAACTTATGCATCCTCGCCTATGTCTATGACTCAGCACCTTTTCCTACTGAAGGCTATGGATGTCAAATACACAATTCAATAGTTGTAGCTCCAGACAGTTTTTTTTTCCCCCTGAAATTTTCGGCAAAATGGATATTTTGATAGTAAAGACTGCAGACCCGTAGTTTAAGGAATATAAAACCCAAAGAACCACGTGTGGATATTTAAATTAACTACCATCCAGTGAGAATGTTTCTGGATTTAGATCAGGAAAGAAAATGTTAAAGAACAAGAATCTCACTTTTTGATATCAGCATTTGTTGCTGATACTTTTTCGTCTCGTACCATAGACACATTATGTTCTCTATTAAAGCCGTACATATGTCTGTTCACTCACCGTGGTGTTGAACAACGGAAATGATGCATTCAGGTGCCATCATATTGACAGGAAAAAGATTTCCCCACTGAGAAGATTGCTGTTTTTTTTCCAAATGTCAAAATACATCCAATCAGCAGTGATTAAGAAATCCCGTGTGACATGTCTGGAGGGATACTTACTCTCATGTGGTCGAATGATATCCCCACCCTGTCAGTGAAGTCCTCGCTGAAAAGAGGGATCTTGGCGTAACGCTGGCTGAAGTGGTTCAACATGATGAACTCGGCGTTCATCCTCATGCCGATACCGATGGCCTGGGAAGTCGTGCTGTCAGAAGACACGAAGCAGAAAGTCAGAGATTTACGTTCTGCTTCTTTCAGAGGGAAACGTTCAGCGGGAGTATTGTTTTCTCTGGGGGACATAAAAGATGCTTTTGTGAAGACAGACGCTCACTCTGACGCCATAAAAAGCCGCAAAAATCGATGTCAATATCTGAGGAGAGTGAAGAAATTTAGCAGCACAGTCAAAAATAACTGCAGCCTCAAACAGCCAATAAAGTGCACTTCTTTTGGTGGGTGATAGAAATTTAACTGCTGCTGTTTCTTTTTTTTCAGCCATTTTATTCATTTGCATAAATAACATTAACATCTTCAACTCTGAAACAAAACTGTCTTTCTGGACAGACTGTCATTGGACTGAAGAACAGAATATAAAAATCTTTAATGTTCAATATGTAACTTGACCTTCCACAATAAACACGGACAGCATTTCATGTCATGTCTGAGCTTAAATCTCATTGACCGCTTCTAGAGCTACAACAATTAATCGTATCAATCAATTTTCAAATTAATTGCCAACTGTTTTGATAATCGATTTATCTTTGAATAATTTTTTAAGGGAAAAAAAAAAGTCAAAGTTATCTGATTTTTGCCTCTTGAATGTGAATATTTTGCGGTTTCTGAGGACGTCATATTGGATTTTGTTATACACCAATCAACATTTTTCACATTTTTCTGGCGTTTTATAAACCAAACACCTGATCAGTTGATCAAGAAAATGATCAACAGTTTGATCAGTAACAATAGTTCCAGGAAAAACTTGAAAAATAGTTTAGTTAGTTTTTATTTCTCAACTGACAAAATTGTCTAAATTCTCTTCTTTAATGTGAATTTTTCCTGGTTTCTTTACTCCTCTACGACAGTAAGGACGTCACCTTGGACTCTGTAAAATGGTGAAAAATGTTGTCCAGTGTCTCTCAAACAACCAATCAATTAATGTTGAAAATAATCAACAGATTAATTTACAGTGAAAATAATCATTGATTGCAGCCCCAATTATTTTGCAGAGGTAAGGAAACTGATGGAACGAAGAACTTCTTGAATATTTTCTAAGTTATCTGAGGGACTCTGTAGCGCCTCATGGAGCTTAAAGGCTCAAACTGGCTGAGGACAGGATGGGAACCATCTATCCTTTCTGTAAAAAGTTGGGTCAAGTGCTTTTGGGGTTGCCAATTACTTTCCTTGCCACTGAGAGAACCCTGGAAAGTTTATTCTTAAGTCTACAGTTCAGGGACCGTACTAGGAAGGAAGATGAAAAGTTAAGAGACAGCACAAATGCTGCACAATTAATCAAAATCGCAATATGGCTTTCTGCATTTTAAAATCACAGGAGGTGCAATATTTGGTGAAAGCACCATTTCATAGGAAACTAAAGCTAAAACTGTGCCCCTCTCTCCTACACACACCCCATCTGGTTGTAGGCTTCCAAACGTTTGCAACATTTAAGGTCTTCAGTTACGTATGGCAAAAAAAAAGGTAGTTCAGTAAGTCGGGACAAGAAATAGAAGGCAAAATTATAGAAATTGTCAGGTTGCGTTCCAAGATGAAGGAGTCCATCTTTATCACTTACTGTTAACCTTAATTTCTCAAAATATCACATCCTTTCCTGTTGACCAAATCTTCCTCTGTGAGCTTTTGCAGCTTCCAGATCTCAAAAATGGCTGCGCATCTGGGTTTCTAACTAAACCCTGATGTTGGCATAAACACTATTGGAATTGCATAAATTGGGTCTGACTGGAAAGCTGAGACTGTGAATATAATGAGCCCTATTGTATTCATGTGTGATAGTAGCCATTTCATAGACCACGTTTTGAAACTTGACCTCTCTGCATAAAATAAACTATTGCGACCTCAAGAAACTTCACAACCACAAACTAGAGACCTGAGGCGTTCAGATGGATGGCTCTCATATGTATACTGACAGTAAAGAGAGTTTTATGAGCAATTTCCAGAACAGAAGTGCTCACCATCCAATTGCCAAAAAAATGCAATTCTTACAGAAAATCTGCAAACGTCAGAAAGTTTTTAGATCCCAAAACACTGCACTATTTTTTCTGTGGTGTTCATCAAGGTCTTGTTGTCTCGATGTGGTACTTTCTGTCCACTTTTCAAAAATGGTCAAAAATGGTTATATTTTGCACCAAATCTGTGTAATAAATGGTTAGAAGTTAAAACTAGTTTATGATGGTTAATTTTACTCACCTGTGTCTTTTCTCTATGGCTTCCTCCTCCAGCCCGTCCTCCAGCGTGGCCTCGTGAATTAGTAAGGTTGTATTCTTTCCTGAAGAAAACAACAAAAAAAAGCAGAATCAGAGGCCTGAAGCACAGACGAGCACTTACAGCCTCTTCCTGTCCCACAGGAAATCAATCAGGTAGTCTGCGTAATCAAGGATCGGCACGCCCTGTTTGTCTGGTGAGCTGAGCCATCTATAATGAACAGTCATGGGATATACTCGCTGTCTCTGGGAGGCTTTGCTTGGACAGAAGCCAGTCAAGCAATTTAAGAAGAGTCAATGAAGTGGGATCCCTCAGGAACCATTAGAAGAGGCTGCCAGCCACGAGAGTGATCGAAGGCATTAAGAAATATCGGATAAATTATTCAGAAAGAGCCGTGTAGTCCAGCTACACTTAGATGACCTTATGTGAATCTCTGTAATGTTAAAAGCGCACGCTCAATTTGCTATTACCTACAGTGTGTGTGTCTACATACACTTCAGCGAGATGTGGACTTTAATCATTCGGAGTGCTACTAACCGATGTGTACGAAGGCGTCGCAGGGCATCGTGTCCCCAGAAAAGGCCAGTTTCCAGCCAGACTGGTGAGTGAAGCTGCAGGCGAAGGCGTTCTTACAGTGACGCACAACGCATGTCTGGAACTAAAACACACACGCGCGCACAAACAAATTGATGAGTAACTTTAAATAACTGTGAAGCCTTTAATGGTAACTGATGTTAAAACAGCTGCACACCTTCTGCAGATCGTTCGTTTTCAGCAGCGCTTGGATGAAAGTCTTCGTCCTCTGCGTCGGCGCCTCTGCATCATCATACAGAAATCTGTTGGGAATGAAGCTGAAACACAAAACAGATGATGTTAAAAGGACAACGGGGAGTTTTTAACTAGTTATGAAACGATCTCAATTTAATACTGATGCCTTTATATGAGATTCATAAGCAAACAAGACCATTTGTGACATTTGCTTTCCTTTTCCTTTACAGATGCTGTTTAAATAATTTTAGTAATTAAATAGTTTAGTGTTCATGTTGGGCCCATTCATACATTTTAACATACAGTAAAAAATAACATTTTTTTTCTTTAAACAGAGAAAAAAATTGACCTTTATATGTTAGATTTACATATTTTCAAATCGAGCACACACACATCCATAGTCTGGCATTTATGCAGCAAAAAGTCACAAAAATTGGCAGGTGGGTTGCAAATTCCACCCACTACTCAGGCAAAAAAAAAGGACACTTATTGACCTCAAGGTGGCGCTGTAGCAATCAAGTTGGCGTTTTTGCTGTTATCTCAAAAACAGCCTGGTGTGGACGCAAAATTCTTTTATTTTAATCATTCAGTTCATCTGCTTCTTTGCTCAATTTGGCTCAAACTTTTGCTTTAAAAAAGTCAAATTTTAGGACTTTTTCCTCAATTTCCTCCAGATATAAAGTTCTGCGATTTTCACAACCTGTTCGGGACTCTGTTAAAACTGCTTGCAGATCTTGTATTTAGAAGTTTTTGTGTGCACATACTTGATATGGTTGAGGATCTCCTCACAGTAATCGTGATACTGGCCGAGCCAGTTCATGATCTGGGCCGGACCCACCAGGTAGACGGGGCTGAACGCCTTCCCCAACGCTGCCTAAAAGACATAAACTTTAAGATCAGTTTTTTTATCTCATGAATAATTATTTATTTTCAAATATTTTCTTTTACGTACCAGTGCTCTTTGCCTCTGATACAGCAACATGAGCAGCCCCTAAAATCAAATCATGAATATTAGGACAGAGGTTTGAAGCAGCTCACTTTATAAAGAGATGATCTGGTATTTCCGTTACTTAAGTCAAGTATGGCTCTCTCCAAACTAACCAGACTCCATTAGCGAAATACACCAACTATAGACAAGTACCTCAAACAAACCCGCTTCAAATAATCCAAACTATCCCTTTAAACCACCACACGGTTATCATGTTTATCTGATGCTTACTGTGTGGTGGTCGGCATGCATGTGTGAGATGAAGACGGTTGAAATCTTGGACAGAGCGTCATCCACGCCGTCCCCGTAGTGCCTGCAGAGCTGACCGAAGGTTCCCTCTCCACAGTCCAACAGTATCGACTGACACGGGCTACAAACAGCAGGACATGAGAGGAAATACACTCAGTTTCCAGTTTATTAGGTTCACCTGATTAAACTGAATGCAGTGTAACACAACAGTCCTGCAATAAGTCTGCATAATAATTGTGTTCTCAGTTTGTTAAAAATTTGTAGTAGTAGGTAGTAGTAGGACTGATATTATGTTTACTGTTGCAATGAATTTGATCTTTTGAAATAAAAACACTTAATAGCAAAAAAAAAAAAAAAGTAGATCTCCACGCTCTGAAACACTGAGGGTGTGTCTGCTCAGCTGTCTCAAGTGTCAAACAACACTACAACCTGAAAGATGGACGTTTCGTCTAGCAGTTTAATTGGACTTGTTCTGACATGTTTGAGTCACCAGAGCCAGAGGACGGTCACCTATCAGATCGTTTCCCTCAGTCTGCAACAGGATGGTTTATTTTGTGCAAAATGTTCTACTGTGAGCGCACACCAAGGAGACTGAAAAATGAAACTATTAAATGGAAAAATAGTCGATGTCAAGTGATGATAAATCCAAGAACGACCAATAAACTGCAGGATAAGCACCGGCACTTCTACAATCTATCTTTAGGTTTGTGTGGAAACTTTAGTTTCATACCTGATATTAACTAAAGTGCCGCTGACATTTCTGATCTTCATTGGAAGAGCTGATCCTGTTCCCAAGAAAACCACCTCTGGGTATTTTTCTCCTCGTCCTGCAGGTAAAGACATATTTATACAAACACTAAGATAATGCAAACAATTTTATTTATAATGGATAATAAGTTTGGATTAAGTGAAGTGGGCTATTTATCCAGTCAGTGTATTAGCTACAGTAGATGGCGATGAACACACCCAAACTTTGGAAAAGCAGCAGGAGCAGACTTGCCAACCTTGAGACTTAAAAAATAGGGGGGATTTCAAAACCAAAGTAGGGAAAATTTGAGTTTTGCAGATGCTTTGTTTTCATTCTGTTGAATTTTTGTTACAATGCAAAACCATGTAATGTTACGTAAAATTTGCCCCTGTGGCCCTGTCCCCTCAAGAAAACTGATGCAGCAGATTTTACAAATGCATGTCCCTTTCTGTGAGCTTTTCATAAGAAATAGGACATCTTCATTCCAGAATGTCTGAAATTTTGAGTATTTCTCGCTGCAGTTACTGTGCATTTTCCTGTCCATCTCTGACTCACTGAGAGGAACGAGGTGCAAACACGGATATACAGATTCAGAAAAAGTTCTCATTCAAACAATCATTTTCCAGGTGGAAACGGTAGACTTTCTGAGCCATAGGGCTCATACACAACGTATGGTGTCAGAAACAAGTTTTTTAAGGTAAAAAAAACAGAAAAGTTTGTCATAAATTGAGAGAAACATAATGATCAAGGCAGCAGTAGACCAGCAACTCCTGCGTTCTGTGAAATCAGTGCTTTTGCCAAAGGAGTATGGTTGATTTTGAAGAACGCGATATATAAAATGTCAGTATTCTGTCAGAAAATGCTCTCTGATGGCAAGATAATGTGATGAAAAAAATTCAAAATATAGAGCATATTTAAAATGATGTTTTTTAGTTGGCTAAAATTTCTGTTGTTGCTTACTCTGTCCACAGCAGTACATCGCTCAGCTTTTGTGCTGGTACTCCTCTCTGCTTCTCCAAACTGGGGGCATGTTGACAGCAATCGACTGTTTGGACAAGAACCTCATACAACACCACTTCAAATAATCTGAACTATCCCTTTAAACACCACTGAAGAACCATCCACTTAAAAGTGAGAAACATTTTGTTCTGTTCCGAGTCTCTCACCAGAAAGCTCTGCAGTGTCAGTGGAGCAAATCTTCCTGCACTCATCCACTTCTTCCAGAAAGTTTGGGACCTCAGAAGCCTCTTTCACAAACTCCTCAGCGTTGCAGGAGGGGATGGCATCTCTAACGAATGAAGCACAGAGTCAAGAAGACACACACCACTGCCTGCAAAAACACTGGCGGGGAAAACAGGGATTCTTTTCGCATCTGACCTTGATGCGCCTCTACAGCGCTTGACAGAAACGGCGAAGAAAAAAAACACTGACACTTGTAAGACGAGGTTAAAAAAGAAGAAAGAGGAAGAGAGCGGCCGAGTGCAATGGTCCATTCCAGATTGTTTTCTGTGACAAGGCAGCGCTCGAAGCTGCAGAGTAATGTCGGCTAAATTGGGGGGATTGAAGGACAAACTAACCTTTGCCACTCCATTACGGGTCTGAGCTGGAACTTGAGGAGACACTCGGCTCTGACGTTGGGGGTGTGCAGGGCGGCCTGAGGCTCCTGGGGAATAACACACACACAAAAAAAAAATGCTTTTGATGTTTTCCTCCAACTGTTCTGCATGTAACACACTTCATCTACCACTTTGTGTTTGAGGCAAAGTAGGAATCTAGTTAGTGAGAGTCACTGCAGTCAAAACTAAAAAACAAAAACTCCAACATGTTAAAGCTACAACAAGGAACTTTTCTCTTGTGTTAATTCCAGGGCCCTCTGTGGGCAAAAGTGGGAGTGTTTCCAATATTATAACCACAAAACGTAATGTCAAAATCTTTTTAACTGGCTTACACACTACTCACTGTAACTTTGCCTGATAAAATGTAAACAGGCTTGTTTCATCTGATTTCACAGAGAATCCAGCCTGATGGCAGAAATTAAGAAGAACTCTGAGTTGTTTATGTACGTTACTCTAGTTTCATAACCAATTAAAAAAACTCCTTGTTGTAGCTTTAACTAAGTTGAGAGAAAGTATTATATAATATTATGTGCAAAATGACTGAGGAAATAAAAATATGCACACCAGAAATGTGAAATAAATGACCACCATGACAGAAGTTTAAACCTACTACAGCTGCATCTAACAGTTAGTTTCATTATCCATAAATTTAATGATTATTTTCCAAAGAATGGCATCATAAGGTCCGGGGTCGTGTGTACAGATATGTTGTTTTGTCAAACCAACAGTTTAAAACCCAAAGACATGACGCTGATAGACAGAGAGGAAAGCAGTAAATCTAAATATTTGAGAGAACCACTAAGTATTTAGTAGGGATGTAACAAAATGCTGAATATCGCAATTTTTGCAATAGAAAAATGTCTGCCAACAATATATATTGTGTTGTTACAGGCTTATTTTGTAAAAGGACTGCTACTGCATTATTTGCTGCTACTGCATTATTTGGCAGTTGTACCAGAGACAACTTATGCCTCTTTTTTTGCACATGCTTAGGTCATGGTGGCCCACGAGTTAAAAAGGAAAAAAACATTTTATATAAACAAAAAATGCTGTACACTTTAGATTTATTACTTAATAAAGGCCATTATTACAATTACAATATCATATCATGGACTTTTTATTGTCATATGGCAATGTGCGTTTTTGGTACCACTACATGCCTGATATGTAGTATTTTTATGTATGTTTTCCCATTTTAATCAACCTCAGTGTCCATTTAATTATAGATTTCCAAGTTAACAAAGTGCACCTAAATGCAACATGGAGTCCCTGTTCCTGTGTGTGTCAAACTTGGACACTCGACATACTCACGATGCCTGATGCTGCATTTTAATGGAGGTAATATTCAGATGCTGGTATTGATATCGGAAAACCCCTAATTTAGTTTAGAACAGTATGAACCGGAGAAAAACTGTAAATAAAAATATCAGCAAAATTGGAACTATCCCTAAATCTGTAGCACATAAAGAAGGAGAAGAACACACTATAAAGACAGACGGTTCACCTTATGGAAATTGGGGAAATAAAATGCGATGTGTGTGTAGAGTTAGTCCGGTGAGAGCAGACCCCTCAGTGCTGAATGAGAGGATCACATCTCACCGTCAGCATTACCTTTGTTTTGTAAGCTTGGAGTTCTGGAAAGATCTGCGGGTGAATCATGTTCAGCTGGGCTTGAATCTTGTGACTTCTGACATTGTGGACCGTACACACGTGTTCGTTGAGGATCAGGTGTTCTGTGGCGGACGGAAACCTACAGAAACGCAGAGAGAGCTCTCAGCCTCAGCGTGTTTAAACTGAATGTTAAAAAAAGCAGGATTTTCTCAGGAGTCTGGCTTCAGACCTCTCCATCCACTTCTTGTATTGATCGGTTTTCAGAACAGACTCTGGAGTCATGTGGACCACCAGCACGGCAGGATCCTCTGTCCCCCCTGACTGGTACCTACAGGGGACGACAGACTGAACTTCAGTACATTATCTTACTTATTTTCAGTTTAGATCAGATCAAGAAACGTCACAGATAATCAACCCGTTACCTTCTCAGCTGCTGATTGGTGCAAACGGCTTCAACGAACTCCTCAGATGGACACTCGACAATAATGAAGACAGGTCCTGGATCAGTGGGAGTACAAACCTGCTCAGGTCGGATCTACAACAGAAATGACATCAGAAAACACAGTTCAGAGCTGCCGCATAATAAGGCATGTTATTATCAGTGAACAGCAGTTTTACACGGCACCTCTCTTCCTTCGTATGTGACACTTTTCCCATCCTTCAAAGCTGCTATGAGTGGACCGATCGCTGCTGTGCCTCTGTGGGGGAAAAAAAAGGTTCATAGTAGTTTTATTTTCTGGATTATTACAAAAAACATGCTGGTTCCAGCCTCTACAATGTAAGATTTTGTTGATTTTTTTCTGTTTTACATCATTGCAAATTTTATATTTTGGAGTTTAAGGCTGTTGCTCAGGCACAACTAGCAACCTGAATCCATCACAAACAATTTATTACTTCATCAAAACAAAAAAAAACTAACATCACAATGGCGGTAAGGTGGATTTAGGTTCTAACGTCCAGCCCTACTCTGTATTAAAAGCATGTTTTCTTCACTAAAAGAATAAAAGCTGCCACATGTTCTGTTCAGTTTGTACTAAAAATCCACTTACACAGGCAAACCGAGCTCCTTGGCTTGAGGAACTAAGAAGTTTCCTTTCTTGGGGTGAAGCTGTAAAAGTGAAAAGCAGAGAAGAAGAGTGTCAGATTAAAAAACTCCTTCATCTGTACATCATATATGATCATAACATATTTAAAGTTTCCTACCTCACATATAAAGGAAACCACCAAAGAGGGATCTCTGGTAGCTTTTCGTCTTTCACCTGTAAAATAACAGAAATAAAACTGAAATGCTGGTTGCACTTTATTTTACAGTACATGAATAAGATGTAAAGAGCTGGACTTTGTCTCAATTTAGACAAAAACTAGAAACAATATGTTCTTTATTAGACAGTATTAGAGCCTTTATACTTTATTAGAGGGTAATCAGGGACACGTTACAACAAAACTGTACTGAAAACTGAAGACTGAGTTGAACCAACAAAGATTAAGTTAATATGAGATTAGTTCTAATCAGAGTTGAGGAAAACTACATTTAAAATTAGTCAAATTAAGAAGAGCTTTGTTGCACAATTAATAACTAATCTGTTTATTTAAGGGCAGTTTGCTTAAAAACAGAAAAAAATCAAGTGCTGTTAAGACTTAGTAAATATAAAAGAGGGGGGAAACTTGACTTCCAGCTGCTCTGTATTCAACAAAAACTAAATGTTTACTAGCATGCCAAAATTTAAACAAAATGTTTACATTAGGTAGCTAGCTAAAAGGTTAACAAAACACTCAACTGTTTAATAGCTAACTAAAAAGTCAGTTAGCCTCATAATGGATCGACAGAGAAGCTCATTGGAGGTTACACTTTTGGTGCAAAGGAATCAAATTTAATCTGAGTTTAGAGTACAAACTAAGATGAGATTTAAAGAGAGGTTTAAATTAATCTTTCTTAATTAGTTGTGTGCAACATCATTTAAAGTAGCTCCTTCATTTCCACTGTTCACTGACTTGTGGGACAACAGTGTCCATCAGAAACACACTCAAAAATTAACTGGATTCACCTGGACTGTCGCTGTAGCTGTTGGCGTGGATGTCGTCTGTCGTCCCGGGAGAGGGAGGACCTTGAGGGGGGCTGCTCCCGGGGGAGGAGTTTCTGTTGTCACCCCTCAGCTGGGCTGAAAAGCGAAGACAGAAAAGAGTCAGTGAGTTTCCAAAAGCAGGAAATACTCTTAAAAAAAAAAAAATATTTGAACTCACCAAATATTGGCACTTGATAAACTGTCATTGTCTGGTCAGTGTACGCCTTTTCAGTGTACGGTCGCACCGCTGGAAGTGATGATACATTAAAAATCACACAAGCAAAAAAAATAATGGAGTTATTCTGTATAATCCAGTTCAATAAACTCAACATACACAACTTGATGTCTTCCAGTGGTCCAGAAAATGACTTGATGGCGTTCAGATAATCTTCCTGTGATGAAGAAGGCGGAGAAGACGAGACACAGCAGATGTAAAAATTAATCAATGCTATGTTAAAAATCCAGCTGCAGACACGTTGACGCTGTATTACGATGGAGGTTCTCACCAGCTGTGGAGGTCCAGAGAGAACGCACTCTGGAACACCGGTGTCCTTCAAGGTTAATATCATCCCTGCAGAGGAAACAACCGGTGAAGGATACATCTTCAATTTCTAAAAACTATTCACATTTTTTTCCAAAGGAGGTTCTTTTATGTCTGATTTTATTCAAAAATCTAGATATATAATATTTAAAAAAGAACTCATCTCTGCAAATAGTCAGAGGGGAAATCACTTTCCCTGAATGTCCAGCAGAGGGCAGGCTGACTGAGCTGCCTTCTCTATTAGGCAACCTCTCTCAAACAATAAATTCACTGTCAAGGTGGTTTGAGTCAGACATGTCTTCTGATGTCACTGTCCAGACGTGACGCCAGCGTCCAGATGTAGAAATAAAACTTGCATAAAAACAGAAGAACAACTGAACAGATGTTACTGACCTGATAAACCTCCCACGTTCTGCCAGCTCAGTCTGGTCAAGAAGATGTTGTCCAGCTGAGTCGCTTTCAGTCTGTCAGAGGAAAACACAAGAATATTAAATCTCTCTGTCTTTATCCATCGACTGACTCAGATGATATTAAAATATGTGAAGTTCAGAGCAGCTTACTTGTGTTCCTGCATGAGTCTCTGTGTTCCTTCGCCACAGTTGAACAGATATCTGCAGGAGAGGAGGAGGAAAGGTGTGTGATGGTAAACAGCTGTGTGACCTCGTAACATTTTACTGCTGGATAATCAGGGTCGGGAGGGTTACTTTAAAAATGATTCCGATACAATTACTAATTACCTGCTAGAAAAACACAATCAAAGTAATTATGCACATTTAAATGTACTTTAAGTATGATATTTACACACAAACCTCAAAGTAAATAGACATAAATTATTACAGTCTAAGGCTTGTGTTTTTGCCCACTCTTTAAGAAACCACATATTATTATTTTGCTAATGTTTTAATAACGGTGCTGTCAGGTTTTATTTAAAGCCAGTACTAATACTGTAGTACTAAGTACTGCGCAGTATTCAGCCAACAACACTTTCTACCAGGGATGCACAATAAATATCGAGGCTGATAAATTAGCAGCCAATATTGGCCTATCATAGATCTATCAGTCTATATCATATCTGCGTATATAAGCTGATAAATGTCGGCTATATTAACATCTGACTTGACTGATTCTGTCAAAGCATTTAATTTAGGTGGCCATGAAAAGCTAAAGAACTTTATTGAAGATCATGATACTTTAGTAAAAAATAAGTAAAGGGGTATTTTAAGAGTCTGAATTGTTTTTTGTTTATGTTGTCAAGCTGTCTCAGCTTTTCTTACCCTACAGGCTGTATGAACATCACAACTACGATGCATAAAAGTAAAATTATGGGTTATTTTTTATCAGTATTGGCCACAAGAAGCGGGTAATTATAGGTTATGGGTATTTGATGAAAAAAACCATACTGTACACCCCTGCCTACTTTTTAACCACAACATAACAGAAGAGCCAGGGGAACACTGCATTATTACATCACATAAAAATAATTACAGATGAGCTTAAATCAAAAGTTTTTGTTCGAAAGATAGAAATTTTACATATTTTACACCTTTTTTTGTGAATTTACTTTAATGAAGGATTTTTTTCCCCAAAATTATCAATAGATTTATTCTGGAAAAATATCTGTCTTGTTTTTTAGGGTGTTTAAAGAAACCAAACACAACATTTTCTCATAATTAAACAAAGTCTTTGACAAACCTGCAAAGGTCTTGCCAGAATTTCTTGGTGTGAGAACAATGCCAAAACAGGTGTGACACTGTTTCTGGATATTCATGACATAAAGAACAGTTCATGTTTATGTTTATGGTTGTCAGGGATTTTATATCACAGATTTTTATGTAAAGGTGGGTGAAAGACATGAGCCCTGGTTTCAAAATAAAAGCCCTGGCTGCTGTTACTCTGGACATATTTGTGTTTAAATTACCTGTTGAACTCGGAGAAGACATACAGTGACGCAGCATTGTCTCTGCTCCCAGCACCGACCACCTGCACGTACACCGTGGACGGTCCGTGAAGGTCCACCCGTTTGCTCCGGTTCTCTTTGGTCTTCACCCGCCGCAGAGGTTCCTTCTGCTTGACTTTCTTCAGACCCAGAGGCTGACCCGTCCCCGGGTTGTTATTCGAGGCCATCGTTCGTAAAAACTGGAAAACAGTCCGGTGGAAACGAAAATCCCAGCGTGCGAAAGCCGGTGGAGGAGAACCAGAGAGAGCTCTGCTTTTAACCAGCTGCAACGTGAAGGACCTGAGCTGCAGATGGACCGTATTCATAATAAATACGTGAACCATTAATTAAAAATAACCATCTAAAAACGCCCAACTGAAGCTTGTTCCGACATTTCCACACACTTATTTAAAGAATTAATTACCTAAGAGTATCTGAGTGCACATTCAGCAGGACTTTAGAGGTTGGTGGACACATGTGACCCTTCTTCCGGCATTTAATGATGACGTTTACGAGTCTTATCGCTCATTGGTGCGGAGGATTATTTACCAGATCTGTGGACCAATCACGGCGGTGTCTTGAGAGGAGGAGGCGGAGATAGAGAGGGGTTTAACATGAACTACTACAGAACAAAACATCTTAATATTACATATATTCGGCTCTAAATAGTAATTTAATCATCAAATATTGCATCAAATCATTAATAAATAAATAATTTTATCGAATAGTATTAAATTAGAAGCAACGTGATCATAAAAACCTAATAATACATGGCCGTGCTATGATACAGATTAAAGTGCCAAGTCATTATGCTTCTGTGCCAACATTAAATAAATTAATAAATAAAACAAAAAGAGTAATGAATAGGAAGAATAGGATTTGGTGGTATTTAGGGCTGAACTTGCAGACTGCAAACACCACATCTATGACAGCTGCAAAACTGAGGTTCTAAGGTACTGAAAACATGATTTTTACTGTCAGGTAATTACACGCTTATAAATATTATATGCCATTACTGAAATATTTTGCCAATAAATCACCATAAATCTTACACACTAGACCTTTAACAGTAAAAATTTAATTTAATAAAACAAAACTTTCCACTCTTAAAGCCTTTATCATCACAATAAATTGTTATAAATGCAGTTGCAACTTCCTTTTCTTTCCTTTACTTCTACAACATATAGTCACATTGTTTATTTTACCAGCTGTTCATATTAACTTTGCAGGTTTTGCTATTTATTATTTAATGCTCATCAAATTCTAGTGTAACAAACACCTCATCTCACTGAGAGAACATTTCCAGACTCTCAAAGCCTTTATCATCACCCTCAATTGTTACTATGCAAATGCATATTCCTTTACACTCACAGCAATCAATGCATGTTATTATGTAGTTTAATCAACCAGCTGTTCATGTTAACTTTGCTCATCATGATTTAATTCTCACTAATTTCCGGAGTGAGGGATCAACTGAGGACTCATCTCTGACAAACATGACAATCAGAGCATTTTATTTCAAATATCAGAAAACTTTTGGTTCATGAGTGATATGAAAGAACACATCATGTTGAAAATCATGAGTTTTTCAAGGAGCATATTCAACCTGTGCCTAACCTTAAAAAGACTGTGGTTAAAACTGAGAAAACTTTCAAGACTTTGCACAAAAGTTGTCACATTCAGAAAAGAGTCACAACACACATCTCTTTCACTTTCTTTATTCATATATCAGCATATAGTCCACTGCACAGTGAGGACAGCAGCCTCTCAGCACTGACTGGACTGCAGGTCTAACATGATTCTGACCACCAACACTTTTAAACTGCTTTTTTTTTTTTTATAACCCAGAGAAGCAAAGTTCCATTAAGATACCAAACACAATGCTTTCATTTACGTACATGGAAGAGGTGGGACAATTCACAATAAGAGCATGATTCCAGTATGCTGAAGAATCTCCAAATCAAATACTCCACATGATTTTGGTTCTATAAATACAAGTTCCAGGTTGTTGTTTTTTTTATCTTAAATCACTGTAACTAACCACTGAGATGTGTCCTCATCAGGATGAGTCAAGACCATGATTGACTGATTGAGCTGCTATTATACTTACATGACTGTGCGTCTGTGTGTGTTTGTGCACAAGAGAGAAACAGAAGTGTTTAACGTTGATATATTATACAGACATGACTGAAATGAACACCACTTTTATTGCAGATGGTGTTTTCTTTTTTTTTAGGCTTTACAATTCTCTTTTAACACTGCAATAAGGGGACCAAGCAAATTTACACGAGGATTTGTTATTTACTTTGTCGTCTTTTTTTTTCTTTTATGTCTTTACTGTTTGCAGACGGGTGTATATTTATTGATGTGTTACTGTCTTGTCCTGTCATTAGTCCATATACATGGGTGAGCTGGGGGACGCCGGCATCTGATCCAGGAGCCTGCAGACGTAACCAGCTACATCGACCGAGCGCTCCTCGTACATCTGGATGAACGGATCTTTCTGGAGTGGAGAAAGAGAATTCAGACAAAATAAGACAAAAATAATAAAACGTCCAATGACTGCATTTAAAAGGGATAGTTTGGATTTTTTTTTTTTTTGAAGTGGTGTAAAATGATTTAGATTTTTTTTAGATGATTAAAACACATTTAGCTGCAGACTGAATCAACTGTAGGTAATAAACTGACTAAGTGCCTGCAGCCTCACTTCAAAAAATCCAAACTATCCCTTTAATGCCTTCAGTTGGTATTTTAGGCCGGTAAATGTCATGATGAACTCACCAGTAGCTCTTTGTACTTTGGCCTTTTCGACTCATCCTTTGTAAGGCTTGAGAAAGGATGAAAAAGACAAAGTGTTAAAAGGAGAAGGATGCAGTTCAGCTATTTGTCCACCAGTGGGAGACAAACGATCAAACAGCAGCTGCATGTTTTCCTTATTTATTCATTTATTTATTTATTTTTACACAACTGTGGCACATTGCTGCAGAATTCGTTCATCGCAGGGTTTTCTTACCACACGTTGACAAAGGAGATGAATTTGGGAGAGAAGCGCCTCTCCTCCGAGTTGCTGAGTTGTGGCGGGTCTCCCCTCACCACCTGGGTCAGCTGGTCAAACACACTGTTCCACTTTGGGTAGGGAAACCGTCCCGTGGCCAACTCGTACTGAAATACACGACACACACAGAACACGATGAGGGCAAACGGATGACCTTAAACTATAAATCAGGTGAGAAGTAACTTCAGAAAAACCCGTCAGAAATACGGAACAATTATGACTTTATTTGAGATACCTGTATTATTTTCATTTGTAATGTCATAAGGATCCATTAAAATCTCAGTGACACACCTTACAGCAAGTTAAGACTCACCAGTGTGATTCCCAGACTCCAGACATCTGAGCGGACATCGTAGCCTTGCCTGGACGCGCTGGGGTCTATTCGCTCTGGCTGGAAATCAAACAGGAAACAGATTAAAGAGTCGGTTTGGATTTCACAGAAAGAAACTCTATAGTGTTTCACGTAGCCCGAAAAACTGTGTCTGCAAGACAGAGAGAGGTTTTAGGAATTACGACCACTGAAAGGAGCTTGGCACAAAAAAAATAAGACACATTAAATCAGAGCCTCTTAATCTGGGGTCCGCTCCCTTTGTTTTGGCCCATAATTTGACAAGCTCATGTTTTTATGCTCTTTATTTTAAGTGAGTGCTGTAAAAACCTTACCATAATGCCAACAAAACATAAATTCTGTGCAGCTAAAAACTACATAATCTGAATTTTACTGCAGCCTGCAGCACAGGGCTGTGAAACCTCCCAATTCAGTTCTATCAAAATGTCTTGTCTAACTTACTTTCCGCTGATACTGCAGTGATAAATAACTGTACGAAGCATGTCATGTGCAGCCTGGGGGCATTTTGAAAAGATGTGTAACTTAAAATGCTGCTCAATATAAACTTAATATCCAGTACTGACTTGTTATTCAGTGTTGTCACGAAGATGCTAAACTTTATATTTCTGTCAAGCTGAATTTTTCAAGATGAAGTCAAATCTACAGCTGTTTGACTCGATTCAAAGCACTTTGAGTTGCATACACTTTCTGTTAGAAAGGCATCTTTAAATTGACAAAGACAACAATCTCTACCAAATTCAGATCAATTTTTGGCCATCACTGGAAATAATCTGGGCACCTCTGCTTTAAATCAACATGTTTGGATTCATGTCATCATGTACAAAAAGTAACTTGGAGCTCAGGTGATGCATGTAAATCATTATCATGGCAGGTAAAAAGGAAATCTGTTTGTAAACTCATATTCCCATCATGAGAAACAGATAAAATGCCTGGCTTACACAAAATACAGAAAGCACTGATGCAGTTTTGAATCAGAAGCTTAACAGAGGTGATCACGGTCTGAAGCAGCATCACAGGTTCTCAACAGAAAGGTCTGATTTGCATAACAAAAAAGTTGTTAGAGAAAAGCTCCTGCTTCAAAAACCAGCAAATATAAAAACTCTTTCATACCTTCTGCCATTTCACTGCAAAACTCCATTATCAAAAGCTAATATTAGCTCAACCAGGTAACCACACCTGGTAAATATTTGTTATTTTAACAGCACTTAAAGAAAAAGTTCTTATGTAATGCATGTTTTTTTTACTTATATGTTGTGTGTTTGATTGTAAAGGTAAAGGACAGCTGTATTGTGATCATAAAATCATACAAAGTACGATTACACAGTCAAATTCATTATTAGGAGCAGTGGGCAGCTACTGTTCAGCACCCAGGGACATTTAATGTCTTTACTGTTTTTTACTGCTGGTCAACAAATTGCCTGTCTGGGTATAAATTAAGTTCTACATGTCTTGACTTGATAAACATAGTTGGTGCTTCAGTTTAACATTTTAGCAGCCAAACTATCTGAGGGAATAAAGCTAACATTTATGGGATAAAAAGAGGGGAATAACCGAAAAATATGGCAACGTACATGAGAAAGAAAGAAATGTTTATGACCATTTACCAAGGTAATAAAAGATAGTGACTCATCTAAAATGTCACATTAATATTGATCATGAAGTTAAACTCAAAGGTTCATTGGACAATGCATTTACTAATGATACTAATGTTGCAATAACCACTGCAGCAACTCAAATTAATGATTTAAAAACCAAACGTATTATAGATTTAATAAAGACATCCTCTGAAAATATGAGATTGAAGCTTTAAAATAAGAGAGGTGTTGTAGTGTTTTCGGCTGCAGTGACTTTTACAAACCACCAGATGTCAGTGTGTGTGTGTGTGTGTGTGTGTGTGTGTGTGTGTGTGTGTGTGTGTGTGTGTGTGTGTGTGTGTGTGTGTTTTAAACTTAAAGCCCCAAAGCTTCAAATCTTTTCTAAACATAAAACAAGTTAGATCCATTCATCTGCACATCACGAGGAGACGTGGACACCTGGGTGGGATTTAATTTGACATCAATGCCATCACTGATTCAGATTCTTTACTGATTCCCTGATCAATTTTCTTTTGATGGCATTGTTTTGCAATGCGCAACTGTCAGAAAGACACGCTGTCCTCAAAAAAAAGGAACCGATAAGCTCAGAGGTATAAGATTCCAATGGATCTAAGAATGTGGAACCGGTTCTCATCCCTGCACTTTGACAACACAAAGGTTCTTATCATCAACGAGATTTTAGCTGGTGTTTTATTCAATATTCAAGCCCCAGCTGGTACTTCAAATGTTTTTGGGTTTTTTTTTTGTGAGGAGAAAGAAACAGGTGTTCATGAAAAATAAATCCAAAAACTGCAACACAAACTGGCCCCAGAGAAAACCGAACTTACTCATCACCTCTGGGCATGTTTTCACCTGCACAGCCAGATGCCATCAGCTCTGCTGCTCACGCATAAGTAGGATGTTCCCTCATTCCTGCCTGTCAGGGCGGCAGCGTGGTTCTGCATGCCTTACAAGACAACCTCTGCCAATTCTGTCACTCACAGCCTGGGCCTCACGCAGAAACAGTCTCTTAAATTTCTCTTATTTTTTCTGTTAAGAGGGAAACAAGAGATGCCAAATCCTTAACCAGGTGTGCTGAATGATAAATCCCACTTAATCATAAATTTGAGGCATGTGGACGATTGATTGCAAAGGAAAAACACGAGGAAACACGAAGAAAGAAGAGGAACTTCAGCAGCAGTGAAATCAACATACTATTAAATAAACTTAAACAAAGTTAACATGAGATTTTCTAGAGTGTCAGTACTGGAGTTACTGGAAAATACCCAGAAAATAACAAAATATTTACAACATTGTAAAAGGAAGTATCAGCTGAGAGACGCCCAGTTACTGGAGTGGGTGAGTTAAGAAGTTGAAAATGAAACTTAAGTAAAGAAATTAAAAGCTTTATACTATTTTTTAACCAAAGATTTACATTTCTTCTAAAGTTTTATTTTAAATATTTAACTAACGGTTATATTTTTGACTGGTCTGATTATATTATGTCAGTTTTCTGTTTGTTTTGTCCTACCAAGAGTCTAAAAACCCTACAATACTGAATTTAAGATAATATCGAATAGATAAAAGCAGTAAATCTTTGAAACAGTAAAAATATTCTGTATTTTAAACTGTTTTCAGGTTCAAATGGTCTGTAAATGTTTAAATTATAAATATTGTAAATAATTATAAATATGTTAATATCTTTGAATTCTTTTCCTTGCATTGGACAATCAATTTGTGGACTGGGAGATTTTCTTTTATTTATCTTGTCCTCTCTACCACTTGTAAAGTTGTTCCTATAGGAGAAGAACAAAAATAAGAAAACATGGGTGAATCCCAGAAATCAATGCATTCAAACAAAATAATAAAAAAAAAATCATGGATGCTAGGAAATCTGTTCATATAGGTCTTCCTGCACGAGGCCAGCAGCCTCCTCTGCAGCTCGTCACAAACCACAGAACCGACGCGGTAATGAGGTGTGTCGAACAAACGCTGCAGAAACCTCCTGCTGCTGCTGCTGTGCGGAGAGAAGGAAGCACCTCGTTGGCCCATTTACAGGCCTGATTTAGATGCTGATGTCACCCAGCAGAGCGGGACAGTCTGTGCTGCAGCACTGATGGGTTTTATGGAGCACAGTGCTGCAGAGAGCCGCTCACATCTGCCAAGACTGGAAGTGTTTAGTCTCCTGTGTAAAATATACACAGGATTAGAGAGGAAACGATTAGAGAACTATTTTAATAATCAATTAACTCTTTTAAGTAATCCGACGTATAAAAGTGTCAAACATTTTTAAGTTCCAGCTTCTCCGGTACGAGGAATTGATTCTTTTCTGTCTCTTATCATCATAAACTGAATTAAATTTGGTTTTCTAAATTGTTTAACTGAGTGACTCAATGACAGTTATAAGAAAAAATTATTAATGGTTAAATCAAAACTATTATTTGAAGCCCTAAACAGCGTTACATTTACACTAAATTTTTAAAAATTCTTCATCCAACATCCAATGTGAACTCAATGTTCATGAACTGTTTCCTCGCTAAAAGTTTGCGACCACCAAAATTCTCTCATTCTTGCTTGATATACGACTTCAGACGCTCAACAGTCCAGGGTCCCTGTTGTTGTATTTTGTGCTTCATATTTTTCTTACTTTAAATCAAAACTTTCATCTAATCAATGGTGAAATTAATTGCCAGGAACATCCCTCATCACATTATCAATATAATATCATGCCCAGCCCTGATGTGCATGAAGGGTTTTGGTTGCATTTGTGTATTTCTGTCTGTTGTTTAACTCACTATAGAGAAATGTGTGCAGCTCCACAGATGTTAGAAGGTATAATCAGGTACAGCAGCGGTTGTCATCATCATGACATGAATAAGAGCTTCAGGTTCTGTAAAACCTCCACATGCATCCAACACCTGAATGCCGCCTGAGGTACAGAGCATGTTGTCTACACTCTGTCACAGCCACATATCCAAACAATAAGTCAGTCTCCCCAGCTGTACCGAGGTCCGTTTTTCTACGTCACTGCGCCTGCTGTAACCAGCAGCGCGGTCATCGAACACCTGGAGCGTCTGCCAGTTGGAAACCAGAAACTGGAGCTGAGATTCCTGCTGTCTGAGCTCACAGTCGCGGGAAGCTCCCAGGCAACTTCGTTCAAACGCCGTCATGAATGAAGCTCCCTGCCTCTGCCTTTCACAGGGCAGCGTGTGTGTGTGTGTGTGTGGTGGGTCGTGATAGTGCCACACCAAATTTAGAATGGAAACTGCTGTGGCGAGAACCAGGGGGTGCTGAGAGGAGGAAGGGGGAGGGGGAGGTGAGCGCAGCTGACGTAACCCCACAACAGAAAATAACCGGGAGTGATGACGACATGGTGAGATCACCTGTTTGAACTGCCAAAGATCCGGTGCTCTTTAATCATGTTATATACACACGCGACACACACGCACACACACACACAGGTGCTGCTCACCCAAAACATGCTCTCCTTAACAAGCTGAACAAATAGTGATAATCATTTTACTGTGCAAATATGCACAAATTCTAAAATGCTCATCTTCTAAAATATAAGGATTTTTGCCGACCTCTGTAAATTCTGAAGGAGATTTAAAGGGATAGTGTGGATTATTTGATATGGGGTTGTAAGACTTTGGAGGCGCAAAGAGGAGTACCAGCACAGAAGCTAAGCAATGAGCTGGTATGGACGGGGTCAGCAACAAAAGGGATTTTAGCCACTTAAAAAAGGTACACAATAATGTACGCTATATTTAGAATAATGTTTCTACTTTACTTTGCTGTCAAGACACCTTTTCTGATGTCAAACTGCTGTTATATAAGCCAAATATTGCTCTTCCCAAACCAACCAAACTCCATAGGCGAAATCAGTCATTTTACGTCACAGAGGACAGGAGCTGCTGGTCTCCCGCTGCCTCGATCTGTTAGTTTGTTTCTGTTATTGTGTGACTTTGGTCAATCTGAGATATTGTTTCAAAACACTTAAGTTACACAGAAACACAAACACAGAAACAGATCAAGGCGGCGGCAGTCCAGCAACTCCCATGTTCTGCAATGTAAAATTACTGATTTCTACAATGGAGTTTGGTTGGTTTGGAGAGGAACAAAATAAACCTGATGAGCCTGGTAGTTGGTGTTACTGGTTTTACACAGTGTTTGAACACACAAATCACACTGATTACATTACTTGCCCACCATCTGCAACATCATTTTCTCCACATTCATCAAATAAAACAACTAGTTTGGAAAAATTAGAAACAGCAGACGCTCCTTAAAGCAGCAGCTGCAGAATCACAGCGCAGTTGGACAAGACAGTGGTGCACAATTTTGCATTTTCATATTATTAGAGATTCAAAGTCTGGACATCTGCTGCTCCAACTCTGACCAGTCTTTGAAAACTATGCCTGTTAGCAGTCCCAAAACTACATAAGAAGTCCTTTAATCATAAAAAAAAAAAATGCCATGTGCCAAAATTTGTTTCAAGTATAGTTTCCTTTTCCACTGCAACTCATCAGGTCAGTTAATAAAATGTGTAATAAGATTAGTCCTGTTCCAAAGCACTAAAAGCACCATAAACACATGATCCAGTGTCTGCAGGTTGTTTATGGCGTCACTAATCAACTAACGAGATTTAAAAACTCGCTTTCCGGCTCAGACATCAAACGCTCACCACTGCTGACATTTCAAGACTTTTTTTTTTCTTTGCATTTTGAACAGTTAACAACAGAGGAGGGTGTTTATCAGTGACTGGAGACATTTTAACTGTAAGGCTCAAAAAAAAAAAAACAACACTGAATGCAAAAGAAAAATTCACCATTTATGGTCAAACTACAACTCTAGTGTCTCTTCTCTGAGAGGTCTGAGTCAAAGCCGAGTCATCCAGTGTCGTTTCTCAGCAACATTTTAACCAGCAGCAGTGATGCATCTGGAATTACCCTCAACACACACATCAAAACACAACTGCTGTTCTAGTGTCAGCAGACGAGTCAGACACTGGCCCTGATATCCCCAACATATTTTTCTGAATTACGGCAGCGTAACAGTTTGCTTGGACTCTATGGCTCAGTTTACACCTGATACTAACATGATCTGATCTTCGGCTGCCCCCTAATACTCCACTAAACAGTTAGTAGGTGAGAAGAGTCTTAATCTACGATTGGAATGGACCCAAGATGCATTGAGGACATACAGAAATCTGATTACTCAGACCACATTCAGAGGTGTTTCACCTGTGTGTCCTGGGCCACACTGAAGGACATGGACATCATTTAGGACACAGTTTAGACGTCATGTACATCCCCTTTTTTGCCAGTTGTCATTTGGCTCATGGCCAACCATTCCACAAAATATTGTGTAAGTCTGTGAATCGACTTGAAAGCGATGAGTCTTTTTGCGACTGGTCGTTCCCATCCACCCCTTTGAGCCAACCGGCCTGAACACAAACACACACTTGGCCTCTGAATTTCAGCCTCATAAGGTGAAAAGTGAAAGTGAAAATTCTTGATCTGTTGTGCCTTCTTGTAAATTCAGCATAAAATGCAATAAAGTACATTAAGTCATTTTTGTTCGGTTGCAAACAGTGTGTCAACTGTAGCTACTCCTGTCTGAAATGTTGTTTGAACACAGTTGCAACTAATTTTACCAATTACACTAAATTATGAAAGAAGGCAAAGACAAAGTCCCCAGACTACCTTAAAAAAAATATTTGTGAGTTGTTGAGCTCAGAGGAACTTCATAAACATTATGAAACGCTGTCTGTGTCAATTTCTTAATTATTTGGGTCTACTTGTGGACTCTGCACATACATATTAAAAGAGAAATCTGCGAAATATGTCATCAGAGATCAAGGAAACATGTTGAAACACTCGCTTCTCTGACAACAACTCTGCAGCCTCGGCATCCTCCTTTGAAATGTATATTCCGGGCTGGAGTGACTGTTTTTCTATGCCTGTTTCATCTTAATTAGAGTTGAATCTTCACCGAATGATTAAGTGCCTGTTGAAGAGTCACAGGAAATCATTAATAATCTTGTAGAAGGCGTAGATGCTTCTGACTATGACTTGACTATGTTAAGGAAGTATGTTGCATGTCTCCTGTGCTTCAGCAGCACTTTCCGAGTCTGAGGATGAGGAGACGGGCGGGAAAGAACTCACTTTCAACCATAGAAATCACTGCGTCTGTTCCAGGGCGTTGGCTACTCCTGTTAGGCCGATGTTTTAAAACAACGCATTTGGTCCTTGCGAACAGGAAGCATGTACGTGTTTATTTGCATATAGAGCAGGGAAGTGAGATTCAATCACGAGTCACTTGAGACAGCTGGAGAGACGCACGTAATGCCAGATGTGAACTGATGAACTAAAACAAAATGTCCTCTTGTGATTTGATCAGGCAGATTTTAATGCCAGGTGTAAACAGGTTCTTTGAGGCTGCTAGAAAGGAACATTCAACAGAGTCTTTTTCCTTTGGAGATCCATGGATCACTGTTCCACAATAAAATCATTAAAATCCTGCAAGATTTTTTTGTTTGGGTGGAAGCACAAAGTATGAACCGTTCCTTTATCTACCACAGACGCTTTTTGATTCATCTCAGCATGACATCTCTTGTTTCTCATCTCCTAAAAACTCAGTTTTTCATCAAGCTCGGTGTTACTTACTGCCATGTACGGTCTGCAGCCTGCATCTCTGGTTTTGGCGATGGAGTCCACCAGCTGACCACTGATGCCAAAGTCACACAGCTTTATGTTGCCGTTCCTGTCCAGGAGGATGTTCGACGGCTTAATGTCTGAGGGAGAGGGAAGAGAAACTTGTGACGGAAAGACATCTGAAGGAGAACGATCAGATCATTTAAGCGCCAGGTATTTTCTTACCTCTGTGTATTATTTTCAAGTTTTCTTTTAAGTGGTTAAGTGCCTTCACAGTCTGCAAAACACAGAGCGTCAGAAGTTTAGCTGCAGGAATCAAAAATTACGCTTCTTTATTTTTGAAGAGTGGGAGATGATCGCTGCAGAGACTTACAGCTAATGTTATTTTTCCTAATATTTCTTCTGGAATCACTTCGTCTAATGAGCAATATACAAATTTGTAAAATTTGTCTAACGAGGTAGCCATAAGTTCCATACAAATCCAACAGTCACCCTGAAACACAAGAGATTCAGTCATGAGAAAGAACACTGACTGAATTAGAATAAAGCACTTTAACAATCAGAAGCTGATGTGTGAGTTAATTTCACCTCTCTGAACAGAGCACCATAAAACTGCACGATGTAGGGACAATCACTACTTCTCATCACCACGTCTAAGTCCATCAGCAGCTGCTTCTGCTCCTTTTCATCGACCGTTGACCGAATTCTCTGCGGAGGAAACACATAATTATATTCAAGGATATTCAGCCGACGTGTAGATGTCTGCATATATCAAAAAAGGTGAATCACCTTCACCGCCATGATCTGGTTACTCGGCTTGTGCACCATCTTATTGACGGAGCCGTAAGCCCCGCGGCCGATCTCGCCCAAGTCTTTGAGATCCTCGGCCGTGAAGTCCCAGTGCTGCTCCGGGGAGATCTTCAGCTTTCCCGAAGACTCGATACTGTGTGTTCGCAGCCTCTCTCTGACCAAAAAAAACACAGGGGTGTGTGTGTGTGTGTGTTAAACAAGGTTTCTAAACTAGAAACTAAAGCTCTGTGAGAAAAATCTAAAATAAAAACTAAATTAAATTAAATATTGAGATAAGGGTTCATTTTCGGGACAAACAGGACAGGATCTGGCATCCTGGACAGCTGCTTTCTCCAAGAGAAGAATCAATTTTTTCAGTGCAAGAAAACAGAATTTTCTTTAAAGTGTACAGAACCTCAATTAATGCATGTACATGCATACATGCACACACTGCAGGTGTGCTCTGGTACTTTAACAAACAGAACTACA
The DNA here is from genome assembly GCF_056507025.1 of Lutjanus erythropterus. Classification (NCBI taxonomy): domain Eukaryota; kingdom Metazoa; phylum Chordata; class Actinopteri; order Lutjaniformes; family Lutjanidae; genus Lutjanus; species Lutjanus erythropterus. The sequence goes on from NC_139335.1 coordinate 5,434,434, forward strand.
CCTCTGCATCCCACATTATAACTAAAAAACTAAACTAAAACAAATACTGGAAGTAAGGAGAAACTAAACCTTTTAAAACAATAAAAACTGAAGCGACACAAGCCAAACCACACTGGCAACTAAATGAAACACAGAAGCACAGACACCAGCTAAATGTAATAAACCTGAATTTATTTTGCAGGTTTACTCACATGTGCGGGTTTTGAAAGGGCGGCCCCGCCGTGTTCAGTGTGAATCTAGTCGTGGGTTTGATTGGGGGGTTGGCAAAGTTCAGCTTCAGGGCTTTGCGTTTACCTGAGCGGGAAGAGACGCAGCACTGTTTCAATGATCTCACGTGAACCAATGCCACGTTGAGGATTGAGCAACACCAAAAGCAAACTCATCCCACATGAAAGGTCAGAATGATAAGTGAGTTAAAACAACACAAACCATTAAATAACAGAAGGAACGAGGAGACAAGTAAATTCATCCAAATTTACTCAAACCCATGGAGGTCATGCTTTCCATAGAATGAGGGGATAAGAGATGGCAGCTTCTGCATCACCATATACAGATGTTTTTACTAAATACGTTCCAGATTTACTGTCATGTTTCCAAAAACATACTCACCTATAAGCCTGTGATAAATCTGTCAGCAAATCCCATGAAAAGACCAAAACTGAATGTATCTGCTAACAAGTCTTGTGTGTCTATCAACGTCTGATATATCTTCAGTGCTCCTGCCACCCCAAATACACACTGCAGCACCAAATGTGGATTCCTCTGCCACTGAAAATAGTCCCTAACAAATTTTTCAAACTATTTCCTGCTGTTTAAGTAACGGTTGATCAAAATAAACTACAGTGGCCAGCTGTTTTAGGAAACTACTGGCACTTTTTTTAAAAAAAATAAACAATACAGACACAGACACATTAGAAGAGTTGGTCTTTTCATGGGATTTCTTCACAGGACAGTTCACCCCCGAATCAGAAGTGCATATTTTTCCTCTTAGCTGTAGCTATCTGGATTGCTTTGGTGTGAGTTGCAGAGTCTGGGAGATATCGGACGTAAGATAATCCACAGACCTTGTTGAGAGCAGTTTCATTGAGGAATTTCTTTTCTTTCTCATAGAAAGAAAGTAGTTCCAGTAGATTTCTACTACCAAGAGAAAGAAGTTCGGAAATAGTTCTGACGTGAAAGTGCTCAAAACAGGTTGTGTGGATTATTGGAATAACTGGGTTATAACTTCTAGAAAGACACGCTGGTTTTGAGTTTTACAAACGTGTTTTTTGACACTTTGTACACCACAAGCAAGAGTGACATCTAGTTCAATTACACTGGAGAGAAGGCAGACATCTCTCTGGCCGGTATCTCAAAAACTCAGCAACTCGCACCAAAAACAGCCTAGATGGATAAACAGCACGACAGGTAAGAGGAAAAATATGTTTTCTTGATTTTGGAGTGAACTCTCCCTTTAACGGTACAAAAAATGTAGAATAATCTTTAACATTTATTGGTATATTTTACAACACTCATCATTTCATGGATTAATGGGTACTGTTCAACTGTTCAAAATAAGCTTTTTCTGCAAAACAAGAGCTAGTACCATTTACAGTCAGGTCTGTTTACATTATGAATCCAAATACCAAACATACAATTTCAGCTTTACACTTAGAATAACTTTGGTATTTTTCAACCTGGATCCTATCTTACCATGTTTTTTGTCTCTAAGAGACTAATGGGGAAAACATTTTTTTAAATGAGTTCAGTACTGAGTGAGACAGCTGCAGCCAGCAGCTTCAAAAAAGGACGCAATGTAATCTTTATAGGCAATCGTGCAAAGTACGTTCACTGAGTGTTTGACGGGCTTTTCTAAGAGTCTGACACCATTACAGAAATGATCCCTACAGAGATACACCTTTGTATTAAAGAACCTTTTTATTTAAACACAAACAGACAATTTATCGCCCTCACCGAAGCCACCAGACTCCCTGTACAGAAACAGCAATTTTATCATAAAAACACACTTTATTCAAACTGGACAGAAAGGCAGTGAAACTCACCAAAACTGCATTGGTTCGTCTTCTCACTGCTCCAACAATCACCAGCTCTGGCTTGGTGAAAATAAACCCTTAACTGGAGGAGTTGGATGGGATGGTGATTGTTGGTGATTATTGAAGGGAACGGAAAGACAAACCAAAGCCGTTTTGGCGAGTTTTATTTTGTTTCTGTCGAGTTTACACATTGCTTTCTGTAAATGGAGTCCGGTGAGCTTGACGAGAAAATCCATAATGTTATCAGGCACTTTTTACAACCATCTGTGGTAAAAACAAGCACTTTAAATGGACGTACTTTGACAGGGTGAGACTACCCACAAGGATTACTTTCTGGTTTGCAACACAGGCCTAATGACAGTTGAACATGTTTATCATCTCTGTTAGGTCTGGGCAATATGGCTTGTAATATTAAGGCTATTCTGTCTTTAATATTTTCTCTGAAATAAGATTTTGTAACTTCTCAAACAGTGCAAATGTGATGATCTTACAGAATATGAATATAAAGACTACGTGGGTAAAGGCAAATACTGGAACAGCTAAAACAGTCTGATCAGTTCAGAAAATGATGTCACTTTGCTGTAATGCAGCCTTTAAAACCAGGAAATGAAAACACTTATGTCATATCATGATACAATACACTATCTAGTAGAGCTGCAACTAACATTTATTTTCTTTGTTGATTAATACGTCTATTATTTTCTCAATTAACTGATTAGTAATTTGAGCTATAAAATGTCAGAAAATAGAGAAAAATGTCACAGAGGAGTAAAGAAACCAGAAATTATTTACAGTTGAGAAGCTGGAGTCAGGGATTTTGAACTTTTTACCATAACTCCAACTGGTTAATCGATAATGAAAATAGTTGGCAATTAATGTAATAATTGATTAACTGTTGCAGCTCTACTATCTAGTGTCATATCACAATACCAACATACTGCCCCGCCCTAATCTCAGTGTATTTATCACCATATTGCCCAGACCCATCTTTAAAATGACCTCGTCCCGTGTTCAGCAGCAGCCCAACACTTTCAGCTGTTCATCAGAGCACTTACAGTCAAACAAATCAGATCTAAACCTTTTATTTGATGCAGACAGAAATGCAGCATGCTGCTAAAATCCCAAACACCTCCATTCACAGTGCAGACACACCGACCCACACACAAAACATGAGATAAGGGGAAAAGAAAACACCAATACACGACATGCTTCTCAAGGCCAACTGCTTTGATTTCACCTTCAATCGCAGGGAAGCGCTCCACGCTCGCTTCGCTCCACCCAAAATACCACAAGAATGCGTGTGCGCTTGAATTCCAATAGGCTTGAGTGGAAAACAGCGCTTGAAATGACAACTTTCGGGTGTGTGTACCTTGTCTCGACAAGCAAGCGCTATGCTGAGGTGCACCCATGCCAAAAAAAAAAAAAAACCCACAGGTAATGTGACAACACTACAGACACTTTCTTTGCTTGTTAGTCACACACTGAAAACCAGTGAGGTAGAGCTTCCATTACTGTGTTTAATTGGGAGTTTAATTAATGAAAGCACAGTTTTTCTTCAGTTGTGAGACTCTTCTATCACACTGAGGACGGACAAAAGGGTCCAAATCAGTTCAGAGGATCTTGTGCCAAAATATCAATGGAAGCTCTGAATTTTAGGCTTGTGCCGATGAGGACAAACACACCTTACCTGCAACCACGTTTTACAAGGAGATGCTTAATCACTATGACAAAAACAAAGTGCAAGAGAATGGCTGCGTTTGCAGTTATTTTTTAAATGCAGTTATCACAAGATCCTGAATTAATTATTTTGTTAACTTGAGATAAGAACGCTGGTTTTCCTCTCGAAAAAACGTCTCGAGTCTCTGGTTACTAATGGAGTCAACGATCTCAGCAATCTCTGCCCGTGTCACACCCTGACTGAAGTACAGTAGGTTCTAATGCCAGTAGCGGAAATGCCTCCGATACAACTTAAAATGCTGGATCGGGTATCAGCGAGCACGAGTCCATGCACAGATCTGATACCAGGTAATTATTAACCCAGCTACTTCCCAGCAGCGTCCCTTAAGCCATTTTTTTAAGCTGGGTCTTACAACAATTAGAGCCTGCATGGATGTGAATTACATCACATCGCATCTGTAGATGGTTAGCATTGGCTGGAAGTGGTATTCAGATATCAGAATCAGTATTGGGTAGGAATAAACGGTATCAGAACATCTGTAATGAAACTAACTGATTGTTATCATACCATGTGGTAAATTTACTTATCAGTGACATTAAATTTTACCATAATGGTAGGTTGCAACAATTAATCGATTATCAAATTAATCTCCAACTATTCTGATAATCCATTAATCAGTTTAAGTAATCTTCAAAGAAAAAAATGTCCAAATTCTCTGATTCCAGCCTCTTAAATGTTGAATATATCCTGGTTTCTTTACTCCTCAATGACATAAACTGAATATCTTTGAGTTGTGTATGAAACAAGTCATTTGAGGACGTCATCCTCGGCTGAGAAAAAACTGGGGGAGCGACATACAGCAAGGGGCTGCAGGCTGGAAACAAACCTGTGCCCGCTGCAGAGGACTGACAGCCTCAGCATGTGGGGTGCATGCACTCCCAACAGAATTACCAGGGTGCCCCATTAAATAAAGAATAATAAAGGTTACCGTACTGTGAAAATCTCGTATGGTTGCAAAAAATTTAAGAGGACAACAGCCTTTTGTATGACAGCTTGTTGTCTTGAGATAAAGAACTAATTAACTTGTAATAACTGCATTAAAAAAGTAAATGCAAGATCAACCTCTATAGCACAGATATTCTGAATTAAAGTAGCTGGTACTGATATATTGAACCTCTTTGTAAAACAAATAAAATTCTGGCGTCTGACAGGCTGCAGCTTGATCATGTCCCGTTACCTGAGCAAGTCGTTCTAAACACTGAACCGTTAGGTACCGGCACAAGCCTACGTGAACCCATCAGAAGTCTTTACGTGGATTAGTTAAGAACAGCAGGACAGACTCCCCCATACCAGACTGTCAGGCGGAAACAAAGGGATGAGAACTGTTGGTGCTGAAGCAAAAGAGGTTTGGCTTACTTGGGGGAGCTCCAGACAGGTTTATCTGAAACCCTAGAGGTGAGAAGACAGCTTTTACTTTCTTCATATTTCACCGTCAGTCTCAGCTTGTTAAGTCTTTTTCAGGACACTGATTTTGTTAGTTAGACTCAGTGTTACCTCCCCTCCCTGCTATAAAAAAAGGTGTCCATTTCACCCAACACACCAGGACTGACAGGAATCCTGCAGGTTTGGGGTTGACAAATAATCACAGAAATTGGCCTTGCTTTGCTAACATGTCAAACATACTGGGGAGAGCTATGGCAGGTTAAATGCATCATCTGGGGGGGTAATGCATTAGCATGCACACGCATTTATGAGACAACTACAAGCACTTGAGTTTGGTGAAGTATGTTATGTGTCAGTCAGTGTAACAAATGAAGGAGGTAAAATAACCTGCAGGTAAAACCAAAATATAAGGGATCTACAAATGAGTATGAGCTACCATCATGAAATGGTTTCGGAAGGAAAACATATTAAAGCTGAATAAACATTTTCTTGGGACAGCTCACCATCAGTCAGCATCATGTGACGAGTTAGGAATCATTAGTTAGCAGCATTGAGGTAAAAGGTGAAATATGGTCAGGGAACGAAAACACAGGATTAAACAACAGGGCTAAATGTCAGATACCTGACACATTATGATTATTAAATCAAAGCATTTAAAGGCCGGATTATTACTACTGTTATGATTAATTACAGTAGCATCTCCTTCTTTATACAGAGGGGTAGCAGGGGTATAAACTTAAAAGGAGAGTTTGAATTTTTTGAAGTTGGCTTGCATGAAATATTCATCTACAGTCAGTGTATTATTTAGTAGGGCTGCACAATTGTTGAAAATATTGTCAAAATGGAAATATGGCCAAGAGCAATATCCAAATTACAGAAGCTGCAATGAACATGCAACAATACAGCATTATAATTAAGTAATGTACTTCTGCAGAGATGCCCTTGCCTATAAATCTTGTTCTTCAGATGTAAGAAAACATGTTTGTTTGGTGAAGTTTCCAATTAATGTTAATATTATTTTCAGTGAAAAAAAATTAGTGATGCTAAACTGATCATTCCTGTCCTTCTAATTATGAATTAGTCACAATATCTTTCTTTTTACCATATGGTGCAAGCCTGTTACCTGCAGGAGATGCTGGTCGATGCGCCCCCAGTTTGAAGAGGCAGCAGGAGCACCGGTGTAGGAAGCTAAACAATGTACTGCTGTGGACAGGGTCAGCAACAACAAAAAAAATTATCTATATCAGCTTAAGAGTGCACTATATTTAGGTCTTTTCACTGCTTTACCTTGCCGTCAGACAGCCTTTCCTTATGGGGAAAAAAGCCACCAAACTCCATTAGCAAAAGCAGTAATTTAACCTTGCAGGCCACAGGAGTTACTAGTCTACTGATCGCCTCGATTCATTAGTTTTTTGTAATTATTTTTTGTTTAACTGCATGATTTTGGTGCACCTGAACTAACTCTTTAAAACACAGAAGAAACACAACAATACAAACTAACAGATCAAGGCAACTGTAGACCACACTACTGCAAGGGAAAATTCATGTTTTTACCAAAGGAGTCTGGTTGATTTGGAGAGTTATATTTGGCTTACATAGCAATGATTTCCTGTTGGTCTGCCAGCAAGGTAAAGTGGTAAAAATGTTATAAATATAGCATATGCTTAAACTGATACTGATTTTTAAAGGTGGGCCCTTCTTCAGGTGGCTAAAATATGTTTTGCTGCTGACCCTGTCCGTGGCAGTACTTTTTTTTTTTTTTTTTTACCTTCCACACCGGTGCTCCTTCTGCTTCTCCAAACTGGGGGCATGTTGACCGCTCTTACAACCCTACTTCATAAAATCCAAACAATCCCTTTAACATGCATTTCAGCTACAAATCCAATTTTGCTGATTAATTAAACCATCACAGCATCAGTGCAATCAAGAAATAAATCAACCAACTACCAGCTATGCAAACTATATTACACATTATTATTATTTGGGACTTGAAAAACTATTACTAGGAGTAGCAGTGTATGTCAGCAGAAATGAGAAATGATTTTGCTTCCCAGAACTCGTCATCTTGTATTTAGAATCAAAACATTAATTGGATTTCTAATTAAACTGCTTATCCTCCTCTATTATTAAGTGAATGAAATATGTAGCTACCTGTTTCACTCTGACATCTCCAGCAGGTGTTGGACTCTGAAAGTTAAAATGAGACAGTGTTTGTACAAAAAAAGGAATCAGCATTATGATGAACATTTGGTTTAGCTGTGCTGCTAATGGAGAAGAGACTGGTGGAGATATTTCTACCTGAAAAGGACGGAGCAGCTCACTCCATAGATTAAACTATACAATCAGATTCATCAATTCAATATGGTTTTGCTTCTTGCCAACCACACAAACCCTATATTACGTGAGTATACATAATGCCTTATTTATGAAGGTGTTTTGATAAATTCGGCATATTTACCACTGACATAACTCTCATTCCAAAGAAGTGCAATCAGCTGTATTTGTATGGAAGAATGATGACGCTCAATTTAGGTATAACAGGTGTCATGAATGTCAAGGGAGCTGTCATTCAAATGCACGATGGCACACTGATTAAATCCATGCGGAATAGCGCATCTTTATAGTGTCTAACAATTAAAAAAAGAAAGATTTGTTAATTGGTCTCTACTACATTCATAGCAATAGTTAAAATCTATAATTGCCAATTTTTCGAATGGAGTTTGGCAGATATTCCTCAAGCAATAGGGAGCAGACTATAATGGGGACAGAAAATGTCAAAATGGTAACAAGGACATTAAATGCGTTTTGTAAAAATTAAGAAAACGAATTTCCGGGTAACTGACATTCAGTACGTTTCTCTCGGTAAAGATACTGGTCCGTTCCCTTGGGGATGATTTTTCAGTCCTGGGAGTAGCCTGAGCCTCCCACGGCTAGCCCTGCTAACATTAACCTTCACTGCAGCAGAATGTATGTGAGCTCCCAGCTACAAGCACATATTTCTACGTTAGCTCCACTTACCCTGCATGCTGCTCATGGTGGTAATGTGCTGAGACTGGGACTGGTGGTGGTGGTTTGCTGCAGGTCCTGCGTTATTGCTGCTGTTGTGGCTGCTGGGTGTTGTTGAGTTGTTAGGACTGGGAGTCGCCATTGTTGTGTGTTTGAATTCCATCAGCAGCACCGGGCTGCAATGCAGATACACGGAGAGCAACTTCACCCTTCCCTCCCAGCCACAATAATTACTGCTGCCTCACTAAACGGCAACTTCGGGCCGCAAAAAAACGAGCGGGCGGCGGTTGTAGAAGAGTTTGAAATGCGTTAAATTGTTAAGATTTTTTAAATGATTTGGGCTACGTTAAAACGCTACCTAGGTAGTAACGTTAACAAAAACAAACATCCAGCTAGGCTAAGCTAACTAAGCTGGCTAGCAACACTAGCCAAGAAGCTTTGCGACCCGCAATCAGCTGACCAAGCGTACGTCCCAGGTCTCTTAAATTGCACCCGTGCGTCCCTCACTTGAGTCCTTTCCTTGCGTCTTAATCCCTCCCACCGAGGACTCACGGAGAGATGCGAGGAGAGAGGAAACGAGGAAATCTGTTTCAAGAGTCATGAGACGTCATTTCCTCTGAAGCGTCGTCCGTTTGTGATGACGGGGGCAGCTGATCACAGCTGGATCAGCTGTTTGTCGGCTTGAACAGCTGTACAGACTCCTGATGGAGTTTGAGTCCGCACATATGTGACGTGTTCTGTATTAATTTTAATAAAGTCTCACAGTTCGCATCAGTGTCAGAACAGCAGCCTGTTACCTGTTCAACAAACACCTGCACGTAAAGAGCATCCTGACACAGAGTGTGTTTATATTATTCATTCATTATTTGCACTCGTGTTTATTTGAATGATGGTTAGTGGATGGATCGCGGGTGGAAACGTCTGTCCCCCAGTTGCGCACTTGGCGCAGGAGCTGCGTGCAGGAAAATCTTCATCATTTTCACCCATGTTTATTATTATTCTGATCGTGAATTTATTATTGAATTACTCAAACTATGATTGTTGGGTATTTTGAATATTATTTATTAAGTTGAATGTTTCAGGGAAATTAAAATGATCTAACTTTTATCAAACCTGACGCTGTTTGTGGTGATTTCTAGTGATGAGCTGATCGGCTCTGAGTTCGTCTGAATCCTCCTGTGCGCATAAATCCTCCACCTGAACCGTTTATTTCTCAAATTTAGGGACAGAGCCTGCAGGAGATTTCTTTACTATGTGTTGTATTGAAGTCTGAGTGTCTTCTTTAATTATTTACTTTAATGAGAATCTGCCACAGACGTTCCCCTGCGCGAAGCTCCTGTGCCAAGTGCGCAATTACGCACAGTTTCTCTCCTGGTGGAGAAATGCTTCCATACCATCCATCGACCGCCAGATCTACAAATAAATCTAAACATCACAGACCTGCAATTAACACAGTTTTTTTTTAACTGGATGGTGAATCAGAAAACAAATAAAATATTAAACGTGGGAGTGACACTTTGTTTTCACTCTGCATGCATCAGATCAGTCCGATCAGCTGCATAAGGGGGTGTGTCGGCCGGTTAAAAGACTTCCGTGAAGGCTGCGCTCGAGTATCCTCACTACTGGATCCTCGCTCCTCCGAGCCACATTAAGTTGGGACGGACCGGCAAGATGGCGGACCTGAAGAACTTCCGGTTCGAGCCAGGATCAAGAAGCGAGGAAACGTCAAATAAGAGACCTGGGACGTACCCACACTGACACTGACATGCCAATACCCACCGTGTCCCGAAGCTCGCCACATTTAGCCAAGACCAGACCGGATGTCATGTCGTATTCTTTTCAAAATAAAACATAAAAGTGTTACTTAGGCTAAAATAAACTGATATTCCTTTATTATTCCCACAGCCGGGACAATTTACGGTGTCTCAGCAGCATTAATATAAAGAAGCATCAATACATTTATTTTAAATATTTATAAAAATAGAAGCAAGTACAAAAATAGAATAAATTGTATTTGTATTGCACATAGAATGATGATAATACACCTGATTATTGCACAGTGGAACTAAAATTCAGAGAAATACTGAATATTGCACATTGGAATTAAAAATTAAAATACCTGCCTGAAATATTGCATGGTACGAATTAACCTGAAAAGGTATTAAGATATTAATACTGTACAATATCACATATTGCATATATCTTAAAATCTGTATCATATTTGAAACCTTTACATCAGGGCTTTTCAACATCAATAGCAAGTAAGCCAAAAAGAGAAATCACTAAAAATACGGTGGCAAAAGTACACATATTCTTTACTCAAGTAGAAGTACAGACACTTGTGTAAAAAAGACTCTGTCTTTGGCAATGAAAGCTTGAATTATGTATCTACAAATTAAAATAATAATAATAATAATAATAATAATAATAATAATAATAATAATAATAATAAATAAAAATGCTGCAGTCACTAGCTGTCCTTTTATACAATAACATAAAATAAAAATCATAAATTAAAATAATAAACCACATAAATCACAGTATTGTTACCGTATGGTGCCCTATTGAGAAATCTTTTAATTGCAATATTTGATATATTGTTACAACCCTAATAATTATAATTATTACATTTTTTTTAAAAGTATCAACACAATTGAAATTTAAAATATAAATTTATAGATGAATAGATCATTTAAAATAAAACAGTATGGAAATGTCTGGGACAAGATTTAGTGTGGGATACTAATTTTGTCATAAGCCATAAAAAGAACTTTTCAAAGTTTTTGTAAAGAATATTTTATTTTGTAAAGAAAAATCGGAAGTCGTATCTTTTCCTTGCGACTATCTTGACGCCACTGCAGTCGTGAAGAACGTGCGCTCGTTTTGCTGCACGGAGCAGCCAGGGAAGAAAACGTCTAAGATTTAAATCTGTCGGAGGACACATGAGAGACAGTTTAAAAACTGTGTGTAGGTTTAATCTTGACAGTTATAAAACCCGAAAATACAAAATAATGCTCTTATGAAGAGAGTCGTCGCTGCAGAAGATGGAATGGGGGGGGGGGGGGGGCGGACGCCCCACCATATTTTTAAAATATATTAATACATGTAATTAGTGGAAAGATTTAAATTTAAATTTAAGGTTCAATTATGTCAGAGTAGATTTGTATCTTGTGCTTCTTGCAGTCGTCCAGCAGATGGTGCCATTGACTTTATTAGGCTCACGCAGACGACGCCCCGCCCATCTGTCGTGCAGCCCCGCCCACAGCCAACCCAGCCCCATTCAGCATCCCACAGCCAGGGGTTACTGTCTTGCTGGTCTGCTACAAAACTGGAAATGATGATCTTGTTTATGGCAGATGAATATGGATTTCTGTTACTCATTAGAGATAACAGGTTGGGCTGAGGGGTTTTGGAGAGGTTCATCAGCATGTGGCTCCACACGGCTGCGTTCTCACACATCATGAATGCACCAGTGACCTGGTTTGATCATTTCAGAGTGTGAAATGTTTGCTTTTTGAGGGTATTTTAATAAATGTATTCAGTGTTTGCATTCTCTAATTTCTTTTCCTTGCACTTGTTTTCATGAAGTGAGGGAATAAAAAAAACACAACTCAAGCCTCATTCATTATCAGTCAGTGGGTTTTAATTTGCCTTTTGAAAGCCATTACAGAGCTAATCAGGCAGCATTTATACTTTCATCACATACACAGACTCACCGTAGTGTCTTCAGAGGTGTAACACTTCACCTCTCTGTGTGAGTGATCAGGAGGATAACTGAGCGTCTCATTTGAGCTCGATGGGACAAACACATTGATCTTCTCTGCTGTCACACATTAGGACTTGAGTGTGTTTTACAAACGAATCCGTGGATCCAATTAAGATGTTCTTCACACGCCGCAAAGGTCAGGAAATCTGATTAATATACATAAACGATGGCTGGATGGCTGTCTGTGTGATGGATGTCAGTTAGATTTACAGCGTAGATGTTTCACATGGGATTCACCGACAGCAGCAGCTGACTTCTTTTGCACATCTGGCCTTAACAACATCTGCATTCATGTATACATCATTTAATCTAAACTGTCTCTCTTGAGCCCTAACCAACCTCTGATCTCAACTGGGAACGTAACTACATAAGTACATTTACTCAAGTACTGCATTAAGTACAAGTTTGAGTCTGCTTCACTCCATCTCAGAGGCAAATATTACTTTTTGCTGCACTACATTTGTCTGACAGCAGTTAAGTGCCTGCTTAAGGTCCCCATGACCAAAAGAGGGCCCCCAAGAGAGCTGGAAATGTTTGTGGGGGTTTTTTTGTGATATATTGTCAGTGGGAATACTTAGATTTATTTAAATAAGATTTTGAATGCAGGTGATTTACTTTTAGTGGAGTATTTTCACAGTGTGATATTTGCACATTTACTTTCCACAAAACAAACAAACAAAAAAAATCTTATAATGCTCATTCTTGGGAACTGGGATAGCACCTTTATTTTCTGAGTGGGTGGCCCAAGTGGGGGGACTGACTTCTTTCTTTCTCTCTTTTCTTTCTTTTCTGTCTTTGTTTAAATTGAAAGAAAGTACTGAGATTTTTGTCACCGTCAGCATAGATGTCAAGTAATTAAAATTGAATATCTGATGGAGTCGACGTCTTACAGACCTGACAAAATGTGAGCAGCCATTTTATCTTATTAGGTTTATTATTGCTAATCAAAACACATTTTAAACCATAATTCTTTAGATTTAGACACTTGATAACAATAATATATAATACATTTGTTGAAAAATATAAAGCTTAACAGTGCTTGAGCGGTTTCCCTGCCTTGATCTTTACAGAATAAATTTCCATCCAAAAATTGAATGTTAGGTTAATATTTGTTAACATTTTTTGGCAGGACTTGATTTGTCCCATTTCTCCAGAATGGAATGCATTTCCTTATTTTCTCATTATTTTGCTGCTCAGGATGTTTCACCAGATCCTTCTGATTCTACCTTTACAGTTGCTTCTCGCAGCACTGACTGTACATAATGGCAGTAACCTCCAGAGACTGACTTCTGCCATGTTAAATGTCCTCTCAGCCGGCAGCTGGACTGTGAGTCACATCAGACCGCCATCCTTCAGGGATCTCTGGAGCTGGCAGCAGATGGTAAACACAGTCTGTCATTTTCATCATGAATCTTGATGAGGATGTGATCATTTATATAGACTAGATAGAACGTTTATTACCTCCACATATCGACTGAAATGTTCTCAGGTGGACAGTAACCAGATTACTGGAGCACAGTTTTGATGTACTGGTTCTTAACACTTCTAGTGTACTTTTTTAGGAAACAGTGGGGATCCATTAAGAGCATTTTTCATCCATGGGAAGAAAGAGCTCTACAAAGATTGTTGAAGAACTCTTTCATCAAGGGTTCTTTGCAGCATCATATAAAAGGGTCCTCAGTAAATCTTGTGTTTGTGCATTGCTTATCTGAAGATAATAAAGACAAAGCCAACTGCTTCGCTTAAACACATCATTCATTTCTTCATATTCAAATTTAAATTACATCTTTAATAACAGACTTGTAATTATGGCACAAAATATTGAAACTGCAGCAGCACAATGACAACAAAAACAAACAATTATAACACACAAATCCACACCAGCCTGCATCCAGCAGGATTATGTTGTACATTTGTCCCTGATGGTTTGAATTCATCCCAGGCAGTTAGATGTAAACCATGTTTTCACAGCGTAATCACTCTTGATGAGGCTTTACGTCCCTTTGGGAAACCGGTCCTGCACTTAAATCAACACCAACACTTCAGCTAAAGTGACGGATGATTTTTGAAAACACAAAGCAATAAAGACTCCCACTCAGTCACCAGTGGGATCATTTTGCAACTCCTCATGCATCCTGATTACACTGGAAATAAACGTGCATTATTCTGCATGCACGGTGGTTTGAATGTGCCAAATATGCAGAAAGAGCTGGTTTGACTGAGATATTTCATCAGAATCAAAAGGGAAGTGCTGCTGTTCATTAGGATCATATGTGGACCTTGTTGTGTTCATCCTCTTGAGCTGATGACAGTGTTTGCACAGGGTTTCCATAGTTGCTCCTGCCAAAAAAAAGTGAATAATAGCCTATTAGAGTTAACTTGAGGCTTGTTCATATTGTACGTGGGTGAGCGCCTGTGGGCAGAGAATCACACTGAGTCATAGTGAAGCCACCAGCAGACCCATCAACTGACTATCACCTCTTCATGTACAGTAAAGCACAGGTGGGTTCTCGCCGTGGGGAGTCTGGGATCACACAGGAGGAGGCTCAGACCAACAATATTTATAGCCGAACACTCGCTTGCACAAACACTAGTAAACAGTTTTCACAGGGAGAAGCAAACACATGCAGCCCCTCGCAGCTCCGCTCGCCCTGAACAAATCTCCACCCTCATCAAACCGCAGCCCCCGGGGGCCGGGCAAATAAAGTATGAGCCAGGCAAATCCCTTTTTAATGTGGCTTTAATGACGGTTTGATGCTCCTCAGAGGATCTTTGCAGAAGGGTGAGCGTGGGCGTGTGGGCTGAGGACCAGCCGAGAGGAGCAACAGCACAGTGATACAGAGCAGGAGCGTCGTCTCACTGTATTTACAGACGACTAAATATAACTCAGAGTGTGTGTGTCTGTGTGCGTGTGTGTGTGTGTGTGTGTGTGTGTGTGTGTGTGAGCGCTCATGAATGAACAGCACTGAGGTGAGTTTTTGATGAATGATGGAGAGTTTTCACCTCATCTGCTGGCGTTTACAATCATCTTTTACCTGCAAATTCATTTCAACAGTGCACTCTTTGAAACAAAGGTGCTGACTAGAACCATAAAGGCTTCTTCAGCTTGTCCCCACAGGAGAACCCTTGTTGGTTCTTTGTAGAAGGGTTCAAAGAGCAAACCTAAAGGGTTACACCTAGAACCATCTATGTGAAGTTTCACCCCAGAATCCCCCCTATGAGAGGTTCTATAGAGAACTGTTTTATGGTGTAATGGTTCCACCCAGGACCCCTTTTGGGCGTTCTTTCCAGAAGCTTTCCACTTGCTACGGGTGCTAATAAGAGCCCACCTTGGGGGCTCTACTGAGAGCCTTTTTTATTCCAAGGATTTAATCTAGAAGACATAGAGGGGATTCTTCAGAGAACCTTTATATATTCCAAGGATTTGATCAAGAACACAGTCAGGGGGTTTCACAGAAAACCATTATATATTCCAAAGGCTTTATCTAGAACACAGACAAGGGCTTCTACAGAGAACATTTTTAGATTCCAAGTTTTTATCTACAACACACCTATGGGGGTTCTATTGAGAACTAAGCTCATATAGAAACTTAATACAGTCCAAATTATATCTTTTTATCAACATAATGAAATCACGAGTGTCCCAAACTTGTCAAACAAGTCATGGACAGATTCCCTGCCTCTCTCCACAGGACAAAAAGCCCCACTAATTTGACCTGAATTCATTTGGAGTTTAAATAAATAAACCAATTAAAATTAATGACTTATACTTGTCAGTAGTTACGAGGACAGCTCTCTCCTCCGAAACTCCTCTGCAGATTTCTGACAAGCATCGTCCTCTGTAGTGCCGACAGAGTAACATCACCTGCTGCAGAATATTCTCAGCTCTGATATCTGCTTGACTGTCGTGTCCCCTGAACGCCTCTCATATTAGTCAAGTACCGCTTCACTTTGAAAAGACATTTTAGTGTCAAATCTCATGTTCAGTCATTCCCTCTTCAAGTCTCTGACTGTCTCAGCACATCGCTGCTCTGATGACACGTCACCAGCTGTATAGTATGATTTTCTAATTGTTTGGGCCCTCTAATACCACTATACTGGCCCTGGAAAACTTATTTATTAATCAATCACCAAAAGCAGGACATGACACTCAGCAGTGTGCAAATCATCTTTTTAATTGTTGGTTACATTTTTGTGAATGAAGCTTTTCTATGCCATTATTTTGTTATCTAAAACCTTTTAATACGAAGCAATAAACTCAGGAAGTGTTGGGTTTTCAGCGGATGTAATTTAACATGGCTCCTAAACAGCTGAAAGCAAACATGATACAGATATCTGTATGTACAAACAGCGACGCAGGAGAGAAACTAAATTTTAAACCACAGAGATTCAGTTAGAAGCTACAAAAGTACTGACAGCTGAACACACACAGACCTGCACAGACATGAGCTGAGTCTCAGCTTTCAAACGCACACCAGAGGACAAAAAACAAAAGGCAATTCAGGCTACTGGCAATAAAAAATTACCTTATCGCCTATTGTTAGCAGGTTCAGGAGCATTTAAAAAAATCTGCATATGCACGCTAATTTTGGTGTACATAAAAGTGGTATTAAACAACCCTAAAAGTTAAGGTTTTATGGATATTTTTGGTTCTGGCAGCGCTTGGTTAAGTTGAGGAAAGATCATGGTCTTGGTTTAATAGAAAAAGTCAAAAGCATCTTGAAGCGCAAAACACACATTTATTAAAATTTAACTGAAAGATGTTTCACTAATCTTAACCAAAGTGCTTTTGTTTGTCTTACGCTTTGTACACTCGCCATCCACCCTGACCACCTCCTATAATAATCCAACATAATCCTGGCAGCAATTACAAAGTAGTACATAAATATAATCAGTACGAGATGGGGTTACAGGCATGGAACTCATATCTTCAATCAACTCATCAATCTTCAGATAATATGCAGATGGTTGCAGTGAATGTTGACTAAAGCTTAAATACAGTTAAAATTTGAGCAAATGATTGTCACATTATGGATAAAAAAGCTACAAATACAACAATTAACAAGATACATGTGATAAAAGTAAATAAAGGCACAACTCTGCACATTCAACCATGCATATGTACACAATATAAACAGTAACACATTCTGTATGTTGGGAAAACTTTAGCAACTCCTTCAAATGCTAAAGAAACTTTGAGTCCATTGATCAAAAATAGCGATTCTACGGCCCGTCTGAGTTCTTCTAAAGTGTTCATTAATGGGCTTTTTACTCCATTACAACCAGATTAAAGTTTTGGATTACAGGCAGACTGCTCTGTGTTGTAATACTGAGTTCAATTAAAGTAACAGAGTACATATTTTACACTATAAGTAACTTATCTCCAATGAGGTGCTCTGTTCCAAGTTTTCCTCTGGCAGAGTTTTAATGCTCCCATTTTTGGTTCCATTGAGAAGCAATGGTACAGTCAGTGTGGACCCGTTGACTGGATCTTTGCCTTTCGTGTCCCCAGCTTTGTCCTTCCTGTCCGGGGACGGCGGGTCTGTAGCTCCTGGAGTCGGTCCTCTTTCTGAGAACAGCGGCTGTGAGCTCTGCGGCTGGAAGCTGCTGTTGCCATTTTGGGCGATCCTGTAGATCTCAGTCATTTCTGAGACATCCTCATCGTCATCGTCCTCTTCGTCCCTGATCGCCCGTCTCAGGCTCTCCCTGGGCATGAGCGCTGTCCTGCCCTCCTCCTGCTGCTGCTGCCGCTCCATGGGCTCGTGGTTCTCCACCTTCCTCGTGGAGCGGCAGAGGGCTTTCCGGAAACCCCTCTTGAAGTTGTCCGACAAGAAGCCGTAGACGATGGGGTTGGCGCAGCTGTTAGCATAGCCGAGCACGACGAAGAAATAGTAAAGACCCTGATACTCTGGTGGCAGCGCCACCAACAGGTTGGTGATGTTGAGGGCGTAGAAAGGCAGCCAGCAGAAGAAAAACATGGCAACAATGATCACAACCATTCGTGTCACTTTTCTCTCCGACTTCCTCCGCTTGGTTGAGGTGGCGTGGACTTTTTTACCCGAGCTGCGTATCTTCAAGACGATGAGCAGGTAGCAGAGGCAGATGATGAGAAGAGGGCAGAAGAATCCAACTGTGGAGGTGTAAATGATGAAAGCCGCCTGCCAGATGTCAGCTGGCTGTGGCCAGGCAATGTTGCAGGTACCTCCTGGCTTGAGGATGTTGGCAAAGATGACCACAGGAAGAACAACAAGAAACGACAAAGCCCAGACAGTGCCATTCACCACTTTGGCCACCTGAGGGCGCCGCCACTTTGAAGACCGAATGGGGTGGACTACAGCAAGGTAGCGATCGATGCTCATCACAGTCAGGCAGAAGATGCTGGTGAACTGGTTGATGGAGTCGACGGTCATGACCAGACGGCACATGAAGGAGCCGAACGGCCACGACTGGAGGGTGTTCTGCACCGCCAGGAAAGGCAGACTGAACATGAAGAGCTCATCAGCGATGGCTAAGTTGAGGATGTAGATATTGGTCACTGACTCTATCTTTGAGTAGTGCAACACAATGTGAATCACTAAAGTGTTTCCACCGAGGCCGATAATACAAACAATTATGTATATAAGTGGGATGAGGACCCCTGCCACGCTGGGACCAGAAGAGACATCTGAGATGGTGCTGTTGGTGGAGTTGTTGGTGGAGTTGAACAGTGTCTCGTTCAGATCGCTGTCATTGAACATGAACAGAAAGAGGGGGAGTCCAGGCGAGGGGCTGGCAAAGCTGCCGCTCTCCCACATTTCATCCGTCATCTCCAGCCTGGGAAGTGAGACAACACCCATGGATGTGCTCTTTCTGTCGCTTCGTCCTCCTGCCGTCTCAGCTCCCGCCCATCTGTTCTGTTGGGGGAGAAAAAACAATTAGTTACCTAACTGAATAGTTGACGTTTTCTATGTCTGTTTCATCTCTGAAGAGACTGAAATGAAAAGAAATGTAACACATCTTTGTTTTCCAAGGACATGAGAAAATGTACTTGGTTGTGTATTTGCAGTTAGTTTCTAATTTGTTAAATTGAGGAAGATGTTTTCTTAATTTGCTTGTGTTTTTCTTATTTTTTCAAGTTTTTTCTTAGACTGCAGTGCGTCAAGCTCTCTCATCCACTGTAGATATTCAAGAAAACATGTAACATTACTATAAACAGCAGTTTACACCACTTCAAAAGAACCTCCATACCTTAGTACACTGTAAAAATGTAAAAGCTGAGAAAACTCAAAATTTCAAAGGAATATATTGCAATAGTTTTGAAAATAGTAAACAGAACTTGTTTTTATTTTTATTTTTTTTTTTTATGTTCTTTCTGGCTAACTGAAGTAAAGTAACAGCCCCTCAGCAAAGACCAGTAGAAACACTGAAAACACAAATATGACAATATGGTCATCTGCTATAGTGCACATTAATTCATACTCGAACATAACAAAAATAATCGATATATCACCCAGCCTTATTTTGAGCATGTAATTAAGAGCTTTGTGTGTGTGTGTTGCACATTTGTAATATTTTAAACGTGAGAATTTAGCATGTAAGTTGGTTATTTTTCACCCTGAAACTGTGAGAACTGAGCCAAAACAATCATAAAACACTGTAATTTCCGGTCCTGGTGACCATCAACGTGTTTACAATGAAGAAACACAGGAAGCAGGTGAAGATAACACTCAGAGGACGAGGAGCAGAGACAAAAAGAGAAGCATGAGATAACAGATAAAATGATGAAAAGCAGATGTGATAGAGGTGGATATGAGATGATGAGTCAGACAGGAAACAATTAGCGCCGGGTGAAGATGGATGTTTGCAGGTAGATTGATTTGACCACAGCAGCTATATTTGGTCCTATTGATACAGCAGGCAAATTAAACAAAGTGTGTTCCCACAAATGGGCAATGCTGATAATTGACATTTCATTAGCAACCCAGTAGCACTCTGGTTAACATGAAGTAGGAACACACAGGGAGAGGAGAGGTGGTTGCAGAGGTGAGACTGTGTGCAGTCTCAGGAGACTCACGCTCGGTAAACAACTTCCATTCTGAGCAACTACAACAGCTGGTACACTCGCCCACGCGTTTAAACAGCCTCCTTCACTTGGAAATGAGAAGGAAACTAAAGTAGAGCCTTTAATAATAGCCATGCTAGGGATGTGGTCAGATGCCAATGTTGGTCTGTCACTGAAATATCTCAAAAACTAGCAGATAGATTATCAGATTGTCAAAATTTTGTGTAGACATTAATAATAAGGTTCCCTATAGGCTAAATTCATGATACCTCTATCATCAACCTCAGCTTTGCTTTATATTTAGTGCAAATTAGTAAATATTAGCACACTAGCATGTTAAACTAAGCTAAATGAACATGGTATACATTTTACCTGCTTAACATCTGCAAGTTAGCATTTGCCACTATGAGTACCTTAGCATACTAATGTCATCATTTATTTTAAAGCATTCCTGTACTGCGAGACTATTAATCAGACATCAGACAAAAAATTACCACTCGAAGAAGAAGGGAACCACTGGAATTAAGCAACAGAAGAAGATGGTGTTATCTAGCATGACAACATTGGTGCTCAGCTGGAGAATCGTGGGTCAGGGAGCATCGTGAGCCGGCCACAGGGCCCGGGCACAGAGCGGGGCTGCTTGCACTGAAGTCCCTGGACCTCCACAGCAGCTGGGACACAGCAAGGCTGGTCGCGCTACAGCTCCTGGGAATCACGTCGCAGCCAGTCAAAGAGCACCGCAGTCCGGCTGCTCGCACTTAAGTCCCTGGACCTCTGAAGCAGCCGGGACACAATGAGGCTGCTCACACCGCAGCCCCTGGGACCTGCGTGCAGTGTTTTGGGCATAGGGGCCAGGGGACACACAAACCTAATGTTAACCACACTAGCGACAGTGATGCCACACATATGAAGTGATAAAATAAAAACATGAATTTGATATTCTGCTTAAACTTATCTCTTTCATAAAAATGCAATTTTCTGTTTCTGTCTGAAAAGTGTATTTTTTGATGCAACCAACCTACATTAAAGTGCTTATAAAAAATAATGAATGAAGCTAGAACAAGATATTTTTTGTGTCTGAAACTAACAGTTTTGTCCTTTCTTTTGATATATTCCATATTAACATATTCATAGAACTAAATATTCTGTGGGTGTTGAAAAATCAGTTAATTTAGCCAAAAACCCTGGCGCTGGCTGGCAACTTTATTAAAAAATGTTGGCAGGGAAAAAGCGACATCTGGGTTATCAGTATAAATATTACACATTCTGGATCTGCAATAATTCTTAGCCAAGCTAGCTGTTCCACATTTTCAGTCTTTCCAAGCAAAGCTAAGCAAACATGGCTGCTGGCGATAGCTTCATATTTAGTATAAAGACATAAGGATCAGTTTGGAAAATACTGAACTAAAACCAGTAGCCACTTAGCTTAGCTAGATTGGTTCAGTCTGACACCAACACCAAGTCTGACTAATTAACATATTATATATTGTTTTCAGTGCAAAAATGTGGGTCTGGACTATTTCTTGCCTAAGCTAGCCGTCTTTTTGCTAAGATAAGCAAGTCTGGCGGCTGGCAGTGGTTTCAAATTTAGTGTAAAGACATGAGAGTGCTACCAATCTTCCCATCAAACTCTCACCAAGAAAGAGAATAAGTATTTTTCCCAAAATGTTGAACTATGTTTTCAATTTCCCCAAACCGTTCCTGGGCGCTAGATTAAGGCCGATGTGAGGAAATGTCCACAAAACCATTAAGGCATATAACAGCTTCTCGTTTCATTTTACTCTTCAGTGACTACACGGCTGTATTGTGGTAACTGTGGTATCACAATAAAAGCGTCATGGGCACCATTTCAAGAAAGAAATATTTCTGACCCTCTCCTGTTTTTCAAAATGCCCGATGTTGCTTTCAGAAATTCAGCAGTGAGAAAAACACAGATGTGCCCTGAGCTCACTGATAGAGTTCGTCAAACAAACCGACTGAAAGGTTATTGTCGCCTCAGTGGTGACAGCTGCAGAGTCTATAAAAAAGGCTTTCAGTCTCCTGCAGTTCAATTTAAAAGACACGTGAAAAATAAACCCAACCTGAAACAGCAAAACAAGAAAAATCAACACATCTACTGTCTTTTTTTATGAGACCACGGTAACTTATTTCATTTCAGCTCATTGTCACATTAATCATTTTTTTAATATCTCCAATTCCTTGTGATTACGGACATTTCACATTCAATTTGGCAATCTGGATCACCATGGAAACAAGAGAAAGAGAAAACCCAGAGATCAGTGTCGTAAATCAAACAGAACCAAATAACCGGCAACACACGGCAGGAAAACAAGAATAGATTCTTCTCTTCGCCTCTCGTCTCGTTTGAAAATGTTTCAAAGAGAGAAAAAAAAGAACTGTGCTGGCCCTTGGTGCTGAATGATGGGTACAATAAAATAACAGCTCAGGTCGAGCCTGAGCCTGGTGCTTCATGCAGCCACTGAAGGAGTTTTTCATAACCAGGGTTCCCTATATTGCTTCCCTAGTAGACTGAGCTGATATTACACTTTAATTAAATAAACTGTTGACCAAATAGGGCAACAAAGAGCAGAGGGTTTTCTTTTACCACAGCTACAGTGTGCAAAAAGGCCATAAAATGCTTTTGGCGACACTTGTTTGCATTTATTACTAGGTGCTGTGCGTCATTCTGCCTTACAGGACTCTGCAGATTTTTCCTAAATCTGTCCCTCTTGTCTCGTCACTTGTCAGGATGTTTACAACAACAGCTCTGGCAGCATGCATGCAGACATTTAGCTACATTTGGTTATATTGTAGCTAGTTATCATCATTCATGTATGAAGATAAACCCTTTTCATATTGCTAAACTGCTGTTCTTTTGCCTGCATATTCATAACGTTCTTAACAAGTCCATCAGGGCCCAGAGCGACTTTCTTGGCACACACATCCAAGAAATGGCAACAAAGAAAACTGACCCGAGGAGTACAAACAGAGAACAAAAGACGCACAACAGCAGGAAGAAAATGACCCCATTTACACTTCATGGGTGGATTAGATAGCAGTCAGATATCACAAAGGCTAAATGCAAATGCATCCGAGGATCACTGGATGAAATCCGATTGCTCGGACCATTTCAGGAGGAGGTTTTAAACTCTATTATTCTAGTCAGATGGTGAAAAGATGTAAATGTGTCCATTTCTTCAAGATGCAGACTTTACTTCTGTCATGGTGTAATTATGTCTGAGGAAGTAGCCTCGACAGGGTCTGACTGCATGCTGTGATAACAGCGGCCAGATTCACCCAGAAATTACATGGAGATTAGCTGTTGTTCTCCTTCTTCCATCTAAATACATGTGCTTACAAGTGTTTGTGCAGTGCAGTTGCTCTGCTGTGATAAGACATTTCCAATTCACAGAGCTTTCAGAGCACAACATCGTTCAGTCTCTGTCTAAAACACTCCCACACTTAAGATGATAGAGTGCGAGGTTTTCTAGTTGCAGCTTGTTTTTGTTTTGTTTTTTTGAGCAAACATGCTTGCTTTGACCATTCCCAGCCATCCTTGTGATGTGCTGGTGTTGTAATCCGGTGGTTTTCAAACTTTTTGTGTCTGAGGCACAGCAAAGGCACACCTGTAGCCGTATCCATGCAAAACAGCTTCAATAAGCAACCAAACCAAGAAACAAGAAAACTTGGGTTACAAACTAACAAAACATTTGCGCATTGGAACAAAATAGCAATCTCAGCAGTGCATCATGGGAAATTATGTCTTTCAGCCTCTCTGCTGCACATGTTACAGTCACAAGCCACAATCCTTGAAGTATTCCACAATGGCTGAAGTACACCATTACACAAGTTACACTACAAAAACTAAACAAGCTTTCCAGATGTGCACCAACATCAACGAACAGAACTTTTCATAAACTTCAGTTCATTAGTAATGTTACACATACTACTACTAATACTAATAATAATAATGATAATGATAACAAGCTAAATTAGCCCGTTATCACATAAAAAGCACTTGGTTATTTCGACAAATGAAATTAATTAGCTCAAGTTCAGCTGTTCTCAGCTCTCTATGCATCTCTTTCAAAACTTAAGCACAGCTGCAACTGTGATGCCTCAGCGAAATCGATTTATCGACCTCCCCGTCTACATCTCTCATCTCAAACAGTTTGATGCCTGCACTGTATTTGCCATATTTTATTCCGTCTCATTAATCACACTGAACAGCACGGGACCTTTCAGGCCTTTCGACGCTCCCTGACAGGGGAAATCCATTCCGTTTCTAAATTGAGGTTCTGAACTGCTGCCTTTGTCACGCGGGAGCCAGATATCCCATGATCCGAATGCCTCATCGCCCGCCTTTCTTTTCTTCAAATGACACGAGAGGAGTGGGTGTGTGTCTGCACAGAACAATCAGAGCTGACCGACACCGCCATATAATCGCAAGTCGCTTCTGCAATGCTTTGGCTCATCAAAGGCTGCAACCGTGTGAAGATAAAGGCAAAATACTTTGTGTCAACAGCATCTGAAAAATCAGGACACCCAGGCTAAAATTACATATGATCTATATTTAACTCTTCTGATGTCCGCTGCTTTTGATAGGCTGACCGTCTGAGCTGCATCGAGGACTCATCTCTTGTGGTCATGCTGTTACCGGTGACACATATTTGCCACTTTGTTTATCCACTGACTCACACTGGACATTTTTTCAATGTCTTGCTTGAGCTTTTGCAAACACAACTGACAGCTTGTAACCAACAATCTGTACACCAACGCTGTCACCTATATAACTTATGTGTATGTACAACTAGAAGCAAATGTAACGCCAGCCGGATGAGAAAATGTTGTTTAGTCACAACATATTAGTAAAATGTTCACTGACAACATATTTAATTTGTTTTTCTGCTAATATTTCTGATCATCAGAATCAGCTTTATACACATTTGTCGACTCCAGACAACAAGAACAATTTTAAAGATAGAAATAGACATACAGCTAAATACAAGGAGGTAAAAATAACTGTAATGTGCATACAAGTAGGTGAAAAAAATCAACAGCAAGAATGAACACACCAACACACAATGTCTTTGTAAAGGTCAGGGTGGTTCTGTAAATTGGAAGTAAGAATAATATAATGCAGAGTGCTGGAATAAATATTGAGTGATTCATGTAACAGGCTGCTTTAGATACATGAAGTAGGTGTTTAAGCACGGTATAGATAAGATAAGATAGATGAGATGAACCTTTACTGATCCCTGTAGGGTAAATTTGATTTGACAGCAGCAGAAAAAAGTAGAAGTCCAATAGGAAATGTAATAAAAAATAAGTAAAATAAGATCAAAGTATATAAAGTACAACAATATAACAGTATATAAAGCATAGAATGGTGAATGGTGATGATGACATGTAGTCTACAGTCATTGGTTGTCACAGCAGTGTAGTTGAGAAAATATTTTATTTCCTGAAGGGAGGCCGGCTGCAGACATGAGACATTGCAGTAACAATTTAATGTACTTAGATTCAGTGATTATCTCTTTATACAGTAGTTTCTACTGTTAGTGGCTGAATCCACCATTCTCATGCTGGATAAAAACTGACCCTTCGCTTAGCTCCATCCTCCTTAGTTACCGTCGCTAAGCCCTTCAAGTTTTCCATTCTGCACAGATGCCATGAACCGTGATAACAGTGGCAGATTTGGCATCAAATTGGGAGTAATTGTTGAAACACTCGGTCTTTGGTTCCACTGTGAAGTAAACAAACAGAAGCTTCTTATTTGAGCCTAAATCAGTATAGATTTAAAAGCGAGTGCTGTTTCACAGAGTCCCACTCAGGAGCGGGGGCTGAAAGAGGTGGGCTGAGACACTGGGCCATCGGGCGGGTGGGGAGAGGGGACTGCTTGGTGACGAAAGCTCCCACTGTATACATCATCTGCTTCCAGATTGGCCAATAGCAAGATAAATTGCAATAGCCGGGTTTCAACCAGTAAAGGGCAGTCGCTATACATATTTATAATACAATATGTAGAATTCAAATACTGTGTGCTAAAATGTCAAACTTCACACCTGAATCAATGAATAAAACTACTAAAAACACATGTATGTCACTCTTTAAACTTGCAACAACAAGAAGTCATGGTGAAGAAGCAGAAACATGACAAGAGGATGACAACAGTGCTCGCTGTAACGGTTGGGAAGTGAGACACAAGACGGACGGTTCCTACAGCTCGCCAGCTAGAACTGGTTCCACATTAAACAGTGGACCTTTTGTATCCCTGAGTCAGATGCATGCTTTCCTAATCTGTTTCTACATTGTGTTCAGAGAAAAATGATCAGGAATCAATATGAAAGAATCAGGTCGATAAGCACCTTATCAATTTCCATCCCTTCTCAAGAAGTGTTTGCTGTACGACATGTCTCCAAATCAACCAGGAGCATAATTGGGTCAGAGTGTTCATTCAAACAATCTTGGACTAATCAAACAAAACCGTACGTAGCATTTCTTACCAGAAGCGCCGTCATGTTGTAAAACAAACCTGCAGCTATCGGAGCGGCTGAAGGTGAAAGCTGCCTTATCTGAAACATGAAGGCGTGCCGCCCGCTTAATTTTTTCTTTCCCTGGAAATTACAATGACTGTAGATGGGAAGCACATTTTCTTTCCACAGGGAGTTCTGATCTTACTGGAATAATTATACAAACACCGTAATGTTTTACTGAATAAACAAAAGTATTTACAATTTACAGTAAGCTGCTGTTTTGAGAAAAATTACACGATGAATGTAAAAACACATTCATTCATATAAATGGAAAACCCAGAAACCATCAGTCACCTGGTTTAAGAATGTAATTAAGAATTATTTTTCTTTTCTCTTAATTATTGCTGATTTTCTGACGAAGACTAGGTGCATTTTTGCTGTGTGTTTGTGAATCTTATTGACACTGTTACCATGGTGATTGTCTGTAATTTGCTGGCGGGGACAGATGTATGTCCTGCTGTGACTGTAGATCTGGTCGAGGACTTCTGGACTGACCGAGGAAATAAAGTACATGTAGTTTTAGTCCATTTGATTCTTATTTATATATTATCTATTTTTATTTTGTCCAGTTAGCTTTGCTTTGAGTATGCTTGTATTATAATAATAATAAATAATAAATAATGATAACAATAAATATAAAAAAAGTATCAGCTGTGTTAGTTTTGGTACATATCAGGTCGGTAAATCTTTGATGATGAATCAACAGAAGTAAATATCAGACTAATAATCAGTCTAATGTATTTATAATCTAGGAACTTAGAACTTCATTTTATTCACAAGCGTAAATTGGTTTCAGAAAAAAGCATCTGAATTGAATTATGAACCCTTGAACTGCTGAAGAGTAAGTCAGCACGACGACAGACTGTTGCAGAGGAAGTCATTTGTTTGAGGGAATCTAATCTCAACACTTGACATCTGCACGCTTCATAAACAGTCTCTACACTGCCACTAGAGTGAAAACAGATGAGTAGACTGTAAATGAATGTGCCACGCTTCATGCAGTTTCTTGCAGTTAACTTGGCGTCACACAGCTGCAGCGTACAGCGTTTCTTTTCATATCTCTTGTTTTCTCTCTTTGCATTTTGTGCACCGACATACATTACGGCTTTTAAAGTCCTATTAAAAAGTCACACCTTTACCTTTAACTTGGCTTAGATTCTATTATTATGCTTTCACTTTTCACTGTTTGTTAGATTTTTAGTTTTTTTTATGTTGATCACTTTCCTTCCCCCTCTCTTCCTTTTCCCAGCACATTTATTTTCATTACTATTTTTTATCTAATTTGTTTGATTTTAATTTTTGCAAATAAACAAACTCAAATTAAAACAAACAGATAATGAATGACAGTTGCGATAATATGTCGTAAATTAAAATGTCATTCTAGGAAAACTTATGATTGTTGACAAATACAGCACAAAGTCCCTGCTGCTTAAAAACTACATTACAGTGAGTTATGAACTACTTATTAAATGTTTATGTAGTGCTTATAAATGCTAAATAAGAGGGTTAAAGTAAATTCTCTGTCAGCACACAATAAGGGCTTAAATAAATACCTACAATTTAACATCACTCAACACCAAGATGCTGTTGAGGTGAGTTCAGGTGAGGAAATGTTTGTACATCACACAGTTTTGACTGCAGCTCGCTGCAGGAGCGGAAATGCCAGCATCGTAGCTGTCAAGCTCTGCTGCACCGCTGAGTCGAGCATCCATCACAAAGGTCAGAGTCTCTGACAGCTGGAGCACTTGAAAGGTTCAGAGTATTTCAGGGAGGAGGTGCGTCATCCTGACAGCCATGTAGCTCACATCAGCGGAGACACGCAGTTACACAGAGCTTACGCTGACGGGCACAGGTTTGGTTTCAGTACAAATCTGAAATATTTAGTTCTACTTTTACTTTTCCAGCGAATGCTCTGAAGAGCACAAGAAACGTCACCAGTAGATGCGCCAATAAACTGCACTTACAGCTGAAATGAAAAGTGCATTTTTAACCCATTTAGATTTCTTCCCATCCGTCTTATTGTGCACGTATTTAAAAATATATACCAAATAAAGAACCGACCAATTTCAACCAATAACATCAGGACATCCACCTGTCAATCTGTCTTCAGCTTTTAGTGGTGCAGGGATAAGACATGTAGCTTCCTCATCTGTCTTCCAAGATGTCTGACACCTCAAACTCGTTCTGTTTCCCCTAAATTTTGTGGTTACAGACCTGCCGGTGAGAATTCACTTTAGTGAAAGTGGTATCTGTGACAGCAGATGATGCACAAGGCTTTTTACAGTGGACTGATTCAACACAAATGTTAGCAACACGCAACATATGATGGTCTGTGGGCCTCGCGACATTACTGCACAAAAGCACGACATTATAACTTTCACTAAAACACAACTTAATGACTCTGTTCACTGATTTGGGTGAATTTGGAGAAAATTCTCTCTGGTTTTCTCTCAGATGTTGGATGTTACTGAGTGTCCTGATGCTTCCCTGATCATCCTGATAACTGGTCCTGATACTCGTTGCTAAAGTAGTAGTAGGAAGTTGTTAAAACTTGCACTACATTTGGTTGTGAACCTGATACAGTGTCGTTTTCTACCACAAAAACTGTGTACACTACCTGCTCAGCAGCAAACCACAGATAAATAGTTGGACAAAACCTGGTGAACAAAGTGGAGAATTTAGCAGATAAAGAGCCACATATTTCCCTCATACGTAGGCAGAGACCGAAAACAGCTAAAAGAGAGTGAATATTGGATTTCAGGTGGACAAAAACAAGGCAAATGAATGATAATGTTGCTCCGTAATGCTCATATGTGTAAATAAGCAACTGTTTGCTCATGATAAGTCAATGCTGTGTTCAGTTTGTTTTCACATTGCCAAAAAAAAGTCAGTTATTGTAGGTTCAACTGTTCTAAACACTGAGCTAAAACTAAAAATGCGGAAAAAAAAAATAAACACAGCAACACTCTTATCAACCCTTCTCTCATCTGACTTATGCTCAGTGACTACGTTTACATGCACACAAATTTTCCACTATTCTTCCAAACATGACAATATTCCAGATTGATATGGCTCATGTAAACAGCACATTATGCTGGCAGTGGATTACTTACAGTATATTAGGGATGCGCCAATTAACCGGCCACCACCCTGCGTTGATGTATCCCCTCTAACATTTTCTCATTAACACTTGTTTAACTTCTGCTTCTGTTTTTCTCACTGCAAAGTTTTACTGCAGCAAACTCTGGTTTGTTAACATCTGCTTCCATGAGATCACGTGAAATCACGTTTCCTACGAGATCTCATGAGATTGTGAAATGAAATGAAAAAGTTGTTTAATAGTCACTGCTTTATTATGAAAATACAACTTAATTTTACATTAAAGAAAGGTTACAAAAATGCTTGTGTATCCTGTAAATACAGTTCATAGAAAATCGGAGGTAGCCAAGACAATTGCAATCAGTGCATTTCTACAGGATATTATCAAATTGTATGTATTATAACCAGGAGCAAAATGAAGCAATTTTATGTGCAAAAATGAGTACAGCAGCCAAATAGTGAGTTGGAGCCATAAACGGTATATTAAATAGGTTGAAATCCTATTTAATCTATGAGGTAGGCTGCAGGAGCGCATGACGCATGCAACGTTATAAATTAACAATAACAAATGAGGACAACTTTAAATATCACAGTAGCGGCGCATCGTGACACCAGTGGTTCAATTTACTCTCCTGATTAACAAAGGCATCAATCATACTGGACTGAGTGGGCGCTCAGTACTGACTGGACTCATACTGGCAGTGGGAACGTGGGTCGAGGTCACGGTTAAGGACGTTGGCAGAGCTGTTTGAATAGCGTGTTTGTTTAGGCTTCTTTTGTATTTCCTCACCTTGAAAACCGAGAGTGAATGTTCAGTGGTTTGCCAAGTGATTAACCAAACAGTCCTGAGCAGACATGAGTAGCAGAGAATGGAAAATTATTATTGTGGTTTACAACAAAGAACGAAGGTTATAACAAGATGTAGATAAACAACTTTTTATTCACCACAAGATATGGCCTTCATGTGAGCCTTTAAGTTGACAGCAGTGTATTTTAAGTGTATAAGATGCTGAGTAATTTTCCATGGACTAATATTGTTCCATAGCCATGGAAAATACTGTCTTTAATATCATATCCCAGTACACCTCCAACATAATTTAAGTCAACATTGTAATTAATAGCCTTAACAACTATTGCTGCTATGGTACTGGCAGTAACCATAGCAACAATACAGATGCTTCACACAATATCAACACTTAATTCTCACTTTTAAAAAGATAATGTTTTTTTTTTGTCCTTGGTGCAAACATGTACTCTAAAGTGTTCTGTTATGGATAATAGTGAAACCACCAGTCCTTTCAGATGTCAGGTGGAGGTAATGTTAATATGCACGGATATATCCAACAGAAGCACATCAGCATACCTTTTTCTCTCCGGTTCGGGCCAAATATAGTGCTTTGTACATTTTGGATGTTATAGATCATAATTGTTTAATCCTTGTTTTTCTGGATCGCAACAAACGCACAGACACAAACACTGCAGCTGCTCCAGCTGTCATGCTGACTCATCCAACCATCCAAAAAAATGTTTTCACTCTAAAAACAAACTGGACCATCTAGAGGAGGTTTCGCATCTGTAATTTTGGTGCAGATCAAACTGAAATATCCAAAAGTCTGAACCAAACAAGGTAGGTATGAAAACACCCAATATTGACTATTGGAGCTCTTCGTATTACATTCATCTGAATAACTTTTGTGAGTAAATTTGCGCTGACTGTCATGAAGTATTTAAATTAAAATCCACAAAAAATGTTGACACTAACAGGCGCTAAAAGTTGCATCACTTTCAACCAAACTGCAGCAGTGAGTCTCTGGAGGCGGCAAGACTGATGTCCACAGTCTAAAGGGCTAACAGGCACTGAGTCTACTGTGACTCTGCTTTGTTAACAAATCTGGTGAGCCTCAAAGCTCCCAAGTGCTCTCTTCTGAATCCTTCAATGTACAGGCTGCAGTTCAGCATGTACAGGAAATACTGAGGGAAGCAGTTCTAGAAAAAGTATTCGCTGCACTGGTTAAAGCGACCAAATTTCTTTGAATAAGTTAGGAGCAGAACTTTAGGTCGTAACGCTTCCATGAATATGACTGGCAATTCGTTCGGTAACACATGAAAGTGGAGAAGAAGGGAGCTTTTGTCAATGTCGGATGTTAGGAAGCATATGGCTGTTTCCTGGAGGCAGCATCGGAGCAAACTGTCGTTTGTTCATTCGTGCCATCACGGTCAGCAGTCACCGCCTCCAACAGATGAAGGTAGTCCGTGTAAATGTGTAAGTTTTTCCATCAAACATAAGCAACATTATATTTGAAGTTGATGCAAATGACACATCCATAAAGGCACACAGAGGTCATTTCATTTCACTCCTCATTTACTGCAAAGCTGCACTACACACTATTCAATCTCACATCAATATAAAAGCATCATGAGCACCATTTCAAATGTCAGGAGTATTTTTGAGCATCTCCATCAGTAAAATCGACCTTTTTTTTCCTTAAAATGTCTGATGTTGCTTTTAGAAAGTCAGAAGCGAAAACGTGGTCTGAGTGGTATTGATCTTTTCTTCCAAATCTCCATCCGAAAGCAAAACAGCATATTTCTCAAACACCGATCTATTCTGTTGTTTGAGTACGCTGCACGTCTTTGTGTATTTAACTGTTGTTTTAGTGTTTTTGCTAACTAATAATTAATTCAAAGCAAGAACAAAAATGTACCACTTTATGTGGGGACACTTTCTGTAATCTGGTAATCACTTTGTCTGGTTGTTCTTGTTGACGGAGTCTGTTCAAAGCTGCAACGCCGACGCGTTTCGCACCATGTGTTGTTTTTCACACATCAAAATGAACATAAGCTCAGCGGTGTCACACTTACAAGTAGTGGACTCACATAAACAGCACATGACCCTCAACAGCAACTCTTCCATCTGGAGGATAAACATTTCAGTCTTCTTTCATCCGGACTGTGGAAGGTTCACAGTCAGGGGACAATGTTCAGAGAGACGGAGTCAGATTATAAAAAAGTGAGACGGACATGTCGAAATTACACCCATGAAGACAGGGGACAACTTGCACAAAGTTATGGATTTTATCTTTAATTATTCCAGATTTTGGTTCAACAAACCTTTCCTCTGTCACAGAGTTAATGTATAATACTTTGTGATGCTCTAAATTATGTTTAGATGATGCCACTATGTTTTCTTGAGTTCGGCTGGGTGGCGTTCAGGCTACAGACAGTTGCATGTTTCTGAGCTTCTTTTGCCTCTCAGCTCATGTCTTTCTTTAGCATACATGTGGTCTCTATTTTGTTCATGAACAATGAATAGTGGCTGTACAAACACGCTTGATGAGATTGGTGTGTAGTTTATGTGTGAACATTGTGGAAACCAGTTTTTGGTTATCGTCTTAGCTGAGCTAACTCAACCACAACACACAGACCTCAAACCGTTACAATAGTCTGGTGTCTCTTCTCAGTGTTAACATTGTGAAACAATCAGAGTTAGGTTTAAGCACCAAAACTGCTTGCTTAGGTTCAGGAAAGGATTGTGATTTCAGTTAAAATAAGTATGTTACTTACAGAAGTTATGTATCTAATTTAACTTACGTACATGACATAAGTTAAGTAGGTTACTAAACTTAACCAAAGTTAAAATAAGTCAACATTGGTGTTTGGTTTTACATGGGACATGAACTGCAACATCCTCAGTGAAAGTACTGTTTGTCTTTTTTTGACCAATCCATCCACCAAAACCTCTTCCCTGTGCTGCTCTTTAGACCACGTCACATGACATTTTTTTTCATCTGTGACACCGGTGTGTAAAATTGTGAAAAATGTCCATCTAAATTTACTAAAACCTAGATGACAGGGTTTAGGGTCAACAGTGCAAAAAAGTAGTACATCCCCACAATTAAGAAGGTCTAACTTTGGTGATATTTAGCACTTTTTTCATTTGAAAACATTACAGATATTAAACAATTCATTGATTAAAATTGATCAAACAGTTGCAGACACATTTTTTCCAATTAATCTGCTAATTGTTTCTGCTGGACTGTGGACTCCTTGCCAACCACCTACAGCTGTTGCCATCACAACATGCATTTCTACGTGTCCACTTATATCTGCGTGGGAAGAGCTCATCTAAACATGTAAAGAAAATAAAAAAAAAAACTTGTACACACTTTTGAGTGTTTATGCGGTTTGTGTGTGGGTTACTGACAATCACAAGTGTCCATGAATCTGTTCCGGTCATTATTCAGAATGAATTTTCACTGCTTTGAATAAATCGGGGACTTGTGGCTCAGCATGTTGATCGATGAATATTTTAAAGAGGATGCTGTTTATTTTTATTTTTTTTAACCTCCTCTCCTCTAAACTCAACAGGAAGTCCATCAGCCTGAGGCTGCTGCCTTCCTGAAAACAAGGTGATATCCTCTCTCTCTTTATACTGACTTGACTGTACAGATTAAGGAAGCTAATTAATTTCATAATTAAAATTGTTATTGTATTATATGCAGATGATATAATTTTACTAGGTGAGCCTGACCTACAGAATATGGAGGGTTGGGTAGTAACTGATTACATGCATCAGGAAAATCTAATCAGATTACGAAAAATAATAAAGTAACTATAAACAGGCCAGATCACATTTATTTAAAATACTTTATCTAAGGCAGAAAGGAATTTAAAAAGATAAAAGAAACACAAGACAATGAAAAAGACAGGGCATAAATATCATTTGACGATATGAAAAGTAAAACAAAATAAAACATAGGATGAAAATAAGTTAAAATAGAATAAAACAATCATGCAGTAGAGTAAAGGTTACGGAGCAGCTACAGAGCAAGATATGAATAAACAGTCCGAAGTTTGACTTAATGCAGTTCTCACCCTGTAACACCATTTGCCTAAAATTTTATATATGAGTTTCTGAGACCTCTCCAGCATCAATATGATCAATACTTTCCTGAAAAATCTGAGACATGTCCTCTGCACTCTGGTGGAATATCAGTGCACTGCAGGCACCATGGCCGCCCTCACAAATTTGCTAATTTTGAAAAAGTTACTTCAGTATAACAGAATAACAGTTACATTTAAACATCAATATTTACCTTAGTGAAACAACCTATAATTACTTAATATTTTGTACCTTATTTCATAATAAAATCATTGAAAACGTGTGCATTAAACGTGATACAGCCCTTATTATTAAACCCTGCAGTCATTATTCTATTGAATTTCATGTTTTAATTTCTGCCACAATCACAAATTCAACAATCACTAATTTAACTTAAAATCATGTGTGAGTTGCAAACAGTTATGAGCAAGTGAGCACTTGTTATTAATTGTTTTGGGTTTTTTTAATTGATTTTCACTTGAGCAATTCCTGGGTTGTCATAATTGTGTGTTATATTGATCAATTCATAAACGCCTGATGTATCAAATATGATACAAATGAAATATACATGAGGTTATTTTTTATTTTGTCAAAAGTCCT
Organism: Lutjanus erythropterus; assembly: GCF_056507025.1. NCBI lineage: Eukaryota > Metazoa > Chordata > Actinopteri > Lutjaniformes > Lutjanidae > Lutjanus > Lutjanus erythropterus. The sequence continues at coordinate 5,469,518 of NC_139335.1, forward strand.
GCAGACACAGAAGTCCTTTAATTCTTGGTATGCTCTAAATGTGACAGCCCTGATTTTATATATGAAATGATGTGCATGTTTAAGTGAAAATTCATTCTTTCTGGGGCTTTAGAAGAGTGAATGTTTCTCCTCTGGTCTCAGTTAATCAGACAGACATTTAACCCAGTGAATTCACACAAGACCTGGCATCCAATTCTGGATTTAGTCTTAAGCTTCGCTGACATTTTTCTGTCTCGTACAGGTCCTCTGTGTGAGGTAGACGCCAATCTCAATGTCTGAAGGGAGAAACACAGAAACACTGCAGACCAATCAACGTTTTCTTTCTCCTGCTTCATTTTCAAGACAAGGTGATAACAAACAAAAGCCCTCTTTACATAAATGTGGAGGCAATTTAACTCGTCAGTCTCGTGTCTGGACCGGAGGAGTGCGCTCAGAGATCTCTGACAGGTGGATAGTGATGCACGGAGTGCCTCGGATGTCGCCTAAATCTGCATGTTCGCATAAATCATCCACCTGTCACCCATCCAAGCTAATTATTTTCTACAATTTAGAGCCTCACACTCACATGGACGTCCCACTCCACCTCTAACAGCCCCTGCAGGATATATTGCCTTTTAAATTGCAATGTGTGTTGAGGAGCAGAAGCTTTCCAGGTAAATTCAACAGCTATTAGTAGTAGTTTGCATCGACAACAGGAAATACATGCCTGAAAGTCTGAGCAGACATGCTGTTTTTTATTTTAAGCATGTGAATTCATGCTAATTTCTTTTAGCACCTTAATGGTAATTCCCATTATGTGTTAGCATCAAGCTAACAGACTAATCTACTTATTTTCACATAAAATTTTACTTTTCACGTAAATGATGAGGGGAGAAAACAAAAAAACAAAAAACAAAAACAAAGTGAAAGTTGAATGAATATGATGTTGATTTATGTAAAGAACATAAAGAACTTTTTTCAAAGGGGTTCATGCCAGAAAAAGTTTGGAAACCACTGCTTTAAATGATGAGAAGAGCGGTGGTCGTAAACTCATGCTTCAGCTGAAAAATAAGTGTTAAGATCCATCAGTCAGGCAGCCTGAGAGGGAACAGAACAAACTCTTCTTCCTTCACATCATTTAACTTTTCCTTCTCACCGCTGATTTCCTGCAGTGACGCTGCTTCATAACACATGAGCACTTGGCTCTTAAATGTCCCGTCATGACTGAATAAAACCCTGAGGAACATTTACATAAACAGCTTTCGCAGCATGAGGAAGACAGTGATGTTCGACATTTTATGTCTGAAAACACCTAAAGAAGAAAGAATACCTTAACATGTTTAACTGTAGCTTGATACTGTAATGTTTTTACTCCTAAACACTGTTTTGTTTTGTTTTTTTGTCTTTGACAAGGCGACACATTGTGAAATTTAAATGCATTTCTGGATTATTCACCTCTTCAAAGGCAATTTTGCCTGAAATTATGCCGTGGGATGTGCTGATTAACTTCCCACCTGTGGTGAAACTGTGTGTGTGTGTGTGTGTGTGTGTGTGTGTGTGTGTGTGTGTGTGTGTGTGTGTGTTGTTTATTTCTTGAATTTGTCTGATTCACTTTGTGGATGGACAGATGTAGGACTGGCATTCTGCTTATCTAACCGATTCTTTATCAATTCCTGATCAGCTAGGTTTCATTTCACAGCATTTGTTTTAATTTATGTTTACATGTATACATGTAATTCCTGGAATTTAAAGGGACAGTTCATCCCCAAATTAAAAAAAAACACATTTTTCCTCTGCCCTCTTATGTTTTGTGTCCTAAAATATCCAACATTTACTATATTGACTTGTGTCTGTGCAGAATTTGTCCCCAGAAAAGTGTTTTTTAAAAACCCTGAAATCTGAGATTCAAACATACCTAGCTATGGTATCTAACAAATGTGAATAAGGGGAAAAAGAGCAAATGTGACTTTATTCTTTTACTTGTTATCAGGGCAGACCATGTTAAAATATAGAGATGAGACAATTACTGGTGTAACTGCTGTAACATTCCAGACAATCACTATTACTGTTTCAAATTTTAATTATCATGATCACTGTGTTTGATTACTGTAAATACTATTCAACATCAACTGTAATTAGCATCAGTCTCACAGGTGCAATGATGGTTTGTTTTCCCTCAGTGAAAACACTGAAGACATGATGCCGTGTCAAATCATTGACAGGTTTTCAATAGAAACTCAATTGAACTTGCTCAGCTTTTGTTGGTCAGGTCATTTTTCCTTGATTTCTGTGCTTCTACCCCCGGTGAGTAGGCTACGTATTTATAAAGTTTTTCTTTTCTTTTTTTTCTTTTTCTGTTTGTCTGTTTGTATGATCGCAAGTTTGGAGTCTTTTTTTTTTTTTAAACTGACTGAATTCTCTTTGCTGGTTCTGTGCCGCTTGATGCTTCTTCCATCAATAACAGACTCAGCACGTGTTCTCAGCAGCGTGGACAACACAACAACACACAAATTCAAGCACTTTTCAAGCATTTTCAAGGTCCAATATCAAGCTTGTCCAGCTCTTTATATCTGGTAAAAGACATGAGGCTCGAGCAGAGTCTTAAATTAATAACAAAGGCAAAAGCAATTAGGCTGTTTCCAACTTTTATTTGAATTTTAATAGTATTTTGTTTCCTAAAAAAGTCAACTATTTAGCCAGGTAGTGATTTATTAGGAAAGTAAAACAATTGTTTCAAGAACCTTATTCAAAATCCATGCACTTTTCAAAACTTGAAAACTTAACATTAAAGTTGAAATGTTTTCAAGGATTTCCAACACTGATACAAACCCTGCAACAGATCTGATGATTTAGAACCAGTTCTCAATTCCCAAGATGGCATAATTTTGCTGTTCAAGTGTGAATTCATTACAATCTCAACTTCCAGGAACACACACTGAATAATCTTACTGTTCTAGATGTAAAAATGTTAGAAAAAAAATCAAATGCAGCGTAAAGATGCAGACTTTTGCAACATTTACAACATACGTGGCCTCACATGGAAGAGACGTGATGGGGTTTTTTTTTGCTCCTCTGAGCTGAATAAATCATGTCAGCTGGTAATCAAAGTATCTCACAGTGCCATAAACACAGTGGGGTGTTTTTTTTTTTCAGGAACTGAAAATGTGTTTTCTCCTACAAGCTGAACAAATCACAATACAACTCTCATAACAAGATACAGTATTTGGTTCACAGTCCTCTTGTGTCGATGAATGATTCATTTTAACAAAGCTGCTCACAGCGTTCTAGCACACAAAACCATTAATAATTGAGATGAAGCTGGGCGGTATAATAACCATTTTGTCCATATTATCCACCCCTGCTGGGGAAGTGGCTAAAAGAGGCGTGTTTATCTGAAGTATAACTCCAAACTCTTGAACAAAATAATGATTTTTCAGGTACAGTCGGTACATTTTTGTTGAGGCTGAACACAAACCTCCCTGCAGGCACCTACAGGCACAATCTGCAGAAGTATCTGCAAGCTGCTGTACAATAAAGAATTAGCACAAGAAGAAAACCAGAGGGGTAGAAAGTAACAGGATACAGATTATAACATACTGAGCAAGACACTAAAGACACTTGTACATGTTGGAAATCATTAATATGCAGATAATACCTTGCTACAGTCTCCATATTTAACGTTTAAAAGCAGTATATCAACATTTAATGAATTGTTTACAACATTATGATACAGTTGTAAGCAGACATAACAATATTAGCAATACTGCATAGTAAAGAACACTTGAAATATCATTGTATGTGTGTACAGCTACATTGTGTTGTGATATGAATCATTTGTTAAATGTTATAGATGCTAAATAGTGAGACAAAGCACAGGCGTGAAGAGCTGGTCACAGTGAATCAGTTTCAAGTGCTTCTGGATGCATTATTCTGTTGTAGTTCAACGATAAAATGAAAAATACGTTCAATTTGGCGGTTTTCAGCCCGCCTTCAGCATCCACCTGGCGGATTTTGACCCAGTGGTGGACGGTGATGCCATAGAGATTGTTGGGTTCAGTTTTGTGGTCATGTTCTCAGAAACAAAACAGCGTTGTTTATTTATATCTGGATCATTACCAGGACTGTGTTTATTTCTCAGTATGAAATTTTAAAAGTCAACTATTTCAGTGTAGGGCTGAACAACTATGAAAAAATATCAAATTGCAGTGATGTTGACTGATTCTATAAAGTCTGTAGAATCTGATTTGTTGAACAGGACTCTGCTTCATGATATTATATATTTAAGAGTTTTGTGACACACATTTTGCCTTTAACAAATACTGCAACCTCCTGCAACTTTAAAACTGCAGAAAGCCATATTGCAATTTCATTAAAATTTCTGTAAAAAACTGCTGATGGTTATAAACTTGGGGACTATCCATGCAGAAAAATGAATTCTAGTAGGAGAGCTGAGCTGCTGTTTTCATATTTGAATGTGTGCATGTAACAGATGATACTGTGAGGAAAACTCCACAGGTTTCCAAAACTGTCAGTGCTTCATGATGGAGAGCTCCGTGTTTGCAGGGGGTGGCAGCGTGCATGTGACTGGCAGTGACTGCCTCAGTGTCTAACACACCCACAGATAACTTAGAGTCATGTATTATTTTAAATCCAATCCTGTGTTCAAGTGCAGGTGCATAAAGGGAGCCTGGCTGTGAAATGACCAGAAGTGCTTCGGCACGCTCCAGACGCAGGGCGCATTTGGGTTCACTAAAACAGAACCTTTGGTGTTTTCTTGTGCACCTCGTGTACTAATCCACTACAGGCTTGTGGAGGTAAAGATAAAACAAGCACGCTGCGCAGAGGACATCTACAGTACCTGAAACATGACGCCACATTAACAACATGTTGAAGAAAACACCACAAAACATGTTACTCCTGGTTTTTCTTTTTAGTTTAGACCGAATCAACGGCTGAGCTTGTTGCAGGTTGCAGGCTGTGATGTCATCTCCACAAAAGTTTCAGGTTTAACTATAGAAAATGCAACACTTCATCTGTCAGATGTTTACTCTAACATTAATAAGTGTGTGCACGAAAGCAGTCATGCTCGTGCACGTGGCAGCCCACCCTGCAGAAAACACGTTCCCGCCCGCATTAGATGACATAATGTCACCATAATTTACACATGCCTACACACACACACACACACACACACACACACACACACACACACACTTCATCTCCCTTACTTTCACACACACACAGATTAGGTCACTGTGCTGAGTTTTAATTATGTTTGACAGTGAGGTGAGTTTTACTCCTAATGTATATTAACTGTTAAAGGGATAGTACACTCAAAACAGCAAATTACTTATTGCTTTTTTAAGATTACTGTCGAAATTCTAGAGATAGATAGAAAATTAAAGATATATTTCGTAATAATGGTATTATAAGCAGGATTTCAATCTTAACATTCATTACAACAGTTCAGGAGTCTCACAACACAGCTCAGATTACACACAACAAACAGAGGAACTGAATAAACCAAAAAACGTCACAACAAACATAAAACATTATATCAGGCGAAACAATTTCGCCTCATTTGATATTAATCAAAAAGTAATGAAAAGTAATCAATTTACATTACTTTGGTATTGTGATACTTGGATTAGATTAGTAACTACTTTTTTAACAGGTAATTTCTTTAAAGTAAGGCTGAATGATGACTATGGTGTGTTTATCTATTTATTTATTTTTTATTTTTTGCAGGAATCTGTACCAAATGAAGGACAAGGACATCTCTGTCTCACGACATTCATTTATTTAATAGTTTTTCTGATGCACATTTCGCCTTTAACAAATATTGGACCGAACTGCAGAAAGCCATACTGCAATTCAAATAAAATTTCAATTAACTGTGCAGCCCTAGTTGCTGACTACTTTTATTTTAAAACAGGTAATTACAGGTATATTTTTAAAGTAACCCTCCCAGCCCTGATTATCAATAATCTAGGCTACAGTTTATTATTTGTCAAGAATCAGGGCTTTAAATTTGAGTCTTGAGACATTTTTGCAAACATGCCCCCCCTTCTTTAAATCTGTCCTCCTCATTCAAACGTTTCCACGGTCGCCTCTGGAGTAATTAAAGGCATTTCAGAGAGATTTGTTGTTGGTTTTTCTGATGTTAAAACCCTCACAGGTGAGATGAGACACACGGACTGTCCACTCGGCGCTCATCGGTCCACATTCAGCCACTTGCTGCTGTTGCATTTTCGGCAAACGTCCAGCGAACTGAACAGTACGTGTCGAGCTTCAGTCAGATTCATGCACTCTGTCAACTTACCTTTAAAACTGAGACTTTTCAAAGCGGCGATGCTCCCCAGCCCGGTCTCGTCCGGTGTGATTTAGGCTTTTTAGTGATGAAACAACGCGAGAAGAGCAGGTGCACCTCGTTTATTCCCTGTCAGGACGTGTTTTATTCTCATCGTCCGCCGTGCAGCACTCCGCTCCGAGTTTTTCCTCCTCCGTCTGTTCCAGGACCGACCGACTGACTGACTGACTGACTGATGCACTGAAAGTCACCAGCGCAACATTATAACTGCACGCAGGTCGCACCGTCTCTTGCTTGTAACTAGGTAACAGCTCTGCCTGCTGCACACAGTCAAGTAGGAGGTGTTAAAATCCTATGGTGAGTGTGTGTAGCTCTTTCCCACTGTGTGCTCAGGCTCTATCTGTGTGTGTGCTGTGCAAGCCTGAAGAACCATTAAAGGCTGGAGTGGTTCCACTTAGAACATTTATGATACTATAAAGTCAGTAAAAAAAAAAGTGTCAAACAGTTTTATAAAGTTATAGCCTACTTAGTTCTATTTAAAGTGTTGGAAGTAATCAGGTACAAATACTTTGGTACTGTACTTGAGCAGATTTTTCAATTTTAATCTGTACTTTACTCAAGTATTTCTTTTTACGGATAAATTTTTACTTATACTCCCTACGTTGTAAAGTAAATATCTGTACTTTTTAGTCCTTACATTTTGAAAACACGCTTTACTTTAGTTTTCATGCAAGACGAAAAAAGATGACACAAAGAGATGAAAACAACGCAAAAAGACATAACACGATAACAAAACAACAAAAGAGACAAAACAAGACGAAAACAACGTAACAACAAAAACAACGTAAAAAGACAAAACAAGATGAAAACAATGCAAGATGTTGCAAAACATGTAACAAGATGAAAATGAGTCAAAGATGTACCAATATGAAAGTTATGTAAAATGTCTAACGAGACAAAAATGACGCAACAAGGCAAAGGAGACATAACAAAACAAAAATGCATTTAAGACAAAAACAGCATAGGACACATAAAAAGATGAAAACAACGGCCAAAGAAAACGACTAAAAGATGTAAAAAGACGAAAATAATAAGTAATTAAAAGCAGTTTTTCCTTGGAAAATAAAATGGTTCTTGGTGGTTCTTGTTAGAGGTGTGTTGGAAGGTAGAAAGGTTCTGGACAGGAAGGGCTCTTGGTGGAACCATTACACCATAGAAAGGTTCTCTGTCCAACCTCTGATAGAAGGGTAAAACCTGTCACAGCTTGTTCTGCGTATGTTGGGTTCCTGGTTGAACTTCCAAGTGGAACCTTTAGAAAGCTTCCTTCCAGGAACCAGAAAGTCTTCTCCAAGGGACGAGCCAAAGAAACCTTTAAGATTTTAATTAGCACCTTTATTTGCAAGCATGTATATAGTAGTCTATCTTCCCCCATTAGTGGCGGAGTCCGCCACTCCTATACTGGATTCAAATTGCTTTCACACCCACGAGGGATTCACAGGAAATGAGTTCAGTGTTTTTAATTACACTCAGTGGGCAGTTTATTAGATAGACGTACACCTGGCCAAAACTAATAAAGTCTCATACAACAGTCCTGTAATAAATCCTCCCTTCATGAGGATTTTAATGCTCAGTTTTAAAGCTGATTCAACAATGATCATTTTGGAAGATGAAGCTGTAGGTGTAAATGTACAGTTTTATGTCTTGAGGAACCATTAATGGCTGGAGTGGACAGCTGGGGAATAATGATCATAAAATAAGTGACTCACATGAAATTATATTTAGTTATAACTTACAATGACAACAAAAAGAAACAAACAAAAAAAAAAAACGTATCAGAGCTGGATTAAATTAAAGCTAATGCTAACCTGACATTTCCTACTACAGCTGCTTCACATTAAAAACATTCTGCCTGTGGCTTTTATTGTGAAACAGTCATAAGAATCACAACATATATGTCACAGCAGTTAGTGCTAACCGCAACACTCCATCAGAATCAGTTTCATGTCTGCTTTTCAGTGAATATATGATGGCAACGTAAAGCCGTCCATGAGCGCTAAGGCTAGTTTTCCACAGAGACCTAAAGTGACCCAGTTTTCTGCTCTGTTCTGGCTCTTACACAGCTGGATGTTTTCTACAACCAGTGTTTCAAACGGCAGATTTCTCAACTCAACTCTTTATTTCAAGTCATAAAAGAGAATGAGAAATCTGTGGAGGGTTGGCAAACGGAGCCACGAGAGTCATAACAGTGCCACACAGGAGGAAAAAAAGACCACCCCGGTTCCTCTCTGCATTTTTATCTCTACAGAATAATTCAGACTAAGCTTTATATCAGACAGAACTGGTTCCATTTCTACATTCAGTACGACATTGCATCCACTCTAACCACTCACTAGAGATCAACGTCATTTTGAGTCGACGCTGCGGTGTTACCATGCCAACCTACTTTGTTTTTAGTCTATCATTTTGCGAGAGAGTTAATGTGTGATGGGTGGTTGTGGTCAGCCATAGCGTGTAGATAAGCTGTGTGTTGGATTTGCTGCCACAGAAAATAAATGAGAAGTTCCTGTTTCCTATTTCATGGCCATCTTGCGGCACCATCCTGTTTTGTTGTTTCTCTCGGGAATTTGCATGGCCTCAAACTTATGAATAATCATCATAAACTGATCCATAAGTTTTGTATGTTTGTTTGACAGGCCCAGTTCAGGGAGCAAAAGCATGCATTGCACCTTCAGTTTAATATTTAGCTCCCTCATTTGCACCATCATTGAAATTTAAGTAATAAAAGCCAAGCGCACACTGGTAGGTCTGGCGCACAGATAGCGCATCTCCATGCGCACCTCTGAAAATGTTGTGCCACAGTTAAATATGACAACCACAGATCAAAGGAAAGCTTTAATTCAGGAAATGTTCAAATCTGCATCCAAAGACAGATGATTTTCCATCAGATATATATATATATATATATATATATATATATATATAAAATACTCCTGTTTTTTGAAACTGAAACACTGCAGTATTGCAGAAAAGTGCAGTATTTCTGAAAATGTACTTTTTTGTTTCCATTACTTACTATTTTTGGATTACTTAACACATGCAAACAACAGTATCTATCCATTTTTATACTCATGAATTAGCTTTGCATTGGACACACACTCGCTTTGTCACATAATTGATCATAAATGTCACATGACAACTTGCTAATCTGCTTTGCCACTATAAAGAATATTATTGAACAAGTTATTATTTTCTAGACAGAGAAAATAAATACAAAAAAATACATACAATACATTTTTTAAAAAAATTGTGCTGTGTTAAATTGGTATGAAACAGCTAGAAAAAAATAATTTTAAAAAGTTGTTTTGCAGGGCAGTTTATATTATATTTTTGACATCATGTAGCAGGCCAGATGGAGTGGGAGAGGGGCCCAGAAATGGCTCCCATCCAGCAGTTTGAGACCCTTGGTCCAAACTGTGAAAAGCAAACTAGTTAGAAACTATGAGTCAGCCTAAACTGACTAAACAAAGGTCTCCCAAATACGGCACAGAGCCTGAGGTCGTGGGTAGTGATCAGATGCAATCAGATGATTGATCGCCATGAAATTAGCACGTAGCAGCTAATTAGATAGCTCTGCTGCTGCAGAAACATATTACATCAACAGAAAATTTTATTTCTTTTTTTTTCTTCGATAGTCGACTTAAAACAGCCTTAACAGCAATGTCCATCTTGTCTCTAACAGTCACCATTGTTGCTATCACCGTCAGCGTTATTCCTGCCCCGTAGTGCTGATCATTAGTCCTCCCTGCAGCACTCATAAGTAATGTACTTTTTACAGATAAAAGTTAAAAACAGTGTATAGAATGCATAAAATAAAGGAACATACAACTTATTAAAAGCAATGTGGCAGTGCATTTACAGGTAGTGTGTTCCAGAGCTTTTGGGCGTAACTGACAAATGCCGCATCCCCGATTTTCTGGGAATTTCAGACAAACCAGATGCAGATGATCACAGTGTTCTTGAAGGCAAGAAGGGAACAAGGGAATTAGCAAAATAACTTGTTTCTAGTCCATTAAGAGCTTTGTATGAAAGGAGAAGGACCTTAAAATCAGTCCTAAATGTCACAGGAAGCCGGTGCAGAGCAGAGGTTCTGGTTTATAGTTGAGGTGCAGACCAGTGAAAAGTCCATCACATAATCAAGTCAGCTTGAAGTCAGCTTTAGTTATATTTCTATAGCAGATATGGATATAGTGTATATTAGCTGATAATTCACTGAACGGACCAGTGTATTACTGATATCTATAAGATATCAGCAAAGTCAACATAAAATGTTATGTTATAAGCCAGCGGTATTACAGTATTGTTGACAGCGACCTTCATCATCTCACAATGTATTTCATAAATCAAATAGATCATGAATTGGCCCTCTTTCTCCTAGACGAGTATGTAATATGTCTGTTTTGAACTCTTTCAAATCCTGCAGTTCTCTCCATCTGTTGAATGACCAGCCAAGGTTGACTCGTGTTTTCCCCCGTGCTCTCACACTGTGGCTTTTTCTCTTTGTTGATCCTGGCTGTCAGTATCAGCCATAACCACAAAATATAGCTAATGTCAAAACTAAGTCATCTAAATGAAAAAAAACAAAACAAAAAAAACCTCTGCCTGCTTCTTTTTAACTGGCTAACGTACTACAAACTGTGAGACTTTGCCTGCTCTGCATGCTGTGGGTATAAGCATGCCACTGGTGGTTCTTTCAGGCGGCATCTGCAATCTGGAAACAACAACAACAACAACCTCCGAGCTAGCAACCTACACACTAAAAATGGTAAATTAGCACCTGGAATGCTAACGTTATGAATGTAAATAAGCTAGCAGCTGTCACCTTTTGTTTTACGGTGTTTGGATTTTTTAACGGCAGGTTTCCCCATGTTCCACCAAAACATGGGCTCACTAATTGATTCCACTGAGCACGGCACATCTATGCCACAGGTTTGATACGTCCTCCACCTGGCTACACGTCCCAGCGGTTTCAGATTGGATTGCCCACTTGATTATGTTTACTTTCTCAGATTTTGGAGTAAGCTATGTAGTTTCTTTTTTTTTGTCTCTGCACATGGTATTTTATTTAGAAAATTCACCAGATCCTGTATGGTTGATCTGCTCTGTGCAGACTGACGTGGCATCTGTCAAAAAATGGACTGCTGGTGGAATCACAAGACGATTCTGATTGGTTTAGAGAAATATAAACAATGCAAACAAGCCAAATGTTTTGGGGTTTTTTTCCCCTGTAGCAGAATGATCTTGTTTGCTAACGTAGGTCACATAGAGACATCAGTAGAGTAACCAAATGAACAAAGTTTTCTTTGTAAGCAAGCCTTCAAAATCAGACAAATTTCACTGTTGTCACCTAATGTCCTCATGCAATATTTTCTGTCCTCCCTGTCTGTTGTCACTGCTGATTTTCTATTTCATTTTATACTTGGTTCTTGAGAAGCAATAAAAAAAAGCAATAAAGATATCATACGGGCATCAAGTGTTCATGAGATTGTGGCAGTCTGGTTAAAATTGTTCTTATCACCAGTGATAAATAAGAGAAGACATTTTTTATTGCAGTTTTTTTGTGTATGTGAGAGTATTTTACAGCCTATAGATTGGCACTGCTCCTGCTGTAGATCTGGCTGATTGGCACCATGGGCGTCGTAAAGCAGATGTGTGTTTGACATTTCCCTTTCAGATGTATAGATTGTGTAACAGTGCTGCAACAGATCAATAGACTGTAATGTGCCTTCACTCTAACACACTATTATCCCTTCTCCCATGCTTTCAGAAACAGACCATTCTGTGCTGCTGAGGATTCCTCTCCCTCCGGGGCTACAAAGGAAGCCTTATTCGCTGTCGTTAAAATGTCCATGACAGCAGGGACTATCGGCCCATCTGTTGCTTCAACAGTGTCGTCTTATCTGTGTGTGGTCTGCAAGATTTCACGTTTCACATGAAATCTACATGATATAAGGGCTTCCTCTGTAGTGAACACAGACAGTTATAGAAAGTATATCCTGCATGAGAAGGTGGGTGGATGTCTCTTCACATGCTCTTCCTCTTCTGCGTTTGTAATACATGATGTGATTAGGACATGTTAGAGGCTTCCTGATGTGGAGCTGCATTATTAAAACTCCAGTGAAGTCAGAATTGATGGTTATGTGTTTTTTTATCACATGCATATTTACCTATACATCACTTAAACACATTTTTTTCTTTTCCTGGAAAGCAATTTGAAACTGTTGATGACTCATCCTGCACTCAGGGGTGTTGTTAAATTTGCATCCAATGAAATACTTTCTCGCTTATGATGCAGCATGAAAGACAATCTCATCCATTTTACCAGAGCCGACCGGAGTGTCTCTGGGTGCCGAGCAGGACTCAACGATTTTGAAAAATTACAGAATATTCAGTTATGTGAATATGTTAACATGGAATATATCAAAAGAAAGAACTAAAAATGTTTGCTGTTTTCATAAATGAAGAACATTAAAATGGTTTACTGAGGGGGAAATAGGCTGTCTGTGTTCTTTTTTTTTTGAGAGGGAATCTTGTTAAGAAACATAATCAGGTTTGTATGCAAATATGCGAATGAGGACCTTTTTTGAGCAGAATTTTGTCAGGCTTGGGCCTGATCGGGGTCAACTTTTCAGGCCCAGTTAAAGCCTTTTCCATCGCTGAGTTTGACGGGAGTGACAGAGGGGTCCGGCTCTGCGACTTGACAGTTTGGAGGGCGAGCTGATGAATTTAATTTGTCATGCTTCCACACTGATGTCTGACCACACAAATCTGATCTGATCACTTGCAAAAAAAAAGAAAAACCTGTGGGGATGGTCTGTCTTGAAGATTTGATTTGAGAAACAACTTTGATTCCCCCGCAAGTCTATATCTGTAATATGAGGCTCCTTAAAGGGATGGTTCACATTTCTTTCTATGGCAGAATCTAATGGAACTATTTTCTTTTCACTAGAAAGAAAGGAGCTCCTACATGAAACTGCTCACAAGAAAGTCTGAGGTTAACTGGGTCATGATTTCTGGAAAGACACACTGGTGTTGAACTTTTCTAATGTATTTTTTCAGTACTGCGCACCACAAGCTGAGTGACATTTAGTCCCATTATTGGAGAAAAAACAGGCATGTCTACAGCTGATATCTCCAAGACTCAGCAACTCACACCAAAGCCATCTAGATGTATAAATAGCACTACAGATAAGAGGTAAAATATGTATTTTTGTTATTTGTTTTATTCATATTTTTCCAGGTGCTGTATGTAAGAATCACAGGCACCATGAGAGACACCTCAGCTGTGAACCGGCTCAAGGCTATCAGTCTAATTATTCAGACCGGATTCAGATGAAGGCATCAAACTATAACTTTTGTATTACACTCTTTATCATGTAATATACCACCTAAGTGTGGAGCAGGGGTGGTACACCTCAGGGAACGGATTCCTACAGCGCCAGAAAGGTCATGAACAGTGCCCACGTCATTCCTGCCTGCCTTCATCATTACAAATAGCATCACTGTAAATGGCAAACCCCGTTCCCAAAAGGAAAGTTTAAATTAAAATATCATCGGAAAGCAATTTTCAGTCTGCTAATGCGGATATCAGAGACTTTGTTCTGTTCACCAGACGTGATGTTTGTCTAATTGAATCGCCTCAGACAAGAGAGATTGGCAGATTATTTAATGCCAGGCGGCGGAGGACTCATGAGATGCCAGCGAACGTCCCCACAACATATAAAGAATCGTGTGTCAGAGTGGGAGAGGCTCTTTGACTTTTAGCTATTTGTCATCATCCTTTTTAAACTTTGATGAGTCAGACATGAATGATGAGGCGTGGGCGAAAGCTGAGCCAAAATAAAAACAGAATCTTCTTAATGAGATCTGTTTTCTCCCTTTTAGCTGTTTAATGGGCTTCAAAGGCCTTGGAAATCCATAGTTTAGTCTTTTATGCAAACAGAAACGTAAAAGGTTTAATGATGCTGTTTCATAATGGTGGAAAGTAACATGTATTTATTCATGTTCTCTACTTCAGTTATTTTAAGGTACTTTTTATACTACTTTATACAAACGATATACACTAGATTTACACAGAGCTGACCTGGCTTGACTCGGTTTGACTCGGCGCGTCAGCCCAGCATGGCATGGGTTTGCATTTACATTGCAACAGGGCTTCCCGCTTTGAGGGTGTGTCCTCGAGTCGAGCGGCTGTAAAGCAGTGGATAATATACGTCTGTGGGATAAACACTCTTTATTTAAATTCTTCACAATAAAAGTCACAGCACAAACAGGAAATGTTTTCATTCAGGCGTTGAATCAGCAGTAACTTAACACGACTCTGACATGGCTGAATGCGAATAAGAAACGGTAAAATAATCCAGATACCAGAAAGTACAAACTGCAACATTTCAAAACATAAAGATTCTGTTAGAAGCTACAAAAGTACCGAGAGCTGATCATAAAGAGACTTTGAGAAACATCTTCCTCTCTGCTCTCCTGCACACATGAGCTGAGTGTCACGGCATTCGCTTGTTCGAGGAGGAGAAAGGAGGCCACGGCCCTCTTCGGGGCGGGGCTCAGTGCAGCTTGATGCGCTAAAACTGATAATGGAAATGTAATTCGGCAAGGTAGAGCCAAAAGCGACAGTGAAAAAGGCCCATAAAACAAATAATTTGAAGACATGGAGTCCATAAATTAACATAGTTTAATAAAAAGTTATCACTGTTTGATTAAAAAAATTAATTACGCTAACTCTTTTAAAACTCAGTCTAAATAAGTCCTTTTTTTTTTATTCCTTCCTACTCACTTACCCAACGGTGCAAGAAATCTATTTGCTCAAAGTGAATTTTTACATCGTTCCCCCACACAAATTGTTTTACATATTAGCATTTATCACATAACAACAAAGGCTAAACTTAATTATTAGTATGTTAAATCTTTTTTTAACCACATTCAGAGTGACACTGACAAATGAGTTCAGGAAGATGATATTATAAATGAAATAATGCATCCCAAAAATAATCCAAATTATTTAGAATATGCTACATAACTTCAGTAATTTAATGGGATGAATTAAAAATTACATTTCTTGACATATATTGAAATAAAGTAGCCCTCCTGACACCGGCAGTGTGGCAGTGGTCTGTGATAACACAGTGACGGTCTGCAGTTCAGCTTCCTCTGCAGAGTCCACCAATGCAGCAGCCGCCTGAAGGATCTTGTCTCTTGTCCACGTCCTTGAAACGGCTCATCGTTATGTTTTTGATGAATGCATCAGGGAGTTTGTCTCTTCAGTCTCTGCTGTAACAGAGCGTTCAGCGCGGCAGCCCCCACCATCTGGAAGTCTTCTGAAAACCCACTTGTTCATCAAAGCTTATGGCCTCACACAACTCTGGCAATCATGGCCGTTCTGTTCTTTTTTTTTCTTTCTTTCTTTTTGTTTTGCACTCTGTAAAGCAGAGTACCTTGAACAAATTCAAGTTATTATTAATCCATCACATTTTCTTTTGAATAGATTGTTTTAAACCCAGTGAAGCCATTCCACACTTCAGTCATCACCATCTGATTGAAGGACACACCAGTTACTTTTAATCCTTTTTCTGTATAAAAATACAGAGATAAAATGAAAGTGAGTGTGCCTTTAAAACACGTGTGGCCAGGCCCAGCAAGTGCAGCTGTACTTTGAAATTAATTTATAAATTTAAGATGCGTTGAAAGAGGAGTTAACAGAGGACTCTGAACAAGACTCACAGATTCTAAAACAATCAGGCCAACAGAGTTAAAAACCAAACAGGAGGATAAAAGTCCATTTAAAATGAATTTATTATGATTAAAATTAATTAACAAATGATGGTTTGAACGATCGCACAGTGTTAAATTCTAAAATTAGCACTATTAATAAAATATGAAAAATAAAATGCATTTCAGGCCCATTAAAAACACTAAAAAAAATGGCTGCTCCTCAGTACATTAAAACCGAATCAAACAGTCCAGTCCAGTCCAGCAGCTCCTTCCGTGTCCATGTCCTCCTTCTCTGTTATGCCAATTCTTCCACGGCTCCCAAGCCGACTCCAAAGTGCTCCAAGCCGTTGGATGGTCTTCCTGGGCAGCAGATATCCAGCCGCTGACCCAGGCCTGAGTGAAACGGCGTTGGCGTTGCACATCTCCTCTCTGCAACTTCTTCTGTGTTTAGCTGTGGCTGGTAGGCTCTTGGGAGGACCGCGACCTCTCTCTGGCGTCTGCTGGGACCTGTGTGCTTCTCTTCTCCTTCGCTCTGCCTCAATAAAAGTCCGTCCAATTGCGTATCCCCACATGAGTCGCTCATCTGATAATTCGGTCAATGCCTGTAGGTGTGGATGTGTCTTTCCCAGGATCATGACAGCTCAAAACAGACTGAAAACAGACAAAGCCATTAAAAATAGACCATAATCACAACAACCCAGGTTCAAACAATATGAAAGCACACAAGGTAAACACAAGAAAACATGGCATGCACATGTGTTTTTGACCCTGTCGCACGTGCCACATAATAAACACCCGAGTGATCCCTTTTGTGAACAACAGGTGAACTGAACTATATCAACAAATGTTCCTGTTTTCCCTTTTTCATTTGCTTCCTGTAGTTCTGGAGCTGGAGAGTCTATCAAGGCTCTTTCCAGCTGTGGAATGCGTGCATGTGAGCATGAGCAGTGCTGCTTCAAAAGCCTGTCAAGCCTTGGAGATACAAAGGCCGGAGAAATGCTTTATTTTCAACCATCCATTTGCAGAACATTGTAGGAGCCGTTAGTTAATGCTGTGTATTAATTTCTGTTCATACTGAGCACAGGTGCAATGGATTAGGGTGGTGACTGAAGTCTATAGAGAGCCGAAGTCCCTCCCTTTCTGTTGGACCACCATGGGACATTACTTTGGTAACAGTATGATCTGTAGTAAATGGTGGAAGACATGCTTTTTTATCCTGTTTGAATTGTGCCATCAACACACAAGATACTTCAAGGTGAGGTGTGCTATTCTAATCCAATACGCCTCTCCAATTCCTGTTTCTCCTCTTTTCTCCCTCCTCTCTGTGCGTTCACAAAAATACATTTCTCCTCTGGTCAGCAGTCAACATGGACAGAGAGACTAATTAGCTTCCTGTAAACGGACAGCTCCTCCGTGGGTCACTGCTGCAGACAGGTTGAGGAGCAGGAGTGAAGATAAATCCGCTTTTTAATCCCAGTAGTTTGAAACATAAACTCTGGAGCTTCTGGAGGAAGAAACACAGAAAGCTAAGTCAGCTCCGGTCTCTCCCCCAAAGCTCCCCGGCTCTCAGCAGCTCTGTGCCTCAGCTGCTCCTGTGTGTGCGTCTGCGTTTCAACTCCGATGCGCCATATGTGCCAGGCCACGCCTTCATTTTGCCTTCATTTTTAGGGTTAGGGTTAGGGGTTAGCCTCCTGCTCATGGGCCTGCAGACCAGGCACACATTCATTTCCATTTCCTATTTCCTATCTTGCAGACGTGGCAAAAATGACAACTTCGCTGGTGTAAGATAGCAATGCCGACTGCGCCACCAGCGAAAGTCGTAAAGTCGAAAGCAAAGTCGTAATTTTTTCAGCATTTTGATTTGCTCCAATTTATTGCTGAGACAGACCCACGATAAGCCTTGTGGGTTATTTTTGTCTCCTTTGCCTATTCCTGTTATTTATATTGTTTTGTTTGTGTGCTAAATAATTCAAAACAAGTCAAAAAATCAATCATCTCAGCTCTAATAACATCATATCTATTTTTTAGTTAGACCGGTCTGTCAGTCATATTACAAGTCACATCTCCTCCCACATGTGAAAATAAAATCAAAACAGCATCTTGTGTGTTTGTGTACTGAGGTGTGGCAGCTGCTTATACTGAGTGCTTATCACTCGCTCCTCTAAATAAAAAAGAGAAGCAGTTTCCCATGCTCCTTTTATCCGCTTTGACGGGAACCAGCTGCTACTCCGATTAGATAAGTGCTCTCTTTTCAGGCTGTCACCTTCGTGGCGTTGTTGGCTTCTTAGTTTCATTTAATCCCAGACAGACCGTCAAAAAAACACTGTTTTAGTTTAGAGAAAAGCGAGATCGACCAGATATCATTAATTCTCCATCTGTTAATTGAATCTTGGCATGTTCGTCCAGCAGATATTCATGCTCCACATCACGCTTCACTACATTTTTTATATGTTTACAGTTCTCAGCCCCTTGTGATCAGATCTTCACAGACTCCCATTCATCAATAT
Source organism: Lutjanus erythropterus (assembly GCF_056507025.1). Classification (NCBI taxonomy): domain Eukaryota; kingdom Metazoa; phylum Chordata; class Actinopteri; order Lutjaniformes; family Lutjanidae; genus Lutjanus; species Lutjanus erythropterus. The sequence goes on from NC_139335.1 coordinate 5,488,094, forward strand.
TTCTATATGTGTAAATACATTCAAAGATTGATGATCACTGTTTAAATAATTGAATCCATCTTTCAGCGTGTTTCGAATGAGCGTATTCCTCCTCGCCCGGCATAAACTGTGTAAATTAGAATATTTTGTTGTGTGTTTTGCTCAGATATGGCAGCACTTTCTCATTTGCTGCCGGCAGCGAAGCAGCAAGAAACTCTCAGCGGACCCCGACCCTTTTTGTTCAGTCTGTGAGTGTTTGCAGCCGGGTCTGTGCATTAATTATGTTCAGTTGTGGCCAAAATGAGCTCCTTCTTTGATGCAGAGATGATTGTGTGTGTGTGTGTGTTTCTCTCATTCACACAGCACCATGTGGGGTTTGCATCATCCTCTTCGTGACCTCAACTGTCAGTCTTATTAAGAAGAATTTCAAGGGACACATTCCTGCTTTTATAATCCTGCTGTTGAGCTGCTGGTTGTCATGACTCGATTACCAATGCAAAGGTGGAATGTAATTGACCTTTTCTCACCTACAAATAAGCAAACCAAGCATTGCGTTCTTAAATTTTACACGTCAGAGCAAATGCAGGTAACATCAACATTGCCTGCAGCCACAAATATGCTGAAACCACCACAGCTGAGTGACGACGCCACGGCTAAAATGCATTAAACTGCAGTTCTTCTGGTGGCAACTAGGTGCTATAAATATAAATAAATACACACACATATATATATATATATATATATATATATATATACATACATATATATATATATATATATATATATATATATATATATATATATATACACTGCCTGTCCAAAGTAAAAGTCACCACATGGATTAAACAAAGCAAATAGGTAAGATCCTTCTGTTGGATAATTACTGCAGTGATTAATGTTTTAGCTGGTAGCAAGTTATTGAACCCTAACTGATGCAGTGAGCAGCTTCTCATTTCTTCAACAACTACATCAGAAGACTGATGTATCCTGTGGTCGAGGAAAAGATGTTATTCTGTTTCAGAAGAGTCAAATTATTTTCCTGCATCAAGCAAAGAGAACAACTAAGCTAAGGAGATTGATGAAACTACTAAAATTGGATGACGAACTGTCCAAAGCATTATTAAAACCTGGAAGGGTAGTGGTGAACCACCATCTTCAAGGAAGGAATGTAGTCGGAAAAAAATCATGAATGATCGTGATCTCTTAAATGTTTGGTGAAATCAGATCGTAAAAAATCAACAGTAGAACTCACAGCTATGTTTAATAGTGAAAGTAAGAATATTTCCACTCACACAGTGTGAAGACAAGTCAAGGGATTGGGACTGAAACCACTTATCAGTGATGCTAATCGGAAAAAAAGTCTTCAGTTTTCTAGGGAGCATAAAGACTGGACTCTGGAGCGATGGAAAAGGGTCATGTGGTCTGATGAGTCCAGATTTACCCTGTTCCAGATTGATGGGGGCATCAAGGTAAGAAGAGAGCTGGATGAAGTGATGCTCCCATCATGCCTAGTGCCTACTGCAGAGGCCTGTGGGGGCAGATTGTTATGATCTGGGGTTGCTTCAGTTGCTCAGGTTGAGGTTCAGCAACGTTATGAGCCCAAAAAAAATTAGGTCAGTTCACTACCTGAATATGCTGAATGAACAGGTTTTTACATCAACGGATTTTTTTATTCCCTGATGGTACAGGCAGATTCCAAGATGACAATGCCAGGATTCATTGAACTCAAACACTGAAAGAGTGGTTCAGGGAGCATGAGTCATCATTTTCACACATGATTGTCCACCACCATTGACCACTGTCCAGACCTTAACCTCAGTGAGAATCTTTGGGACGTGGTGGAGAAGACTTCACGCAGCGGTCTGACTTTCCCATCATCAATACAAGATCTTGGTGAAAAATTTATGCATTAATGCTCTGGACAGAAATAAATGTTGTGACACTGCATAAGCTTATTGAAACGATGCCATTGCGAATGTGTGCTGTAATCCAAGCTAAAAGTGGTCCAACGTAATATTTATCCTTTAGTATGTGATTAATTTACAATATTTATGTAATTTATGACTTTTTAAAATTATTTTCATTATTATTGTTGGTGATGATGGTATTTTTTTGCTTTTCTCCCTCCTTTTTCTTATTCTTTTTTCATTTTCTTTCTTTTTTAAAAAAAAATATTGATATTGAACCTACAGGATGCCTGTTTCTGCATGTTTTTGTCTTGATGTAATTGATACTGCACAATGATAGGAGCTTGTAGCACAGTGGACAAACTATGTGCACAGATGACGTATGTCAAACAATAAAGGTATATACAGTCCCTGCTCAGGGGCAGGTATGTGTATATATATTTTCACAATACAGAAGGTTGTATTTTTCACAAAGAGCCCTGCCTCCAGACTCTCTCTTATCTTTGGAGCAAAAGCACTGTGACATTTCAGTGGCGAACAGAAAACGAATACATGAATCTAATGATGTCTAACAGTGTTATGGCCTTTGATGTGTGTGTGTGTGTGTGTGTATGTGTGTGAAGGAGAAAGAGAGAGGTAGCGAGATGAGAACAGAGTGTGAGTGCATAGCTGCGTGTAAACCTGCTGAACTTGGGTGGCTGCCCTCCAATCTTTCATTCAGCGACAGTCGTGTCATTAAGGACTCTGCAGTGTACTCATCGTTTTATAACTCAAACACTGCAGATGAATTTAAACCCAGTCACATCCACACTCAAAGGCAACAGTAATATATAGAGTTAAATGTCTCTCCCATATGTGAACGGTGAAAATTAGACATGTAAAACACAACTTACTGCTTATTCCTGATGATGCTGAAATACGCTTTGTTTAAGCAGCATCCATACACGTTATAACAGGTTGCATGTAACTCTACAGCCAGGACAGGAGTTTCACTCTGGACAATTTGGCCTCATGCCCCTCAAAAAAAAAAAAAGATACACCCTGCAGCCATAGTGGCCTCGCTGTCCGCCCACGCTGCCCCAGCTGATTTAACCTTTTTCTCTGCCTGAGATTTGGGGAGACTTGGAGCCTGGTTTGAACCGCTAGAAAACTGAGCTGTTTAAGGATGATGTAACAGACTGACAGCAGCAAGTGTCGACACAGTGATATAAACTTTATTTGATCATGAAGTCTGAAGTTAGTCTTCAGTTTTATGGTTTACGCTGCAGACTGGAGACTCTGTGACAAACAGCTAGATCTGTGTTGAATACGCTCGTGTCCTCAACGTATTCAGCCTGTACGGCTCTGTATGGAAGCTTATTTCTGCCAATATGATGGAAAAAACGATCCTTTAAATCATTTTAATGAGATACTTTCTCCAAATAATAATCCTTGTTGATGCCAGACGTCAGAGGAGAATGGCCAGACTGGTTCAAGATGAGAGAAAGGCAACAGAAACTCAAATAACCACTCGTTACAAACAAGGTATGCATCTCTGAACGCAGAACACATCAAACCTTGAGGCAGATGGGCTACAGCAGCAGAAGACCACACCGGGTGCCACTCCTGTCAGATAAGAACAGGAAACTGAGGCTACAATTCGCGCAGGCTCACCAAAACTGGACAATAGAAGATTAGAAAAAAGTTGCCTGGTCTGATGAGTCTTGATTTCTGCTGCAACATCCTCTGAGGAATGTTTGCTTGTTAAATCTACATCAAGAAGAATTAAGGCAGTTCTGAAGGCAAAAGGGGGTCCAACCTGGTATTAGCAAGGTGTACCTAATAAAGTGGCCAGTGAGTGCATATCTTATCTGAAAATAATCACTTAGTATCTAAAATGCTGCCTGTGACTAGTAGCTAAACTATTTCTGTCAAGTTGTGTCAAGTGAAGGACGTCGGACCTCATGCAAGAACATTTTCGTATGCTTGTCTTTAATTTATTTTACTTTTTTTGTACATAGGGATCATACAAACACGCCGCATTTGATTCAGCAAACGTTCGTAACTTCAGAAAACCGTGTAAATGATCCACCTGTGTGTGTTTCAGTGCACGTGCATCCCAATAATACCATATATGGCTGCTCTTCCTGCTCCACATGTCAGGAAGTGTTCATTCATGAAAATGGCATCAAAGAAAAAATAAGGACTTTACCGGTTTTGTGTTTGACGTCCTGCTTTAGAAATCCATGAAGGAAAATCATTTTACCAGGGTCAGCAGTGGAATTAAAAGACCTGCTAAAGAAAAGAGAAAAATGAGTGCTGTTAATGCCGTGTTACCTGAGGGTCGGAGTGTCACTGAAATAAAGAGGAAATGTTGTGAAAAAACAACTCACCACAGCCACGGTAAGAGGCGATCAATGACTGCAGCAAGAGGAGAGGGTCATGGGGAAGTTTTCATCACAGAGACAATAAGTGAGGATGTTCACCTGGACAGAGACTTCATAAAGCATGTGTAGATATACAGCCAATACACCTGACAGCAGGTAAAAATAGATCACCGGATAAATGATGAGAGGCCTTGTGTGTAAATCAACACTTATACTGTGATTTTAAATGTAGTCAAACAGGATAATTATGAAGTGTAATTTATTTTTCAAACTCAAAATATCTTCAAACTAATGAAATTTACAGTCATTAGTGAAAAACTTTGGTTTGGATACCAGCAGACTGACTCTACGAAAGGTCTGGACCACTTGTTAATTGTACAAGAAAACTGGTGAATGCAACAAGTTCTCTTAAATCAGTCATACACATAAATCTCCGTACAAGTGGTTCTTGCATGAGGTCCATAGATCTTAAAATGTCACTGTTCAAAGACATTATCTGAAAGTGGGATTCACACTTGAAAATAATTCATAACTCAAATGAAAATATGACATCCTTGGTTGAAAAAAAAATCAGACTTTTATGAATGCATTTCATTTAAAAAACAGATGAATGAATTTGGTTTAATCGAAGGGAATAAAATTCTCATTTTAGACTCAACAATAACAGCACAGGTAGACTGCCACTTACAATAACTTGAAAGAAGGACAAACATTGAGAAAGCTCAAAAGAGTCCTTATCCAGCTTTGAAACATCCCAGATGATCTTGACATATTATTGTAGCTCTGAATCAGGTGAAACGCTGCACAGATAACAGTGCAGTGATTCAGCAAACAGTCATAATCGACAATCTGTTTTGGGGCATTCAGCAGTCCCCTCTGGAAATTAGTGTTTTATAGCCCCTAACAGAGCAGAAGTTGAATAGTGATTGTGGAGAGACCGTGAAAAACAAATGTGACGGAGTTGTGAAACCTTCAGTCAGCAAATATCTCCACCGACATTCTTTAAAGAGCCGATGGATAAAAGACGGGCGGCCGTCACGCTCCTCTTGGAGGCGAAGGTGTTTGTGACTGATCATTGAAAATAAAACTGAAGTGAAATCAAAATACTTCAATGAAAAAGGAGAGATAAATAAATCAGAAAAGAAAAAATTAAAAAGTGCAGCACATAAAAGAAACTGGGCTTATCTGAAATTAATTTAATCTTATCAAATAAAGAGAATAACTTTGTGCAGAAAATATTTTTTTGGTTTTGTCTCTGAATTTCTCAATAGATGGGCTGAACTGAGACCAAACACAGCATCTGAGACAGACAGGGTACTGAATTCATTTGCTTTAGTGTCAACTAGCTAACAACACTACAGTAATGATGCTTTGCTTAATGAGCAAATTCCTGCAAAACTAATGACATTCCCATCAGCCTCAGCTGTACTTTGTGTTTAGTGTTAACCAATTATGACAAAGGCTCATTTATACTCATAATAGGTACGAAAACAGATATGTCCACGTCCAGCGATGTAACCATCACTGCCCACATACTTCTATGTGTCTTTACGTCTTTACACAGATTTCAACTCTACATCCACAAGAGCAGTCGTTTCTGAGGAGGAGAGGATCACCAAGGGAGAAATACAAAGTGAAACAAAGCTGAATGATTAGGGGAAATAAATAAACAAGTGTGTTAATGCAATTATCCAGACCTGTATTTTACTAAAATTATAGGACCTTTCCTCTTTTTTCTTTCCTTTCTTTTCTCAAGAGGGGCATGCCAGAAAAAAGTTTAGGAACTGCTGCACTAGAGGGCGCCGCTCAGAGTCAAAAGTGACCTCAGAAGTGAATGGTGACCCTGGAAGAGGCTGTAATAATGCATCTCTTGAGAAAGAGTCAAAAACAGAGACAGTGTTGCACGTGGCTGTGGTCTGTGTGGACATTAAATACACAGCGACATGTCACATTTGAACTATAACATTGAACATAAAATGCATCCATACTGCTTGTCTGGTGTAATTCAAGTCTCCTAAAGTCCTGACATGCTGTTTGCAGTGTGAACGTGGCTCCAAGTTAAGGATCTATAATGAAGATTCAGGCTAAAAAAGATGGTGTAAATAACATTTTTTTAAAGTCAGCTTGGCATGCTGGGGCTTTAGGAGACTTAGATCACAGCAGACGAGAAGTACAGAGGCATTTTATGTTTTTATTCTGTTTTTACGTTTGAAAACTGGTCGCTATTCACTTTCACTTCTGTTCTGCAACACTGTTTTCCTGTGAAACTCCAGCAGTGTTTTGTGGACTAAAAACTAAACCCGACCTTCATCCAGCATGAGGGTGAGTAGATAATGACTGGACTTTTGTGTGAACTATCCCTTCAAACATATATGAGCCTTCAGGCACCCTCTGAAAGAAAAAATATTCTGAAATCCAAGGCATTGTTTGAAAACAACATCCTAAAACTGAGGGTTTTCTGAGAACCTTGACAGAATTGTCAATGATCTCTAGAACCTTTTTTTCTCAGCCTCTTCAGCAAACAGACATGAAATAAAAAAAAAACAAAAACATTTCAGCGTTAAAACCTTTTATTGAAAACTGTTACCTCTGCTATAATATTTAATAATTTAATCCTATCGGTCACATTAGTGAGTAAAAAAGTTTTTCAGTTATAAAGCTGCAGAAATGTTACTGAATTATTTATCAATGTATTTCCAGCAAATATTAGAGTTGCAATGAAATATAAGCACTATCACATGTTTAGTGTAAATTGTCACATGACCAATTGCTGCGTCTATGCGCATTTGCATTTACTCAGCTTTGTTCAGTTTTGTCATAGAATGATTAAACATCTTGACAGCAAAAGCAGTGCCTGGTGGGATAACACAGTGTATTTAGGTACACACATACTTATACATACATTCAACAAGGTGCTGGAAACAATGCTCTGGATTAACTTTTTTATTTAATAATCAAATAAATTGAAAAGAATAAGCCATATTTTACATAGTGGTAGTGCAATAAAATCACAGCCTAATGAATGTTTTCATTTTTTCCACCTAAACAGGTGTCTACTTACTGCTGAATGGAGTTTATTCCTCCTGTGTTGTCAGGTGATTTCCCAGGTGCTGTGTCAGTGCTCTGTTCCTGGTGCCCGCTTTAATTACTTTAATTATTGTCCAATTATATTCACTTCAGTTGCATTTTTCCCAAATATATCCAGTGCAATAATTATGCAGCAAAGTCGCAACATGGGGGACTTTTAAAATGCTTACGTGAGACCAAATAGACTCTGTATGATTCCATGTGATGCACCGCAGCACCTGAAGGGACTGTTTGAGGAAAATTCTTCTTCTCACAAGCTCTACCAGTGTTACTGCTCATGCCGAGCGCCCCGGAGCAGGCACAAACACTCCCACGGGAATGAGCCGGTGTTGTTGTTGCTGTTTTTCCCACCAGTGGGTAACCTGGCATCACCTCAACCAATCAGCACATTAACTCATTCAACTCAGCATCCCATTCACCTGCGTTCACTTGAGAGATCGTATGAATTCAGAGTCCTGCTTGCCCGACTATTGATTTAAAGACTTAAAGCCTCTGCAGTAAAACGTCTAGAAACACCAGACATATGTTATATATTTTGTTGAGCTGTGTGCATACACTATCCCAAATGTTTCCCAGTCAAATCCAGAGAAAACCCTAATTTAAGCATAAGGGCAAAAGCTCGCTTGATCTTGATTTTCAGTGTGAATACAGACCGTGAAAGTGGGGCCTCACGATCCTTCTGACTTTTTGGGTTTTAAGCAGGAGGTGTCAGAAAAGTTACCACAGGGATAACTGGCTTGTGGCGGCCAAGCGTTCAAGGTAATGGGCGTTTCCTTGTTAGCCGCTAGTTGCTATAACTAGGTTTTATATTTGTAAAACTTTATCTGTGATGTCATTGCAATGTAAAGTCTATGGGCCAAGCAGGAGCAAGAGTTGACTGGAGGAGGCAGGAGGCTGTGCACCTGACGGCCATTTACTGCAGTGATTTTACACAGAAAAACTATCAGAGAACTAAAATCGTTCTTTGTAATGTATGCACTTCTTTTTCTTTTGCTATTTTTTTTTTTTATAATTCCTACAGCAGATGATGGTAATTGATCCAGTCTGGTTGTCTCCTCTGCGCTCCGTGGAGAGTGACGCTCGACAGCGCTGATGAAATATTGAGCAGACTTTGATTTGAGATTTGAGTGAATGTATTTGTGGGAAGTAGCTTATGTCTTCTTCAGGCCCTGATCTGTGTGCAGGCAACAGTTATAAATGAGATGTCTGAACAGCACAGCAGCTGGGAGTTAGTAATGGTGAAAAAGTAACCAGTACTTTGAGTAGTTTGTATTTTTTGGCGTCAGGACATGATTCAGTGAGCGCTGTGATCGACGCCAGGACTGCAGAGTCAAGATGTACAAGTACAATCATGTGGATGCAATATTCTAAATGAAAACATACAATAATAAACTAGACTTCTCTATTCTATAAAGCAGTGGATGGTTGCATACTGTGATTTGTAAAATACTATACTATATTCATAAATCAGCCCACGATCTCACCACACAGCACTTTACATCTATTCATTCTATCTTCCAACCCTGACTCAGTCCTCACATTCAAGCACAGGGTGCTCTTATTAATGCAGCTTCTATTATGCCTCTATTTACTTTTTTTTTTTTTTTTTTTTTTTTAGTTTTGTTTGGATGTGATATGTTCTGTTCTTAATGTGCCTGTTTTTCTGCACAAACAATAACAATGGTGACCATAACTGCTGGAATGGTCATTTTGGCCTTTGGCTTCCATCACATAAAGTAAAATTTAGTAAAATTTATTTATATATTTATCAATAAGCATGCTGTCACATGTGGTAAACCATAATGATTGCATAGATTCACAGCAGTATTTTTCTGTAGGATAATAATATCAATAGAATTATTCAGATTGAGACACAGTGAATATATTTTGTAAGATTATAAACCATCACAAAGAATAACTACAGCCAATGGGAAAAGGCTGGAAACCAGTACAAAAACAAAAACCCCAAAAAGTTGGAAACATTGCTGTTTGAAATAAGTAAGGGTACAGTGTTTCAAAGTTTAAGAGCTTTAACACAAAAATCCAGTGAGTCATATGTGCTGAGACAAAAATGGTTACAGCTGTCCCCAGTTTCCCCTATTTTATTTTTAATTGAGTATAATTGATTAATTAGTTGTACCTTAATGTCGGGAAATTGGAAATTAAGACGACTGTTAAGTTTATTGACAGACACAATGGTAGTTGCTAAGCAACCAAGATGCATCTCTAATAGTGCAAACAGAATAATTTAACAGCGGCAATTTCTATGTGGTAAATATGACCGCCTATGGTTGAAAAAGGTAAAAATGGTCACATTTTCTTTGTCTTTTGTGTAATTTATATAAAAAAACATTTTAAATTAAAATAGACATTTTTAGGAAAAGTCAGGTAACAGCAGCATTGTTATTAGAAGTTATTTATATATAAATTTAAAAAGTAAAATGGCTGTCTTGGCTGTTCTAGTGTTAAAACCCCCTCAAAACCAGTATGTTGGCAGTTGAATTAAAAGGATTCATTTGATTCTGTCTGATATCAGGAAATCTAATAATTGTTCACTCTGGGCCAAAGTGGTGTGCGCTCCCAACTCTAGTTTTAAACCAAGACCTAAAGCAAACTTATGTATTGATCTTTGTCTATTTTTATATTCAAAAAGAACAGTAGGCGTGCAGAGGCGGTACCTGCAGGCAGCACCACGAAAATGCGGTGCACGGGAAGGTCCTTGCGAAGGTCTGTGGAAACACTGAATAGTCACTTCTGTCACTTGTTTTGTGCGACCAGCTGCACTTTCCAACAATGTAGAGTGAGTCAGGTAGTAGAACATAATGTATGAATGACAGGACAATTCAAAACACCGATCCTGTCACCTCTGCACCGTCTGCAGTCTGCCTACACTCCCCTGCTGTAAATAGATATGCATTTGTTACCTGAAGGTCTCTAGTATAACAAGGCAGCGTTTGCATTATGGGTATCAGGTTACTATGACAACTGAATAAAACACCAGGACCTTGAATGAGAGGCTAAAGAGGAGCGTCACAAACCAAAGTTGCACCTGAGGAGATGTGTCAGGAAATGTGTCGGCACGTGGGACTGAGAGAGGCGAAGGCAGGTTGCTATTGTTGGAGCCTAATGACAAATCAAAACACTTAGTACACTTGTTTGTGCAAGCGGAGCGATTCTAAATGCCACAAATTGGGATGGATGGCACCTCAATAATAACCAATATCAAGGATAATTTTCCCTCTCCTCCGTCTCACTCCGTGCACCTGCCATTTATGCAGCGGCTCCACAGTTAATGCTTATTCATTGTGACTCGCTGCTGATGTGTGGGACTGTTAACACAACAGCTGCTGAAGCCCGCTTTTGAAGCAATTACGTTTTGCTTTGACTGATGTAAGGCTCGTGGAGAGCAGAGAGGCATACTAATCAGTTTTAAGTGTCGTAAACTTCTCCTTCAAATGCTCACAGCGGTTTCATTTGGGCGGCTCACGCGGCTGCTTGGTTTACAGTTGTCTTGAGGTCATTATGTGTTTGTTTGCTTGTCGTTTTGAAGTCAATTGGTGAGATTTTGACTCCTTGCGGTGAAATCTTTGACTGGGTAGGCGATGACCCCATCAATGTGTTGTATGTCCACGTTCAATTTGTGCACCGCCTTCCCAAAATCAAGAAGAAGAAAATCAAAATCATGCACGACAGACATAATGAGACGTAAGTATGTCTTTCTATAATTCTTTTTGTCTCTTTGCAGTCAATTTGTGTCCCTTCGGTAATTTTGAGTCCCCGTGGTCATTTTGTTTGTCTTTCTGGTTACGGTTTGTGTCTTTGCAGCTGATTTCCATCTCTCTTGCAGTCAATTTTTGTCTCTTTGTGGATGTGCTCTGTTTCTTTGCAGCCTATTTTTGTCTCTACAGTTGTTTTCACTGACAAGGAACACATCATATGTTCAGTATAAAAGGTAGTTTATTGGATGGTGATGGGATTTGCTGGAAATGGGAAGAGGGTCATGTGTGGAAGAATGGCAGGGTCGTAGAGAGTGATGTAGGGATTGAAGTGAAGGACAAGGGGTTTGAGGGATGGAGGTCGAGATGAGGGACAGGAGGGTGAAGGTGAGGGATTAGGGGTTTGAGGGATAAGGATTTTTCCCATCGGTCTGGGGACTGAACCGACAACCTTCCAGTCCAAACTCCTACCTTTAGGCCCCCACTGCCCAGTTGTTTCATTGATTTTCCAGCAAGACGTGTGTTAACAGTGACTTCAAACAGAGGCTCTACCTACCTACCCACTGGGCACAGGTGTGGGGGTCCGAGGAGTCAGGGTGCCTCTGGGTCTGTGCCCACCAGGCCTGTTCAATAATCCACTCACAATCATACATGTTCTTGCAGGTCCGTCTTATCGCGAACTAACCTCCTCCTAAATATGAAATTTTGGGAACAGCACATCCCTCATTATAGACAAAAGAAGACAACGATAGAAGCAATTACAAGAGGATTAAAGCATCGCAGGCAGAGCAGACTACAGCTTTCAGATTACCTTTTCTTATGACAAATGCTCCTGATGACTGACAGAAGGAGAAATGGGCCTAATTTCGCGAGGGTCAACTCAGAACAATCCAGCTGAGAACACACTGTCTGTTTTTTTCATTGTGGTTGGCCTATTCAAGTCTGCACTCAAGTAGTTTTTCAGTAATTGGAGAGTCGTATTTTGTCACCATCAAGCAAGTTAGAGATGACAGGAAGCATGATTTAATTTTTTTTTCCCTCAAACTTGGAACAGTTTTATCCTGTAGGATCTGAAATGATTTTTATGTAATTTTAATATACTTATACAACAAGATAAATGTTATTATTTTCACACCTCCAGACTGCTAAAATTATGTTATATGGAGGTGTTAATTATTCATTTTATGATGAGATGCATATAAAGAACTCAATATAATTTTAATTAAACATTCATAAATAAGCAGTCAATACTGCCTTTGACTCCTGAAGTGACAGCAGTACTGGGTGCAGGGGGGAGGTGAACCTTTGACCTGGACCGCGGATCCTGTCAGAAAGTGGAAGGAGCACTTTGAGGAACCTCCACCTGAAGGAGGCGGAGTCTAACGGCTCAGGAAAAGCCTCGCCCGTATCCTGGCAGAGGTATCTGAGGTGGTTAAGGAGCTCCCCGGAGGCGCGGCGCCAGGTGTGGATGAGATTCAGAATCATAAATACTCTATTGATCCCCAGGGGGATTCGCCCTGAGATGCTGAAGGCTTATTTATTTATTAATTTATTTATTCAAATTCCCATTAGCCACTACCAAGGTAGCAACTACTCTTCCTGGGGAGCACAAGTAAACACTACATCATAATGTAAAACTATTTAAAATTCAAGGCAAAAGGAGACAAAACAACAAAAACTACTACTGACTACAATAACAGCATCATGTTATAGCTAAAAAATAGTAAGGCATTTCATTCCACTCAGCCAGGTCGGCTGGCAAAACACATAGATGCAGAGACACAGCGAGTGTCCTTGCTAACTGGGAAGGCTGGGAAGGCTAACAAGACACATAAGACACAAAAGACACCAAGCAGTCCAATCTGGCAAATGGACCACTGGCCCCGTTTCCACTGCAACCTCCCTGCTTTTAAGCACGATTGCAGATTGGCTGCAGCTGCTGCCAATCACTGCAGCTGCAAGGAGGGGGAGGGGCGGTACCTGGGCACAGGAGAGCACAGAAATCAACACTCACTGTGGCACGAAACAGTTTTTCAGAGTTGAGAAGTTTTTGAGAAGTGAGAAACAACCTCTCGATGTATGTCAGGTATTAAAGTTGTGGCCATCAGTACCGTATAATAACTGATCACACAGGACATTTGGTATCTTAACCAATGACAGACAGTGGAACAAAGAAACACTGTTCATACTGTAGGAAGTGATCTTTGTTTCACTGACAGTCTGTCTCATCATGATACAGTTAGTGATCACTTAATACTGCTTAAAATACACAATGACTCACGATATTTAAAATAATATTTGACCTATTGCGCAAAACTAACCACCCACCCATGTTTGTTGATTTGCATTGTGTCAAATCTATTTTAGTTTACCCAAGTTTTTATCTGTTTGTTAAACTTTTCCCTCCTGACCAGCTCTCTCTGTCTAATAAGATGATTCATGACAGTTAGCTTGTTTAGGAGTAAACTGGTGGAAAAAAACTATATAAAGAAATCCCACAGCTGTAACAAAAGAGAACCTACATGTAATGCTCCAAAAAGGAAGTTGATGAGGATGATGTCAGTATTTGCTCAGTCACTGATCTGACAGAATGGTGTGTGTGTCATTTAAGCACACTGTCACACTGTGTGGTAACTTCCTTCATTACCATGATCCAAGTCCCACGACCCTCCTGCTGCTGTTTGCTCAATCTACAAATCTGCTGCTGAATAATCCCCAACAAATCCACTATGTGCAAAGCATTTAAAACTACAGTTCCCAGCTGTTTCAGGGAATAACTGAAATATGAAAAGTGATATTTGATGTACATTTTCAGCTTATCATCAGTGCCTGAAATGTTCAGGAGTATGAAGGCCCACTAGGTGGGGCTTCATATTTAGAAATGAAAGTATCTCCATTCTGTTCTGTTTTGTTTCCTTTCTGCTGAAGAAGATGTCTGATACTACTTCTAAAAACACAAGTGATATGGTTATTTGGTCCCTTCTGTGCAGAACAAAGTCCATTTTACCAGTACAGTTGGACTGTGTCATGATGTTAGTAACCTGTACCAGTCCACTGTAGTACAACAGTACACTAAATACTTGTCCTGGTTCTTAATTTGAGCCAAAAAATAAAAGTTGGCCCATGTTGTGTTCATGTCCTTGTTTGTTTCATCTTGTGAAGTCTTTTACAATATTTTTGTCTTGCTATGTCTTTTATGCCTTTTTCATCTTGTTCAACTGTCTTTTTTTCTGTCTTGTAATGTCCTTTAAGCCATTTCTTATATTGTTTTTGTCTTGTTACATATTATTATGTCACTTCCATCTTGTTATTGTTGGGCTGTTTTTGCTTTGTTACATTTTTGATGTCGGAAAGGCTCTGCACAATGATACAAAACTTTTTTTAAAAAATCAATAATTCCTCTCAAATGCATTAAAACAAAAGTAATGAAACTCTTAAGAAAATGTAAAGAGTAGAAATAACAGATATGTGTGGTAAAATGTAGGAAGTAATAGTAAAACATTGTCAGAAAAATTCTACTTAAGGACAGTAACTAAGTATTTGTACTTAGTTACCTCCTTGCAGAGGTAATATTTGTAATAATGGAAGTGTAATAATAGTAGTAGTAGTAGTGTTGCATTGGTGTAGGGTATGAATGACATTTCTGTTTTTAAAGAAATGTCCACACACACACACTGTATGTCAACATTTTACTCTGCACGTCAACAGAAATGTTGTAAGAAAGTGTTGAGTGAACTCGGAGTCTCTGCGGCGTCTCAGAATGGCAGCGCCGGCCCTTTTTTCACTCAGTAGACACTCAGTCTGTTTCCTGTACAGCTGTCAAACGCTCGGCACCATCAACAACATGGCAATACGCAGGAAAGACAGCTTCCTCTGGGGAAGAGGTAGAAAGCTATTATTTCTTGTTTTTAATATATATATATATATAAATCATTATTTTATTATATTATAGGAAAAACTGCTGCTCAAAAACAAATGACAAGGTTGTTGTAATATTCTTGCTTAAATCACCTGTGTGGTTTAGTCTATAGAACTCACTCAAAATGCTGCTAATTTATATTCTGTGTTACAGACTTCAGATATGTTGACTAAAGTATCCTCTTGTATGTTTTGCTTTTAATATGAAATTCAAAATGGCATGTAACACATATTATTTAACAGTTCTGTTATGCCACTGTATTATTTGAAGCCTGTGAGATACTATGGTTTGTTTACTTAATGCTGAAACTTAATTTAAATTGTCCATCTGGACAAACACTTAACCAAATGAATGTGAACTGTCCTTTAATGGCCACAATGCACTCAGGATCAACCCAAGTCATTGAAAAGAGGAAGAGAAGCTGCTATTTTAAGCCCTGTTCTTTCTCTCATTCATCAGTTTCTCTAACTAGTGAACAGGGTTGGGAGACTTACTTTAAAATGTAATCCAATGCAGTTACAAATTACCTGTTAAAAATGTAGTCAGAAATCTAATATTGAAGTAAAACAACTTGATTACGTTACTTTTGGATTACCTGAGCACCACAAATGCTGGAACTGTGCAGCCTAATCCAACGTTTTATGTCTGTTGTTTAGCGATTGGTCTGTCACTAGCAGCTGGTCTGTGTTGCTAAAACATCCTACAAAACATCCTAAAAAATCATGAAAGAGACATCTCATTCATAGACAACATGATGACAAAGGAATTAAAATGCAATTGGTGTGTGTTAGCGGTTGATCTGTGTAGCTAAGATTAGCAGTTGTCTGTGTAGTTAGCATTAGTGGCTGGTCTGTTGGTCTGTGAAGCTAACATTAGCAACTGGTCTTACACATAAATGTTAATGTTAAGATAATGTCGAAATTTCCTCCTAATTAAGATTAGAAACCAGATTAGCTGGTTTCGCTGAGACCTGAGTGGTGTTGTGAGACTGTGTGTACACTGCACATATCATTCTTTATTTTTAAATAGTAAGCTTATAATCCTCATTTTTACTAAATGTAAATGTAATGGAATACAGTTACCTTTTTCTTCTAATTTCCTGTTACACA
Source organism: Lutjanus erythropterus (assembly GCF_056507025.1). Taxonomy (NCBI): domain Eukaryota; kingdom Metazoa; phylum Chordata; class Actinopteri; order Lutjaniformes; family Lutjanidae; genus Lutjanus; species Lutjanus erythropterus. The sequence continues at coordinate 5,504,177 of NC_139335.1, forward strand.
TAATCCATTACTCCCCAAGCCTGATGGTGAGGGATAAAGTTGAGTTGCATGCTGGTCTGTGAGAGCCAGTGTAGGCGTGGGGGAGGTTGTCAAGACAGTCCACAGTGCTGAATGTCTACTGACTGCTTATATGCCACCATCCTGAACTGCACTTGTGTCAGTACTGAGGCTTTTTGTCGCCCTACAGCTCTACAGAAAGACCCCCAAGGAGAGAGGAGGCAGGGTGAAACCATCAAGATTCACGAGTATAAGCTGCTGGATGACATTCAGGTGAATACAGCCTTCCAAGGTCTCACATTAAAATCCCTCATTATTTTCTTTTTTTCTTTCCCATGCACCCACTCCTGACAGCCTCAGCAGAGCTTTTTTTTTTGTTCACAGCACACAAAGAAGCTTCAAACTTTTAATTGAGCTACGAAGGATTTGAAGGTTATTTTATAAATGTGAATGACTGAGGCTGTGGTAATAGCAGACCTTGGTCCCAAGCTCCCATCACAGCTCTCTTTCTCAACACCCTCTTTCAGAAGCTGAGGTTGGAGATCGATCACGTCACGCCAGGAATCCACGGCCCTGCAATGAAGGAGCAGAAGTGAGTATGAGCAAATTTTTTAGAGCAGCTCTTCTGTGAGTCAGCATGGCCTCTTCCTCTTGATTAAGTGACACTTCAATGCAGTTTAGACTCCCACACCACACGCAATGCTCAGTTTGACTAATTCACACGACCAGCTGTATTGTGAGTTTTATTTCCCTGTGTCAGAAGTCAAAATAGCTTCCAAAAGAAGCTGCCTCTGCAGCTGAAGACGTCTCTGAGCTGCTACTCAAACCTTTAAACCTGACGTTTGTGAAATGTTTTTCACTGAAAAGCCTATCATACACTGGTTCCTGACCTGCTCTCACAGCCCTATCAGATGCATTCAAGTAGTCCTTTCAGGCAGCCATGTTTTTTATCTATTAGGCCAGGGTTTGAATTACACAGCCCTGTTTAACAGTGCGCAGCGCTACTAAAACATATGACATGCCCATGCACACATGGAAGTGTGCAGCAGTGCAATCAATACATTTTACTGTCACTACTATAAACAGTTAATACTGTCAATAACATTTAAGAGACGCTAATTATCAACAAGGCTACTGTTTCCCTGTTTGGGGAGATACGGGCAATAAGAAATTTGGTCACCATCGTTTAGCAAACTTGTGTTCTTTAAAATCTACAAATAGACGTCTTGAAAAGAATAAAACTATAATCTGTAATGTGGTAAATGAACAGTGTTTTAGAGCTCCCCCTAAATGCCTCAAAGTAAACTTTCAGGGGAGCTCGTGTCCTTCTCTGAGGAGCCAAGCTCCCCTAAAATCCCCCATGATTCAAACCATGCATTAGGCCTGTTTTAAGTTACTTAACTGGTAACCATTCAAACCATTTCAACTGTCTGGGGTTAGTTAACTATTTTAACTGGTTATTCGTTACTTCTAGCGCACTATGTTAACTGTTTATCCATCACGTTTAGCTAAATATTTCATTCGTTTATCACTATACTTTTAGGTAACTATTTCAAAACTGTTAAAACTGTTAATCCATTACTTTTAGCTGACTAATTTCCATCACTTTTAGCTAATTATTTAACTTCTTCCCCATTACTTCTAGCAAACTATGTTAACTGTTTATTCATTACATTTGGCTAAATATCTGAATGGTTTATCCACTATTTTGACTGTTTATTCATCACTTTAAGTGAACTATTTTTAACTCTTTATCCATTACTTCTAGCAAAGTATTTCAACTGTTAATCCATCACTTTTCAACATTTTATCCTTCCCTGATTTTTAGCTATCTCAGCATTTCATCCATTACTGTTGGCTAACTTTCAATGTTCAGGTGTTACAGTTGACTCAGTATGTGTAATTGTAATTTCTTTTTTTAATTTAGTTGAGCCATGCAATCTTCCCACATACCCCCAGGCAGCCGCAGCAGCAGTACCCCTGGTTGGTAATAGAATAGTGTGTCTAGATTAGTGGAGGGGAAAGTGTGGTCAGCTCTGGCACAATTGTCTTTTGCGAGTGTGTGTACGTGCCTGACTAACTACATATTTGGACTTCTTGTTTTTTTTGTCGCTGCCTAGTAGAAAGTGATAATAAAGTGTAAGTGTTTTTAGCTAGAACCATATTACTGGCATTGCAACCACAGGTTCTCACAATCTCACCGCCCCTACCCATTAAAAACCTAACACCCACCACATCATCATCACAAATACACCCTCACAAATGAAAAGAGGTAAGAAAAAAAGAAAAAAAGAAAATTTTCTGAGGAGTTTGTCAGATCCGAAATTGATACCAAGACAAAGCCTACACAGTTTATATGTAGGCTAGTATACAGCACTACGGAGCCCCTCTGGTGACATTGGATGAAAAAAAAATAATGCGTGGCCACGCATTATTATCTCGTGGCCACGAGATAATAATGCGTGGCCACGAGATAGTAATGCGTGGCCACGCATTATTTTTTTTTTTCATCCAATGTCACCATAGGGGCTCCGAGTCTCTCGCTAAGAATTACTCCATGCCTTGCCACAAGTGACTGAAGTATGTCATTGTAATTCATTCCTATATTAAAATAAAATGAAATTAAATCAAACTTGTCCATGATAAAACCAACAGTCTGCATGGGATGACTACAATAACTATCTCGTGACCACGCATTAACTATCTCGCGACCACGCATTAATTATCTCGTGGCCGCGCATTAACTATCTTGTGGCCACGCGTTATTATCTCGTGGCCACGAGATAGTAATGTGTGGCCACGCATTACTATCTCGTGGCCACGAGATGCTAATACGTGGCCACGCATTATTTTTTTTTTTTCATCCAATGTCACCAGAGGGGCTCCGTACAGCACTGTATATACAAGAACAATCGTAGAAGTAGTCCAAATAACTAATTTTATTCTTCACTTTTAGGATACAAACAATGAAACAAGCTTAGCATTATTTGCAAATCTCCACTCTTGGTTTAAAATAAAAATTGTTGTCTGTCACTGTTGTTGCAGTAAAAATGTTGTGAGGAGCAGGAGATTCTTACGAGGGAAAAAGAAATTCAACATGGACCCCAAAAAGGTGAGTTTATACACATACATACAGTTATTCTGTGTGTATATAAACAGGAAAAATGGCATTTAATGATCATAAATCCTGTACCTAAGTACATACTTTTACATCTTGTACATTTTACTCTTACTCCTACTACATCTGTCTGATTTAGTTACTAGTTACTTTTCAGATTACAATTTTTCAAACCCTTCCTGTCCATTGAAAAACATGTGCCTCTATTTTTGGTGATTCTGAATGTTAGCGATAACCAGAAGAACTGCAGTAAGTTTTCTTTTACAGATTGAGTAAATTCTCCTGCTTCTTAAGCCAAATAAACTCTTTAAAAACCCTCTTAGATCAACTGGAAAATGCATCGTCCGAAAGCTGAAAACAGCCCGTTTTTCTGATTTTTTAGAGATTTGTGGTGCTCGCAGGACGCTGGTACCACAAACATATGATGATCTTGTAGAATACGATGCAATGCTGTAGATTAAACTACCCAACAGTGTATGAAGTAGTTTAAATTAGCTCTTCTTTAGCAGTATACTGCAAATAAGGCAGCGGTAATATTAAAATACTTTGCAAAGTTAATTAATTGCTATTTTCTAATGTATCAAAGCTGAAATAACAAAATCTTGTTATTTTTTTTCTTCAAAATATGACCAAAATTTTCCGATTTACACTCTGACTGTGTCTCTTTTAACATTTTCCTTCCATTTTAGAGATAATTAATCAGCTAATCTTTAATGTTTTGAATATAAAGTTTTAACAATAGTTAATCACATATGTTTTGGAAAGCTGGAAATGAATCAAATCTGTGAATAAATGATGATGATGATGATTAACACTTAGAAACAAAACATCCTGTTTTGTAAATCGTTCCTGTTTTTATGCTACAGTCTTCTCTATGATTCCTCTATACAAGCAAAATCCTGTCAGCAATGCAAGCTGAGGAAAAACAGGAAAAAATAGCAAACATTTTGACCAGAGACGATACAAAAATATGCATAGACTGGTGAATTGATGAATAATACACATTTAAGAGTAAAACAAAGAGCAATCATTGTTTCACATCTTTATATTAGTGATTATCTGTCAAGAAAAAGCCTCAGAACATAAGTATATCTGTCAATAAAGTAAAACCATTTTACTGCACAATGAATACTGTAACTTACATTTACTTTAGGTAAATTTAACTTGTACTTAAACACTTTTACTACAGTTAGGTTTTCATTGCAGGATTTGTACGTGTAGTAGAGTATTTTCACAATGTGGTATTTCTACTCTACCTAAAGTAAAGGATCTGAGTACTTCTTCTACCACCTGAACACAGAGTACACAGTCCTTTAATACAGAGTGTGTTACATCATCTCTGTGTTCTACATGCCATTTGATTGAGTCACAGTAAAGGTACAGCGCACAAAATTCTCCTTTCACTCGATTCCGCTTCTGTAGATCTGAAGGTCAACAGACAGACAATAGCAAAGATATCTCACACAGCGGATGTGGATTTGAGCTCTGTGTGTGTGCGTGTGCGTGTGCATGCGTGCAGAAGTGCAAACTGCACAGACACAGACGCAGATGACTAAATAGCGAGAAAACCCACATCCTGTTCCCTGAAGTGGGGCAGAAGCGCCACTTCACCACAGCGACCTCCGTCTTTCCGTTTTTTCCTCTCTTGCGTTCTCGGCATTAAAAACGCAGTCCCTTGGCCTGCGATCGCTCGGGGCTCAGGCCCGAGGACGCGTACGAGTGGGAGGATGAGAAGTCTGAAGACGTCTTTGGATTAATGGTGTCATTGAGTGCAATTGATTTGAAGAACTCTTCGGCGCGAGTACGCACTCAGAGTGAAGGGTCATATTTTGAAGATTTGGCTCTGAGCACCCTTTGAGATTTACAGATAACAGCACGCCGTCTTCATTCAACCTCTGATCTTCAGAATCTACACTAGTGATTAGTGACAACAGTGACTCAAAAGGAGAAGAAGAAAACTTTCTTGATGTCTGGTGTGACTTTGTTATTAACCCTCAGCAGGTAGCAGAGTTTAAACACAAGTTTTGGCGAACATGAAACATGAAACATGTATGAACACATAAAACCTTTGATTTGACTGAACATTTAGGGCCCTATTTGGACAATCCATACCACATGGTCCAAAGTGTATGGCACAAAGACATTTAAGGTGTCCAACTCCATTTTCCTATTGAAACAGCCCATAATGTGGGTGCAAAGGTGAATAAAACCTCATCCTCCTGCCTCTGGTCTGTTGCTATTTAAATGATAGATTCAGCAGTTGGAGAGGCAACATGACCCACTTGTAGTGATGCAGGAACTGCTGTCAATCTGCATGCAGGGTCAATCAATCGTAATTAACATTGTGATTAACAGTGGATTGGCTGTAGGTGGGTGAAATCGGATGAGGAGTCTCCCTCTGTCCTAACTGCGTGTGCGTGCTTTACGCATGATCCGAGGCACAGCAGCACGACTGCAGTGACTTTCTGCCGTCTCATTATAGCTATGCACCAGCATTTAGCCTGACCACACCTCATTTTAAGACCAACACTCCCATGGGTGCATTTGCTACCCACACTGGACAAAAAAATGACAACTACATCAGTCAGAAAATAGCAAAGACAGCTGCTCCATTTTGCAATGGGTGTAAGAAGAAAAAAAAAGTTTTTTTGTACTAATAGGTTACATTATTCACATTTAGGTAATTATTTATTGTTTTACAAGTTTTTCTGAAATTTTAAACGTACAAATGAGGCATTATCCAATCTCTTCAGTTTTCCTTTACTTAACTCATTAGTGTGACTCCATTTCTTTCCAATCTGTAAAATGACAGAAAAAAAAGGTTTTCAGACCAGTTTTGTGGTGAGAGATGAAGAAGCTGAACCATGTGAGGAAGCCTGCAAAAAAGGGAACCAACATGACCCCCAGAGAGTCATGTCACAAATAAAAACCCTGACATTAGTTTCCTCAGGATCCTGCCTCTTTTATAAAGTATTGCACCATAAGTGTGAGTGTAAAAGGACAAAAGTTGGTATGTTACCAAGAGGCAACACCGCACCATAGTAGGTTTAATAAACACCTAAATGTGTTTTTTGATATTTTCTTTCTACTAGTCAGAAAGAAGACAAGTTACTGAAGCAAAACAAAATTGATCATTGCATGAAAATATGTTTTTTACCTTAAAAACTCACTGTTGTTTGGTCGTGTTTCTGTGTGTTAACATGTACTTTTGTATTTCATTTGCATTCTCCTGGTTTCTAAATATTTTTCATACAAATCGGACTCCCCTCCTGTCGTCTTGCAGGGTGTCCATTACCTGGTTGAAAACAACCTGCTGGAATGGCGAGCTGAGTCAGTGGCAGAGTTTCTTTACAAAGAAGAGGGACTGAACAAGACGGCCATCGGCAGCTTTTTGGGAGAAAGGTAGAGCACCCACACAAGTGATCGGGGTATTAACAGGACGGTTTGAATTCTTTGAAGTGTGGTTGTATGAAGTATTCAGTTATAGTCGGTGTATTACCAACTGTAGATGACAGTCGACGCAGCCCCAGTTTGCAGCAGGAGTACAGATAGGAAGCTAAGCAATGTGCTGCAGTAGACAGGCATCAGTAGCAAAATGAAATTTAGCCACATGCTATATTTAGAATATTTTCACTGCTTTGTTTTGTCATCAGACAGCCTTTTCTGACCGGAAACCACCATCATATGATCCAAATATCACTCTCCCCTGAGCCACCAAACCGCTTTCGTAAAAACAGTCATTTTACCTCACAGAACACAGGAGTTGCATGTCAATCGCTTTGACACTGTGTGTTATTGTGTAACTTGGTGTAATTGTGCAAACTTTGGTGAATCTTAACTATCTAGTAAAATCTTTGCAAAAGAAGTCTGATTGCTTTGGAGAGAGCAATAAGATATATTACTGGCATTTTCCCATCGGAAAAGGCTGTCTGACAGGAAAGTAAAGTGGTGAAAATATTCAAAGTATAGCGTACACTTAAGCTGATACTGATTTGATTCGGTGTCATAATACTTTTGCTGCTGACCTTGTCCACAGCAGTACATCACTTAGCTTCCTACACCGGTTACACCAGTACTCCTGCTGCTTCTCCAAACTGGGGCACTGCAGACCACCATCTGCTTACTTAAAAGCCAAACCAAGGACAAGGACTGCAAGTTGTCTAGAAGCTAGAAGTCCTATAAACATGGCATGGGTTGCTTTTTTATTTAAATATAACAATGCCTGCATGTATCGTCCCTGTCAAATTAATAGATTAAATTAAATTAAATAAGATTATTGTAGGTAATACACTGACTATGGATAAGTAGGTCATAGAACCTTACTTCAAAATATCCAAACTTTCCCTTCAACATATGGATGTAACTATAAGGCTGAACTCTACTCTGATACCTCACATTTCTATTTTTGGTGTTTTTTATGATTCTTTTCCTCACAGGGAAGAGATGCACCTGGAGGTACTGAAAGCCTTCGTGGGCCTGCATGAATTCTCAGACCTGAATCTGGTGCAGGCGCTGAGGTTTGTGTCACAAAATAACAAATGCACGCAAGCAGCTGGGAAAGTCAGCACGAAATGTTGCGGCAGTTTTAACCTTTAGTCTTGTTTTGTGATGCTGTAGAAACCTCCTCCCTCTTACCAGCATGTGCTTGACATTGTGTGTGTGTTTTTACACCTCTGCCATCTTGCAGGCAGTTTCTGTGGAGCTTTCGTCTCCCGGGAGAGGCTCAGAAGATTGACAGGATGATGGAGGCGTTTGCAACTCGCTACTGCGACTGTAACCCGGGGGTCTTCCAATCCACAGGTACGAACACAAAGAGGCTTTGTCTCGCCTGATTCACTCGCTCAGGAAATCCAATTAAAAAGTTTTATTATGTTTCATTAATTTCATAGATTTAAAAGAAACTCTAAAAGATGAGTTATCCTCTGTCACAGTAACTTCTTATCTCTCCCTCATTGATCAGAACAAACATATTGTTCAATTTAAATGTTTCTGCTCAGGCAGCGTTCACACAAACTTATTATTTTTAATGGGTGCAATTTATACGGCTGAAGCAGTGATAATGATGTACAGCTGAGGGAAACTAACTGTGGTTTTCTGCTTTCTGTGTGTCCGTGTGTGTGTGCATAAAACAGACACATGCTACATCCTGTCGTTTGCCATCATCATGCTCAACACGAGTCTCCACAACCCCAACGTTAAAGACAAACCCAGTCTGCAGCGATTTGTGTCCATGAACCGAGGAATCAACAACGGCGAGGACCTGCCCTCCGAGCTGCTCACGGTCTGCTATTAATACCATCAACACTCTTTCGTTAGTGTCTTATTTAGGGCTGACCCTAATATTTTAGAAGCTTCTGCTGTTGCTACTTTAATCAGTGTTCAATATAAAACACCAGAAGCTGTTCGTAGAGCGTTTTTCATAGAATATCACCACATGACATTAAAAATGCTATAAAGAGTTTGGCAATCAGTACTTATCGTGTTTGGATACTTGCCACCTTCAGAACCTATTGAGGCTTTTAACTATGCATTTTCATGAGTCTCCATAAGCTATGGCTGCCAAAAAAAAGTCTTCTGGGAAAAGAGAGAATTTAATAGTTGTGGCTCCGGACAGATTTTTCCTCCTTTTTTTGGCCAAAAATGTCTCTTTTTATCGTAAAGGTTGCAGACCCCTGCCCTATGCTATAGCCACACTCCCTTTCATAACTCATGAACCAATAGTCGCAGACGCAGTCCCTTTTTCATCGACGAAAGCTCGCCTGTTCTTGGGCCACGCCCCCAAATTCATTTTTTGATATGACTTAGTTCCACTCCTTATACTTAAGCCATGGAGGTCAAGTTGTTTTATATGTGTGTGTGTTTGAATCCATGCATTCATACTTACATCATGTTTGTTTAACTTTGTTTAAAGAGAGGAAGGAGGCATTTCAACACTGAAAAAAGAGGCAAAAGACTGAAAGAGAGCAAGAAATGGAGCAATTCTATGAAGTATGATGAGTCTCAAAACCAGATAGAAAAATATAAAAAGTAAATAATTGCTCATCATTCATGATGAGCCACACAAGGCTTCCACCCTTCTTTGAACAGAGGAGCAGATCAGTTATCTCCATCCTTCACACTACTGATGAAATATATTTCCAGGTCTGCGTGTTCAAATTAATAAAAGGACCCCATACTTTATTTGAATAGCTCTGTTTTCCTTTAATAGAACAAGTAATCTTATCTGAGGATATACATGTTGAGACATGTTGTTTTAGCTATTTGCCAATACTCCTTGTTGGCGCCATCATCTGTTTTTCCTGTAACAAACACAGTTCAAAAAAGTTTTGTTCTTGCTCTTTGGGTTAACGACCTTATGAGAAAAACTTGGGTTCTAAAGTTAATTGTATCGCTAAAATGTCTTTCATTATATACCTTACATCTTCCCAGGATTTCTTTATCTTGTCACATTCCCAAATACGGTGGAAAAAGGTTGCCTTCGTGGTGACAATACTTTGTCGTCATTATCTAAAGAAAGAGTTTAATAAACCTGAAGAGAAATCCTCACCTGATCTGAATCATGAAAATCCCAAAACTTAGCAAAAAATGTATTTAATTTATTTCCAGTTTGGTTTTTTTTTAATTATTTCATTATGTCCAGTCATCTGGGATTTTGTCTTTTACTCTGACGCAGTGTAATAATGTGATATAAGAAAGAGCAGTGATTCATTTAGCTCAAGAAAGGTCATCAAAAAAAGATGATTGTTTACCTCAGATGACATTTGACATTTCATTTATCTTTCATTGTTTTGGGGATTTTCATTCTCTCATTATCTCCAATCATCTGGATTTTCAGTTTTCACTCTGACAATCAACATCACAATTCTTTAACTTTTGAACTTTTACTCCCACTATCTGGGAACTTGAAATGTTAAATGCGGGGTTTTTCAGTAGTAGTATTTTATCAATAACGTGATCATTTTCTCACGACCGACTGAATCATTTTTGAGGTAAATCAGACTTTTGAAATGGGCATTCTGTCTTGCAGAAACTGTACGCGAGCATCCGCAGTGAGCCGTTCAAAATCCCAGAGGATGATGGGAACGACCTGACACTGACGTTCTTTAATCCAGACAGAGAAGGCTGGCTCCTTAAAATGGGTGAGATGATGGAAAATAAATCAGAGCTGTCTGCAGGCTTGCAGAGGAAATTACAACCAGAGTGTATTTGTGTCATGGTTTTTTTTTTGTTTGTTTTTTTTTTTTTTGTTTTTTTGCTCACTTCCTGTTTTATTTCAGTCTTTTTCTTCCCCATTGTTTCTCTCACTTTACCGCCTGTCTTTGTCCTTTTCCCGCCTTTTTTGATTACCATTTGTTAATTAGTTCCTCACGTATAGTCTTTGGGCCTTTCTCAGAGTAGTCCCTCCCCTCTCCCTCTCTGTCACTGCATTTTGTAGTAATTACAAAATGTTTTTTGCTTGTAATCAGTGCTAATGGAACAAGTGAAACTTTGCTTAAGATTGTTTGGAAGAAGATGCATTTGTCCAGAAACAAGTCGCTGTGTCTCACTGAAATGTTACTTGTGAGATGACTGTGTCTTATATTAAGTGTTAAGAGCTATTTTGACTAGAAATTCGACAAATGTACTTGGCCGGGTTTTTGTGGTGGGTGGCAGATTCCATGCGTTCACTCCATTGTAGGACTAAAAGCCTCTGCAAATAAATGAAACTTCTTCCAAAGCTTCTTTGGTAGCACTTCTCATTTCGTGCAGAGGTTTATTAGCTGCTTGGTTTTAGCTACAGTCCCTGTAACTACATTTTACAATCAAATCTACTGTTTTCTTGGCTAGAGAAGGGTTCATTTGATCCTAAATACAATGTAAACTTAATGTCTGCAGAAATTACATATCTTGGTTTGCGTTCATGTTGTGCAGAACCAGACTCGCTGTCGAGGGATTTAAAGCCACACTGGTTTGAAAAAGGCTCCTTGTTTTTCTCTGTTTCTGTGTTGGTTCATCGTTGCCCTCGTGAGTCAGTTTTTGTTTGTTCGTTTGCCCTCTTTGATTTGACCTGCCTGCCTTAAGGCCTGTTGAACTTTCTTTGTCTTTAATAAATATCTTTGAGCTGCTACTCGTCCACTTCGTCTGCATTTTGGGTTCATCATCTTGATTAGTTTGACACTTTGTGTCCCTTAAACTTCTGTTGTCTTTGTCGAAGGTGGTCGAGTTAAAACCTGGAAGAGGAGGTGGTTCATTCTGACAGACAGCTGCCTGTACTACTTTGAATACACCACAGTGAGTCTCTCTCTCCGCTGCTAAAAAAACTTTATGTCAACAAAATATGGAAATCTCAAACATCCCTCTGGTGGTCGAAAGGTTAAATCTATTTTTAATATCCGCCTCTTCCTCCTCCTCCTCCAGGATAAAGACCCAATCGGGATTATTCCTCTGGAGAACCTGTGTGTCAGGATGCTACAAGACTCAAGCAAATCGGTAGAGTATCATTTACTTCTGCTGTCCTCACGCACATTATCTGCTGCCGCAGAACGTAATGAATAGCACAGCAGCTGCTGAATGAATTTCTAACACAAGTGCTCAAAACAGTGAGTCACAAGGTTATCAAAAGGCTAACAAAACAAGCAGAGCGGCATATGACAACAGTGACGTTGCTACATGTGTGTCTATTTGTGTGTTTGAACAGTATTGTCTGGAGTTATATAACCCCAAAGGACAAAAGATCAAGGCCTGCAAGACGGAGAACAAAGGCAGAGTGGTGCAGGGTAAACACCAGTCCTATAAGCTCAGCGCAGCCAGTGAAGAAGAGCGGGACAGCTGGATAGATGCGATCAGGTGAGAGCCACTGATGCTGCTGAGAGCACATGGGAGGCCAGGTGCCTCCAGTGAGTCATGTTTGTCGAGGCTTAAAGCTGGAACACGCTGATCACAAGGAGTTAAAACAAGCAACAAAGATGACCGGGATGAAATCATCTGACCTCCACAACTACAGAGTTTCTCCACAAAGCTTAACTTTTGTCAGCTTAAATCTAAAACTGCAGCTTCCTGGTCGCCTGGCAACAGCTCAGAGCCAAGAAATACAGAATACATAAACTGCAAATTGTACTTTTTACTTTTTCATATTAAGCAAACGAGATGTAATGTGCTGACTGGTGGGGGTGTAAATCACAATATGATATGATATCAATATTTTGGGCAGCGATACGGTATTTGATCTGACCACAAAGTCAATTTTGATTAAACTTAAAAGCCTGTAATCAATATCACACAATATCATATGTCGGTAATGCTTCAATTTCCAGGTCCCATAATTTCCATGGTAAATATATGGTAATTATCAAGTGACATATTTGAAATTTCTTAGAAATCACCCACAGATTACCTCCAAATTTTTTTGTCGTTGAGTATGTGATAATTAGCAAGAACCTATCCATGTAGCTGGTGTTTTTTACAAAGCAACATACTTGAAAATTCTCTGAATTTACCTGCAAATAACCTCCAACTTTCATTTTAAGTATGTGATCATTTGAAAGTGTCATTTTCATTCATACTTAAAATAAAAGTTGGGGGTAATTTGCAGGTAAATTCAGGGAAATTTCAGCTCCTCTTTCTCTGAGGGCCAACACACTACTGCATGACAAGGGGTGAGATGCAAGCAGGAAGAACTAGCAGCAGCTGTGCCAATCAGCTCACCTGACACTACTCTCATCCCTTCTCACCTCTCTCTCCTCCTGCAGCTGACTGCTAACTCCACCCACCTCCACACATGTGAATGCAGCATTAGGCACTGAGGTGCTCTGAGCTGCATGCTAATGTCAGCATGCTAACATGCTCAGCAGATATAATTTACCATGTTGAGCACCTTAGTTTAGCATGTTAGCATGCTAATTCACACTAAACACAAAGTACAGCTGAGGATGATGAGAATATTAACTCACCAAAATCCCTGTAATTGATCCTGAGGGAGAAATGAATGTCTGCAATCAATATTTGGAGAAATTAATGTAATGTTTTACTCCAGTTAAAGTTTGGATTTGGTTGTCTGAAATTTTGACAGCATTTTTCACTACACTTTCATCAGTAATGAAAATAATCAGTACAAGGGAATAAGTCGCTGGCATGACAAATAGGCAAAAAAAAAAAAAGACTGTTACTCTTGATGACCTCAGTTTTTCTCTGACTCTTCATGTTCTCTTCCAGGGCGAGTATCACCAAGGACCCTTTTTATGATCTGGTGTCTCTACGAAAGAGGAAGGTCATTAACAACAGTTCCTCAAAAGACTGAAAAAAATTGTCCTCGTGGTTAGGTTGAGTGAAACAGTTCAGGAAAAAATAAAACCAAAACTGAATTGCACACCATTTCACAGAAATGTACAAATTAGGAACTAACACACGTGACAAAGTGTAAGCAGTCAGCTAATTTAGTCTTGAAGTGTCAAGTCTTGACATTACTTCTGCAAACTGCACGCACTACTACTACTTCAGGAGGCTGACAACTCCTACTGACCAACATCTGCTGCAGGGGCGGGGCCAGAGGGGCGCCTTGCACCCCCCACCCCCCAACCCACCCCTACCAGAGTCCAGAGGAGATGAGTAGTTGTCACTTGTTAGTGTCATGGATGGATTATTGAACGAGTCCAGGGCCTTTTGATTGAAACTCTGTGTGAACTCCTAACATTTACTGTAAGAAAAGCAATCACAAACCAGATGCAGGATGATCACAAGACACAAAGTGACTTCAAAGAGACGGAAAAAGACTACAAAGAGGCAGGAAATGACCACAAAGAGACAGAAAATGACCCCAAAGAAACAGAATGACAACCAAGAGACACATAATGACCACAAAGACACAAAACAACCACAAGGTGATGCAAAACTACCACAAAGAGACAAAAAAGACCACACAGAGAGACAGAATGACCACAAAGACACCAAACAACTAAAACAGCGACACCACTAAAAACAGACTTGAAATTACCACAAAGATGCTGCATCATTTGTAGTTGTCTCTTTCAAACTGGGTGTCTTGCCGAGGATTTGTCTGTCCCTGTCCAGGGGCTCCTTGTCCCATAATCTGTCCATGACTGTTGGCTATTCGGAGTAGCAGCTATTTATTGACAAAATTTCATATCATGATTGTGTTTGGCATTCATTTATTACACTGAATAACCCATGTAACAATGAATCAAGGCCTGCAGACTAAAGTATTTGTCGAAATTAAAATCTCCTCCTGGTTGGAGGAGCAGGAGAAGATTATGTAGCATTTTGTTAACCGGGAACTTCCAGTGTTTGCACTTTTCTAACTTCACTGACTCACCAAATCATGTAACTTCACTGCACTGCATGAATTGTTGTAAATAAACTGAAAAAGCTCAAAGAACCTGTCAAGTTTTAACATTAACTTATGAATCTTTGCATTTGTACATATGTATATTTCATTTAGCTTGAATATAGTTTATTGAGCCTGTTTTTTTAAATACTGTTTGTGTAATTTAATGACTTTATACTGATGAAGAATCCAACTTGTGAAATAAACTTCTGAAACTGTTTGTGTGTCTGTTTCTCCAGCAGATGGTGCCACATCATCACTGCATGTCACTTTTCACCAGGGAGCTTATCTTCAAATATTAACTTTTACTGTGAGACATTTTATCGTTTTTATCTTTATGACGTGAGAAGTTAGACTACTGAGAAATCCTGTGTGATCTTGTTAGTTTCCTGCATTTTCATAATCAGATAAAGAGGACATCTGATGCATGAAGGCTTTTCCTGTGCAGTTCCTGTCGTGTGAGCGTATGTGATGCTGTGATACAGAGTTGTGGTTTCCTGGGAGCAGGTACACACAAAAAAAACACATTTCCTCACAATGTTTTCTTCACATATGAAAAATACACTTCTCAGCCTTCTTTCTTGCGAGAAGTTTCATCTGAACTACGCAGAAAAGAATTAAAGTGGTAACTTGGACATTTGATGATGATCACTGTACAGAAATAACAGTAAATTATTGTTATTTCACTAAATAATGAAACATTTTGCGTTTCATATGTTATATGTACATGCATAAAAAATATACTTATTCATTTTGTTTGTCTAAATGCCATTTAAAGACAAGTATGTTATCCTACAGGAGGATATAACTTACTTTATATTTTGGGTCGGTAAAAGCCCAGAAAGGTCGAACTCCCTGTTGGAGCTCTTATCAACAAACTGTCAAAACTCCAAGAACAGAAATCCAAATATTGTTTAGGATTTGGGAAGCTAAGATATAGCGTAGATGAAAGTTCATTTTATTCGTTTTTAAAATGAATTGCCATGTTTAACAGAGCCCCAAAAGACATAAAGCAAAAGTTTAAGGTAGAGTCAGTGAGCTTTATCCAATATTTTGGGTCAGTTAAGGGTCGTGAGTGCTGCAAAATAATGAGAAAGAAGAGATGAATTTACGGGCAGAGGGCAGGATCTCTGCAGAAACAGTACAGCCACCACAACACACTTGTAGGTCATAAGTGATCACTGACAGACATTATGTAATATGAGTCTATATGTTGTTTTTTTCTCCATGAGCGTTAAACACGAACTGGACGCTGTTTCAGTTTCACCAGAGGTGGGTCAGATTACCTTGAAATGTAGTCGGTTAGTGAGCACAAAGTACACGGCAGTTTTTGCAGTTAGTGACGCAATGCAGTCACAGATATTCCTTTTTTTAAATCTTTTATCTCAAAAGATTTTCCTGCATATGTTTGTGGAGTTTTTTGATGAACTTTGTTAGAACTAGAACCGTTCTTTCTTGTTGTTGTTATCATCATGATGTCAGTCAGATTTGGTTCGGTCAAAGTTGCGAAATATTAAATCATCCGTCTCTGTTCACTACATCTGAACCTTTCTCACCCTCAGATGTTCTTTTTAAAATACAAAAAATGTGAAATGATCAGTTTTCTTATTGGTATTGTCAATGAGAAGCAGGTTATTATCAGTTATTGAAAAAGAAAATCCATATCATGCATCTCTGTTTTTTGTAATCTGATAATTTGATCCTAATGACATGTAATCTGTTACTCCCCAACTCAATAAATCACATAATAAAGTCTTTTGTCTTCAGTTAGACCAGTCAAGCTGCCTGTTTCTGTAGCTAACAGTAATCTACGGAAGTTGAGAGCCGGCCATGTTGCAATTATTTTTAATGCCGTTATCACAAGATCAGTTAATTATTTTGTCATCTTGAGATAACAAAGTTTGTTTTCTCATGAGTGCAGTTTAATTTATCCTCTTATCTTGACAAGAAAGAAGTTTGTTTTGTCAGGATAATGAATAATGTGATCTCGAGATCACATTAAAAAAAAAAAAAAAAAACAGCTGTAAGCACAGCCACCTGAACATAATGGTGCAGGTCGAGATTTGACCGCCATCTTCTTAAGGTAATAATACACTGACTGACTGAAGTACCTCATACAACCCCACCTCAAAAAATCAGAACTAGCCCTTTAATTCCCCCAACACTGAACACAGGCCCATTCTTCACAGGGTCTGGGACACTCGAGACATTCACCACTGTCTCCACTGTCTCTCTGCTGGACTGGTTTGACCTCACTGTACTGTATATGTTGATTTATTCTCTTATATTTTACTATACTTACCACAAATTCTATTCTATATCATAATTACTATATTATTTAATTGGTGACACAATTTAATTCAGATGTACTTAATAATCTGATTGCTTTGTATTATTGCATCTTAAATTTAATTCAGGTCAAATTAAAAGTTTTCCAATTTTCCAACTCAATTATTTGTTTTACTCAAACCTAAAATATTCCTCCTGAACAACCTGATGGTGTGTTTTCAGGAAAAGTCGCATTCATTCTAGTAATCTTTGTGTGTTATTTTAGTTTGTTAGATATAATCAATATAATTTCTAATGTTAGCCTGACGTAAACAAAACAATCATCATTTTATATGTAACACAATACATTATTTGATCACAAAATAGGATTCTGTTTTACCTTCCTTTCGAGTCACCAAAAGAAAATTGTCAGTTAACTGCAGGGCTAAAATAAATGTATTATAATGCTGTTTTTTCAAACATTTGTCCTTTTTAAAACATTTGAGATTTTGCTCTGGTTCAGCGATTTGGATGTTGCACTCGGCCAAACTGCAATTAATTGTGCAGCCCTTGCTGGTACTCAAGAAGCATAAACAGAGAACAGAAAAGGTCAATAACATAAAAAAAAATCATAAAAACAATTTAAAAAGATGAGATTTATCTGCTGGTTTCATGTCTTTTATTAAATTTTTGCTACAAAATTTTGATTATTTACATCTCAAGTGGTTCTCAAGGATTCACATTTTCATCTCTGTCGGTTTCACCTGGATTAAAAAAGAAACGTCCAGACGGTCGTCGCGCTGTGTGGCGCGGCGGGACGGGACGGGACTGTGTGTCAACATGGCGCCACTCAGCACAGCCTGCATTATTCACAGCCTGTACAAACGCACGCTGACCAACACTTATTCTGTTACCATGGGTCCTCTGTAAGGCGACACTCAGGGACAACAGCACAACTGATCACTTTTCCTGTCTCCATAGCAACCAGGTCAACTCACAGGTGTGATGTAATCCACCCACGCTTCAGTACCTGGGTCACAGCCTCTGTGGTGTTCAGGTTCAAGCATACGAGTGTAAAATATAAAACTGCAGAATAATTTAATAAAAAAAAACATTAAGAAAACTAAACTAATGGCCATGAACTCTGCCTCCATTAACACTTTGGCTTCCATGTTTAGATTTTGTGGATTTTGATTGGTTAAACTACAACGCGCCATCAGGGGTCAGTCCACAGCAGGGACTTTCAGCCCAAACTGCAGCACTGAGACACCGTCTGCACTCACGTCCTGTAAAGTCACCTGGTTACAGTAAGGTGATACAGTGACTCAGCATGTTTGATCATGACATCCTGCTCTTTGTGACTCGAATGAGAAACTGTCCTCTTGTCTTTGATCTCATGATTGGATGCAGTTCTTCTTTTGATGCCGCCGGCGGCTTTTGGATCCTGTTGAAGAGACACAAAGGACAAATGAATTAAAAAAACATAATTAGTAAAGTAAAGCACCGGCACTTCTTACACCTGCAATAACTGATTTCTTTTGCAACTCGGACGGTGGAAACAGGCAGAGAAGTAAAATGTCCTCACACTCTTCACTCTAGTAGAAGTATAGATATTAAAAAAAAAAAATAGAGTAAAAAGACAGGTAAAAGTTTGAACTTCTTTACTGAGGCAAAGTTAACTGACCCACGGCCGAGTCTCCCTCTCCATCGTTTCATCTTGTTTTGTCACTTTTTGTTGTCACTTGTTCTGTTAGTTACATCTGTTTCATCTTCTTTTACATAATTTTCCCGTTTGTTACGCCACTTCCATCTTTTTGAGGTCTTTTGTATCGGTTTTTGTCTTACTCTGTTGCATTTCATCTTGTTACATCTTTTTCTTTTGTTTCGTCGTCTTACATCTTTTTGCTTTTCGTCTTTTTGCATTTCTTTTTCGTCTGGTTACATCATTGTTTTGTTACGTCTTTAATGTAATTTTTCATCTTGCTCTGATATTTGTCTTTTTCATTTGTTTCGTCTTCTTACATCTGTTGTTTATCGCCTTGTTACATCATTTTTCATCTTGTTATGTCTTTCACATAATTTTTCATCCTGTAACGATGTTTTCATCTTGTTTTGATATTTTTTTGTCTTGTTGCATCTTTTTTATGTTGTTTACTTTTTTGTCTTGTTACATTTGTTTTGTCTTGTTATGCCATTTTTTCTTTCATCTTGTGGTGTTTTATGTAATCTTTTGTCTTGTTATGTGTTTTTTTTTGTGCCTTTTTTATTTTGTTAAATCATTTTCTCTTTGTTATGCATCTTCTGTGTGATATATGCTGATGGACACACAAATGTTATTGTCCCATCCATTTATCTTCAGTCTTGTTGTTGGGAAGGCGGTGCACAATGATGCAAAGTTAAATCAAATAATTCCCCTCACACACATTAAAACTAAGCTGAGCAGAAAGTACAGATGTTTGTGTTAAAATGTAGGAGTAAAAGTTGAAAGTTGTCAGAAAAATAAATACTCAAGTGAAGTACAAACTATTTGTACTTAGTTACTTCTCATCTTAAGATTGTAATGACCATAACTAATAATGCCATGAAAGTCTTTATGGTTATAGTAGCTCATTAATGTCATCAACATGAATCTTATTTTGAAGGGTCATAATTAATTAATTAATACATCTATGGATATGTACTGTCACACATGACAAGTCAGGAACAAAGCCTCTGACTGGTTGACAGACTCAAGCAAAAGCATCATGGGATTGCCACTGGATGCTAACAACATGCTAATATTAACGCCTGTTTTCAAGATGAAAAATATTAAATTGCGACATTTTTAAAAACTCTGAATAAAAGTTATAGTTAAACGAAATCATACAGACGACATGTGAGCACGTACCGTCTTCATCTCCTGTGTTGATGGTCTGCAGAGACATACTTCTCTGGATGACCTTTGACGGCTTCTTGATTTTAGTTTTCAGTGGACTTGGTTTGTCAATGATCTCAAACGTGTCCTCCAGCTCATTTCCTGCAACGCCATTGGCCTCTGGCACTTTACAAGGGGGGGCGGGGCTCTGAGGAGTGACCACGCCTTCCTCTATAGTCTCTGTGCCCTGATTGGCTCCTCTGCCTTTCAAGAAATGCCTAAAAGAGCTGCGTTTCTTCAATCCCGCGGCGGCCTGGTTCTTCTTCACGCCTCCCTTTCCGTCCTCGTCGTCCTCCTCCGCAGGTGAGCCGGGACTCTGCGGTGGGACTCGGTCCAGCTTGTCCCTGCTGTTCCTGCTGGCATGAGGGATGTTGTTCAGCAGGCCGTTCCTGTGGTTCAGCCCGCCGACCAGCGAGTCGCTCGGAGTCGACAGGTCCTGTAGGGAACCTGTTAGGCCCCTGCTGTTCCCAAAAACTAAAGAGTACTTAGGATTGTGGTATTTATGTGCAGGCACCTTCAGGTCGATCTGTCTGGAGTCGTTGACAGACACCTGAAAGCGAGACGTAGAGACGGGCAGAGGCCGGATATGCTCCACCTTTGGCTTGGGGACGGGCGTAGGTAAAGGCGGCTTGGTGATGTTGAACTCCCTGTAGAGGTCCACCTGCTCAGACACGGCGTACAGCTCCCTGAAGTCGTTGTCGAAGGAGTCCACAATTTGTCCCGACATCACGGTGATCGTGTTCCTGTCCATCCGAGAGGAACTCCAGGTGAAGCTGGAGGAGAAAAGACAGATCTGAACCAAAACCGTGGTGTAAAAGTACAACAGAACTCTTAAAGACGCAGCCTGTCCAAAGGTAACAAAATTTTTTTTTCTTCTCTTTTTACAAATAAAAGAAAGAAGATAGAAATAAAACCCAGAAAAAGAGGAATCTTCTGGGGTTACTGAAGGCAACAAGGCACAATGTCTGTGCAAGTGTATGTGTGTGTGTGTGTGTGTGTGTGTGTGTGTGTGTGTGTGTGTGTGTGTGTGTGTGTGTGTGTGTGTGTGTGTGCCTGTGTGCGATCAACAGACCTCCATCTTGTCTGCCGCTAATCTGAAATCCTACTGGACTGATCTGGACTGATCAGCCTAATTTTTTGGGGGGTGCATTCTTGCCTGTATGCTGAAGGACCTCCGTGATACACAATTGTTTAAAACCCTGTTAATGTAGCTTTTATGCCTTTTTTTTCATGTCATCCCATTCTTGAACACCTTATGGAAGATTTCTTCAAACTTTGCACGAATGTTCACTTGGACTCAAGGAAGAACTGATTAGATTTTGGTGGTCAAAGGTCAAAGGTCACCATGACCTCACTAAACACAATTTTGGCCATAACTCATATACACAAGAAGAATTCATACGCTGACAAAATTACACAGAAATATCTAATAGGATAAAATGATGAGGTTATGACATTTTATATCCCAAAGATCAAAGGTCAACTTCACTGTGACATCATAATGCTCAGCTCTCTATCAGTCATCCTCTGTAAAAATCGCCTCTAAGTGAAGACAGCATGTTTTTACCTGGTATCACACATATAGGGAGAACTTCTATTTTTCCAAAAAATACACATTCAAAGTTGCAGGTCAATATAGTAAAGTTTTAAAGTTTTCACCACAGACATTATATGAGTGTTGACAGACATGGATGTAAACTGTAGCTTGACTGGTTGGTGGAGACAAACAACTGTGAGGCAGTAATTCTATTTTTTGCTCTGTTTCATACGACGATTAACAGCTGACTTCTCGCTCTTTTTAACCGGCCACTAGGGGCCGCAAGTGATCAACAACTGCTTCAGTTTGAAATCTTGTTTCAGCTCGGGACGATGTATGTGAGGGTCGTCTTAATGTTGGCAGAACTTTGCGAATCTCCGCAGGTTGCATCTGGCATTGCAGTAGGTGCTTCACCGTCTGTTGTCTGATGGGGGTCTGAACTCTACTGACAGACATATATTAAAAGATTGATTTGGGGATTTTATGAATCGATAGCAGACCAGGCAAAGGAAAATCAACAGAGCCGGGCTCGCTGTTTCCAGGCCGTATGCTAAGCTAAGCTAACCAGCAGCTGGCTTTAGCTTCATATTTACCATACAGACACAAGACTGGTATTAATCAGCTTATCATCTAACAGTCAGCCAGTAAGCACATTTCCCATCATTTTCAACAATTCTTTTACAAATGTCTTTGCAGATTCAGAGAACCAACTTCTTCATTTGCACTTTTAGGTGAAACCCAGTGAGTAAAATACACCAGCTGTTTTCAGAGCTTTGAAAACTTGATCTTAAAAGTCAAACAGACACAAATTTCTTCACATAAACGTTCAGTCATAACAAGGTATCACTCGTGACTCAGAACAGGACTGTGCTCATTTCACTTGGTACGAATCACTTGCTCCAGTTTTGATTTCAGTGTGTCACTAATGTGTTCATGAAGTGCAGTGAAAACTGAAAACTAAAGTGGTTTACCAGAGAGCTGGCTGATATAACAAACATGACACGTGGAAAGTCGTGTCATGTGTGTTCAGACACAGTTTGCCGCATGTAGGAGCTTAACTCGTTTCCAAAACATTTAAATCAGATTATTTTTTTCCGGGAGTCTGAGCCAGACTTTCAAGTTATCTGTTACAAGAATTACTTTAAAATTTCTCTTAACACTTTCAATGCAGGACTGAGTATTTTCACACTGTGGTATTAGTAGTTTTACTTAAGTAAAGGATCTGAATACTTCCTCCAGCACTGCCTGTATCACACCTCTGTATCACCGCCTGTTTATTAAATATCTCTAATTTTTGTTTGTATCAAGTATTTGCTCATATTTTCTGATTTCTGTGATTCATCAGTGTTTTCTTATCACTGCCTTCCTCTTCGGTAAGAGAAGATTTTACGAGTGGTCGAGAGAAAAAGTTCTCTCAGTCCACTAATTTGCTACTTTTATCTATTTTTTTTAATCATCTTATGTTAAATAGTTTAGGGGTTTTAGATGAGACAAAAAAATAATAATGTCCACAGAGCTCGTTAACTAACATTAAGGGCTGAAGAATTCAGAAAAAATATCTAATTGCAATTATTTTGACTGATACTGCGATTGCGATCTGATTTGCAATTTTCAAGATAATGATGTAATAACATAATGACACCATTACAATGACTATGTTGTGATTTTTTTTTTTTTGCAGGAATCTGCACCAAATGAAAGTATTTGTAGGACATGACATTCATTCATTTAAACACATTTTGCCTTTAACAAAATATTGTGCTTCCTGTGATTTAAAAATTGCAGAAAGCCAAATTGCGAATTTGATAAAGTTTCAATTAATTGTGCAGCCCGACTATACTGCTCGTGAAATATTTAAAATAAAAGAGTCAAAAGAAATATAAAGCTTTGATCAGCTGGCTAAAGCTTTTAATTTCTTTTCCTTTGACCCACTCACTGCTGATACAGTTTCTACTGCATCACAACTTCAGTTTCACTTCTGCTGAAATTCTCCTTCTTACAGCCCTTTTTTTTTGGTGTAATCGCGCCAGTTCTCCTGCCCTCACATCGTGTTTAGGGGGCGTTTCCTGTGCTAATAACAAATACGTCCCTCCAGTTTAAGATGAGGTGAGATTTATCATTCAGCGCACCTGGTTAAGAGCAGATTTTGGTGGTTAAGGAGGAGAGAATTTAAGAGAAATTTCAGTAAATGTTGCTGCTCTATTATAATCCAAATCACACCATCCTGTTTCACACTTCTCACGTTTTAGCTGTAATACGTCCTGTGATACCTCTGAGGGTTAACAGATGCAGGTGGTGTAATTGAACTGATTTTGGAAAATTGATCAGGTTAATCGTTTTAAATAAGCACTCAGGTGACACGCAGAAAGCTCTTTTCCTCCTCGTAGTAAGGCAGCAGTAGTAATGCAGGTTTTACACATGCGCCTCACTCAGTCATCATAATGGACAACAACACTCGATTTATGTGGACAACCAACGCTAGATAAGGAGAGTCTGCAGCAAAAAGCATTCCAGCCATTCCACAAGTTCATTTAGCTTCAGATGGTCTGTTCGTCTGCAGGCCTGCAATTGATTTTCTTTTGTGCTGCTTTTAGATAAAAGTTATTTTTTATATTTAAAGCCTGACAGCCTCTTAACATTTGGATCTGAGAGTGAAAAAACAGGCCACTGTCAAAAACTCCAGGTTCACATAAAAATGGAACAGATTATATAATGATAGGTCAGTCTAAAAGCTAATAATAATTGTTTTGTTTTTTGTTTTTTTCACTTTCCTCGTCAGAAATCCGTTTGCCCAAAGTCAATTTTAACTTCCTCCTGTAAATAACAACAAAGACTAATCTAATTGTCATGTTTAATCTAAGGCTGTAGAATCTATAACATGACAGAAAATAGTGAAAAATGTCCATTCCAGTTTCTCAAAGTCCAAGGTGACATCTTTAAATCTAAGATAATCAGTTTATTATGAAAATGAACTAAGAAAACTGGGAACTCTACCTGTTTAAAGAGGCTAAAAACAGCATTTTTTGCTGTATTTGCAGGAAAGATTTCTTAATGATTAATTGATTATTAAAATAGTTTAGCAGGAGCTTAACTTTTGAAAGTTTTACCTACTATGTTTTTGTTGAGATAATTTACTTTTCTTCTTTAGATAAATGTAAATCTTTGAGTTTCAGAAACCCCAAAAATTTATTTACAAAATTATAAAGTAAATTCATTTAATTTTCAGAAACCAAAATAATGAAATCACAGCTCACTGTGAAATTCTTTTTTTTGTTGTTTCTAAAAATCAAACATTCAAGTTTATCTAAAGAATAAAAGTAAATTTTTATTTTATTTTATTTTATTTTAAAACTAAAGTTTGAGTTGGGCTCAAAACTCAAAAATCTATTGCAGTACTTTGCCTTGAAAGTTTGAGTCATCTCAGCTATTTTTTTTTACAGTGTAA
Source organism: Lutjanus erythropterus (assembly GCF_056507025.1). NCBI lineage: Eukaryota > Metazoa > Chordata > Actinopteri > Lutjaniformes > Lutjanidae > Lutjanus > Lutjanus erythropterus. The sequence goes on from NC_139335.1 coordinate 5,528,776, forward strand.
AGTGATTCATACTTTTACCAAATGTAAAAATATGTAGCCTGAACACCAAATTTAAAAAATGTTGGCGGTGGCTCGTCCTCTTCAGCCTCCATAAGCTCACTGTGGATGCCAAATCCAAAAAAAACCCCAAAAAGTCTTAAAGGAAAAGAGAAAATTTCATTGTTGCAGCTCGAGATTATTTTTTGTTTTGTTCTTTTGATCAAAGTTGGCTCTTCTCACTGTAAAGGTTACTGACCTCTACACAAGACTGACACATTTTGTCTACTAATCTTTTTTCTTTTGCTCCTCACAGAAAAGTTACCAGAAATAATTGCATGCACAGGATTTATGTGATCTTGGTGTTAAATCACGTGCTCACCTGTAAGACCCGAACATGACTTTCTCTCCGTCTACCAGCATGTATTTGGAGCACAGGGACCCGGGCAGCTTTCCAAACGACAGGGCCAGCCCTGCACCTTTCACCATCCGCACACGGAGATTCTGCAAAGAAAACCACCCGCTTAATCACACATTTCAGCCGACTTAGCATCACACCAGAAAGCCTGAGTAAACTCACTCAGCCACAGCTATCAAACAGCCTCTGATATATCATGCATGACTGACTTAAGGAGATGCCAAGTCAAACCAAACTGCGCCGTCACACCTTCCAACAACTCTCTCAAGAAATAAAGGGTAAAAATCAAACCCTTCAGCCACATATGTTTACTTAAAGGGAAGAGAAAGAAGAAACAGAGAAAGAAAAGGGGACGTAAACACTGAGTAGACACACAGGGAGGAGGCTCTCCTCTGCCGTCAACGCCGGTGCGAGGTGAAGCATCGAGTTACAGTCTTTGGATCTGTTCTCAGGATCTATGAATGTTCATTTGTAAGAAGTAAGAGTAACAGAGCCCGGCGCTCTGAAAAGGCCTTTCACAGTCTTATCAACTGACACCACGGTGGGCAGGTACTCCGCTGCTCCAGTTAAACTAGACTGCAGCGACAAAACTCCGTATACAGCAGATAAGGCTGCTGGGTATTGTGTCGCCGTGGAGATAGGATGACAGTCTGGCTCAGGGGACCGCTGGTAATCTAGATCAACATTTAGTGTCATTCCTCGGGTTCTCCAACATGGAACAGTATTAAATACGGAAGCTCATTTCTGTCAAAGTGATGAAAAATGAGCTTCTGTGAAACAAAGACTCAAAATAATGACTTCCTTATCTCAGAATAATGCTTTAGTATCTGATAAATAAGAGTTACTATCTCAAACTAACTCATTGTTTTGATATAATAAGCCATATGAACCAATATTTCAGCATTTCTAATTCCAGTTATTCCTCACTTGTTTTCTTTCCAAAAGGAATTTAAAGGTTTCCTCCTTATTACGTACTTTTGTTAATTATTCATCTCATGCTCCTCCAGTTCTACTAATCCAGTGTCCAGTCTGAGCTCAGAGGTCCACTCCTCATCACATCCAGATGTTTACACTCCACCGGGGGATTTTCTTTTACTAATCATGGCTTCACTACCCCCTTTATACATGATGATGTCACAATGGAGTCTAACCGCCTTTAGTGCTTTTCACATTTCTCATCTTAATTGTGTTCATGTCAATTAAATATATTTTGTACACTCAGAATGAGTCTCTCCTGATTGAACTGTTCCAAGTGTTTACCGGTTACTTTAAGCTAACTATCCAGAGTGTATACCAATTACTTTTGACTAACTATTCCAGTTATATACCAGTTACTATTCCAATTGTATACCCATTCATTTGAGCTACCTTCAATATTCAATTTTAACCATTTTCCTTTATAGTAAGGTAACTCTTTGTTTATCCATTACTTTTAGCTAACTACTTCAAGTGTATAACCATTACTTGTAGCCACTGTATATCTGTATATCTGCTCCAGTACCAGCTGTCTGTCTTCACCATTTATCCACTACTTTTAGTGAACCACTTCAACTTCTCTGCTCCCTGACTAGTTTTCACACACCCTCAGCACGTGGTGTTCAGGTGTAACAGCTGACTCATCTATAGACACTTCTTTGCACAATTTGCAAGTTTGATCATTTGATTATGAAAATGCAAATGGACTTTACAAATGTTGAAGAGTGCTTTTGAGATACCATTCCTGGAAATGTCTTGAGTTCTTTCAAATGTTGTGTTTCAATGCTTTGAGAACAACAAATGATATTGTTTTCACCTCCACTGTGTTGCGGTGAAGGCAGCGATATCTGTCGCAGAGATCTGAAAACCTTAGCAGAGAAACTTTAAACTAACATAAGCTTGCGATTTGAACGCATTTAAAACAGCAGAATACAGCAGTCACTACATTTGATTATGCAATCCATTATCATGTTTAGACAGGCAAAGTGTTTTATAACCTCCAAACCAAACACCACTGACATCATCTTGCTTTTTACTTGGAATTCCCTGAAGAGTGTGACACCTTACAATTCATGATAATTCCTGTCATGGAGCAGCGACCCACATAGGTGCTTTCATTCAAACTTTCCACACTCGTTTGCCCTGTATTGCATTAGAGCCTCCTCCCTCCGCAGCACTCTGTCCTGCTCTCCACTGTTTGCTCTCTCTCCTCACCCGCAGATGCACTGCATTAATCTGCAGCCGAGTGCACATATCCAGGAAGTGGGGCACTCCCCTGGCCTCCAGCACGGCGTAGACGGCCACCCCGCGCCGTGACGAGGCATCCAGCAGGTCCTGGAGGATCTGCAGGTCTGTCAGGAGGTCCATGACTATGGCCACCACCTGGGGAACACAAGGGGGGGCAGTTTATATGCAGCCAAGCAGAGGGGCAACAGCAGTGGTGGAGTGTAACTAAGTACAGTTAATGAAATACAGGTTTAATTTGTACCGAAGTTTCATTTTCACATCTACTAATATTGTGCTTTTTATTTGTCAGCTGGTGATTTACAGATCAAGAACTGTTTATCCATGACATTTAGCTTAGCATTTTGACAGATTTAGCTAACTATTTCAACAGTTTTCCATGACTTTTGGCTGTTTCAAGTGTATTCATTACTTTTAGTGAACTATTTCAACTGTTTAAATCTATTAGTTTTAGCCAATGATTTAAACTAATCACCTATAACTTTAAGCTAACTTTCTCAACTTCTCTGCTCACTTGTCGCTAGTTTTCACCAGGTCATATATTTTTGTTAAAGTCAAATTTTCAGTTTTTTTTCAGAATGAGCCACCTGCCATAAAGAAACTGCCGAGGCAACGCCTGGACTAATCATGGTTAGGACTCGATTAAACTATACAAGCTGAATAAAATAGTCAATATTCGTGTCTCAATCAACTAACAGTGCAACGGAAAAATTACTTTTAAGGACATTTTTCCAATAATACCTGATTCAACTGAACATTTTGAACAAAACTCTCTCTCATGTTAAATTCTAGTGCTCAGTATCTGAACTCTACTGAACAGCAGCTGTATTCACTCACATTCTTGGTTTTCCTGAAAAACATCTCTGACCAGACAGGTTTGGTAAAGATTTATGATGCGCGTTACTCGTGTCACATCCGGTTATTTCTGAGCGTTTGAGTTCAAACGTGCGTCTCGCTGCCTTTAAGAGCCGCTAATATGTAAACCTGCTTCCTGCAGTATAACATTAGGACTTTTAAATGTTTTTTTTTACCACTCCCTGCGTCACAGTGAGCACAATGGCACTAAGACTCTAACTTGTCATTAGGGTTGTGGTACAAAATGTAAGCACATCATTTACTGAGCGAGTAACAGTTGAAATATCAGAGGAACTTGTTTTTCCAGGTGATCAAAAGGTTTGGTCACGGTCCAACAACGGCTCAGATTAATGTGCATTGCTAATTATTCCAACAACACTGTCTGTCTTCAGTGCTCGATAATACAGAGCGGGTGCACGCCTCATTTTGGTCTTATTGTCAGAGCATCATTCATTGCACATATTTCATTAAGCAAACATGATGATATTTGCAGTGGAGCATTTTACAGTCAGTGTTTTTATATCCTTGAGTGATATATAGATCATGTCAGGCTTTTTCCATTTCCTTATTGTGGCTCCTCTGTACACATCTGGGCCTGATCCAAAACCCTCCAAACAAGTTTTCCTGGCAGATGGCTTCATGCGACAGCAGCTCAGCAGACTTTAAACATTAATTATTAAAGGTAAACCAGGTGTGAGTCGAAAATTAAGTATGTGCCAACAAAAATGGCTTTTAGTTTGTTTACTGAGAAAAAAAAAGTACTGTTCAAGGAGGGAGACAGACACTTCTTTTAGTGTAAATCCTCCTGATTTAAGACCTGTCAGTGTCTCAGCCCGGGGGTCGGGACGCCCAAGGGGGCGGCGAGATCATTTCTGGGGTTGCCAGATGGTTGTGGAGAATAAAATAAAATAGCACATTGTGGCAAGCAGCAAGGAATAAGAGCCAAGATGCAGCTTCCAGCGACATCAGCAGCTAAAACACAGTCAACATAAAGGACTTAAGTTGCAAATTTTAAGCATTTTTTCTTTACCCCAGTTTTTCTCAAACTTTCTCAAAGCACCACCTTACTGTTTTAGCACGGTTTGATGCCGTCAACTTGGCTGCTCGTTTTTGAAGGACTCATTTTCAGTCTCTTCATTTGACCGCTGCTCGTCCTCTTGCCGTCACAGTTTAGCTTGTAACCGTGACGTATGTGCACGCTACAGTGCAGTACAATGCAGTGTGCATTCGGTGAGTCAGGCTACTCTTCCTCGAATAGAGCCGCATTATCGCCACCAACTGCTGCTCTCACGTCGCACGAGAATGTGGTAAGCAGTCCTGCTGCCCAAGAGGCGCCATGAGGCCCAGCAGTGGTCTAGACTCTAGACGACGTGACAAACCCCCACTCTCTGCCAGCAGTGGTTCAACTGACGTCTTCCTCATACATCATCATCATCATCATACATCAGCGTTGTTTATTTCTCAACCAATTTCACTGAGTTATGTTTAAGGGTTTATGAGCTACATGGATTAAGTCTTATTCCACATAGATCATAAACCCTCCTTCTCTGTAGTTCTTTCACATGACATACATGAGGAGGTCCCCAGTGTTTCTTTTCAATCTTGTAGGGGTCCTGGGCTGAGAAAAAATTGAGAACTGCAGGATTTCAGAGAGAAAAAGACTCGTCATATGACCAAACTGACAAAGTGTTTCACTGCATTTTCAAATGCCAGACTATATGTGGACTGAAATTACTTTTTAATATATACACCTGCGAGGCTGCTCTAAATCTCGAATGTAGTTTAACCAGAAACAACATAAATCTCCACCTGTCACCTGCAGAGATCCACCTGGCCCAGGTTTCACACTCCACAGCTCATTTTAACATCAATCACACGGCTTGGCTCGTGTCTCCTGACTTCAGGTCAACGAGTGCTAGTCTTGAGAGTGAACTTCAGGGCTCATGAGCAGATGATTTACTTCACCTCAAGCAGAGCAACCTCAGCACATCATCACCTAAATAAGCTGTCAGGACTCCAAGACGACTACAATGAGCAGACAAAAAGAGGATTAACATGTGTGTCAAAGCACAACACCAAGGCCAAAATAGTTGGGAGCTCTTGTAAAAATGTAAATGAAAACAGAATGCAATGATTTGCAAAAACTTTTCAGCTCGTATTAATTCGAATACAGTACAAAAGAAACAATATACACTAATTTTGAATTTGATGCCTGTAAGTTTAAAAAAAAAGTGGTGACAGTGTTGTTGAGCTCAATGTAGTGTCCTTTATACAATGATGTGAGTTTTTAATGCAGTGCTGCCTGAGGGGTCAAAGGTCACAGACATTCAATGTTGGTTTTCAGCCCCTTACCTGCAGAGATTTTTCTGGATTTTCAGAATCCTCTAATCTCCCTAAATTCCTGCAGTTTCGTGCTGAGAAATGTTGTTCTTATGTTGTATTTGTCACAGTGTGTCAAAGTAAAACAAGACGGTGGACCCACAAATGCAGACAGCGAAGCAGAAAACAGTTCAAATGTATTTAATAAAGAAAACTAATTATCAAAAGCTTAAGCAAAGGCAGTCAGGTCACAACCAGAGTCCAAAAAAACAAAAAGATTCTACAAAGGGCAAGAAAACAAATATACAGGATGACACATGAGGGGGGTGACAAACTGACACAGAAACAGACAAACACAGGGACTAAATAGACAAAGAACTAATCAGACACAGGTGGAACTAATCAGGAACAGGTGAAACAAAAGCTAATTATAAAGGCGGGAAAAGGACAGAGACAGGAAGTAAAGACTGGACATTCTGGTGACTTTTAAGGAATTAAAAGAACATAATAACAAGTGCACTTCTTAAGGAAAGAACACAGAATAATTCATCCCTCTGGCGTGAACTTAAATTTACTTAAATTTCTGGCATAGACTAATATTTGTTTTCTTATATGCATTTATTTTTTGCCGTGCCTCTTAAAGAAAATTGACATGGCAGATTTGGTCAAATTCGATTTTCCAACACGGTTGTGAAAATTAAAAGGAAAAAAAGATGAGAAATTTTGAAAAAGCAATAAAGTTTATCAGCCTGAACATTAAATATCTTGTCTTGTATTTGCAGATAATTACATTATGTTTTTTTTCTACGTTTTACAAAATGTCCCAGCGATTTTGGAATTAGGGTTGTATGCTCAATTATTCATCTCTAACCGCTCTGCAGCATGACTGCTTACTTGTTCTCCACACCTCCGAAAGACAAACTGTATTCTTTGTGCCAGTTTGAACAAACTCTGTGTCCTTACCCTGCAACTAAAGCCTCTGGTGCTACACATCACGCTCTCTACCTTAAGTCTGCATACCTAGGAGGTCAACCAATCAGAGAAAGCCGTGGGAATCTGTGAGTAGGTGAGAGAAACATAAAGAAGAGGCTTGTTAAGTACCAACCCTAACCTGGGCTGCAGGATCCCGGATCGAGACTGAACAAGTCTTTATCTTTCAGTTGCGTGTCCTGATCTGAGTTGACATTTAGAGCAGCTCAGCCTCCTCCGGCTGCACGTCCATATGACTCAGCCTGTTCAAACCTGCATGTTGGACTCTCCCATTGATGCTGGTTTATTATCAACGCCGAGGGCTTTTTAATCTCACTGGAAAGTTCTGCATACGTGCGTAAAATATGATTCTGGATACAATGAAAGAGTTAGCTGTATAGTAATGCAACATACTTTAGGTTACGGTGGGACGGATAAGACTCCCTGGGGGTATTTCTGTTCTGTCTTTCTTCATCTGTATCTGATTGCACTGTGATCTGTAGAACAGTAACACACTGAAAAAAGGAACAATTAAAAAGAAACATTGCAGCCACAGTTTGGCTTTGGGACCAGGTGCAGTGAGGATGTTCGGTGCCAAGTTAATTTCTTATATCAACCCTCTAGATCAGGACTATTCAATTACTTTTTTGAATGTGCCACATTTGAAAAAAAATAAAGCAACAAGGGGCTGGATATTTGCATTTCCTATGACCTACCTGTTCTAGTAATTTAAATGTGTTAAACAATGCACCTTTTCATTTGGGGGAAAAAAGAAAACAAAGATTATGCAGGAAAAAGGTTATGCACCTTTGTAATCCTAGATTAGAAGTAGCTTGTTGTTTTTTAATAAACTCAATGCTGCATTTAACATCTTTTTTTCCAGTCAGTTTGACTCTAAATTCTCTGCTTAAACAGCCCTGGTTAAAACTTTTTAAAATAATACGCGCCTCTGTGCTTAAGAACCAATGAACGGCTAATTGTTCCTTTCATTTAATTACTAATAGAGTTATTGTCTTCTAATTAACAGTCTCAGTTTTGAAAAAGCCCTGAATTGTCCTTTAAATGATCAGTAGTTTTGGCTTCTTCACAAATAAAAACAGCTTCAGGCCTTTGTTTAATGATTGATTATCATGAAATATTTAATATCTAATGTAACCACATGTTTAGGCTACAGCTAAGAGATGAAAGTCTTGAATCAAACATGTCTTCTTTGGATTAGTGTAAATGCTGTCAGCCTCAGAGACTTATTCAAACTGTCATGTAGTCCTGGACGTCTCTTACCGTCTCATGAAGACAGGACTCATGTGAGGTGACAGTAATTGCTCTCAGCCTGAGGCTCTTTCTTACGTGATCACCGGTAGCGAATTATTTAGAATATTTCAGAATTATTATTCTTGTGTGAGCCAAGTGTGTCAGGGACCTTTGACACGAAGCAGGCCACAAGAATCCATTGATAAGGTTTATTACATTGCCGGTTGTTTTCATCTGGCAGAGTCATAAATGTGTTTTCCTTTGTTCTTTTCAGGTCAACCTGCAGACTGACAGTCTTTTTTTTTTTTTTTTTTTTTTACAAGAGTTTACATATAAACTCAGGCTTTGGGATTTAGCAGATCACTCTTGCTTTCCTAACTTAATCTGTCAATCTCCTTCATCTACCTGCCTTATTCTTTACAGAGTAAATACTGCACCTTTCTGACTGAATTCGCTGCATGCATCGTAGAAACTGAGAGCTGATGAGCGTAAGGCTGCCATTAGAAATGAGAACGTGGATGATGCCACTGCTAGAAACTACAAGGAGAAAAACAAGGGGACGGTTACTTCCTTTAAATTTGTTGGCACTGAAAAAGTACAACCTAGTCCAAAGGGGGTTAATTTGATTAACCAGCTGAACTGAACATACTTGAACCATGTGAACTCAATGAAACACTTTTCTGAGTTCTTTTCTGTGATGTAAATATTAACTTATATCTCCCTCCACAGGTTAAATTACACATAAAATGTACTCTTCTTATAACTCTTTACGAATCTTGATGTGTTTTTTGATTAATGTAATTTTGTTTTGAAAGATTTTGAGAAAAGAAAAAAAGAAAAAATGAAATGACTCTGATCAAGAGTCAAGTGATCCGTGTTTATTTACCACACCTGAGGGTGCTCATGTGACTCGAGCGAACCTGAAGAAACCACAGGTGAAACACGTTGTTCGATACTGGCGGTGCAGAGTTCAGTTTATTTAAGCATCGTAGAAAGATCTGACATAAATTATGCTGTAAGTAAGGTTGTTCTGATACCGTTACCGGTAACAGAAATGCCTCAGATAGTATGCAAGTATATGCACCAGTCTGATATCAAGCAATTTATTAGAACAAAACAGGTTCCTGCTACTTTCCAGCAATGTCCCACAGTCAAATATGTTTAAACCCTCTGAAAACTGAAATCCACTATAGCCTTTTGATCATGTAATCAATGGTCTTATGCACATAACACTAAACATCTGTAAAGTGTTAGAAATTAGAAAGAAATTAGGCATTAATTCATAACTGCATAAGATTATTTTGTCAGCCGTCAAGTGGAGCACGTGTCTAAACTCAGCATGTCAGATACACTTGTTATGAGTTAAATGAGCATTACTGGCTATCATGAAAAGAAGTTTCATCGTTTTAAAACTGACAAATTTTGAGATATAATCCTTATTACAGAATTTTAGAACTTTATTTGGGGTTGACTATAGATACTCATTTTTTCTGATTACGTAATCCATACCATCTACATTTGCTTATTTAAGGATCTGAATTTTTCTGTATTATTGTTATTAAAAGAAATAAGGACATAATATTTTGCTAAAATATGATAAAATGTTTGTTTAACCAAGAAACCCTGTCAGACACTGAGAGCCTCCCCTCAGACAAAGCTTTTCACCTCTCAGTTTACCTGCTCAGTTTTCGGTCAGTTCCTGGAAGTCCATGGGGTCATGATCATGTTATCTGATCTCATAGACGCTCAACAATTGAACCAAGATGGTCTGATATTACTGTTTGACATAACTTCAGACTGGACCAAACACATAAAAAGTCTCTTTAAGTTAATTACATATATTTCCTTTAACTATTCTAATATCTGCTGACTTCCATTGACTTGGCCTCCCCTGAAACTCCTCTTACTGCAACTACCAATTAATTCTCAATTAATCCATTAGCTGTTTGGTCCATAAAATGTCAGAAAATGGTGAAAAATGTCTGCCAGTATTTCCCAAATCCGAAGACGCCTTGTCTTGTCTTTCTACAACCCAAACATATTCAGTTTACTGTCAAAAAGGACTAAAAACAATATATAATACTCACACTTCAGAAGCTGGAATCAGAGAATTTAGACTTTTTTTTTCTTAAACCAATTAATCAGTTATTAAAATAGTTGGATGTTAATTTAATCAGTGATTCATAATCAATTAATCTTTGCAGAAAGTGAGAAAACAAGGCAAACACACGTAGACCTGCAACTAATGATTATTTTCATAGCTGATTAATCATTCGATTATTTTCTTGATTAATCAGTTCATTTAAAATTGTGAAAAACTATTGATCAGTGTACCCCAAAACCTAAGATGAGCTTCTAAAATGTCTTATTTTAAGATATTCAGTTTGTCATAGAGGAGTAAAGAAACCAGAAAATAATCACCTTTTTTAACTCAAAATGGCTGGCAATTAATTTAATAAACAATTAATAATTGATTATTTGATTCATCATTGCAGCTGTATTTGGAAACAAGTTTTAAAGTGTCGCTTGCTTTCATTCAGTTTAAGAAAATAAAACTTTTTGTACTCAAACTGAAGTGTATATTTATATATTTTGTTTGTTTTCAGAGTGAATTCGTTCACTTAATTCTGACATGATAATAAAGGTGTTATTTTACCTTCTGAGCCTCCTGGATCAGCCTCCTCACCACCTCCTTGATGTGCGGCCCGGGTTCTTTGGGTGGGTGGGTGTACACGGACACCCGGGTCACCCCCTTGTAGACCCCGCTGCTGCCCGGCCAGCCGATGTCCAGAGACGGGACCTCGGTGTCGGACATCTGGGGCCAGTAGGTGGAGTGGACCCCGGAGTCCGCGCTGGAGGACCCCTTGGACTTCTCGTGGTCCCCGGACTCCGAGTCGCTGTCCGTGTCGTATCCATGAAAGGTTTTGCGGATGGCTCTGACCTCCCGGGCCGAGAGGAAATCCTTGATGTTGTCCTCTTTGAGCCGCATCTTGAAGGCTCCGTCCCCGTTCTTCAGGAGCTCCTCCAGGGCCGCCCGCTGCTCCTCGCTGTAGTAAAACTCGGGTCTGGACTCCGGGATCTTCTCGTTGACGTGCTCATCGTCCATGCACAGCAGCTGAGACTCCGCCATGACAGATTTAAGTTCCCCCGGACGGTTGCTCCTGATCCGCTGCTTACGATACCTGTGAGAACAGGTACGCCAGGTGCTCAGGTGAGGAGCAGGGGGCGGGACCAGCTACACTTTGAAAGTCAACAGGGCAGCGTAAAGCCAGACACATTATTACAGAACTTCCTGTTAGAAAACTTTCAGAATAAAAGAATGGTTAAACTCATTAAATAGAGAGGCAAAGTCAGGCTCCACCATGCCGGACCACCATGAAAACTCACTTAGGACACAAAAAGATCCCATTTGAACTGTGCCATGAATCACACATATTGGGTCTATCTTAAGCTGATCTAAAGTGCAAGTGGAAAGCACCAGGGGCAATGGATTTAATTTATTCAAGGTGTGTCCAAATCAACCAGGCCCAAGTGCCTTGACTAATGCACAGGTGAGTTTAGGCCAAGCATCAATAAACCTGTCAGAAAGTCGCTTCTCGTCATTTTTTAAGAAGCAGGTGTGCCAGGAGTGCAAGCTGTGTCAGCACAACGGTGGATTTACCAGAAGAAAACAACTTCAGCTTCAGTTTGGAGACAACAGGACGTCTCCAAAGCGGTTTCGTGTGGAAATACTTTATTTTACATGAACGCCTGCAAAAAGTACTACAATACATCAACCGTTAATGTCATGTAGATATGTAATTTGTAACAATAAAGCACCTTGAACTTGTGCTATATTTTATAATTCATTATCATCATCATTATTATGCAGCTCCACTTGCTGAAGCTCCTGAAGAAGGAGCCGGTGGGCAGCAGCAGGGAGAGACCGACCGCGAAGCTGCACCTCAACCCGGCTGAACACCAACCTGAGCCGGACTGAGGAGCAGCTTCAAGACATGTGCAAAATTACAAACAGGTTATCCACGCAGCAAGAGGCTCATACTTCAGGAGACTTGAACTTAGACCTGGTGAGCAGTATGGAGACATTTTATGTGTTTTTTTTTTCCAAAAACCACTCATTTTAATTGTTTGAGTGATTCTGCAACGCTGTTTTCCTGTGAAACTCCAGTAGTTTTTTGTGGACTAAGCAACGAAGCCCAATCTTCAGTCAGCATGAGGGCGAGTAGATAATGACTGAATTTAAATTTTTGGGTGAACTATCACTTTAACGTACTAGCAAAAATACATCAACCCATGTAACCCCCTGCCAAAATATTATCCCATAATGTTGTAAAACCTAGACTACTTTGATTCAGTTATTTGAACAGGTGATAGATGTATTACAGGGGAATGGGTCCCACTGAGGCAGCACAGATTTAGGATCTTGATTTTTCTGCTGCTCCCCTGCCTACGCTGGACAGCTGCTGGATAATAAACTTGAACATTCTGGACTTGTACATCCTTTGTAGGCTCCAATTTGTGAATTAGGATGCACGCTCTAGTGCAGCTTTTATTTTGAAGGCTAACTTTCCTTACTTCTGGTTTTATTTTGGGTGCCTGTCAACACACAGCTGGACAAGACTTCAGAAAATAGCTTCAGAAACGTATACATCAGTTTCAGGGTTCCACAGAAATATAACAATGAAAGAATCTACTGTAGTCTTTAGGAAATTAATAGAAAATGTCATAAAAGAGGAAAAAACCTTCTTGCTGAGCACCACAGACACAGTAAGTCCTTGTAAAAAAATATTTAAAGGAGAAATATGTAAAATAGGAGGCATAAACAGTATATTAAATCCTATTATATATATACAGTTTATGGTTGAAGTGAGTTGTTTCCCCCCGTCCGCTCCTCCTTAGACTTGAGGAAGCTCAGGCAGGATGCAGCATGAGCACAACATTATAATTTGACAATAAGAAGCAACAACAAGTCCTATGCTGTAAGTTTATCAGCTGTTTATAAATCATTTGTTTGTCAGTGTAAAGCTAAGCCCACTGCTCCGAAAGTAAACACTCTGGAGTTTGCCTGCCAGACACTTAGTCATTTGTTGAATATTCGGCATTAATTTGAACAAAAACACAAATTATGAGCAGGAATAAAATTTCTACTTCACCTTTCCTTAATCCCTGATGACATGTCATGGTCATTTTATGATTTATTGCAGTGAACATATTACAGATTTCTCCTGTAAGTAGATTTAATTTGCATGAATGTCCCCACGAAGGCTCACATCAGTCAGATTTAATTTAAACTTAAAATCAGTGATTAAAAAAATGTTTATTTCCAAGTCAGTGAGCAGCGAGGAAGTTGCGTGTCTATTGTAAGCATTCAGACAAAATTTTTCATACAAAACATTTTGTGGTATAAAATGTGGCTACACACTACAACACAAGCAGAAACAATCGGATTACAGTCGAGTCATTAGCAGAACAGCCAACGAGCATTTTACCAATAAATACCTGCTGTCAGACATGTCAATACAAAACATTCCTCTGTGCCTTCTGCAGCAGCTCCTGTGTGTTTCCTGGTTCGAGGAAGCTCCTGTTGCTGCTCCATTTTTGTAAATAAGTGACACAAAAATTGTTCAATAAAACCTGAACCAGCACCACAGTGAGTGGCAGCATACATGTGAAAATTATATATCTGAAAACACACTAACTGACTCAGTCCTTTGGGCACCGGCATCTTGATGAAATGCCGACACGCGGTGCAGAGATTCGATGAGTCACCGACTGCTCAGCGTTTATGTTCAAAAACACAAATTTAGGGCCGGTGCACCTGCAGAGCGAGTCTGTGGATGTGAGGCGCATCGCCTGCCCGTGGTGTTTTCTCACACTTGTGAAGTGTAGTTGGCAGGAAACAGCCCGCTCTTCCCCCGCAGCCTCCCTCTCCACCACGACGGGTCGGAGCGATCCAACACTTCGATGGTGTCGCCGACGCAGAAACCGAGTTCGTCGTCTTCCTCTGCCGTGAAGTCGTACAGCGCCTTCACCTGCAGCGTGGACGCCCTCTGTGGGACAACAGGAGGAAACCAAGTGACAATCAAGCAACACCTGATGAACAAGTTCACTGAAAAAGCTTCAGGGTAAAACTTTATAAGAAGGGTACAAATCATATAATGGTTAATGCAGCAAGAGCAGAAAAGTTTTGTTGCAGCATCTTATCACCTGATGTAGATTTTTTAGGACTGGTTCATGGAATTTACTGTGTAATGTTCATAGTATATTTCTGAGCATATTTATAAAAATGTATGTATGAACTAACTGTGAATTAACGTTCCTTAACTGATGATTTTTAAAGTGTGAACTAATGACAGCGGGCTGACCTGAGGGAGAGGCATGGTTTCTGAGGTGCGACGAGGAGGATAGGCAGAGCTGACGGGGCTGTTTCGTCCTGTGTGACCAATGGTGTGAGCTCGTTCCTCCAGACCAACTCTCTTAGCCTGGGATAGAGGGGAAAATACCAAACTTTATGTTACATATACAATCAAATATTATATGAGGCATAAACAGTTCAAATAGCTGTTCAAAAGTAATGATAAATAGTTGGAATGATAAAATAATGAAAAAACTGTTTACTTGGCAGAAAGATTTAGCCAAAAGTAATGAATAAATGGTTAGAAAAGTTACCTAAAGTGGATAAATGTCAGAAATAGTTAAAAGTAATAAATGTTAGCTAAAAGTTGCCTACTGGATTTAAATGGCAAAAACATTTAGCTAAAAGTAATGAATAGTTAAAAAAGTTAGATAAAATAGTTAAATGGCAGAAACAGTTAGCTTAAACTAGTGAATAAATGCTGGGAAAAGTTAATTAAATTAGTTAGTTAGCTAAAAGTAATAAATAAATTAGTGGAAAATTTAACCAAAATGGTTTAATGGCAGAAAAAGTATGTAGCTAAAATTGTGGAAATAAGTAAAGTAAAAAGTAAAAGTAATGGATAAGTTGTGGAAATAGAAAGAAACAGATAACTAGTTAAAATGATAGGCTGAAAGACATGAATACCTGGTGAAAATAGTTAGCAAACAAGCTAAGAAACAGATAAGTGGTTGAAATGTTCAACCAAATGGCATTATGAAGGCAAACTTCACCAAACTGACCCAAACATCAAAAGGTCAACTGTATAAAAAGTGTTGTGATCTCTGATTTTATGTAATTGACAGTGTTAACACTTAATCAAATTTAAAATCAATTAAACAAATTAAAAAAAAAAACACATTAAGGAACGCAGCAGGTGGTGTTCCAGGGCTGGGAGGATACATCGGACAGATAGATGATGGGAACCAGTGGCGGAAAGTCTGTGTGTGTGTGTGTGCGTGTGTGTGTGTGTGTGTGTGTGTGTGTGTATACCAGCTGGTTGTGAGGCTGGTCTGAAGCTCTGCGCGGTGAAGCAACGATGGCTGCAGCTGAGTTTCGCTGTTCAGGCAAACTTCCCCTCTTCACCTATACGAAGTAAACACACAGGAAGTAGATAACATCAACATACGCACATCAGGAACTACAGTCGAGCAGTAAAATAGAAAAAACAAAAAAAAACAAGTTTCTATTTATATGTTGATAAAAGTTCATCTGATCTGTGCAAAGATATTTCTGCCCTGTAAACTAAACCAGGGCAACTTCACAGAAAAGGGAGCAAAAAATTCACATTGCATAACCAAAATAATTTAATGTTAAGTAAATACTCCTGCATTTTAACAAAACAAAATGTTTTGTTTTATCTTTTCTTCCTTTAACTTTGTAAAACAACAAGAGTACAAATTACCATTTTAACAGTTCATAATATGAAAATTAAAGAAGTTGGTGAATTAGGCTGATTAACATTCCAACAAACAATCAAAGAATTTTGAAAAAGTAAAATAAAGTCACATTATTATAACAGCATTTCCTATTTGAAATAAAATAACTTTTGGCTATCATTACAGTATAGAACAATTGATTAGTCAAATATAAAAAGAATAAATTAAATACTAAAGAAAATGAATGAACGAATCAAACCAAGCTGTTGATGATTTTATCAAAAAATTTGACCACTGAAACAACATATAAGCAGACTTTAGATGCAGAATAATTTAAGCAGAGTGTAAGTTTAGACAGTTTCACCAACAGTTTGAAGACTTGGATCAAGATCAGACTTTTTTCAGTCGCACAAAGAGCCACTTCTGATGCTCTTCGACCTCATCATCCTCCTCATCTTCCTCCTCATTAAGGCATTTCTTGCTTTTACATGATCACTCCAGGAGTGAGTCAGTCACTCCGCCTCCGATTTTCTTTGTATATATACGTGTGTGTGTGTGTGTGTGTGTGTGTGTGTATGTGTGTGTGTGTACACAGTATAAAGATGTACATCGGTCAATATGCAAATACAAGAATCAGAATCAGGAAGGAAGAAACTGAATCACGCCTGTGTCTGTAAGCAGCAGGACTTGACATTAAATTTGCTTCTTGTGGCAAGTAGCAGAGGCCTCTTGAAAACACGAATAAATAATGTACAGGGATTTGTACAATTATTACATTACATGTATATTCAGGCTTCCCTAGTGATGGATTGCATATGACGGGATTATGCATTGTTTCATAAACAGAAAACAGTAAAATGATGAGAAAATAAGGAAAAACAGGCAGAGGGCTGCAGGGTCTCTGCAGATACAGACACCATCACACACTGACAGTGGGTCAGAAGTGATGATTGATAGGCTGAAAGAGTCCATACAGTAAAATTTAGGGAAAATGTTGCATATTATGTCTTTAAATACTTTAACTTTGATAAAAAAAAAAAAGTTTAGAATGCTGCATAACTTTAACTAGCAGTAACGGAGTAATTTCACAGTGGGGTTGGTACTTTTGCTCAGGTAATGGACCTGAATATTTCTTAAAGGGATAGTTCACCCAACGCCGACTGAAGGCCAGGTTTAGTTTTTTAGTCCACAAAACACTGCTGGAGTTTCACACGAAAACAGCTCTGCAGAATCTCCCAAACAACAAACTCCTAAACTGCTTGACTTGTGTAATCCAAGTCTCCTAAAGTTCAGACATGCCAAGTTAAAGCTAAAAAAATGTTATTTACAGCATGTTTTTAGCCTGAATCTTCACTGTAGAACCTTAGCTTGGAGCCACGTTCACTTTCACACTGTCTGAACTGGGTATGTGTGGTGTGACAGTGTGCAAATGGCATGGCGAAACCTTAGGAGACTTGCATTATGTCAGACAAGCGGTTTAATTTTTTTAAAATATAAAACTAGTATAAAAGATGAGGCATGTGAGGGGTAGTTATATTACTTTATTCAGACTGTGTTGTGTTTGCTGCCACAGAAATGAAATAAAAAGTCCCAGTTTATATAACGTCACTACAGCGCCTGCTTGTTTCAATTGTTGTACAACCCTGTGCCGTGTAATGATAATGAATGTCCTTGAATTTATTTTTCACTGGCCCGATTGGACAACTGCTCGAGGCGTTCCACTTGCCCAGACACAGAGTTTACCTGCCACGTCGAGCCCTGCAGGCTTGTTGATGCTTGCAGAGACAGTTGTAAATAACGTGATGAGTCAACTTCACGGAATAACTGGGTATATAGGTTACTGTGGTGGGGCCTTTTGAAAAAGAAGAGGCGTTCTTTATTAATTTTTATTAACCCTTTTTGGGGACTTCCCAAGCCGAGTCCCTGTGGACTGAGCAGGTGCCACCCATCATCATTAACAACAGCAATGACATCAGGAAGTCTGGTTTGAGCGAGTTCTCTGTATGTAAGGGGAACCGCAACTCAAATCGAAGCACCTTGACCGTCTGTTACCATGGAAAAAAACCCACAAAACTAAAAAAATTATTTTCTCCGCCTCCTCTGGTCTTTTGGGACGAGTAAACAACATAAACTTGGAAGCCTTTCAGAGAGTTCTACCAGGAACCCAGCATGAAGCACCAAGGAGTTCTGTTGAGAACATTTTTATATTCCAAGAGTTTTATCAAGAACCCACCGAGCAGGTTCTATTGACAACCTTTTTATGTTCCAAGCGTTTTACCTAGAAACCTCCTGAAAGGTTCTATTGAGAACCTTTTTATATTCCAAGAGTTTTATCTAGAAACCTCCCAAGAGGTTCTACCAGTGATCCATTTGTACTGTACAGTGAACATTGACAAAGATTTTTTCAAAGATTTTCAACAATCCTTGAAGAACTCTTTCTTCCTAAAAAGGTTCTTTGGGTGATAAGAGTTCTTAATGGAACTATCAGTAACATTTGACAAACATTTTCTTCACAGAAGGGTTCCTCAGTTCTGCATTTAGGTTAGTAATAATCCTGTACCATCATCATGACCTGTGTTGAGGAACGTCTTACCGACTGGGCCGTGGACGGGCTCTTGCTGTCCGAGCTGCCGTCGTTGAGGTAGATCTCCCTGGTCTTCGAGATGGAGGTGACCTTGTAGAACTCCACCAGCTTGTTTAGGGAGGTGAACTTCTCCGACCACAGGAAGTACTGGCCTTTGTTGATGTCTCTCATCACTTTGAAGTGCTGAACGTCATTCTCGTGTCTGCAGGGAACATGGAACGTGCACACAGACGGGAGGAAAAGTGTTAGATTAGCAGAACCTGAACAGCTGATGACTCCCTCTGTTCCATCATTCCAGAGGTTCAGCTGTTTCCTCGGCTGGATCGTCCTCTGCTGGTCAACGAACAGAACTACAACACCCACGTTTACTAGACAGGAATATGTGACATCCTGTTGATGGTTCTCGTTCAGCAACAACAATGAGGAACAGAGAACAGAGGTAAACAAATCTTAGTGCACTCTTAAAAAAAAAGGTTCCAAAAGTTTCTTCCCGAGGGTTGAAGCTCTACATTTGCTTCTGAAGAACCCTTTTGAAAAAAAGGCTTTATCAAGGTTCTTTATAAGTTAAAAGTTCTAAAAAGAACCCTTTCATCCAAAGAACCCCTTTGGGAAGAAAGAAGTCTCTTCAAGGATTGCTGAAATCCTTGAAGAACTCTTTCATCAAGGATTACTTATACCATATAAAAAGGTTCTTGGTAGAACCCATGGGTGAGTTCTAGATAAAACCCATGGAATGTAAATAGTTATGTGTTAGTTATGTATGTTATTTTGGGTTGTAAGTAGAACTCTCTGGTAGGGTTCCAATTGGATCCTTTAGAAAAAAAAATAAATTCTAACAGGAATCAGAGATGGTTGTCTTGTGGGGACAAGCTGGAGAACCCTGGTTCTAGTTAGCATACGAGTGCAGTTTGACCTTGTTCACTTGTTATGGCTGCAGACAGACTGAGGTAAAGTGACTGAACCTCTGTGTTCTGTTTACTCGTGTTCTGCTGCCTCTGCCGCTGCCTGCTGAGTGTAAATATGTGAAGTCTTGCAGTTTGCAGCACATCAGAGCAGCAGGGAGGACAGACGATGAGTCATTGTTTACTTCATTTATACAAACTGACGGGCAAAGAGGGGGAACATCACCGTTCTGACGGGTTCCTGAGTGTAACTGACCGTTTTACAGATCTCAACCACACTTCATGTTCAGAACGACACTCTGAGGAACAAAGGTCTTAACTACAAACCAGAATTAAGTTAAAACGCTTGTGCCCATAGGAGAACTCTTTTAATTCCTGGTAGAACTTTTTACAAAGGTTCCACTTGGGACCCTATCAGAGAGTTCTACCTAGAACCTGACATGAAGGGTTTTACCTAGGTTTTACCTAGAACCATCTGTGAAAGGGTCCATAACCCCCCAAAAAGGGGTTCTAGAAAGAACCCTTCTATAGTGTAATGGTTCCACCCAGAACTATCTCTGTGAGTTCCATCACACTCAGGGGGTTCTACTGAGAACCCTTTTTATATAGCAAAGGTTTTACATAGAACCCACTCAGAGGGTTCAACTGAGAACCTTTTTGTATTCCAATAGTGTTATGGAATTCACTAACAAATAACTTTATCTAGAATACATTCAGGATGTTCTACCAAGAAACTTTTCATATTCCCAGGGTTTTTGTATAGAACAAGCTCAGGGGGTTCTATGGAGAACCTTTTTGGATTCCAAGGATTTTATCTAGAACACACTCGGAGGTTCTACCAAGGCCCTTTTTATATTCCAAGGCTTTATCTAGAACACATTCAGGGGGTTCTACCGAGAACCTTTTTTTATTCCAAGGGTTTTATCTAGACCACACTCAGGAGGTTCTATGAAGAATCTCTTTATTTTCAGAGTGTTTTATCTGGAACTCACCCAGGGGGTTCTACCAAAAAATCCTCATGGTACAAAGAACCTTTACAAAAGAGTTCTTCAAGGATTTCAACAATCCTTGAGGAACTCTTTGTTCCATAAAGGGTTCTTTGGGTGAAAATGGTGAACCCTTTGTCTTAAGATGAAACCTTAACATGCCCTGTCTTAGGTAGTAGTAACACTGTATCATTTGAATGTGTGTGTGTGTGTGTGTGTGTGTGTGTGTGTGTGTGTGTGTGTGTGTGTTGTTTAGCTGAATGTAGGTGCGGTTCCCTCACAGACACACAGTGTCTTCAGTCACCTGACAGAGATGGAGAAATCTCCAGGGGAGCTCTGACACCCTCGGATCACAAAGTCTCCCACGTCTTTGTGTCTCAGGAGTTCCTCTGCAGCACTGCGACTGGCATTCTCCTGGAACCACCTGCAGAAACACACACACACACACACACACACACACACACACACACACACACAGGATGTAACGCCATTGCTTATCTGATGTGAACCACACACACACAGCTCACATTCTCACATAATGTCTCCTAAACATGTACAGACAGACAAACCAGAAACGACAAAACCTAGAATAAAATCCTGCTCTCTCATTTTTGGAAATCTCTGGAGTTTATTGAACTTTACAATATAATAAAAAACTTTATTGATACAGAACCTTTCATACAAATGAATCCAACTCAAAGTGCTTTACAGGGAAAAAAAAACGTAATTCAAGTTAAAAATAAATTCAGACATCTCATAAACAGTTAAGATAAAAAAGATAAAATGAATTAAAAGCAAGATAAAAATAAGTCTTTAGAAGTTTCTGAAATTAAATCTATCAACAGAAGGTGTCTGTCAGATGTGTGGTGGTGGGGGTGTGTCCCAAACCTTTGGTGCATAAAGACAGAACGCAGAGCTTTTTGTAGTTCATGTTAAGCATATTTAGCAAGTCTGAACTATAAGATCTGAGAGAGCGGTTTGGAGCTCACTCGAGCGTAATCATTCATAAATGTATGAAGGTACTGAGCCATTAAAACAAGTAAAATGATATTAAAAATCAGTCCTCAGGGTCACAGGCAGGCAATGATACTAAAACTGATCTGTTTTCCTGGTTCCTGTTAAAAACTCAGCTGCTGAATTTTGCACAAGCTGCAGTCTATCAGTGCACTGTCCCTGTGAATGAATAAATAAAACAGTAAATGGTCACTGGGATAATGGGACCTTTTATTTTTTATTTATTTTACCTTAATTTAACCAGGAAGTCCCTTTGAGATTCAAAATCTCTTTCACAAGAGACACCTGGCCACAGTAGCAGCCAGTCACAACATATTAAAATGCAACATGTGTTATAAAAATCCACAGCGTCCTCTCAAGTAAAACAAGCACGTCTCCATCACCACACTTCTTTATGATGCCCTTGAACTCATCACTGGATACAACAGGACCTAATTTTAGATCTTTCTAGAGCCTCTCACCTCGGAGTCTGCATCTCGATGTAGTTTTGTGGTACGAATCCTTCCATCCCGTTCATCTCTGCTTTGTACCACTCATCCTGTGGGCTTAAAATCTGATAGAAAAGAAGCAAGAAGTCACACGAAGGCATGGAAAGACTTTAAAGCCACACTGAGAAAATCTTCTAATCGACTCGGCCTGGTCGATATGGCTGATAAATAACATCTTATCTTAAGTCTTATCGGTAAATTCTCAAATAGAGCAAACATTTAGAGCTTGACAGATATATCAGTCAGCTGATATACGAGCCAAAGATTGGCCTGATATGGGCCTGTTGAAGATATACTGTTATGTTTACTGATATGCACCGATAAGAAAACTTTTTTACAGAACACATAACGCAGAAAATGATGCTAGGGTTGGTTTAGAATTTGCAGAACGGGGAATATATCACAATATTTTTCACTACTATAATTATGACTTCTTAATCATCCGTAATGTGGATATAATGACCAAATTAATGACAAATAATAGAACAGCTAAAAAGCCTTTAAAACCAGGAAAAGATAACTTTTATTAAACGATATACAAAATCTTAGACATATCATGATGCATATTGATAAAATATTAATACATTGTCACTGACCTTCAGTATGTCGCCCTTTCTGAAGCTGAGCTCGTCATCTGCTGTTGCATTAAAGTCATACTTTCCTCTGGCTTCCATCGGGACCGTCTGAAGTGTCCGAGAGGTTCAGCAAACAAAGGACAGATGCAAAAGGACGACCAGAGGGTCCACGACAAGTGTTTCTGTGCAGGAGGGGGGAAGAAAAATGTGGGAAGTTTAAAATGACATTTCAGCATGAAATTAAAACGTGCATTTTGTCAAGATAAGAAATGTTAAAAGTTATGACTTCCATTCCAAACACGGTGCTTCAAAGTGCATTTCAGACAAAAGTCAGGTCTGTGAGAGCAGAGACGCTTCTCTCTGAGGTTTTTTACAGCGAGACTCTCCAGCTGTGGTTTAGGAAGGGTCACGAGAAAATCTTTAGGAAGTCACAACATGATTCAGACAGGAATCATTACATTTCTAACCTTTTATAAAATGTGTTTTTTGCATCTCGTAGCCTCAGAATGATCAACGGAACGGCCAGTTCAAACTTTACATTAAAAGATACGTTTGCCTTCAAAGTTGCATCTTAACAAAACATAATTTCATCTCCCAAAACTTTATTCATAAAGCAACCATGATACAAATTAATGCAGTATTTTACATGACAGACAAACTTTAAAATTCAAGTAGTTTGACATTATGCAGCCTGCAGCTGTTAAACTCAGGTTACTACATAGATTTAAAATAAGAACGATAATCTCAAAATTAACTAAATATATATTTTTTAATTTCCTCTTATTTATTAACACCCTCTTTGTACTAGTAGTCGTATTAAAATGGCATCCCTTCTATTTGTCACAAGATTATTTTTATCACACCAAATTAAGAAATAGTTCATGTTTATGTTATATTATGCATGACATATAATAAACAGCATGTTTGTTTACCAAAAAGTAAATCACAGACAAGAGAATTAACAGCATGTTATTCCACACAGTGCTGGACACATAATTTCATTACAAATTAAAATGTATTTGCAATCTTTTACAGTTACTAGGAAAGTATGACACTGAATTATTCATTTGAAAAACAACCAAATCTATTCTTTGTGGTAAAAGATTATGTAATATTACATTAATTTGCATGTTGTCGCCGTGCAGGATCTTTTGGCAAAACCCCAGACAGGCTCAGCAACACCAAGTGCAACACCATCAAGAGTGACAAGGAGCCGTCTCTCTGTTCATCTGGCAGCATGCGCTCAAATTGTGACCGTTGTTTTTGATTGGTTAGGCTTGTTTGAATTTGCATCTCCTCTCATTTGCCTCACAAATCAACGCGCTGCCCTCGGCGAGCAAGAGCTGAGAGCAATGAGTGCAACGAGGTTAATCCGCCCAACTACATCAATAAAAAATAATAATAAAGCTTATTTGAGGAGCACTTCAAACAAATCAACTGATCAAAATCAGTGTTACAAGTGCTTTTAACATAAAACACTCAGCAATGAATGAATAAACAGGCAGGCATATGGAATAAAATACTCAATACTACATTACTGCGCAGTGTAAAGCTTGTTTGTTTGTTTGTTTGAAATGTTCAGTGTCAAATCTGAACAAACATCTACAGATAAGTTAATGTAACTGCAAACTTTAGACTGAGATTTACGCAGCCTGGTGTAACTTTATGTTTTTAGGACAGTTTAGCTTTACTGCCCAGTTTTAAATACTTATTAGAAAATTAATCGAAAAGTAATCAAATGTAATAAGTTACACTGATTTGATGAAATAATTAAAATTACTTATTTTATTATCTAATGGTGTAACTAGTAACCTGTACATTTAAAAAGTAACGTTGCTGACAGTGTTCACAGTGATGTTACTTATATTTGGGGTTAATTCTAGGGATGCAGAATAAATATCAGATATCAAATATTGGCTGATATTGGAGCGTATCGGTATTGACGTATATTATCCAAGCAATCGGCTGATCAAGGCTTTATTAAAACTTTCTCATGCATACTGGTCACTACAGTGGACAGCTAATAAAAATTTTCATTTCATTTTCTAGTGCATGCTTGGGTTCTGATGGTGTAGATGCTGGTGCAGCTGGCCAGTCGTGGAAAGTGCAACATAATTTTCTCAAAACCAAGATGGCCGACAGACAACCAGAAACACTGAGCAGCTCAGGAATATCTTGCCCTTCTATAGTAGAAAATCCTGCAAGGAGATAAAATTTAACATCAGGTGACAACTAATGAGTAATACAGATGTAAAAATAAAATTTTAAATGAAATTCTGATTAATCATTTGTCAACTAAATTAGACGTCATGCATCAAGTCATACCATTACTGCCACTTTGTTATTCTTGAAAATACTTTATCTGCTGTAACTTCCTTGGCTGTAAATCAATTGATTTATGTTATTAGAATGTAATTAGCTCATTTTGTAACAAAAACAATATTTTGTGCATCATTAGTTACATGATGTGACTTTATAAAGTGCAGTGCATGACAGAAAGAGTCCAGAGCGAGATATTAAACAGTATTTGAATTTGTTACAATATGTGAAAACATTGGTTTAACTGCAATACAAATATATATTAGATTTTATTTTATCTTTTTATTCACTGGTTTGCTAAACACATTTCTTCAGTTGAAAACTAAACTGTCTTCCTAAGTGGACAAATGCTTTAAAAAAGTTTAGAAAGAAGAAGTTCAGTTGTTTGTTTTTTATGCCTAAAGAGGAATAAAAACTGAGAAAAAAAAAACTGAAGTTGCCATAATTCATGCGTGAAAGGGCATCTTATTTGGCAGTATTTACTTCATTTTTCTTTGTCAAAACAAATCTGAAATGATCAGTTATCTTATCTGTACCAGCAATGAAAAGCAGGTAATTATCAGTTATTAGTACTGGCCCATCCTTAAGTCAATTAGTCAGCCACATTTTACAGCTGAAACCCCAAACAGACGTAACGTGTCATTTCGAAATATGTGAACAGTTCATAAAGTAATTAAAAAAAAGGTGATAAAACACTGTTAAATGTGCGTTTTGAGTCTTTAAAGAGGCTACAGGGTCATAGTTGTAGTTTGAGTTATACAGTCTCGAAAACGCAATATAACAAAAGTACCCGAAGTATCGACGGGAAAGGTACTTAATTTAAATGAATACTCTTAACTGATCAGGCTTCGATTTGGTTTTTAGAGGATATAAGGGAACAAAAAAAGATGTTGGCTGCAAATAAACACAAACACCAGCAGTTTGCGTTATTCCACTTCACTGTTTAACGCTTTAGTTCCTGGTAATTATACAGCATGAGGTCATATGTGATGCATTTATCGTGTTATAATCTCTCAACATGAATGAAGAACATGGACATGAAGTGTGGAGAGTAAAGGAACTGGAAAAACTCATTTGTTATCTATTTTTAAATTGGGAAGAGTCACAAAAGCTACTTCCTCGTTTGCTACCGTTCACTTACCACAGATACACGGGAATGAGGAGGTCAACACGCCATTAGTGAAAATGTGATTAAATAAAACACTTAAACTTGTGAAACTTGGATCTAAAGGCAGATTTGAGTCCCATGATGGTCGTTACTCTATCATGGGTGTTAACTTTTGGTAATTTTTCCCACAGACGTGAATAAAACCTTCCCTCTGTTTGCGGTTACAGAGTGAAGGATGTGGTGAGGCGTCGTGAAAAAACTTCAGTCATGCAGCTGTAGAGTGCTTTGCAAACTTACACCTCTCTTCTTTGAACTCAGGTAGCCTTTCTTATAGGAGTAGATACAGAGCAGTAAAATACTAACTTTCAGCACGGTGCAAACAAACATAAGGAAACAAAATTTAGATTCAGATTTTTATTTTTACAGGCAGAACTTTATGTATATTTCATCCTTTAATGTTCAACATTTTTTTTGTTAATATTTTGACTGATATTACAGTTGTGATATGACTTGTGATACTAGTGATATTAATTTTTACATCATTATTCTTGTTTTGATTGAAAACATTTTTTGCAGGGATCTGTACCAAATGAAGTTGTTTTTATTAAGTCTGCAGAACCTGATTTGTAGGACAGGACATATTGCACCTCCTGCGACTTGAAAATTGCAGAAAGACAAATTGCAATTTCTATAAAATTTGGATTATTTGTGCAGCCCTCATAGGTATGTATAATTATTAAAACTACCAGTGAAAGTTCATTATTTTAGTGCTCTGATGTCATTTTGGGAAATAAAGTTTAATGTTAAACTGTAAAATATCCTGCCTCCATTACATACTACTCATTTTTTTTTTTTTACAAATGTTAAACACATTTGAGAAAACATTGCAAAAATATGTATTTATGTATATATTCTATAATATATATTCTAATAGTGCCTGATATATCAATGTATAAATCTTTTACTCCCTAATATCAGCACTGGCCCATTCACCTTTAAATATCATCAAGTTTAATCAGTAAAGGATAATGTACAGTGAGCAGGTCATTATTGCGAAATAAACCCCAACATATGATACAGGAGCCCAACAGGGTCTTGAATCATCCTGAGGGAGTACTTATTAAAAAAGAATCATTAATTTGACACAAAATATTAATTAAAAATTACTTTATTGTTCCTTCAGGATCTATGATCTATGATAATCTGCTCTGATTGGTCGGGAGGTGTGTGTTAACACCATTTAACGCACACGTAGTTCAGCTCAAGTTTAATCACTGTTCGAAATTCATCTACTACACAACTTGTAATCATAGTAACATTACAGAGCACAGCTGTCAAAGCTCACACCGCTTCCTAACTGGAGGTGATCGGAACAGCTGATTGGCTCAGTTTTTTGTAAATGAGGATGTCCAAACCTGCTCCGTGCGTCAGCAAACAGGCTGAGCAACATGCTTGAAAAATCTTTCACCCTGGCTCTATTTCAGCAAAGTTTCATCCACCTGCAGCCTATTTTATCTGGTTAAAATGTGATGTGACATCCCTCATCAAAGCAGTCAAAGGGACGACGAAGGACTAATTAGAGACGAAGCAGCACCTTTTATATGATCCTCAGCAGCCTTTTTACAGGAATATCCTTAAAAGTTTAGTAGGAAAAACAGGAACTTTTGGGAGTTACAAGTAAGTAAACTGTCCTCCAACTACATGGAAACAAGGCTGACACACACGCAAGGCACACTAAATCTGACGATGATGAATCTCAATGAAACACCCCACGCTCCGGGCAGTGGGTGGTGCTTGATTTTGGCTCACATCTGTTCAACATGGCGGCCCCTTCACAATTGTTCTCACTTTTCAAGTAAACAGTAGCATAAATGATGTTTCTGAAAACATTTAAGGTGAGAGGCAGTCAATGCAGGAACAGAATCTTGTGTCGTATGTGAAAAGAAACGCCCAGACTGACCGACTGTTTGATCAGACCTTTGTGAGACTGCTTCACTGCTTTGGATGGACCTCATTTGCATAAAGAAGAGGTCTAGTCATAATTATGCAAATTCAGATATACTGAGCCGTACCCATCATACACAGCGCAACTTTATCTCCTCTCCACAGAAAAAGAGTTGGATCCGCCGTGTGCCAACAGATTTGGAGTGACTGCACCTTTACTTGTTATCAAAAGGGACGAGAATTATTTGTCGTCATGACTACAGTGACCTCTTGCTTCATAACTTTTGATATTGAGTGCAAAACCTGTGCATGCTTTTATTTCATGCTGTCGGCACATGAACATGGTACAATCAAGCACAGCAATCTGAGGTCTGTTATATAAGGGATAACCAATGAGTAGGCGTGTGTTAAACGGTTCGAAGTCACTTCGCTTTGTGTCAGGTGGTTCATCACCTCCACGTCGCGCCATTAAACCGTTTAACGCACACCTACTCATTGGTTATCCCTTACATAACAGACCTCAGATTGCTGTGCTTGACCAATCAGAATCGAGTATTTAACAAAGCCGTGAAATTAGTTACAGGCTGAAATCTGAATTTCTTATTAAGCAAACAACACTATGACAAAGTTTTTTGCACTCCTAAAGTCTTACAGACATGATCATGATAGGACTAAAACATCATAAATAAAATAAGAACTAATTTTTGAGTTTCAGTCTACTTGGTTGTTGTTTTTTCCTTCCTATCGTCACTTATTCAAGGTGGCTTTTAAGATTTAGAAACAAATGTACTTTCGATCCCTGAGCACCTATAAGAAACAGTCTCAGCTGCTGATCATGTGTTTGAATGCAGAAATGAAAAATGAAGCGGAAATCAAGAGGAAATAAAGCACAGTTTTAGCTCTTCCTGCAGAACTCTGGGTATTTTTTTAATCTTATCTCACCCTTAATCTCTAACTCGCTCCTCTCCCACTTAAGTAAACATTTAATGAATGAAGTCTTGCATCAGCTTCCACACGATAACAGAAACAAGAGGACTCTGTGAGGACTTGTTCTGCCACGTCCATGCTTTTTCAGAACGTCTGTTTTTGTTTCAGGCCTCCTGTGATGGAAGTGGGAACCTTCCTACAGTGAATATGGACACTATGCACAATATGCACATTAATAAAACCATTCTGGGTCCAAGAAATGAAGGTCCTGGGTGTTTTTGTTTGGTTGAGGAGTTTTTCTTCCTGTAAAGCAAAATATGACTCATGCTTACGGGCTTGAACAAACTAATTTCAACCAATAATATCCTGACGTCCGCCTGTCAATCAGTCATCAACTTTTAGCAGCACAGAGTGAAGATTCATTAGTTAGCTGGGTGGCAACAGCATGACACCTCTGGTAATGACACGCCCACTTTTCAACATTCAAATTATTTCTAGGACTGCAACTAACAATTATTTTCAGAGTTGATCAATAAATTGTTTTCTCAATTAATGGATTAGTAGTTGTTTGTTGTTGTGAAAAATATCAATCAATGTTAATTAAAGCCTCAATTGTCTTGTTTCGTCCACAACTCAAAGACATTCAGTTACTGTCATAGAAGATAAAGACAATCTGCTCAGAGTCACATCAGAGAAGCTGGAACTGGTGAATTTTTTTGGTATTTTTGTAGCCCCGCATAGCCAGATCTCCCTCTAACGGGGCTAAGTGCTGGAGAAAAGTCTGGCTCCACACGCACACATTTCTTTAAACCAATCATAAACGTCTTGCGGCCTTTTTTGTTGGAACATTTACACGTCAAGAGACGAGCTCTGGCATTAAAATGACTTCATCACTGCAAAGGAAAAGATAAGAGCTGCTAGCTTGTTTACATTCGTATCGTTAGCATCCCAGGCACTAATTTGCCGTTTTCAGTGTGTCGGTTGCAGGTAGGAGGTTTGTCTTGTTTCCCGGGTACTTTGAAAACGTAGATGGCGGATACAGCGATGCTGCTTGAAGCAAGCTATCAATGACGGGTCTTAGTATACCTGCAGTGTGCTCAGACTAGCATTTTTGCTCAAAAAATACAGTTTAAATAATTAATTGTTTAGAAAAACTTTTGCTATTTTTTTTTCTAGAAATGCACTAATGAGTATTTTCAATACTGATTAATCTTAGGGCTCAACAGTAAATCATAATTTTATGCAAATCTTAACATTGCCGACTAAAATTTTCAAACCGCAGGATGTGCAATATTTGAAACGTGAGTCAAAATGCTGCAAAGATATCCTGACCTACATATCATATTCTGCAGACTTAGGAACGTCTTTGTTTGTCAAAAATCACACCATAATAATTTGAAATGAGAATAATGCTGTATAATTTATCATTCCTTCTTTCTGTAGACTGAAGATGTACGGACGTTGTTCAGTGTTTTTTGGATTGTGCTCACAGACACAGTTGCTGACACAGACTGAGGCAATATAGAGCAAACTCATATCAACATGCAGGACTTTTTTCAGTGGTGATAAGAACCTTCTGCTCTTAATAGTTTCAGTTGTGAGCACGAGTGTTGCCTGCAGTGTTGCATTAAGTTTCACTGTCTTAACTGCAGTAAAGGGGCTTTCTTTCCCTCTTCGCACCCGCATCAGAAACCATGCAGCCTGTTTGCAGACTCATGTCGAAAAAGACAAGAGAAGAAATGACAGAGAAGATGTTTATTTGACTCCACCTAAAAGTAACAATACTGCAATATAAAAATACTCGATTACAAGTCAGAGGCTTGCGCTAAAAATACCACTTAAACTTGCAATGTGCAACATTTTGCTCACTTATGACCCACTACAAGCGTGTGGTGGTGTCTGTATCTGCAGAGAACCTGTTTTATGCCTGTATTTCCTTAATTTCTCATTATTTTGCTGCTCGGAATATTTTACCAATCCAAAACATCAGTATTTGACATCCTGGGAAACTCAACAATTGGCTTTGTTTCTGGTGCGTTTACAAGCAGCTGAGACAAATCCTGCTGATTCTACCTGAAAGTTTAAGTATAAAATTATTGTGCCTTTATTTCTTAAAGTACAGCTGGAGACAGACACGAGAGACAGAGGGGACGACATGCAGATATGGAGCACTCTCCATTCTCACTCTACCACGAGAATTGCTTAGGTGCCCATATTATTTGATTGTTAATACTGGTGCATTAATGTGGAGCTAGTTAAACTACTTTATAGTTAGTTCAAGGATTCCAGGGTTCCAACACCATCTCCAAGGTCAAATTCAAGCACTTTTCAAGCATTTTTCAAGGTGCATTTTCAAGCTTTTCCAGCAGCAGTGATTTTTCAGTGATTATTTCACTGCTTTTTCCACATTAAATCCGACGTTACTGCACTAAAAACAATCAAAATTATATTTTGTGATAGCATTCTACAGAGGTGTGAGAAATTAAAGGAAATCAAAACAAAGTTTCATGTTTTAAAATGTGTCACCTATCACCTGTTTATTTCTTTACCTAAAAATCAAACTATTCAGTCAGACAGCGACTTCTTCTGAAAGAAATGCAGATACAATTTCAAGCAGTTTCAAGCATTTTAGTCAAAATCTGGGCACTTAAATTTCAAGCATTTTCAAGGAGTTCAGTGGTTCCCAACCCAGAAATCGGGCCCCTCCGAAGGATCACGAAACAAACTTGAGGGATCGTGAAAAGATCAATGGAACAAATCAGTTTTAATATTTTGGGGAGCTGCTAATGATTAATAGACATCTGAAAAATGTGACAAGAAGCCAGAATCAGATGCCACTTTTTGTAGAGCTGCAAAGAAAACTGACCTGAATGCTTCAGAGCATCAAAGAATCTACTGTTTCCACGGTAATCAACATCCAAATAAACTCCAAAAGAGTAGAAGGAGACGTTGCCTCGGCTGCACCAACAAAGAGGCAAAATGAGTGAGTGAGTGCCAGACCAGTATCCTCCTGAAGGAGTGTTTCTGCTGCTCAACAGTCAATCACACGTCAAGTTCAGTTTAGAGCCTCTGGAGGTGGAGATGGAAGAAAAAGTGGTTGATCGTCCCTTGTTAGATTTACAATAATAACACTATCTGACCACAAAAATGACCGCAAGTTTGAGGAAAGCATGAAAGTCTCCACCCCCAGCAAAGCTTTGAAAATCTGTGGGCAGTTTTCACAGCTTCACAATAAAAAGTTGAAAGTTTACAATAAATTGATTAATTACTGTAAGTAATCGTTTCAGCTCTGGTTTGCTGAGTTGTCAACTCAAACTTTTGGGCTGTGAAAAGGCATTAAAAGAGCCACTGGAAACCCAAACCCACCACCGCTTTGCATTTAAAAAGCATTAGAAATTAGCTTTAATCTCAATTCACAATATTGAACTTTAAGTTTTTGTGTGCTCTTCAAGTTCAAATTCAAACTGACATACAAAGACGCTAAAGTCACACAACTACACAATCAAATGAACCAATTGAGGTGAAAGTCCTGTTGCCACAGTGGTCTGGTGGCTTCAAAGAAAGCAAAGTTGGCATCTTCAGTCCCCGGTCAGAGAAGGCTGACTAACGGCAAAGAAAAGCCGTGAAAATGTTCTAAATATAGACTACACTTACACAAAAATACTTATGTCAGTCAAAATGAGATTTGAACTTAACAGCAAAATGAGATATTTTTTCTGAACATTTATTTTCTCTAAGTTTTTTGTGGATGCTTAAGAAGATGCTTAACTTTGATGTGATATATGGATTTTCACTATTTCATGTTAAATCTCTTGAGGCGTTTACTACTTTTCTGCACTATAAAAAAAAAAAAACTACCTGCCCACTTGCCCTGTCCTATTTGATATATGATCTATGGTGGTATGGTATGAGGAAGCTCAGGCAGACTGCAGGGGCACAAGACGAGCTCAACATTGTAATCTGACAATAACAAACGACAGCAAGTCCTCCACTGTAAGTTGATCAGCTGTTTATAAGTTGTTTGTCAATATAAAGTTAAGCCGGTTATCCTGAAAATAATTTATTTTTTTCTAGTCAAATAAATCTGATATTAATTCAGCTGCACGTGAGAAAACACCTTCAGTGAGCTTAGACTGAACCGAGAACTCTTCAGTCACACTAACGGACAAACAAATTTGATTTCCTTTGACATCTTCTCAGTTCTTCATATCACTCAAAGAACTCACACCTGCAGCTGCTCCTGTTGGACCTACTTTGTCCCTGCATTGACACGAAGACGACATGTGAAACTGCAATGATACTGAATTCAGCATCATTGCAGGAATTTAATTATTGTGAAAAATAAACAACCATGACTTATTTTAAAGTGTATTAAAGACAGACAGTCAGTTTAATTTAATAAAAAAAGAAGGGTCTCAGGAGAGTTTTAACTCTGCCACAGTGCATGCTGGGAAGTCTGTTTCTTTAGAGACTCAATTTAATGGGTTGATGGAATTCTGTACACGATTCATTCAACTCATCACTTCAATCAAAAGACTTCGAGTTAGAAGAACTCGTGTTTTTTAATTCTGAAGCGTTCTGAAAATAAATACCAGAAATTTGAATCACCTTGAACAAATAAAACGTTTATGTGGACGAGAAAAGATGAGATGATGCAACTAAATTCCTGAATGTTTTTTTTTTTTTTTTCAGTGTTGGTTGGTTAACTGAAAAAATAATTGGCAGATTAATTCAGTTTATTAACCTAAATGTAACTTTGTGGCTAAAGTCAGTCATTTCATCCGTCAGTGCTCTTATTTACCAGCTGATACTCTGTGTATTTTCTTCCTCTGCAGGGTGCAGGAGGGTGTGTATCACCATGTTTGCAGAGGAGGATGTCATGACATGAGGTCACTCGCAGCTCTGTCATCAGAAGACATTGACCTCTCACTCGCTGACATCTCTGCTGACAGACAGACCCGCACCTCGAATGATGCGCACACAAACGTATACTGCACATAATGTTCAGAGAAAATGAATGAATGATTTCTTTAAATCAGTTATGACCTCCTTTAACCTCCATTTCTCACACTAACAATAGCTTTTAAAACCACTTCCCCAAACTGTGGGGAGTAAAAACATGCAGCTTAGGAACAAACGTGCAAAATCAAACAGCAGCATCCAGGAAACCAACACACAAATATCAAAGAAATGAAGCTAGAACCTGTGTTTATCTGTATACAAGCAGAACTAGGGTGATTACAAAACACAAAAACAGACACACTGTAAACAAAAATTATACTGGAAATTAGAGAAATCAACTTATCTTTTCATATTAACTTAATGTGAATATACAAGATTTATTTATTCAAGTTAATTAAACTTAAAAATTCTAGTATTTATTATCAGATCTAGGGCCGCACGATTAAAATGATCGAAATCGCAATATGTTCAAGTGCAGTATCCAAATTACAGAACCAAAACCAAATTACAATTTTTTGAAAACAAAAAAATGTGTGAGAAAACAGCATTATAATGAGGTTCTGTAGTGCTGCAGAGATGCCCTGACCTTTAAAATCTTCTTCTCCAGATGTTAGAAAACATGTTTGTTTGGTTCAGAACCCAACAAATCCCACGTCATCATGATTTGAACAGTTTCTTGTTTTCAGTAAAAATGAAAACCATAATGCAAAAATGATCCTTCTCACTAATCGTGTCACTTATCGCAATTACAGTCAAAATAATCGCAATGTTACTTTTTTTTTTTTTTTTCACCAGATCGTGCAGCTGGAATCAGAACACTGCAGAACTTATAAACACAAGTTCCTTTGACCTGAAATGAGCTCAATCCAGGGCCGTAAACATAGTCGGTGCAGGCAGTGCGTTTGCCCTGGGTGAGGGGGGCCTCCAGCAACGTGCTGGACAGAGAACGGGCTTTTGCAAGTGACAGATTTTTATTTATTTTTTTTTATTATTACATTTGTCCCTTGAATTTTTTCCCCTTGTGCTGGTGTGTCAAATTGAATTCCCCCTCTGGGAGATCTAATTTCCTATCAGCAACACACATCTTTGTTCAAAGAAGAACTTCAATTAAATTAAAAATGGTGGCATTTGCTTTATATGACCTTGGAAAGGCAAACCCATCACCGTCATGTTTTCTTTTTTTCTTTGCGTGGCAAAGTATTCAGTAGCAAAAATTATAATCGTATTCTACATAACTATAAAAAATCTGTTCATTTTAAGGTTGGGAAATATCAATATTACATTGCATCGTAACATGAGGCAAGATATCGTGATAGATTTTAGATATAATTATATCATAATATGTCATAAGTGTTACCAGGTGTTTCATCTCATCGGGTTAATATTTTGTGAAAGCACCTATAGTCATCTCAACAATACTGCAGCAATATCAAGGTATTTGGTCAAAAATATTGTGATTTTTACTCATTTTATCGTCTTAGCCGCTTCCACCCCTTAAAGTACAGAACATGTAGTCAGTCACAACCTACATGATCAATAATTATCGATATCGACCGTTTTTTCAGCTGTATCGCTCAGGCCCAGTTAATTGAATCATTTATTTTCTTTGATATTTTTGTCGTATACAGAGTAGATATGCAGTGATGACTGCTGGGTGATACACATGTTGATGCTGTCCAATGTCAAATCACTAGCGTGCACTAGAGCCCACCATAAAAGCGTGAACTGCAACCTGTCCTAACTAACTCACACCACTGCCTCGATCAACGCAATAAATGATTTTCTACAGAAACATGGTCAGAATATTAGCAGACTTCCCAGCATGCAATGTGTTGAAGTTAAAACTCTCTTGAGACCCTCCTTTTTTTTAGTTTACAGAAAAAAATATATGATGAAAACTTTCTGTGTGTCTTTAATACACTTCAAGATAAGTCATGGTTGTTTTTGTTGCAGCTCTGCACCCTGACACTCAAAATGTAATAAATTCAGTTTCACATATTGAACAAAGAAACTCCAACAGCAGCAGCTCCAAGTTCTGTGAGTGAAATGAAGAACTGACCCCTCAAAACTGAAAACATTTTAGAGGGAATCAAATCTATTTGTAATGTTTATCAGTGTGACTGAAGAGATGTTGGTTCAACTTAATAACTTAATAACAGCTTATTGAACATTATTTCTCAAGTACAACTGAGTTAATATCATCATCATCAACATCATCATAATGTTTCTTCACTAGAAACGATTATTACTTTTGAATCATTACAAAGTTGCCCCAACTTGGCTTCTCAACTCAAAACAACTTTTTAAAAGTTAAAACAAGTAGTTTTTTACAGGGCTGGTGTGCAGCCTGATGGATGTAAAATGTTATAGTTAGAGTAAATGTCAAATTATTATGTTTAATGCGGTGTTGTAGGACTTCAGGAATCAGAAAGCGACATATATTCTAAGAATTACAGTAATGGTGGATCTGTAGAGAGAAGTGAGAAACAGAAAGAAGGAGAAAGAGGAAGAGAAGTGAGCTGTGACTAAAATGAATCATTTTTCAAGGAAGTCTAGTATTTCATTTTTACTAAGTTTTCTGATACATAATAAAACAGTGTTTAACTTACCTTTCCCCCGCTCTGCAGAGTTGAACCTGCGTTCAGTTTATTCTAAGGCTGACCTCTTCTCCTCTCCAGACTGTGAACGCAGCAGCATATTTGTAAAAACCCAGGAAAGTTTCCTAAACAAATAGTTTTTTTTTAAAGTGCGGGATGTCGTCCTTCTCTGCTGACTGGTTGAACTCGATAAAGACGGAAGATGAGTGAGCTGAGCTCGGTGTGTCTCTGCTGGTCTCTGCGGTCGTCGCTCCGCTTCTCTGCTGCTGCTGCTGCTGCTGCTGCGTGACGAGTCCCGCCTCTCTTCGAAGTACCAGCCACGGAGGGTGGAACAGATCACTTCCTTCTGCATTTTCAAAATAAAACCACGCTGGTTGCAACCATTGACATACATAAATCTCATGCACAGGTATTTATGTCAGTGGTTGCAGGTTAAGTTTCTGAACAGAAGTCTGAATAGTAGGGTAGACTGGGGACGGTTGCAACAAGTGCAATTCCTCCAAACATGCTGGAATGACAACACTCACTCTCCACTTCCTCAGATCTCCACCAGGAAGACAGAAGACACATTCAACATCTGCTGCTGCATTTACTGAAATAAAAAATGGAAGTATAAAAGTTTTTTTGTTTTCCATGAGCTGTCCTGACTTTTTTATATGAATTAATAAAAACTTACTTACTTTGAATCCTTGTGACCCAAATCACAAAGGTGACACCTAGCAGACAACCCAAATTGCCCTTACACATGTCCTTTCATCAGGCGACAGGTGTTGCAAGGCCAGGCCTGTGCAGAGTCGATCACTGGCGATCGCTGCACAATACATGCCAGTTAGATTTGTGTCTGACTTGATCCTGACTTGTTCTGACCTCACGCACTCGCAGGCAATGATAACTTCATGAGATCGAGGCGGCTGCAGTTGCTCTCCACCAACTGCAAACGCCTGGCTGTCACCTGATCAATGAGCTGACAGGCTTTGATTGGCTCTTAAATTCGACAACAAGCACCACATGTTGTATAAAATGCTAATTTTCTGTGTAACTGTAATATTTACCGCTCGATATAGTCTTCTGTTGTGCAATGAAGTCTGTCAACAAGAAGATATTTTGGGGCTGATAATAATATTAAAGGTTATATATGACTTATCAAACGAACAGTTACAAAGTGCTTTACAAGGCAGATAAAAGAACAGATGTTCCATGTTAAAGTCCGGCTTGACTGCAGCTTTTTGTCACTGCCTCCTGCTGCGGCCACCTGATTTTGTCTATTCTCCAGGTGAGGCGCAGTTCATCTCAAAAGGGCATAAGTCCTGGCGGCCGCAGCAGGAGGTAGAGACAAAAGGTGCAGTCAGGTCAAAAGTTTCTAGGAGACCTGCAAAGAATATACAGGAAGCGAAACTAACATCCTGTTAGATCACCTTAGTCTGTAGACCATGTTTACAGCTGAAGAAATAAAGTGTGTGGGTATGGTGTTTCTTCTTGCCTAGTGATCAAGTGACAGCAACTGCGGCGCTTGCCAAAACTACCCCACTTTGATCTTGTGAGTTTATCGTTGACCGCATGTGCATGATGTCAGAGCTAGTTGGAATCGAGTCGTACACAAATCTAACCAGCATGCACTGTGCAGCGATCGTAGGTGATCGATTTTTGCGCAGGCCTGGTTCATCTCAAACGAGCCTAACGTGTCTAGCTAGCGCACAATGTCCTGTCAAGGCTGATAGGGTGGGGACAGTCGCAACACATTGTTGCTTAGCAGCTATACAAAACAAAAACAAAACAGACCACACGACAGTATTTTTCAACATAAAATAAGTCATTTCATAAAAGGACAGTTCACCTAAATACTAACACATCATCATACCAAAAAGTCAGAAAAGGTCGATTGTCAGTTACTCTTAAATCTATATATATATACCAGTGGAAAGTACCAGCAGTCACAGTCGTGACAGAAGTGACCTCACCGGCACACTGACATAGCTCATGTGACATTACATACATCATTATGATTTCTGGACAGTCAGTAAACTCTGCAACTCACAGCAAAAAATCTAAATGGACGAATAGCACCACTGATGAGAGGAAAAATATGTGGTTTTGATTTTGGTGTGAACTGTTCCTTTAAGCTTCATCATGTAAACAAATATGAATTTCTTGAAGAAACATTCATGTTGTTTTTCTGTCTTTCACATTGTGAAGTTGCAGCAGTGTTCTCATAACACATGTCAGCGTTGACATTTTGCCTCTTTATCTTGATGGAGGTTTGTTGTATAATCTGTTTGCACCTCGCAAATGTTGCCTCACTGACATGTTATTTAACATCAGTATTGCTTCACTTTTTCAAACTGTCCATGTGTGAATGAAACATGAATGAAACCTGTGAATCAGTAGAAAGAAAATGTCTGAAATGTCTTTTTTTATACTGTAAAAGTTACATAAAAAATACAGTCTAAGTCAGTGTTAAAGTAGCTAATAAAACCCTCTCAAATATCTTAGAAATTAGGTTTTTCCTGATGTGATTTTCAGAAATGAATCATTGAAATTTGAGTAATATGGTGGTCCATAGTAACTTAGGGCATGTCCCATATGTCTGTAAAAAATGTTACTTTCATCTTTTAAAAACCAAAATACCTTCATGTCCTGATGTAAATATATAGAGGATTCTCTTCTGTTATGAAATGTTTTTACACATTGGTAATAGTGATGTTAAATCTGTCAAAATGACAGCATT
Organism: Lutjanus erythropterus; assembly: GCF_056507025.1. Lineage (NCBI taxonomy): Eukaryota > Metazoa > Chordata > Actinopteri > Lutjaniformes > Lutjanidae > Lutjanus > Lutjanus erythropterus. Next base: position 5,567,688 of record NC_139335.1, read on the forward strand.
TCTCTCTATTTTTCTTCAGAAAGAAGGATCCTTTCAGTCTGCAGCATGAGTGAACATCCTGGTCCAGTCAGAAAAGGTCTGACCTGTCAGTTCAGGTAAAAATAACTGAATTGGAGACTGAATGCTCTCAGCGTGCCGTCAGAGCCAGAGAGCAAGAAACAGGTCGTTTGCAGAAAAGTGTAAAGATGCGCGTCTGACCTGAATCTCGCCGTCTCCAAACCGCTCGCTGTGCACAGCAGCTGCAGGTGGAGCTCACTCACATCCGCCTTTCAACCTGTTACTCAATACCACAGGCTGAGTGTGTGTGTGTGTGTGTGTGTGTGTGTGTGTGTGTGTGTGTGTGTGTGTGTGTGTGTGTGTGTGTGAGAGAGAGAGAGAGAGAAAGAGTATATCAGTAAAGATACTGCAGGTGTTAGTGGTGGCCAACAGTTAATGTGTAAACATCCGAATGAAATGGAGGTGTCAAATTAAAAAAAGAAAAAATCCCCATACTCATACTACAGTTTAGATTACAGAACAAATATCATCAGTCAGATGTTAAACTACTGGTGTGTTGGCAGGTGATTTCAGTCTGTGGTGGTGGGATGAAAGTGGCAACAACAGTGGTAGACTCTGGCTGTCAGCAGGGCAGGGGTTAAAAACATAAAAAGGGCACCGGCTGTATGTGGTGGATCAGCATCTCGACAAAAGCTGTGATGCACTTCATATTTTTCTTCTCGAGCAGTCATTCCAAACACTGTGCCACAGAAGATATTGAAATGGTGAAAAATATCGTTTTCCTCTAATCGATTAGTTGTTTGGTCCCTAAAATGTCTTGTTTTGTCCACAACTAAAAGTTGTTCAGTTTACTGTCAGAGAGGAGAAGAGACACCAGAAAATATTCACATTTAAGAAGCTGAAATCAGGTGATGTGGAAATGGAAGTAAAAATGGTGAGGAACATTCATTTATGAACAAGTATTTCTCCAAGATTTATTAACCAGGTCTATTGTGGATTGAATTGTGATAGTTTATCATTCAAGTGGATCTCTAGGAAAAATAAGTTTGTGAAAACTGCTCTAGAGGACACTTTATCATGTTTTGTCCAGTGCACAAAAGTGCAACAGTGAGATACTTACATTTTACTCAAGACTGTCCATTTTATGTTTATACACTGCATTTTGGAGGTAAATACTGAACATTTCTCTCCACAACATTTAACTTGTAGATTCAGAAAATATAAAACAATTAATAAATTAAAAACATCAACAACTTTAACCACAATATAGCACCTTTAAATACAGAGTTTACAAAGTGCTTTGACAGCGCTTTGACTTGCCAACCTTGAGACCTCAAAAATACCAAAAATGAGAAGCTTCAAAGACTTTGTTTTCCTGCGTTCTGGTGTCTTTTAAAGAATAAAAATAACAACATAATAAGCACCCTGCATCAGCATTAATTTTACTTTTCATTCTAAGGACTGAATACAGAATAATTTGTCTCTCTAGCATGGACGCGCATAAAAAATAATATTCATCAGCTTTCTTTCATCCACTTCTTTGCCCCTGCAAATTGAATGCAGGACTTTTACTTGTATTTTTTTACACTGTAGTATTACTAGTTTTACAAAATCTGAGTGCTTCTTCCACCACTGTCAGTACAATGATGCTTTAACTACGATAAATGTTCAGTGAGAAACTTTTTGAAATAAACAAAATCTGGAATAATCAGCCATTACATGTGATGGAGCTAAAATAAAAATATTTCACTTTGAAATGTTAGAACAAATGAACACACCCCCTGCATGACATGATAATAGCGACAGACTGCTTCACCCAGAGTGTGAAGGAATGCTTTCGCAGGTCCTTCCTTCCTGCAGACTGTACAACCAGCCCTGCTCCCAGTAGACCACATACTCACCACATACTCACCAAAACTGGCAGCTGACTGCACCCTAATGTAAAGTCACTTGACTCTGTGCAATATTTCACACCCTATATATTTTATATACTGTTCCTATTTTTAGATTTCCTCTTGTTTATATTTGTATATTTTTTTCATACCTTTGTTGATGCATGTTGTTGCTACACACTTTGCTGCTGTAACACTGAAAAACTCCCTGTTGTTCTGAGCTGTGAGAGAACTTGTGTGCAGTGATTATCTGCTGTTGTTAGTGTGCATCAAACTACATGATAGTACAACAATGTTCCTGTTAATGTAAGGAGACGCTGTGCTGCAGTTCAACTTCACTGCCACTAGATGGAGCGCTTGATGTACAGCCGGAGGACCAACACTTTGGTTTTTCACAGCTTTTGGTATTACGATGCTGATGCTG